>NC_090122.1:800129-1537629 GCF_023973825.1 Plasmodium brasilianum
TTAATAATGTGTTAATGCAAAATTTGAAAATTACGGAGGAGGATGACCAGATAATTTGTGAGAAGATTTTCTTCTCCAAGTACAACCTGCCTTATATGTTAAGTAGCTCCAAAAGAAAAAAAAAAAAAAAATTAGAAGTTTTAGAGTTCAAAGATTAAAGTTCGAAGTTTAAGTTTAATGCTCAAAGCTTAATGTCCGAAGCTTAATGTTCAAAGCTGAATGTTCAAAGCTTAATGTTCAAAGCTTAATGTTCAAAGCTTAATGTTCAAAGCTTAATGTTCAAAGCTTAATGTTCAAAGCTTAATGTTCAAAGCTTAATGTTCAAAGCTCAATGTTCAAAGCTTAATGTCCAAAGCTTAATGTTTAATCGCTTTAATGTGAGTGCTGTGCAAATAATGTATGCTTCTTTTTTTTTTTTTTTTTTTTTGGCAGAAATACCCGTGAGCGATTTAAGACTAATAGACACATGCAACAACAACCACAATCCTACTTTACTAGTTAGGAAAAATATGATATTACTAAGAACAGGTTTTATAAGCTGTGTTATTCGATATAACGAGTTGTGGTTGTTTGATCCAAATAACCCGTTGATTATTAAAGCAACCACTTTAATAAAAGAGAATTTAAAGGAAAGAAAAAAAAAAAAAAAAAATTTCAAGTGTGCATGTGGGGAGGTTAGTAAAGCTGTTAGTGTACCTGCTGATGAAGTGGTTGGTGGAGAGACAAGTGAACCTGCCAATGAAGCAGCTAGTGATGCTGCTAACAAAGAAGCTGGTGGGAGTAAGAGTGCCACAATGGTGGGGGTGGAATATGATGAAATAGACGAAATGGGTGAGAACAGGAGGGAGGACATAATAAATGAAGAAAAGGATGCACTGCATTACCTGAACGTAAAGAATAATTTTTATAGATATAAGGGAAACGTCTTTTTCGAATTTTTATGTTTGGATGTATGTATGCAGTTGTCTATAAAGGAATATGAAAATAATTTAGACAAAATAAATATGAAAATAAGGGAAAATATATTATTACAAAGAAAAGAGGAGAACAATGAAATAAATATATTAACAAATAAGTTATTACGAGATATGATGAAAATAAAAAATTTTTTACAAAAATTATCCAACATGTTAAATGCTTTACGTAGTAATATAGAAAAAGTATTAAAGAACGAATTAGATATGAAATATATGTACTTAACATATTTAAATAATAATTCTATGCAAAAATTAAAAGATCATAGTGATCTTGAAATATTACTAGAGACACATATACAATTAACAGATGAAATATATGTACACTTAGACAATGTCGAACAAAAAATTACTCACTATGAAGAATTATTGCGTTTAAATCTTGATTATAATAGGAATAAATTTATTTTATTAAATGCAAAAATTTCTTTTTCAACTTTACTCTTTTCTGTTTGTTCAGTCATTACAAGTTTGTTTGGTATGAATCTCAAAAATTTTATTGAAAATAGTGATTATGCATTTTGCTTTGTATCCATTTTTGTTTCCTTTTGGTCCATCCTTGGCATTTATCTTACAAGAAATATAAATTCTTTGCTCAAATTTTTCGACAAATATAACGTAAAATGATGTGCCACTGCTGATGCTAGCTATGTTTTCGCTTAGTTCGGGTGCAAGATTTTTTTTTTTAATTTTTTTTATATTTTTTTTATATTTTTTTTTAATTTTTTTTTAATTTTTTTTTAATTTTTTTACGTATTTTACTTATTGTGTGTGCCCTGTTTGTATGGGCCGTTTTTGCGTTATCATAATTTGCTTTACTGCTCACTGTTTTACTTCCAACTGTTCTAATTATTTATTTTTTTATTTTTTATTTCCGCGCCTGCGCATTATTGTTTCCAGTAAAATTTCAAAGTACAATGCTTTCTTGTTATTCTCAATTTTGTCATTAAACAACTTGTTTACAGTTTTTGGTTTTAATTGTTCTTCACCCCTTAGTGGGCTCATTACATATATACAACAACAAAACACTACTACTACAGCAGTATAACAGCAAACGATAAGTCGACTACTCTATACCAACGATATGCTACTATCTTATAATAAAATGAAACAAAATTACGTACCTTAAGAAGTGAGCTATTTTTTTTTTTTTTTTTTTCTAAGGCTATTTTAAGTAAGCCCCTTTTCTCAGGAAAACGAGCAGCAAATTGAGTGGAATGATGTGGCGGGATGTACATGTTTGCAAATAAATGAACAAAAAGAAAAAGAAAATTAACGAAAAAATTGTATTAACAAAAAGGAAAAGAAAATTAACGAAAAAATTGTATTAACAAAAAGGAAAAGAAATTTACGAAAAAATTGTATTAACAAAAAGGAAAAGAGAATTAACGAAAAAATTGTATTAACAAAAAGGAAAAGAAATTTACGAAAAAATTGTATTAACAAAAAGGGAAAAAAAATTAACGAAAAAATTGTATTAACAAAAAGGAAAAGAGAATTAACGAAAAAATTGTATTAACAAAAAGGAAAAGAAATTTACGAAAAAATTGTATTAACAAAAAGGGAAAAAAAATTAACGAAAAAATTGTATTAACAAAAAGGAAAAGAAAATTAACGAAAAAACTGTATTAACAAAATAGAAAAAATAACCGAAAAAATATTGACAAAAAAATAAAAAACAAACAAACAAACAAACAAATGGACATATGGAAAAGATATACACAAACGTGGGTGCACGTACATCTGTGTGCATATACGCGGGTACGTAAGCACATACTCACACAAGCACATGAACAAGTAACCCGCCCCCCTTTTTAAATGTAATAACCGTTGGCCTATTGCACTTTATATATATATATATATATATATACATGAACTAAACACAATTTTTGCACATAACAAAAGAAAATACGGGAAATATGGAAAATAAGGAACATATTAAAAATGTGGACAATATAGAATATATTCAAAATATTCAAATTATTCAAAATAATGAAAATACAAATTTACGCATCAAAGCTTTCTGCAGGGTAATGCAATAACAACGGATGACAAAAAAAAAAAAAAAAAAAAAAAAAAAAAAAAAAAAAAAAAAAAAAAAAAAATAATAATAATAAATGCCACCACACTACAAGATGGGGGTACATATATATGGGTATATACCCATTTGTACAAATAGGTAGGCACTATCACCCCATGTGGTTATGTGTTTTGGTAGTTAGACGGTTATTAGATGGCTTGTTGGGTTAGGGATCGCGTTTGGTTGTACCTCTTACAAAGCATTAGAAAGTCCCTCAGGTTCCGATAAAAATCAGTAGCATTCCTAATTTCAATATCATGATGATCTGAATTTTCAACTCCCCAAAACTTTATTAATGACAATTCATCAATATCATCCGCTCTGCAATTGGACGAAGTTTTCTTCCTCTTCTTTTGTTTTAGAAAATTTTTTTTTAAGGTATCTAATAAAATGACAGAATGATAATAAGGAATATCTTTATCTCTCTTTCCATGCATAATATAAACTGGTAGAAGTGATACTTTTTTAAGCCGCTCTGAATTTTTAAATACATCTAACCATGGTAAGTTTTTTTTTTGAAATGGAAATAATAATTTGATTCCACTTGCAAGAGGAGAATGCAGAATACATCCACCAACTTTTATATTTTTTAAACTCATCAAATAACTACTACTACATGTACCTATACTATATCCATATAATATAATATTTAACGGATTGATTTTCTTTTCTTTTGTTATATAATCATACACCATTTTTATATTCTTATAAATATTTGTTTCACTAGGTGTCTTATTACTATGACCATATCCACTATAATCATATGCAACCACATTAACATCTGATTGAAATACTATATTTAAATACGAAGGGAACATATAACCCATATCTGTATTATTTCCATGAGAAAATAGTATTGTTTGCTTATTTAAATCTAATGGTTTTTTATATATCATTAGAGATGCTACTTCATTCGAACCATCAGTTATTGTTTTGTAATCTACTCCTATATTGTTTTGCTCTAACAACGCATTCATATCAAAATCACTGAACGGATTTACGTAAATAAACTTGTTATCTTGTACTTCATACCCGATTAACTTCGGTGGGCAAAACGCCATCTTCCCCACTAGAAACGATCTCAATCCGCTATAAGGTCCACGAGAGAAGCACAAGAATGTATACAAGTGTATATGTGTACAAGTGTATATGTGTACAAATGTATATGCGTACAAGTGTATATGTGTACAAATGTATATGCGTACAAGTGTATATGTGTACAAATGTATATGCGTACAAGTGTATATGCGTACAAGTGTATATGCGTACAAGTGTATATGTGTACAAATGTATATGCGTACAAGTGTATATGTGTACAAGTGTATATACGAACAGGAGTGCATGTAGATGTGCAAGGAATACATGTCTACATGTATATGCACAATGCTCGGATGAAACAAACTCACCATATACTTAAAAGGCCAAGGATAAAGAAGGCTAATTTTCTTTCCCTAGTGGTTTTATATTGCTTAACATACTCTTTTTCTGTATCAGCAACTATAGCACACTCACCAAATTCACTACTGCAATCCCTAGTACTCAACGCAGTCCTCAGTTTATCCTGCATGTTACTATTTGATACGTTGAACATCTTTACAAAAAAAAAAAAAAAAAAAAAAAAGGGGAAAAAATAGGACTATCTCCGATATAATATATTATTTAAATCCATACATACATATAATACATATAATATATATATATATATGAATGTACATATCTATATATGTATGAACCCCACAAACAGAAAAAAAAAAAAAGGCACTGACTGTTTCGCTCTTTACTAATTAATACTATTTGTGTTGTGCTAACATCATGTGCAGCTTGTACACAATTTATAAAAAAAATAGACGGCGGAATTATACGTATAAACACGTACATACTATATGTAAACAAACGAATATATAAGTGTATATACAAACATACCCCACGTGTAAATTTTATACAAATTATAAACTAATATCAAATATTAACAATGTAGTATTATACTAACACATTAATACAATCCATAAAATGAATGTTGAGAAAGTTATTTACTACTAAGTATTTACTTAGCAATTACCACTAATCATTTACTATTTTTTTTTTTTTTTTTTTACTTTCTTAAAAATGAACAAAAATTAAACTAAAAAATAATTATGGTACTAATCAAATATATACAAATATTTATATAAATGTATATAAATATATATAATTATATATAAATACATATAAATACATATAAATGCGTATAAATACATATAAATGCATATAAATACATATAAATGCATATAAATACATATAAATACATATAAATACATATAAATAAATATAAATACATATAAATACATATAAATACATATAAATACATATAAATACTTTTAAATGTACAAATATATATCTTCCATTTAATCTTATATATTATTATACCTGTAAAATGTTTTATTATTTTTTTTTTTTTTTTTGCATAATTTTTACATTTTTTATGAAACTTTAATTCAAAAGAAAGGCAGCGCCATCATGTTGTTTACCGTTATTACATATACTTAATATAATACATATTCTTAAATAGATATACCTTACATACTTATATTACATATATACTTGTATTACATATATAGGTATACTAACATATATTTATACATGCGAATATATATTGTTTCGATTGAAGTACATTTTTCTTATTACTGTAGTTACAAAATTTAGATACGAACTATTATTTATATATAATTCAACAAATAAAAAGGTACATATATAATTATATATACAAATACATCTATATATAAATATAGCTGTAAAAGTTTAAATATTATTGGAGAGCATGCAACAACGTAAATAAAATATTATGTACATCGTAATAATAATATTAGCAGTAATAAAATAGTAGTAATAAAATAGTAGTAATAAAAATAGCAGCAATAAAATAGCAGCAATAAAATAGCAGCAATAAAATAGAAGCAATAAAATAGCAGCAATAAAATAGAAGCAATAAAATAGCAGCAATAAAATAGTAGCAATAAAATAGAAGCAATAAAATAGAAGCAATAAAATAGCAGCAATAAAATAGAAGCAATAAAATAGCAGTAATAAAATAATAATAATAAAATAGTAATAATAAAATAGTAATAATAAAATAGTAATAATAAAATAGTAATAATAAAATAGTAGAAGTAATGGTAATAATTAAAAGTAATAAATAATAGTAATATATTATATATACATATATATTTATATTTATTTATATATGTATATATTTTAATAAAATCAAGTAAAGAACTAATTTTTACAAAATTTAAAAACAAATTTACATCTATGTGAAGAAATATATATCGTTAATATGTAAGGTATAATATATAATAATATAATAGTAAAATATAACAGTAAAATATAATAGTAAAGAATAGTACTAATTTTCTAATAGTAACGTATAATGGTAAAATAAAATGATGGTAATATATATATGTAATGATAATGTATGGATAGTAAATGCGTGAAATAATTTGAGAAAGAAAAACTAGAAAAAAGTACAATAAGCAAGTAGCACATATATATGAAATAAAAATAACATTGGGGGAAGAAAAATATTACTATTACGTGATAAATGTACATAATTTATAAATACATGTATATATATTTTACATATGTATACATCATATATATGTAACATTTTTAACGATCGTTTAACTCCTTATGCAATTGTTATAGCTGTAACATTTTAGTAACTACAATTTGTTGTTGATTGTAAGTTGTGAGCCAAGGTTTCCTTAATCTCTTTCCCCCTAAACCTTGAAAAGAGGGAAAAAAAAAAAAAAAAAATTATATAAAAAATAAAAAACAAATGGTAAATAAATACTAAATGCACACTAAATGAACACCCAAAATAGACGTAAAAAGGAAATACCAAACCGTAGAACGGTAAACCAAAAAAAAAAAAAAAAAAAAAATTAATCTTTTTGTATAACATCATGTTACCATTTGGTTATAAATGAATATAATAATTTTATGTATTGTGCATAAAATATATTCATTCTGAAAGAGGGAAAAAAAAAAAAAAAAATGGATAAACGGATAAGTTCAATGATAATTAACTAGTATATTTGTACAATATATTTTTAATATTTTTTTTACGTAATGCATTTACGTGTGCCCAATATATAAAGATACAGTATATGAATGTGCAAGTATATATATATATATATATATATATATGAATATAGATATACGTACATATATATAAATATACATACATATGTACATACAAGTATGTAAATATTCATATGTATATATAAATATTCATACGTATATATAAATATACATACATATATTTATACGTACTGAATGTATGACGTAATGTCTGTAAAAAATTATGCTTGCATTTATGAACATGCACATGTACATGCATACGCTTGTGAGTTTTCCAGGCGTTGCACAGCTTACATATATATGTGTGTGTTACCTTGTGCCGTGAATGAACTGCTTCGGCATCATCCTGTTGTTGTTCCTTTTGCTAATAACTGCAGCCATTAGGAGAAAAGAAAAAAATGGTTCATCGCTATTCAACAAAAAAAGAAATTGTTTTATGTTATTTTCATTATTTTTCTTTCGGAAAAATAGTAGTGATAATGAAAATATGATTTTTAAAAAAATAAAGTTCATTCATAGTGCGAACAAAATTCTTTATATAAATGTAAAGCATAGAATTAACTACAAAGTTAAGGGGACAAGCAGCAAATACGCCGTTACGCATAGTAGCCGTGGAAATAGTGTTAGCGGTAGTAGTAGCAGCAGTAGTAGTAGCAAAAGCAGAAGCAGTAGCAAAAGCAGAAGCAGTAGTAGTAGCAGAAGCAGTAATAGCAGTAGCAGAAGCAGTAGTAGTAGCAGAAGCAGTAGTAGTAGCAGAAGCAGTAGTAGTAGCAGAAGCAGTAGTAGCAGTAGCAGTAGCAGAAGCAGTAGTAGTAGCAGAATCAGTAGCAGAATCAGTAGCAGAATCAGTAGCAGAATCAGTAGTAGTAGACGCAGTAGTGGTAGACGCAGCAGTTGTAGTAGCGCCGGTAATTCATTCCGTGAGCATTGTTACCATAACACGTACTGCACCTGTGTGAATACAAAAATGATCGAAAGCGAGTACTTGAGTTACCTGAAAAATTATATTGTGGACGAAGAAGAGCTGATACGCGTGCAATCGAATGGCAAAGGTGTGCATGGAAATGAAGAGAACAATTATAAGGAGGTAGATGAAATTGAAAAGATGATTAGCAACACGATAAGAAAAAATGAAAAGGAGCTGTTTGATTTTTTGAATAGTGTCAATGAAAAATATAATTTGAAAAGTACTCTGAGGGTTGTTGGTGGATGGGTAAGAGACAAATATTTAAAAATTAGTAATGACGATATTGATATTACAGTGGATAATATGAAAGGGTCGGATTTCTGTAATTATATAAAAGAATATATAAAAGAAAAAGAAAACAAAAATTTTAATTTTGGAATAATAAAAATAAATTCAGATCAATCAAAACATTTAGAAACTTCAAGTTTTAATCTTTTTAATTTTCAAGTAGATATTGTAAACTTAAGGAGTGAAAAATATTCAGAGGATAGTAGGATCCCAGAGATTGCTATTGGCACACCAGAAGAAGATGCACTAAGGAGGGACTTTACAATTAATTCTTTATTTTATAATTTAGATAACAAAAGAGTAGAAGATTTTACTAAAAAAGGGATATTTCATTTAAAAAATAAAATTATTTGTACCCCGTTAAATGCGTTAACGACATTTCTTGATGACCCATTAAGAGTTATTAGATGTATAAGATTCTGTGGTTATTTTAATTTGTATATAGAAAAAAATATTTTTAATGTTTTAAAAAATGAAGACATCAAAAAATCGTTTAATAAAAAAATTTCAAAAAGTAGACTTTCTTTGGAAATATTGAAAATATTTTCTTCAAAATGTAAAAATATTATTCTCTCTTTAGCCTTATTGAATTATAGTTCTTATTCATCTCAAATTTTTAAGTTACCACCAGAGTATTTTATTAAAAATGAGGAGGCGTTTGAAAAGGTTAAGAATTGGGACAAGATAAATCGAGGGAGCATCATCCATTCGGCTGGTAGTGGTCGTGATGGCGGAAATGGTATTAACATCATCAGCAATGGTGGTAGTGGTAATAGTAGCTTTAACAGTTGCCCAACGGGTATGAATAAAAAAATTAACGTTGGATTAGCTGACGCTGGAACGTATAGGAATGTTTTACAGAATGACCATCTCATTGGAGAAAAGACGATGTATGATGATATGAGTAATTCGAAGAGGAGCAATAATAATGAAGAACAACTTCTCCTTTTTGGATTGCAAAATAAGGTAAATGGTATTTCCAAAAAAATGCGTATTAACAAGTTAGGCAATTTAACAAACAAAACAGCGGATAGACTTGATAATGAAGGAGTGGAAAAAAAAAGGTGCGATGAAGCCAGGTGGCAATTTCAAGGCTTAAATTATATAAAATTTTTTAAAGACATTGAAAAGAATAATTTGTTAAAAGAGATATTCTTTGAGCTAAATTATAAAGAAAATTTAAATTATATACACTTATGCTTATTCTTTTTGCCTTTAAAAAATCATTTTTCGTACATAAAAAAAAAAACGAAAACAGAGTATGTAATTGAGTATATAATTCGTGAATCATTAAAATTCCCTTTAAAATATTCGAAATTTTGTGTACATATTTTTGAAGGATTTATGCATATATATAATTTATATAAAAATATGAACGTTCATAATTTTTTGAAAAATTGTAATCATGATAAAAAAAATAATCTACATAGCACAGGTGATATTGTTTTGTTTTTAAAAAATGTTGGGGAAAAATGGGATTTGTTACTATTCATTTTTTTTATATTTCATAAATATAATGAAATAAATAAAAATTATATAACTTGTTTATCAGATGATATTTTTCTCTCAGATTTTGTTAAAATATTATATCAATATATTTTAACGAACGGCTTACAAAATGCCTATAATATGAAACCCTTTTTAAAATGGCCAGACATTAAGCACAACTTTCCGCAAATTTCCAACTCTCGAATTGGCGAGGTCTACGAGCAGATAGTAAGCACAGAAATGCGCAGTGAGCGTGTGCAGGGGCGTATTTGCTCTCGGACGTACATACATTCGAACATACATTTATGCATGTGTAATGTCCATCATATGAGCTCTCCTATTTTTTATGCTTACCTTTCTTCTCTTTCAGATTCGATTTACGTGTATCCACGGGGAAAATGAAAAAGACTGCATAGAATTTTTGAAACAATATTTTAAGAAAACATCCTAAGTTGTTATGGAATAACCTAAATATAATTTCATATTGCTATATTTTTTTTTTTTTTTTTTTTTTTTTTTACACATATGTATATATATACTTGTGTGCATACCTTTGTAGTAGGATAAGGTTCCACATATTCAAATTAGAATATTTCCGTTTTGGCTTTAATTATTTTTTCCTCTTCTTCTTTCAACTTTTCCACGTCCTGCAAACGTATCAATTGTTTAAGTTGAAAAAATAAATTATTTACCTTATAAATATTTTCGTAGTAAAATAAAATAAAAAAAATAAAGGGGATAATGAATGTTCTGTTTACCTTATCATTAACACTTAATGATATAACTTTATTACAAATTTTCACAAAATCTTCACGCGTATTTACTTTCCCGTTCGACTGTATTTCGAAACATAGCTTATTAATCTCCTCTTGTGACAAATATATATAATTCCCATTTTCGTCTAATACGCCGTTAATCATATCTTGTTCTTCGAGCTCTTCCAGCTTTTTTTGTATATCCTGCATGTATATGGTGTGTACCACATTTACGTTACATGTTCATGTTTATGTGATGTATGCCACATTTACGTGACGTGTTCATATTTTTATGACTCGTGCATAAAATATTTTGCAAAAAGTGGGGTAATATCTTTTAGTTATTCTTTTTGATGCCTCTTATTTTATTTTTTTTTTTTTTTCCTTTTGTACCTCCGTTGTTGTTTGGAACTTAACTGATAACTCTGTTATATTTACATACTTTTTTAATTTTATAAAATTCAAAAAACAAGACATAAGAACGTCTGACGAAAGCCAGTCGTCCTCTTGTTTCTTCGATATCATGTGGGACTGCAAAAAAAAAAAAAAAAAAAGAACATTTGTTGGGGTTACACGTGAGTGAAAATGTGAGTATATATATATATATGTATACTCGTGCATCTATACATGCACCCACAAGTTTCTATACACGTAGACGAGTGCATGAACACTTTTGAAGAATCTTTTAAAGACAGATACGCACTTTCCACTTCTTGAGCTTCCTTATTTCTCTGTTACTCATTTCAGTCGAATACTAAAAAGGAAAAATAAAGTTTATGCTTGTGATATGTGAGCATTTGATATGTGCATATAATTCGGGCATAAAACAAGGACGAATTTGCAAATGCGCACACGTCTCAGAATATTACACTCAATACGTCCGCGTTAGTTCTGTGCCTTGTATATTCAAACATTTGTTCCTTCATCATTATATCTTCATTTTCTCCCTCTTCTGATTCATTTGTTTGATGCCCTGCCCTTCCTTCGTTACTCCTCATTTCTAAATTTCTCATTAATGAATCTTTTATGTTATCACGCCGGTATCTGGCTTTGTCAAATGGATTTTCACTATCCCCATTGTTTACTTGTACATTTACATAATTTTCAAATTTCTCTTTTAAACTATTTTTTTTTATATTTTTTTCAAATAGATCTTTAAGCTCCTCTTTTACATTTTGTTGCAGTTTCTTTACTTCGCACTCATTCATACTCGTCTCAAATTTGTATCGCCCCTTTAGGTTTTTAAACTCATAATTTTTAAATTGTTCCCTTGCATCTTCGTTTGATATTCCAACAGTCATTTGGTTTGACGTTTCGTTTACTGCTTCGTTTACCACTCTACTTGCCTCTTCACCTATCACTTCACTTGCCTCTTCACCTACCACTCCACTTGTCTCTTCACCTACCACTCCACTTGTCTCTTCACCTACCACTCCACTTGTCTCTTCACCTACCACTCCACTTGCCTCTTCACCTACCACTCCACTTGTCTCTTCACCTACCACTCCACTTGTCTCTTCACCTACCACTCCACTTGCCTCTTCACCTACCACTCCACTTGTCTCTTCACCTACCACTCCACTTGTCTCGTCACCTACCACTCCATTTGCCTCTTCCCTAACTTCCTTGTGTGCACTACTCTTTTTTGTACTATCCTCACTATCATGTATGGTATTTCTTAATACATCTGACTTTTCATCTATACTTATAAAGAATTCCCTTAATTTTTTAATGTGTTTAAGGTTTTTATTACTACCCGAGCTCTTTTTCTTTGAATCATTCCTTGAGTTATCCTTTATGCTGTCGTTAGAGGTATTTGTACTAATTACATATTTTGAATTATTAATATAAGGTATATCATTAGCAGTTACATAGTCATGTGTTCTTAAAGTAAATTCATCCATTTCTTTTTTTTTATCTTCTTTTGCTTTATCTATTTTATTATATTTATCCTCTTCATTCTGTCCCTCATTATTTTCACTTATAATATAAGTACTACTGCTAGTATTTTCAGTGTATGTCTCAACCTCTTCACCTTCTCTTTTGTTTACATCAACGATGAGACTGCATCTACGCCCTTGACTATTATTGTCTTCCGCTTCTTCGTAGTCTGGTTTGCTTTTGCTTGATTTGTCTACATCGTTCATATCAATATCGTTTTCATATTTAATATACTTGCTAGGAACTTCATACGTGTTGCCATTTTTACTCCTCCTCTTATCTGCATCAATAGTATGATCATGTTTATCCAGTTGATTATTCGTTCCTTCCCTTTTCATGTTGTCTTTTGTGCTTTCATTTGGTTCGACTACATCATTTACATCATTTACACCATTTATACTATTTATAACATCGATTTCTTTATTTTCAATTATTTTTCTATATGTGTCGTATTTATTGTTATTTTTACTCTTCCTTTCATAAGTATCAGTAATATGATCACTACTCTTCTGCTTACTGTATGTATCTTTCTCTTTCTCATAGTCTCTTTCGCCTCTTCTCAATGTATCTATTTCATATACGTCCTTAGTTTTGTTACTTTCAATTTCTTTTCTATTAACGTTGTTTATTTTGTTACCTTTACTCTTCCTCTTATCTGCATCTATAATATGATTGCTACTACTTTGCTTACTGTATGTATCTACCTCTTTGACGTAGTCTCTCTTGATATGTGTTATGTCTTCTGTTCTTTTATTATTTCTTTTTTGTTCATTTATTTCATAGCACTTTTTGTTACTACCTGTCCTTATAGCTCTTATTCCATCTTCCGTATGAACATCAACCATCTCAATACTTATCTCATCAGCATAATTTTGTGCACTCTCTTTTCTGTTTCTTACTTGGTTTACTCGTTCATTTAGTACTACTATTTTATGACTTTCGTGCATTCTGTTTGGTTCAAGCGCTTGTCTCGTATCAAGAACTTTGCCTTTTTTTTCCATTTCGTTTGTATCATAATTTGAGTTATTACTTCTCGTTTCTCCCTTATACATACTATCATGAGCGTCATTCTTACTCTTCCTTTTGTTTGAATCACACACATAGATATGTTTTTCCCCTTTTGAAACTGTATTTTCTTTATTTGCGCTTCCACGTCTTGCACTTTCATCTCTTAGACTTATACGCAGGGTACTTTCACCCCTTACACTTTCGACTCTTACACTTTCGACTCTTACACTTTCGTCTCTTACACTTTCGTCTCTTACACTTTCACCTCTTACACTTTCACCTCTTATACTTTCACCTCTAGTACTTTCACGTCCAGCACTTTCAGATCGAGAACCTTCATCTCCCACGCTTTCACTTCTTGTACCTTCTCCTCTTTGACTTTCACATGTAAAACCTTTATCTCTTGTAATTTTTCTTCTGGTACTTTCATCTCTTGCATTTACACGTATAGCGCTTTCCTCTCTTTCATTTTCACGTCGAGCACCTTCACTTCTTGCACTCTCGGGTCTAGAACCTTCACCTCCTATACTTTCAGGTCTAGTACTTTCATCTCTTGATCTTTCATCGCTTGTACTTTCACGTCTAACGCTTTCATCTATTGCACTCACACGTTGAGTATCTTCATCTATTGCACTCACCCTTCGACTACCTTCATCTATTGCACTCACACGTTTATTATTTGCATCTATTGCACTCACACGTTTATTATTTTCATCTATTGCACTCACACGTTTATTATTTTCATCTATTGCACTCACACGTTTATTATTTTCATTTATTGCACTCACCCTTCGACTACCTTCATCTATTGCACTTACACGCCGAGTATCTTCATCTATTGCACTCACACGTCTAGTATCTTCATCTATTGCACTCACACGTCGAGTATCTTCATCTATTGTACTTATACGTCTATTATTTTCATCTATTGCATTTACACGTCTATTATTTTCATCTATTGCACTTACACGTCTAGTATCTTTATCTATTGCACTCACCCTTCGACTACCTTCATCTATTGCACTTACACGTCTAGTATCTTCATCTATTGCACTCACACGTCGACTACCTTGATTTATTGCACTCACACGTCGACTACCTTGATTTATTGCACTTACACTTCGAGTATCTTCATCTATTGCACTCACCCGTCTATTATTTTCATCTATTACACTCACACGTCTAGTATCTTCATCTGTTGCATTTACACGTCGACTACCTTCATCTATTGTACTTATACGTCTATTATTTTCATCTATTGCATTTACACGTCTATTATTTTCATCTATTGCACTCACACGTTTATTATTTTCATCTATTGCACTTACACGTCGACTACCTTCATCTATTGCACTCACACGTCGACTACCTTCATCTATTGCATTTACACGTCGAGTATCTTCATCTATTGCACTTACACGTCTAGTATCTTTATCTACTACACTCACCCTTCGACTACCTTCATCTATTGCACTTACACGTCGACTACCTTCATTTATTGCACTTACACGTCGACTACCTTCATCTATTGCACTTACACGTCGACTACCTTCATCTATTGCACTCACCCTTCGACTACCTTCATCTATTGCACTTACACGCCGAGTATCTTCATCTATTGCACTTACACGTCTAGTATCTTTATCTATTGCACTCACCCTTCGACTACCTTCATCTATTGCACTTACACGCCGAGTATCTTCATCTATTGCACTCACACGTCGAATACCTTCATTTATTGCACTCACACGTCGACTACCTTCATTTATTGCACTTACACTCCGAGTATCTTCATCTATTGCACTCACCCTTCGACTACCTTCATCTATTGCACTCACACGTCTAGTATCTTCATCTATTGCACTCACACGTCGAGTACCTTCATCTATTGTACTTATACGTCTATTATTTTCATTTATTGCACTCACCCTTCGACTACCTTCATCTATTGCACTTACACGCCGAGTATTTTCATCTATTGCACTCACCCGTCTATTATTTTCATCTATTACACTCACACGTCTAGTATCTTCATCTGTTGCATTTACACGTCGACTACCTTCATCTATTGTACTTATACGTCTATTATTTTCATCTATTGCATTTACACGTCTATTATTTTCATCTATTGCACTCACACGTTGAGTATCTTCATCTATTGCACTCACCCGTCTATTATTTTCATCTATTACACTCACACGTCTAGTATCTTCATCTATTGCACTCACACGTCGAGTACCTTCATCTATTGTACTTATACGTCTATTATTTTCATCTATTGCACTCACACGTTTATTATTTTCATCTATTGCACTCACACGTTTATTATTTTCATCTATTGCACTCACACGTTTATTATTTTCATCTATTGCACTCACACGTTTATTATTTTCATCTATTGCACTCACACGTTTATTATTTTCATTTATTGCACTCACCCTTCGACTACCTTCATCTATTGCACTTACACGCCGAGTATCTTCATCTATTGCACTTACACGTCTAGTATCTTCATCTATTGCATTTACACGTCTATTATTTTCATCTATTGCACTCACACGTTGAGTATCTTCATCTATTGCACTCACCCGTCTATTATTTTCATCTATTACACTCACCCGTCTATTATTTTCATCTATTACACTCACACGTCTAGTATCTTCATCTGTTGCATTTACACGTCGACTACCTTCATCTATTGCACTCACACGTCTAGTATCTTCATCTATTGCACTCACACGTTTATTATTTTCATCTATTGCACTCACACGTTTATTATTTTCATTTATTGCACTCACCCTTCGACTACCTTCATCTATTGCACTCACACGTCGACTACCTTCATCTATTGCATTTACACGTCGAGTATCTTCATCTATTGTACTTTCACGTCGAGTATCTTCATCTATTGCACTTACACGTCTAGTATCTTTATCTATTGCACTCACACGTCGACTACCTTCATCTATTGCACTCACACGTCGACTACCTTCATCTATTGCACTTACACGTCGACTACCTTCATTTATTGCACTTACACGTCGACTACCTTCATCTATTGCACTCACACGTCGACTACCTTCATCTATTGCATTTACACGTCGAGTATCTTCATCTACTGTACTTTCACGTCGAGTATCTTCATCTATTGCACTTACACGTCTAGTATCTTTATCTATTGCACTTACACGTCGAGCACCTTCACCTCCTTCACTTTTACGTCTTGAACTATCACTTCTTGTACTTTCATCTCTTGAACTTTCGTCCCTTGCATTTTTACGGCTTGCACTTTCATATCTTGCACTTTCACTTTCTTCACTTTCATCTTTTGCACTTACACGTCTAGCAATTTCATCTCCTGCACTTTCACATAGAGCAACTTCATCTCTCGCATTTACGCTTCGGGTCCTTTCATCTCTTGTACTGTCAAGTCGAAAACCTTCGCCTGTTTCACTTACACATCCAGTACTTTGAGATCGAGAATCTTCCCTTCCAATACTTTCATCTCTTGTACTTTTACGTCTAGCATTTTCGTTTGTTGCACCTTCATCTCTTGCATTTTCACCTCTTACACTTGCACATTGAGTACTTTCATATCTAGCACTTTTACCTGCTGCAACTTCACCCCCTTCGAAAGAGGCACTGACAACTGCTTCTTCCTTACTGTTTCTCATCTCATTTACATGAACAGATTTGTCAATAGAATTTCTCTTTTGGCTAGTCGTATCCTGAATATGATCACTTGTTTTTTCCTTTCTTTTAAGTGAAAACGAGTTTATATTTGTTTTTTCTTCATCATAAAATTTATCAGAATAATAATTTTTAGAGTTTTCATTTTCCCTATCATCTGAGATATTCTTCTCTTTTGATAAAGAATAAGAATCCTTTTCTTCGTATTTTTTTATATCATTTATTATTTCATCTATATAATCCTTGTGGGCATTATTCAAATTATTAACTGCAATGTTTTTCTCTAATTTGTCTATTTGCCCTTCATTTTTCTGAACGCTCTTTCTGTAACCATAAAACAGGTTTTGCACTAGGCTCACAATAGAGAAATTAGTGCTTCTACCGTTACCACTGCTACCATTTTTGCCGCTGCTTTTACTGCTGCTATCGTTATTGCCGCTTCTACTGCTTCTATCGTTATTGCCGCTTCTACTGCTGCTATCATTATTGCCGCTTCTACTGCTGCTATCATTATTGCCGCTTCTACTGCTGCTACCGTTATTGCCGCTTATACTGATGCTATCGTTATTGCCGCTTCTACTGCTGATATAGTTTTTTCCGCTTTTATTGCTACTATCTTTGTTAACATTATGGTCATTCTCCATTGATGCATTTCCATTTTCTGCACAATTTTCTTCTGAACGGTTCACTGGTGTTACGGTGCCTTCCATTACATCCTTTAGTCGATCATTCATCCAGGAGCAATTAAAATAGCTTGTATTTGTTTTTACTTCCTTATCTTCGAGGCAAGCAGTATTCATATTATATTTATTATTGCTTGCATTTTCTTCTCGTTCAGTAAAATCTGCAGAGTATATATTGTTTTCTTCATTCCTTTCGCTGTGACAACTAAGGGTTAAACTATCGTACATATTAACGCTAACCTTAAGAACTATTTCTCTACTATCATCTGATTCGTTTATTATTGTTTTCTTTATTTTGCTATGCTTCTTCATCTCTGAAATTGTTTTTGTATGTGTTACCATCTCCATCTTCATTTTCTCCATCTTCATTTTCTCCATCTTCATTTTCTCCATCTTCATTTTCTCCATCTTCATTTTCTTCTTCTTCTTCTTCTTCTTCTTCTTCTTATTTTCAAATATTTCCCTCGTTTCGTTATTAAAGTTCGAAACATCACCTAGACTGGTAAGCTCTTTGCATTTAGGACTGTCCGTTGGACTGCTTGATATCATCTTATCATTAGAGAAGTAATTCGTAGAATTTTTTTTTTTTACCATTTCATTCTTAAGTACATATGCTGAACTTTTAATTCCGCTTGTTAACAAATCTTCCTCAGTAGTACATATTTCATTACTAATATTTGCTGACTTTCTTAAAACTTTATCATTAGGCTTGTTTTCTCCTTTATCGCATTTACAACTGGTAGACTTTGCACTAAGCACATTTATATCGTCCTCAATTTTACTACTCTCTTCTTTGTTTAAAATTTTATGTAATTCTCTGTCTATTATTAGTAATTCCCCTTTAATATATTCCAACCCTTCATTTAATTTTAAGTAAGTATATATTTTTTTTTTTTCTTTTTTGCTGACTTGGTCAGAATTATTTATTTCACTCCTACTGTAAATCTCATCTTCCGAATCATTAAAACTTTCTAAATATTCCTTGCTATTTAAAGATATTTGTTCAATGTTAAAATGCTCTTCTCTTTCATTCTCTTTTCCACTGTTTGGAAAGGAGTTTTCCTTTCCTACTCTTCTTACATTCCTGTGATAATAGAAAGGGGGTAGAGAAGAAAAGAAAAAAAAAAAAAAAAAAATCAGCCATAAAATATAGTACATAAAAAAGTTATGTAAATTTTAGCTATTCGGAAAGATACATAACTTCTGCAATGTTAAGAAGCGTGTTATGGGGGTATACATGTGTGCAAACACACAAGAGTGAGTATATATTTGTGTATATTTATATATTTACATATATTTGTGTATATTTAAATGTTTATATATACATTTGTATATATTTACATGTTTATGCATTTACGTCCCCTTTGTGCGAACGCAGTAACTTGGACTGCCAGAGCAGGTACTTCAAGCTTACCTAATGAAGTAGGTGGAAAGGAAGACCAACAAGACGTTTATAAGTACAAACGTAATACTTGCATTAAGAGAAAGCTCTATTTTAAAAAAATCAAAAAAAGTTGATGACTTATTCATTTTAAAGAGCAACCTTCAGTTTTTATACATGCGTCTGCAGGCAGACCACATTTTTAAATATAAACATATGTATACGTACGTATATGTAGGCACATATATATAGATAAATATACGTACATACATACGTATACATGCATATACATTTGCATATACATTTACATATACATTTACATATACATTTACATATACAAATACATATACATATACATATACATATACATATACATTTACATATACATATACATATACATTTACATATACATTTACATATACATTTACATATACATTTACATATACATTTACATATACATTTACATATACATTTACATATACATTTACTTATACATTTACTTATACATATGCATACATATATATGCATAAGTAAGCATGTGTGTAAAATGCCCTGTTCAACCTTTGCATAAGGTGTCTTTCAAAAGCTCAAATGATATTGCAGACATTAAAAATATTTATTAACATAATTAAACAAGATTTTTTTTTTTTTTTTCTTTAAATTTGAAAAGGCTTTTCAAATATTCTTTTATGAGAAACATGATGCTCTTTTAAAAAAGGAGCTGGCCTCTGGAAAATAATAAAATTCGATGGGCCTCGATAATTAGCAAAATAGGAAAAAATAAGAAAAAAAAAGGAAAAACAAAAAAAAAAATATTAAGCGCACTAACAATAACACTAACACTAACACTGTTGGAGTTGCAGCGATGGCATTAGAATTTGCGCAAGCCTATCATCATATCATATGTAAAAATTGCATACGTATGTGTATACGTGTATTTTTCTTAACATCCGTAATTTCTTTTCCCTTAAATTTGCAAAGTTTCTCATTAAATATTGAACTTTCATCTACTGTTAATTATATTCCATTTGTTTCTTTTCCAGAAATGACTATGTTTAAAAATTATGTCTTTTTTTTTTTTTTTTTTTTTTTTTTCCTTTTCGCGTAAATGTAGATGAGCATACCAGAATAACACGCACATGTGCATATTTAACAAAAAAAAAAAAAAAAAAATTACATTAAAAAATATGACTTTTTGTGTATATTTGTATACATGTATATTCAAAATTATGAATGTCCGTCCATTCACATGCTTGTACACTCATACATAATTTACAAATATTCACACTACTATTTTACCGGAAGGAGCGAACATGTGTATGTATACAGGAGTGAACATATGAGCACGGTAGAAAATTGTATACACACACATGTCTAAATATATGCAAATATATATATATATATATATATATATATATATATACATATGTATATAAACACACATGTATGCACCAGTCACATATGAACCCTCTTTGTCGTTCTTTGTTTTAAATACTCAGTAACTTCTATCAACTCGTTGTTTTCATTTTTCCAGTAGTTGACTATATATACGGGCAGCCGCTTCCTCCGCGCAGTTTCATTTTGCATATTTACTTTTTTACCTGCCCACCTTTTTGATAAGTTCATGCCTTTATGTGCACCAAAACACTTTTTTCCTACTTCCACTTGTGTTGTATTATTTTCTTCCTTTTCTTTATGAAGCCCATGTGCATTTTTCCTTTCCATTTTAGAACCTTTCTTATGATAATATTCCTGAGCATTTTTATCATCTATTGCTGATTTGTCCAATCTGTTCAACCCTTTTTTCCTTATTTGTTCATATTTTCTAATCCTCCAATTTCTCCTAATAACATCGTTCATTTTGTTTTCTATAATTTTTGAAATATACTTAGTTCCATAATTTATTTTCGAATTAATTTCCTTGTGCATGTTTTTTAAATAATCACTTGTCTTTTCTTCTTTTTGCCTTAACATGTCAGGATATATACCAGAATGACTAGTAATTGCACTATGTAAATTTGAAAAAATCTTTTCATGATTATCACTTGTTGAGTATTTATTTTCCTCCTCTAATCTATTTAGTACTACACTGGTTATATATTCATTGTTCTTGCTTACTAACTCATATATTTTATTTACAGTTTCGTCCTTTTTTTGTGCATCCCTTCCGTCGTCCATTATTTTTTGTGCGTTTTCATTAATTATACTTACTAACGTTTTAACTATTTTGCTCTCACTATCATGCATTGTACTTTTCATACTTGCAATCGTTTTTTCAACTTGCTCACTTATTTCTACTGATACTTTCTCTTTTACATTTGCGCACACCTCCATCAGCTCCTTCGTTACTGCCAAAGTATGATCGTTAAGCTCCCTCTTTACTGCTGAAGCATGACCGTTCATGTTTTTTAAAAGCGATTCATTTATGTTTATTAGCTGAACCGTGTTTGCTTCCACCGAGTCATACACTTTTTTTTGAAACGTGGTTAAGTAAGTTTTTACCATTTCACTAATGTTTTTGTTATTCGTCTTTGCATTCTTTAATAATTTCATTTCTTTTTGAAAATTATTTGATAGAAACATTTGTTCCTTCATTAATGTGTTAAAGAATTCATTTGTTTTGTGAACTATGGTATCATATTTTATTTCATTATTTTTTATTATATCTTCACTTATTTTTTGATAAACATTATCGGAATGTATTATTTCTATGTTTTTTTTTTCTTTTTTTTTTTTTATTATTTCGTCATTTAAGCTAGCTATTACTTCTTCTCGCAACTTGTTCATATTAATTTGTATTTTCTCCTGCACATGTAAGGTAAAATTATTTTCAAGGAAATTCATTTTTTCTATTATTATATCTTCAATTCCTTTTTTTTTTTTATTTTCATTATCGATGATATTTCTATTGAAATCATCAAAAGTTTTTTCAATCTTGTTATTCACAGTAGCAGTGAAGGTATTTTCCAGCATATGCATGCTTTTTTTTAATTCCTCCTTTAAATTTTCCTCTACGGATGTAATGTTTATCCTATCGATGCATTTTTTAACTTCCATTGAAATACTTTCTTTCACATATTCATGTGTAATTTCTATTATTTTTTTCATTTCCTCATTTACGTTTTTGTTTGAATGGTCATACATGTTTTGAATCCTTGTTTCGACTGAATTTTCACTCAAACTGATGTCTATATTTTTCTGCATAGTAATAATATTATTTTTTATTTCTTGGGTTAAATTTTCATTCACACTTTTGAGTAAAATTTGTGTATTTTTCTGTATTTGGTCATGTAAATTTTCATCAATATTTCTGTTAAGTATATGCATATTTTTAGTCAGCTCTTTATGTATATTTTCATTTATTTTCTTGTTTAAAAAATCTATATTTTTCACTAATTCTTTGTTAATGTTTTCATTTACTTTGCTATTTATATTACTACCAACTATTTCCATTTTTCTTTTTAGTTCATCGTTCACATTTTTAAATAAATTATTCTGAACATTGGTCATATTTTCAATCAACTGAGTATTTAATTTATCATCCACATTTTCATTCACCTTTATATATATTCTTTCTATATTATTTTCTATTTCTTTGTTTATATTTTCATTCAAGGTGTTATTTAAGGAATATATATTTTTTGTTATTTCCTCGTTAATGTTCCTATGAACATTTTCTTTTATGTTTTCATATGCCATATCTATGTTCTTCTTTATTTCATTGTTAATACATTCATTTATTTTTTCATAAGTATAAGAACTATTTAGATTGTTAGCATTCTTTTCCATAATACTGAATAAATTATTTTCAACAAAATGCATTATCTTTTGCTCTATAGCATCTTGCACTCTCTTGTCTATATTTTTGGACAAATTATTATCTACTGTATTTTTTATAATGCGCGGCACGTCCTTACGAATAAACTCCTTCATTCTTAAAAAATTATTCTTACTGCTACTGTTCACACTGTTTTGGTAATTACTCTCTTTCTCTTTATGTAAAATTTCCCTCTCCGTTTCTTCCATTCCTCTTTTTGTGTGAAGTTTGCTAGGTGAAGATTTTGTATATGAGAATATGCCTTTTTTATTACTTGTTAAGGTGAAATGTGAGTCTCCCTTTATTACACTATCATTATGCTTTACGACACCTCTTCCTAAATCTAGCTTGTGCAGGTCTTCTACCTCCATGTGAAGCTCTTTCATATCAGCGTAATCTTGACAAAGTACAGTCTTGTTATTTATGATACTGTCATTATAAATCGAACTGTTGTTTAGGTATTGTGTATTTTTATAATAATTTGGGTTCATATTATACGAATTTTTACTTTTCATATTGTCAAAATTTTGGGTAGATTTTTCTACCATTTCATCATTTACATTATTCAGAAAATCTAATTTTTTTCCTTTTCCTAGATTAGTACTATTGAACATAGTTTTATTTTTATTGCTGTTCAGGTAAAATTTTTCTTTTAATTTATCTTGTTCATAACTTTTGTCAGACTCGTTTGTTCTCTTACATGTATTTGTGCTATTAAAATTAATCGATCTATTCATACACTTCTTCGATAAACCTTCCTCAAAGATATTTGACGTGACGATAGTATTATTAGAGGAATCATATCTTGCTTTCATATCCTTTTTCTGGTCCACACCTACTGGAGAATCATTTTTACTGTATTTACTCAAATTTTCCCCGGAATTTGTTCTTATCGATTCTGAAAAAATGTTCCTACTTTTGTTGTTACATAAAAAATTATTTCTCTTTTTTAAAGTTTCAATATCATTATTCACCTGCTTACTTAAAGCTCCACCATGTGTGCAATTTTCTCTCGTGTCCTTTTCTATCCACATATTATTTAATTTTGTTTATTTTTTGTATGACCAAGTCAGAATTTTTTTTAATGTCGAGCGTTTTTTTTTTTTTTTTTTTTTAACTACAATGTATATGAATGAAATGTTTTTATTTGGCCAAGTACGAATATTTTTTTTTTAGATCAAGTCGATTTTATATTGCATTTTTTTCCCTTTGCCCCTGTGTCTCTTCGTCCGTGTGCCCCTTTACGGCTTTACCCTTTTTTGCCTCTTTACTATTTTATAGACTATTTTGATAAATTTATGAGCGTGCTCAACTTTTCATGCTGTTTAAGTTTAAGCCGCTTCTATCCAACTTGTGTCAATGTATAAGCACGTTTTGAGTGATACATACAAATTTTGTTATTCACTTTATTAAGATAATAAAGTTTGTAAAAATAAATAATATTTCTAAAAATATTTATAGAAAAAGAAGGAAACAGGAAAACCAAAAAAAAAAAAAAAAAAAAAAAAAAAAAAAAAAAAAAAAAAAAAAAAAAAAAAAAAAAAAAAAAAAAAAAAAAAAAAAGGTAAGAATTTTATTTAGCTTTCATTTTTTCTATGTATTTTTTCTTTTTCTTCCTTTTCTTATTTTAATAAAAATAATTTTGAGAAATAGGAAAATTAAAAAGACGCAAACAAAATTAAAAATGATAGTAAAATATATACTGTGAAAGAACAAATGAAGTTGTGGAATAAAAAAGGTAAAAAAATTTGCCAACCACAAAAATGTATCAATTTGCCAACCACAAAAATGTATCAATTTGCCAACCACAAAAATGTATTAATATGCCAACCACAAATAGGTAAAAACTTATGAACAAATGGGTAAAATATTATGAAAGACAAATATGTAAAAAATTAGTTACAAAAAAAAAAAAAAAAAATGGAATAATACAAAACAATGATTAAGAGTACGTGCATTAGATCTTCTTTAATTACAAAAATTTCCTTTCTTCGAAAAAGAGTTATAAAAAAATATATCTCAGGGGAGATGTATACATATACATAAATACGCACATACGTACATATATACGAATATATATACTAACGGGTACACTCAAATGAGGTTCATAAAATATAACAAAAAATGTGTAACGTGATAAGAGGCGTAAAAAAATTTCACGAAGAATGAGCAAGGAACAGCTAATATCAGATACAAAAATTTTCTAAAAAATGTTTTACATAAATAAAATTCTTCAATAAAGAGAAAACGCTATATTTTTACTCAGTACTTACTCCTAACTCCTTTTTGAATAAAACAACAAATATTAAGAGCAAAAGGGATGAAGGAGTTAATGAATGGATCACTACACTCTATTACTAAAAAAAAAAAAAAAAAAAAAAAAAACTTGTTTGTATTAAAAAATAAATATGGAAAACAATTAAGTGTTATATGAAAATACACAAAAAAATATTACATATACAGTTATTTATTTTTTATTATTATTTTTTTTTCTCTCTTTTAAAAATTAATTCATAAGAATAAAAGACTTAGTAAACCTATAATAAGAAAAAGATGATACACTTTTCACAAGTGATATAAATATGTATCATTTATATATTTTTTTCATTAATTAGTTTTTTACTAAATTGTTTAATCATATTTTAACAGCTAAGGATTTTATGTTCCTAATTTCACACAGAAAAAAATTAAAAAAAAAAAAATTGTGTATATACATAGTACTTTTATTTATATATACAAGGGAAATTTTTTTTTTTTTTTTTTTAACACTCCTTAGAAATATACATCAATTATTTTGCTTGTTCATTCGCGCACATATATATATATATATATATATATATATGTATGTATTAATATATGTATTAATATATGTATTACACGAGGGATTGTAATTAAAAATTAAGATGTAGGAAATCGAATAGGGAATTACAAAGAAATGCAATATGAGTACTCGTATTTCAGTATTTCATATATTGTAACATCTTTCAAAAATTAGCAATTTTTTTTTTTTTTTTTTTTTATTATTATTGCTATTATTTTTTTAACGCCGAAATTACAAAAGAGAAGGGAAAGGCTAGTATAATTAACATTGCTCAGTAGTTCTTACGCCAAAAACCCATCGTACATTACAGTAGGAATGTAACAAAATATAAGAGTAATCTAATCGGTTGTCATTTTGGTAGTTACTAAAACTATGTTTGCCTATTTTGCTAACTTGTATGTGTGTGTGCATGTTTAGTGTTTACTAGTTACTATTGTTCTCTACTCACCGTTCACTGTTTAATTTGATTTTTTTTATTATTTCCTTTCCCCTGTTTCCCCTCAGAATTGTGGAAACCGTACGGACCAATGCAAAATTTTTTTAGTTTAAGAATTTATGCTCAACCGAAGTGTAAGAGTATAAATGGAAAAAATTTTAATATTTTATTTAGAGATGATGTTTGTTATTGGGAAAGTATATACGCACATGTGTGACCATGCACATATCCACACTAACTGCAAACGTATTTGCGCTTCTCATTTTATTCGCTTTTTTTTTTTTTTAGGTAAAAATTGAATCAATTCACTTCGCAAGTGTAGCACATTTTCCAGTATCAACGTGAAATCGCTTCCAACAAAAAAAAAAAAAAAGAAATAGAAGTAGAAGTAGAAATAGAAGTAGAAATAGAAGTAGAAGTAGAAGTAGAAGTAGAAATAGAAGTAGAAGTAGAAGTAGAAATAGAAGTAGAAGTAGAAATAGAAGTAGAAGTAGAAATAGAAAAAAGAGGTTGAAAAATTAAGAGAAACAAACAAGATAAACAAAAAGGTTCTGCAAAATAAAGAATAGTGAAACAGATAACCGCAAACAATTGCAAACAACGTGATGAACATAACACCTGAAAAAAACTCAAACACAGAAGATTGCATGTTTTGTCGAGTTACAGGTACGCTAGTATTTGGAAGTCTATCATTTTATTCATTTCTAAAATTTTTACAAGCCGAAAAAAGAACAGGTGATAAAAAATTTTTTGGGTTAATTTCTCTTTGTTTTAGTTTCCTAGCAATATATAGAGCAAGTAGTACATCTAAGCCGATCTTAAATAAAACAACTAAAAATGTTAAACAACAATAATGAGAACTTACTTAGTTTCAAAAACATAATAAACAATAGTGAAAATAGGAATAGAGATGAAAATATGAACCATTTCTTTGATTCTTATAACAACACATCGATGGCATTAGAGGCAAGTAAAAGAAATACCATTCCGTACAACGAGACTCAGAACGTTGGCGATATTAATACGAACATGTATAGCCATAATAACACAAACAACAGTATCAGCGGTAACAATGGCAGTAACAGTAACTGCAATCAGGGGAACAAGGTCGGTGTAGAAAATAAAACAGAACAATTGGAAATGTTTGTTGAGAACATGCTAAATGAGTTAAAAAGCAAAATGCAAAATTTGTCGAACAACTTATTGAGCAAAGTGGACAGCATGGAAAAATCGCTAGATGATCTTGAAAACATCATGATTGACTTTTCAAATAAAAGAAATAGTTGAGTAGCTGTATTATAAGTATAAAAATATGTACATGTACAGTTGAGTATATACACGTAGGTGTACATCATCCACATGTAAGCAAAGGTTTGTTTGTTTGTTTTTTTTTTAATTTGTAGGTTTGCTAAAAATGCTTTCTCTGTCTGTCACTCATTCTTTCTTTTTTTTTTTTTTTTTTTTTAAGAAAAAACTGTATGAAAAAAGGATATTATTGCCATAGTTTTGTTAAACTACAACAATGCCACAATACATAACACACAGCACAGCTTTTTTTTTTTTTTTTTTTTTTTGTCGTTTCACTTTGTAAGGCGCGAAAAAAAAAAATATATATACATATATAATATATTACAGTGTTTATTTACTGTTCTTAAATTTCATCCTCATCATGTACTATGCATTTTAGCATTTAGCAATTTATTAATATGAACACGAATGTTAAAAAAAAAAAAAAAAGAAAAAAGAAAATGCGCAAAATGTCCAAAAATTGTGAGTAATAATTCGTAGGGAAGCAATATTTTGTATTACAAAAATGGAGCAAGTCCGTTCAGTTTAGTGGTACAGCCAGTCTCGAATGCTCATATACTTTATTGAGTCTTTATATTTTATTTTATTGTATGGTATTTGTTTTGCCATATTGTGTACTATTTCGCTTATTATTCTACTTATTTTTTCGTTCATTATTTAATTTTACTTAAATATTTCACTTATCTGTGTTTATCTTTTTGCTAGCATTTTTGCATTTCTCGTTCATTTCCAGTGTGTAATATTTCTTTATCTCTTACATTGTTTCTTGCTTTATTTATTTATTTATTTATTTTATTATTATTTTTTTTTTTTTTTTCCCCCTTTTTTTCTTTTTTTTCTTTTTTCCCTTTTTTTCTTTTTCCCTTTTTTTCCTTTTTAAGTATATTATTTTACGGCATTTTATTTTCCTTCCATTTGCCTTTTTTTTGTTTTTTTATTTTTGACAAATTAAAGCATAAAATATTAAGTATATTTAGCAAAAAAAAAAAAAAAAAAAAAAATTAAAAAAAAAAAGCTCTCTTAATTTTATAAACAATAAAACATTGAGAATAGTGTGTTTTAAAATATATTGCAATTGCAATGTTTGATAGAAACAAAATTTCATACAATTCGTGAGTATAATCCGTCCATTTGCTCTTTTCTTAGCTTTTTCCCGTAAGTGTAAAAATAATGTTTTATCATTTTTTTTATTTTTTATTTTATATTTTTTATTTTGTTTTATTATTTTTTTTTCCTTTTTTGTTTCGAGGACATTACACTTTTATGTGTATTTAATATCCGCTATATGTTATATGCTGTTCGTTTTTAATTGTACAAACAAAGAACAAATGATAACAAATAGGAAAAAAAAGGAAAGCGGAAAAGGCTATTTGAAAGGATAATAAATAAGACAAAAGAAAGACAGTTTTTGCTCACAACTTATGGAGATTTTTTGTTTTTTTTTTTTTTTTTTTTTTTTTTTTTTTTGCATTGTAATTAATGCGTAATTCGAAAGTCTTTTCTTTTTTTTATTCTTATTTTTTCATATTTTTACTTTTTTTTTTTTTTTTTTTGATTGATTTTGTTTTTTGTTAAATATTAATATTTTATGCTTTATTTTTTAATCATCATATGTGAATGTGTTTCACCCATTGCACCGTCTTTTTCTACATCTTTTCACTCCTTATCTCTACTGGCGTTTCAGTCATTTCGTGCTACTGTTATTTGTTTTGTTCCTACCTCATATTCACGCCCCTTTTTTTTTTTTGTGTTAATTATGAATAAACGAATATTCGCTTTTAGAGATGATACAAAGTCAAAAGAAGCCGAAGAATTTGTGCGCACGAATGGGTTTACATTACCACTACAAATATTTCAATTAATGTCTTTTTTTATTTTTATAATTATAGTTGCATTAATTATTATCATTTCTGCATTTAATACTGATACCATATTTCTCCTTTTTTATATTTTTTTTGGAGTTCTAATTATTATAATTATTGCTTTATCGTATACTGTAACAACAATAAACCCAGTAGACCCCTTATCATTTAAGTATATTCATAATAAAGTTAATGAAGAAGACCTTAAGGATTTATGTGAATGTGATATATGTGGTTTTGTTGAACCACAAAGTAAACATTGTAAGGTTTGTAACAAATGCGTTTCTGTTTTTGATCATCATTGCATGTGGGTTAACAATTGTATAGGGAAAAAAAACTACAAGTAAGTAAAAAAAAAAAAAAAAAAAAAAAAAAAATCAGGCGTTTACCTAGCACGCCAGTTTTGGGTACCCTCTTTGGATAGCTACCACATATGTATGCGCGTGAATATACACGTTTATATGCACGTTTATATACACGCATGTGCACCTGATTGGGCAACCAAATAAAACTTTATGCTAAACAATTTTAGATATTTCGTAGGTCTCTTGACAGTACTAACAATTTTCAACTGCTTCGTCTTTCTGTTTTGCATTATTTTTTTTGTTATCTCCCTGAAACATGATCTCATAAAGGAAAGATGGAAACACGTAATGATAGAAAAATAGATGAAATTATTTTTCTTAAAAGTATTTCTCGACGAGCATTTGTACAGTTTTGCATCTATATTGTTGTTCCGTTATACTGTTGTCTTATTTTATCGCTTATCTATATTGTCTTTTTGTTGATTTATCGGTTTGCTGTTTTACGTTCTGTTGTTTTATTTTTTTTATTTTATTTTATTTATTTTTTTTTTTTTTTTCCCCCCTCCCTCTTCTCACCAGTTCTACGGAGGTTACGATGATGCTCTGTTTTACATTCTGCTATGTTCCCTTTTTGTTCTGAATGGAACAGTATTCGTGTTAGTAATTCAACTTTTTGGATTACACATTTTTTTGATTTCAAAAAAAATGACTACCTATGAGTACATTGTCAAGCGATCTCATGTAAGAGAGAAAAAAGGAAGGCAAGGACGTGTATACATACATATATAGGCACACACGCACATACATATATGTGTACATATATGCATACATACTAGCATACATGCATGCGTGTGTGCATCAAAATCCCCCTTCCACATGAACATGTTTTCATGCACATGCGCACATAAAGCGATTTCATATCAATCCACACGCATACACATTCTCACAAGGTACACGTAAGACGTTCATGTAATTTCCTTTTCAGTCTGAGGAAGAACAAAAGATAGGAATTAAAACCTTTTTTGAATGGTTGATCATTGACAAAAAGTACGTTCTTTTATTGAATAAAAAAAATATATTTCATTTAGATGAAGTAGCAATATTTTTATTTTTTATATTCACATAAATACTATCCGAAATTAACCATATTAACCCCAATTTTTTTTTTTTTTTTTTAAAACTCCCCCATGCAGGCGTTTGAAGAAGTCAGACAGCGATAATCAGGTATAAAAAGTACAAATTATGCTTGTTTTGGTTTTTGCTTTTGTTTTTGTTTTTGTTTTTGTTTTTGCTTTTGCTTTTGCTTTTGTTTTTGCTTTTGTTTTTGCTTTTGCTTTTGTTTTTGCTTTTGCTTTTGCTTTTGTTTTTCTTCTTTTTTATCTGCACCTCTAGACCATATATATATACCAAACGTAAAATGCGTAAAATGCGTAAAATACGAATTAACTTTTTACAGGATTTAGAAAACCAGGAAATTGAAAGAGTTAAGTCTATAAAAGATTAATAGAGAAAATTAAACAAATGAAAAGGAGAGGTTCACACGACGACACGTACGTATAAAAGTACATGTACATAAACATATATACATGCATACATATGCCTTTGTGTGTGTATGCGCGCAACGCATAATGCACTCCCTGATTTCAAAACCGCACATGGACATATTGAAGGGGGAAAGGAGGAGGGATACAAAAAAAAAAAAAAAAAAAAAGATGAAGGATACACTCATGCTAATAGAAACATAATAATTGTATATGTGTATATGTACTCATTCTATTTCTTTTGATATTTTGCACCACTTCACTTTCCGCGTTGTGCTTCATCACCCCCGCAATTGCTTAACCAATTTTCGAGGAATCACTTAAGGCTCTGCAGCTGCAAATCATCTGCCTGCTTTATAAGATTGATTCCATCTTCTTTATCTCGAATTTTTGATTCAATAAAAGAGAGTCTCTTCGTTAAGTTATCCAATGCCGTTTCCATTGTATCATTTTTTGTAGTTATAACTTCATTTTGTAATTTTAATTTTTTGTTTTCTTCTATTAACTTTAAATACGCATCATTTGAATTAGAATTAGCAGCATTACAATTCGCGTTAGAATTAGAAGAGCCATCTAATTCTTTCAAGTTTTTAATTTCATGTTTTAGTTTATCTGTGTATTCCTTATACAATTTCGTTTGTTCATTTATTTGCGCTTGCAGGGATCTTATAATGTTAACATTTTTTACATTTAGTTCTCTTTCTTTTTCTGTTACCTCCATTAAATTCTTATTAATGTTTTCAAGATTAAGCATTTTATCCATTAACTTCTTCTGTTCTTCATTTTTTAAATACGAATTTTCGTTCGACAGTTCCACATTTTTACTTTGCAAATTTGATATTTCGTTTTTCATCTCGGTAAGGTTGTCACTTAGTCGTACAGTCTTGCCACTCAATTCATCATATTTGCTGTTCAACTCGTCATTCTTACTGCTCAACTCGTCATTCTTACTGCTCAGCTCTACATTTTTGCTACTTAACTCCTCGTTCCTTCTGCTAAGTTCACTGTTCATGCTGCTAAGATGCTGAAGCCTTTCCTCCTTTGCTTCTTTCTCCCTATGAAGATTTTCCACCATTTCGCTGTTTTTACATTTTAAATCGTTGCATTCATTTATTAACTGTTCATAATTATTCTGCATCTGCTGTAACTTATCCTCATAACTATTTGTTAATTGCAGTATTCTTTGCTCATTTTCTAGTACTGTGGAACTAACTTGTCTTTCAAGATTTTCTTTTATTTTTTTATTGTCTTCTTCTAGATGTTCATAATTTTTTAATAAATTATTCTTTTCATTATCAAATAATTCTTTTTTTTTTTTAAATTCTTCATTTAATTCTTCTATTTTCTTTTTCATCATTTGTTCTGTTTGACTTTCGATCATCTTTATCATTTCTTCATACTCATTTATTTTCTGTATATTTTCTTCATATTTATTAGTCAACTCTTTATTATTAGTATTTGCCTTTTCTAACAAATCGTTATATTCCTTTTTCTTCATTTCATATTCTTTACTTATTTGTTCATACTGTTTAATGTAATTATCAACTTTCAATTCGGATTCCTTTTTAATTCGATTTATCTCATCTTGTAGTAAATCTGCAAATTGTTCTCTAATCTCTTCTGTTTCTTTTTTATTATCTCGTATCATTTTTTCTAGCTCCTTTTCTAATTTTGTTTTTTCCTCCTTCATATGGTTCATATTTTCATTAAATGTATATTCATTATTTTTTAAGTTCTCTTCTAAATCTTTATTCCTATTCATAATATTTTCTTTTTCTTCATTTAATATGGATAAATTTAATTCTAAGTCATTCTTCTGACTACATAATAACTCCTTTTCTTGTATCATCTTCTCAACTTTATCATTTAACGTTTGTATTTCTTTATTCTTTTCTAATTCGAAGAATTCTTTTACTTCTTTCCTTTGTTTCTGTAATATTTCTTCTAGCTCCTCTCTTTGCTTTGTCAATTTATCTTCATACATAGTTACTAATTTTTCCTTTTCATTTAATACATCCTGTACTTTCATCTCATATTCCTTGTTTAGATCCTGTCTCAGAATGTTCTCTTTATCGTTATAACTCCTTTCTAGCTCTTTTTTCAAACATTCCATATCTCTATTCTTTTCATCAATAAACTGTTTTTCCCTATTGTCCATCCCCTCACTCTTTATACTAATCTCACGCTGTAATCGTTCAATTTCTTTATTTTTTAACAACTCATACTCTTCTTTTAAGCTTTCCATTTTTTCACATTGCTCTTTCAACATATTATCCTTAATACTTTGAATATTATCATTCATCAACTTTTCATTTTCTTCTTTTAATATCATCAATTCTTCCTGTTTCTTTTGTTCTATAGTACTCTTTATCATTTCTAATTCGTTGTTTTTTTCAATAATTAAATTATTTATAAAATCATTTTTATTTTTTTCCATTTTCTCTTTATATTTCTCCAACTTAGAATTAAAATTTGCTTCAGCCATTACTTTTACCTTTTGTATTTCTTCTTCCATTCTAGCTGTTTCTGTTTCTATATTCATTTCTATCATTTCGTTTTTTTCCCTTTCCAAATTTTCGATTTCTATTTTTTTTCTTTTTTCAAATTCTTCCTTTAAAATTGCTATCTTTTCCTTTGTCTCTTCTTCAATTTTCTTTAATTCTTCTTTTAGTAATACTTCTTGTTCTTTTACCTTTTTTAAATTTTTTTTATTATTCATTTGTTCTATTTTTAATTCTTTTTTATTTTTTAAAATCAAATCTTTATACTGTTTTTCTTTTTTTTTATATAAAATTGTTTTCTTTTTTTCTTTTTCTTCCATTTTTTTGATAATTTCTAAAAATTGATTTTCTCTACTCTTATATATCTTTATTATTTCCTCGTTCTTCATTTTTATCCTTTTCAAAGTGTTAAATGAGTTGATAAAACCCTCTATCTCTCTTTTTATCTTTTGATTTTTAATGTTAATTATGTATAGGATGTTGCTCAACTCGTTTGCACCCTCCTCCGCATCATCCCCAGAGTCCACTACTTTATCATCCACATCCTTACTACCCATTTCATTTCCTCCAATTTCATTGTCATCTACACCTGCTACTCCACATTGCTCACTTTCCAGCTCCACCATTTTCCTGTGCAGAATTTCAATAGACGCTTTTTTTTCCATAAGTAGAGAATTTATTTTCCGAGCTTCCATTCTCATCATACTGTCCAAGTTACCACCTTCATCGTGTAATTTATTTTTTAAAATATTTAAAAAATAATCAATTATATATTTTTCCCCTATGGGATTCTTCAAATCATTTGTCTTGCCATGTGCAGGCAGATTTATTGTATCTTTTTCCGAAATGTGGAAGCTAGACGGATGGTCATCCTTTGAGGTATTACTATCCTCTTCAATAATATTATCATAATTCTTGTAGCTGGCCTTCTGTACACTGTTCCTACTAACCATTTCCTCCATGCTGTCATAGTGTTCCTCTTCTATCATTATCTTTTTAACTACATCAAAGGGGGCAATAACGGACCTTTTTTCCTCAGTACCCCCTTCAAAACTGTTCTCATTTGCCCTCATTTTGTTCATCGATTCAAATGTATCGCTAATCTGGTCTCCCATCCGGATATCTATCTCAGGTGCATCGGGTGCATCGGATGCATTGGATATATCGGGAACATCGAGCGCATTTCCACCATCCGCATGTTTCATACCCCTTTCTAAATAAATCGGATTCACAACACCACACTGTACCGGTGCACTAGCAACAGGTACAATACCCGCTTCACTAAATGACAGCGAGTTACTATTTCTACTGCTGCTCTTTTCGTGCGCACTTTTGTCAATACCAATAGTTGCATTAAAATTGCTCATGTTTGCATAAACACTGTTCGTGTAATTTTCTTTAATCATATTCCCGGTGCAATTATTGTCATTACCTACTGCTGTCAATCTTTTCTTTATTTCGTAAAAATTGCAAGCTTTTTCAAAATGTTTGTTCATCTCTCCTGTATTTATTTCCTCCTCACATTGACTATTTTCAAAAACATATTTTTTTTCATTAATTTTGTTGGTATTCACTATATGTTGTTCACTAGAAGTATTTCCTTTGTATCCTTTAACCAAACACACCTTTTGCACGAGTACACTCTCCGTATTTCGCATATCGTCGGGGTGCCTTTCCTCATCGTGGTTAACATGTTCGTAACTTATACCATCGTAACTTATACCATCGTAACTAGCACCATCATAATTTGCACCATCATAATTTGCACCATCGTAATTTGCACCATCGTAATTTGCACCATCGTGATATACACCACGTCTATTTAGCTGTCCCTGTTTATTATCACCCACTACACTTTGCTTATTCAACAATGCATTCATGTTACGACCCTTACTTAGAGACAATCCCTCCCCTGTTGTTTCTTTGTCTTGTTTTTGCTTTCCTTTTGGCTTATCCCTTAACTCTGTTATTATTTGCTCTCGTCTATTCTGTCCATTTGGTGCTCGTTGCACATGTTGTGTATGCTTTTTGTTTTGTTCGTTTTGTTCGTTTTTATCGTTTTGTTCGTTTTTATCGTTTTGTTCGTTTTGTTCGTTTTGTTCGTTTTGATCATTTTGTTCGTTTTGTTCGTTTTGATCGTTTTTATCGTTTTGATCGTTTTTATCGTTTTGATCGTTTTTATCGTTTTTATCGACCCCTCCATCAGTAGGTACCTCATCTAAAACTTTATTTTCTGATTCATCATTATTAACACGTGGAATGAAAATATTCGAACCAAACGTATCTGTTTTGTTTTCATCAGTTGTGTTACTACTTAACTCATTCTTTGCTGCTTCCATATATGGAGATACTATTCCTCCTTGAACCATAGTGCTCTTTCTTTTTATGGTCTTTAACCCTGGTATTTCCGCATATATTGTCAGAGCACTCCTAGTTTTACTAATATTCGCACATAAAAATGTAAAAAAAAAAAAAATTAAACTACACGAAATAATACGATACGAAATGAACTCAAATTTTAGTGCATGCGTTGCAATCGCTCATATTGGACATTCAGATATGTGCACCATGCAGTTAATTCATGTGTTTGCTATTAAAAAATAGGCTTATATTAAACAAACACATATTTGGTAAAATAAAAATATATATATAAATATATATATATATATACAAAAACCTTATTATCAGAAATATACACTTACTTCTGCTGCATCAACGAACGATAACCTTGACAAGAGTTTTTCAAACTACTCATTTTAGGCGGTGCAGATACCTTTTCTTCACCTTCGACTTTATCTTCTTCTCCTTTAACTACCCATCGGTTTAATTCTTTATTAAAATAAAATTTGTTTTCCTCACCTAAGTGAGCAACAGTTGGTTTGGGTTCACTTTCGTCATTCTTTTTGGTCTTTATGAAACTCCAAAAGGAACCTGAGTTTTTCAAAAATGGAAGAAGAGTCGTACGTATGCGCGCGGGGAAGTACTTACTTATACAGGTATTTGAAGGCACATACGCTTATATACATATATATATATATGTGTGTATAAGCAGGTATGTACACATCTGTACATGTACATATATGTATGCATGTTTGTACATTCTTATTATTACTCATTTTTTTCTTTTTCCCCTATCCTCAACATATAATTTCTTGGCAAAAAGAAGAACAAACTGACGATTCGATGGAAAATGGTCAGTGGGGCATATGGCGAATCAAAGTGTTATCGGAACAGCAACATGTCATAATGATGTTTTGTTTGCCTTCCACTTTTTTATTTCTGCTTTATTCGTTCTACTTTTTTTTTTTTTTTTTTTACAAAAAAACTTACTATTTAAAAATGACCTAAAAAAAACAAAAAATAAAAAATACGCTCGAAGGTTATATACCCCCCTCAGCAGCTTAAAAAAAAAGCAATTTTTTTTTCAATTTCAACATCAAATATTTCACTTCAAAAGTTTCAACTTCAATATGTTCACTTCAAAAGTTTCAACTTCAATATGTTCACTTCAAATATGTTAACTTCAAAAGTTTCAACTTCAATATGTTCACTTCAAAAGTTTCAACTTCAATATGTTCACTTCAAATATGTTAACTTCAATATGTTAACTTCAAATATGCTAACTTCAATATGTTCACTTCAAATATGTTAACTTCAATATGTTAACTTCAATATGTTAACTTCAATATGTTAACTTCAAATATGTTAACTTCAAATGTGTTAACTACAAATATTTTAATTTCAATTATTTTGATTTCATATATTTTAACTTTTAATATTTCATATTTTAAAAAACGTCATTATCACAAATTATATGAAAAAATATTTGTTCCCCCCTCCCTTCTTTCTAATTTAAAAAATAAATATTTTTAATTCTAGAAGAAAAAAGTCAGGTATACAATCTACCATTCCTTGCATTGTTCTATATTTTTTCTAAAACAGAGATAACTGAAATGGCAAAAAATACGTGTTACATGTACATGTATACATATATATATATGCATATGTGTTGTATATTCATTATATGTATATACATTTAATTAATGGACGATGCGGAAAAAAGATAAAAAACACAGCAAAAAAAAATCAAACAAAATCAAAAACGAACAAAACAAACAAAACAAACAAAACATAGCAAAAGTATTTTTTTTTTTTTATTTGCATATTCAGTGGTAATTCGTTCATTTGTTCATCCGTTTTAATATGTTATTGTTATTTTATTTTCATTTCCTTTATTCGTGTTTCCTTTATTTTTATTTCCTTTTTTTTTGTTTTATATTATTTTTTTGTTTGATGACTTTCCAATATTTTGCATACTTTTTCGTTTCTCGTTTTCTTCCACACTATGTTAACCTTTCAGCTTATTTTTTTCTTTCAAGTATTTTTTACACACGTTTGCATAATTGTAGATTTTTTTTTTTTTATTTTTGTAATAAATGTTATACCAATTTTTACGTTTAAAAGTGTAAAAATGATAACTGTATGAACAAGAAATAATTAAGTGAAAAGTTTGAAAATAATCGCATATGTATATTTGAAAAAGCTGTAGAGTGATAAATTATTTTTACGATTTAAATGAGATGAAAAAAAGAAGAATAAAGAGAAATGATGACGAAAAATAAGAAATGATAACGAAAAATAAGAAATGATAACGAAAAATAAGAAATGATAACGAAAAATAAGAAATGAAAACGAAAATTAAGAAATGAGAACGAAAAAACAAAAATAAAAAAATTGTAAATTTCTTTCCCCTTTTAAAAGTAATAATATTTAAAAAAATAAAAAATACTTATAATACTTGTTGGTATAACTGACAGGGAGTACCCATTTTTGTCTTGCTCATAACAACGTACCCAATACGAAATTTCTTTCTTGCATCTTTTTATAGTCCATATTTCATCGCATAAAATTTTACTAGTAGACATTTTAAAATTTTCATACCCTGTAACTCTTTTTATTTTTTCCAATACTCGGTCTTCTTTGCATTCATGCATAGCCACAACTTCGACGTTTTGTATCTTTGGTGAAAATAAAATAAAATGTACAAAAATGTGAAAAATGTGAAAAGCATAAAAAACTGCTTGATGACTAAACACATACGTACGTACATGGATGCACATAATGCGCATACATGTAGGTATGCATATATATAAGGTTATATGCAACATTTAGCTAGTTTCAAGTTTATTTTACAGAACAGTCAGGAAATGTTAAAACGTTCAAAAGGGAAAAAAATTTAAATGGGCTTTAATAAGTATATCATTTAAAGTATCCCTTCGAATTTTGTATGTATTTTTATTTTCCATAAAATCTCCTTAAACATATATATATATATATATGCATGTATGTATAAATAACATCATAACTAAAATTTAATACAAAATAAATGGGAAGAAAACGCTTCACTACTTTTTTTACGAAATGACATTTTGTAATTTGTTTGTACAGTGGGGAAGTATATACAGCTTCTCCTCTGTCCTTTTTCCGTGTTTTATTCAGTTTGTTTAGTTCATTTTGTTCAATTTGTTCATTTTGTTCACGTCGTTAATTTTGTTCAATTTGTTCATTTTGTTCACGTCGTTAATTTCGTTAATTTTTCTAATTTTGCTAATTTTTCTAATTTTTCTATTATTTATTTTTTTTACCTTGTAAATGGCTTGCCGAAAGAGTGCAGATTTAATTTGCCGTATGACTTGTTCAGCTTTTTGCTCGAAATTTATTGTGTGTTCATAATTTTTTAAAAATTCAGGACGAAAATGCACATTGAGAAACTCGTCTGGGTGTTTCATATTTGTGCCATTTTCCTTCATCCACTTTTTATCTCTGAAACAGGGAAATTTGAACATACTACTAAGGGCGTGGGGTATCACGAAAGAAGAAAAAATAAGAAGCGGAAGAAGAAGCGGAAGAAGAAGAAGAAAAAGAAGAAAAAGAAGAAGAAGAAAAAGAAGAAAAAGAAGAAAAAGAAGAAGAAGAATAGAACAAAATTGTACAACTTGTATTCCTTCAGAAAATTTTTACGATCAAATAATTCTTCAATTCGCAGGTTGACAAAAAAAAAAAAAAAAAAAAAAAAAAAAAAAAAAGAGAAATAAAATAACTAATGGTAGGGGGAAGAAAAAACTGAGCAAAAATATTTAAAGAAATAAAAAATGAAAATAAAAATAACAAAAAAAAAAAAAAAAAATTTAGATTGTGACAAGTGTAAAAAATGAAAAATAACCAAGTAAAATATAAAAAAAAAAAAAAAAAAAGCCAAAAAAAATATTAAAATATATATTATTTTATGCACAATTTATTGTTGCATTATTTTTACAATCGTTGTTTATATGTTCGCCCACTGTGGAAATATACGTGTTAGTAATTCAAAATTGTGCATATACCCGTGGCATTAAGTACTCATCTTTATTTATTATTCCTGTTTCCTCTGTGGAACATGAATTTGCTTATGGCATATGCTCATACATGTACACATATCGCGAACATATCATACACATATCACGTATATGTCCATACGAGTAGGCAGCAAGCGGAGATACCATTCCAGGGGCCTGCCCTACTTTTCATTGTAAAAATTAATATTGACGAAAAATGGATAAAGGGGGAAATGAATTCTTTGGGTTGTTGTCAATGAATCCTTATGTTGGCACATTCCTTTCATAATTTTATCCTCTGAAAATACAAGGAGTGATAAAATGTTATTGGGTAAACTATAAGAATAGGTGTTATTTTTGTACAATATATAATTATTTGAAAAAATGCAATTTTCGCTATTGCATACAACTTTTACATTATATTCAAAATAATAATAAGAGAAATCCCCTTTCATTTTATTATCATAACAAGTGGGTTTACTTAACTTTTTCATTTTCACTTCCAAGAGAAACAAACAATGTTTCCTACTTATGCATTCATATAAAATATTAGAAATAGACTTTTTTAAAATTTTTTCAACAAATTCATTTCTTCTTCCAACATAGTCCGAAACCCATAATTTTTTTGTTCTTGTATCATTTTCATCACATATAAAATCTTTTATTTGATTTGATTTCAATAAAAACACAGTATGTATATTTTTTATATTATCATAATAAACAGCAATTTCAAAAAAAAAATTACTCTGTAAGTTAACAGAAATAAAATTATTTTCAATATTATTATCTGAATAGGATGACCATTTCCCCTTTAAAAGATACTTATTTTCATTCTCATAATTTATCATATTATTTTTTTTGAAGTTAAATATATTAAATTCGTATAATATATCTAGGAAAGTTACATCCGAAACAATTTTATTTTCATCTATGACCATTTCAAAAATGTGTTTATTAAACCAAGAAAATACATTTGAGTCCACCATATTTTTGTTCTTATCAAAATTTATATAATTTATAAAATTAGAAATGTATATCATATTTCCTTCTCGAATATCTTCAATTACAAAAGATGTATTTTTTTCCGGTGAGCAATCATTGTTGCTTTCTTTTTTAATTGAACTGGAATGGTTTACCATGAACTTGCAGTTTCTTCCATTCATAATTGAGTTATTCATATCAACTCGACAGTCATCATTATTTGCATAATTGTTGTTGTTACTGCAGTATTTACCATTTTCTTCATCTACAATATAATCAACCTTTTTAGACTCCTTTTTGCTCTTCTCTGAATTGTTATCTCCTTTTTCTTCATCAATGGAAATGTTTATACGCATAATTTTCTTCTTATTGTTCACACAAGATTCTTTCAATTCCTCGTTTTGCTCCTTTTCAATGTTAAAAATCATTTTGGGGGTATCATCTCTACAGTTTCGTTTTAAAGGCCATTTGTTCGAATACAAATTATTCTGCATGTTGTTTTCATTTTTCAGCTGGTGAGAATTATATGAATAAATAGGCTTCTCATGCGGTAGCTGCTCGTTAGGTCCTTTACCTGATCCCACACCTGACCACTCACCCGATTTCCCTTCAGGATCTTCACCATAATTTAGACACACCATATTTCCATTTTCCCCCTCAACAAAACAATTGTTACGATTTACAGTGTTCGAATTTTTCATTTTCATTTTATTCTTAACCCACTTACAGTTATTTCCCTTTTCGTAGTTGATCCTGTTATTTTTGTTGTTCAGATGGGTATTAGATATGTGTTTATCAATGTACTTATCCGCGTGCCTATCTGCGTGTCGATCTGTGTGTTTAACTGCATATTTATCTGTACATTTACCGCCGAATCTATCGGCGCACTTTTCCCCGTATCTTCCTGAGCACTTATCGGCGAACCTATCCGTGCACCTGTTTGTTTGTTCTTTGCTCGAATTGTTGCCAGGATGATTGTAGTTTATGTTATCCATTCTGTTATATTTACTGTTCATATAATTTTTACTTATAAAATGCAGATTATTCCTACGGTAGTAACTACTTATATCGGAATTATTCTTGACAAAGTCGTTAAGGTTAGAAGGAGCATAGCAGCTGTATTGCTGCCCGTTGTACGCACTGTTCTGATTAGCTACATGGGGGTCTTGCCCCATGCTTTCGATATTGCTTCCTGCATTGTTGTTCATGATGATGTTTGCATTGTTCTTGCAATTACCCATATTGTTCGTTATGCTATTCCCGTTTTTACCGCTAAAAGAGCAGTTGTTATCTTCCACCAAAATTATTTCTGGCACCTGGTAATTGTTCTTACTGCTATTCCTGTTGGTACTCCTACAGTTACTGTTACAACAGCTATTATTTTTGTTATCTCGTTTCATGTTGGCTCCTTTCTTTGAAAATTTTTTATTGTATGAATTAATACATAAGTCACCTTCGTTTTCATTCATGTTTTTCTTTTCCATCTCACAGTTAATTTCTATTTTTTTATTATTAAAATTATTCAATTCCTGTACATTACATATAATATTACTACTACTACTGCTACCACACATTTTTATGGGATAACTTTTACCCTCATTTTTTACGATAATCGGAGTATTCGAATCTTGCATATAATTTGCTGAAGCATTATTTTTTAAGTAGTCAAATACAAACCTAATAAAGTAACAATTCATTAAATTGAATGAAAAGGAATTAAACATAAAATTTTTATTAAAAATATCTTTATGTAATTTTTCAAAAAAAAGTTCTCTCAGATTAGTTAAATTATCAATAGTATTGTATTTAAAATTTGTGCAATTTGAAGTGGCTATTTTATTCATATATAAAAAATCTTTTCCTTTGATATCTCCATTTTTCTGAATATGTTCAGAAAAAAATTGCCTAAAGTAATAATTTTTATTGAAATTCGAAATTTTGTCATTTTTAAAAAATGAATGAATTAATCTAAGGAAAATGTGATATAAGCTGTTGTTCTGATTCGCTTCCTTGATACTTGACATATACGCGCTGTAATGCGTCTCCTTCATACTTGGCATATACAAACTGCAATTCGCTTCTTTCATATTGTGCATGTACGCGTTATAATTCAAGTCCTTGACATTGCTAACAAAGGAGTTGTAATTTTTAATTTTCCTTTGACCTTCTCCATTTTTTCTTCTTTTATCATTTTTACAAAATTTATTATCTCCATTATTTTTTCTTTCATCCATTTTTTTCATAGCTTCACTATTATTAGGTCCAAGGGTATAGTTACATCTGTTCTTGTCATATTCATCAAAGTACATATTGATACAATTAATTTTCTTTCTAAAAAGATCCTGTTGATTTTTTAAAAAAAAATCACTCTCTTTTTGTATTTCTAAAAGTATTAGGTTTACTAGTTTAGATGATGGTCTACTTTTAATATTTGGATTTAAACATAAAAAAGATAATTTTGTTAATTTCTCTACTAAGAAGTCGGGAAAGTTCACACTATAATCTAATACAGAATAGATAGATTTGTAATCATTCATGTTTATATGATTAACCAAGTAATCAAAAACATTCTCCTCACTATCACTTCTTTTCCTGTTACATAATATAGGGCATTTTTCATTCTTGCTATATATACAATTGTAATTCTTACTCACATGAATTGCTGGAGATTTGGAAACAAGCATTTCTAAAATCAGAGCACCGAAGGAGTATATTTCGGTTTGCTCGTTTATTTCATGCGTGGAAATATAGTAGGGATCCGCATATCCTGGGGTACCTGCGGTACGGGCATCACAAAAAAGGGCATATTCATGTGCATGGGTATGTGCATGTATGCGCGTTGTGAATTATATAAAAATGGGTGCATGGGTTCACACGCACAGTTATGTCTACATATATAAAGATGCACGTATGTATGCTTGCACATATGCACGCGCAAATGCGTTCTCCCTTTTTGTTCTCTTTTGGCCTACCGCCGGTTAAGTTAAACACGTTGTTATTGTTTATGTAAATAAAGGAAAGTCCAAAATCGCCCAACTTGGCGTTGAACTTTTCGTCTATCAAAATATTGGCCGACTTCAGATCCCTGTGATAAACTATAGGGCAAGAAGTATGTAAATAGCAAAGAACGTTTATTATTTGAACTAATATATTTATTCTAACACTGAAAGATAGAAAAAGAGGTATATTATTATCATATAATTCCTTCTGTGGATAAATATTCCTAACAGTGTTCATATTTAATGAACTCATTTGTTTATTTGTAAAAGAGTAATTATTTGAATATGAGAAATATTTATTCTTAGGTAGATTTGTATTATCATTACATCTGATATTCGAACAATAACGCAAATCAATATTATTTTCTTTATTTTTTATATTGTAAAAATAATAATGATTAAATAAGAGCGTCCTTAAATCTCCTAATGGTACATATTCATATATTAGATAAAAATAATGTTTATTCATTGCATATCCTAATAATGATAAAATATTTTTATGTCTATATCTACTCATAATTATTATCTCATTTTCAAAACCATTATTTTCATTTTTTTTTAAAACTTTTATTGCAACGTTAATACAACTTTTCAATATTCCTTTATATACCATTCCATTTCCTCCCTTTGCTATTTTATTTTCTTCAGAAAAATTATTCGTTGCCTGAACTATGTCACTATATTCATATCTATTTGATAATATCTTTAAAGGTATATATATATTTTCTTCATTTTTCCCTCCTATTTTTGACTCACTTTTTTTATGAACAGGGTCATATTTTTTTTTTTTTTTTTTTCTTCGTTGTACATATCTTCTTCACATGTTTTGTTCTCTTCATCGTACATGTTCAAAATGTATTTATCATGAGTATCACATGTTTCTATGTATATCAACTTTCGGTTACTGGTACTGATCGAATTACTCCCTTCGACATTTCTATTATGCTTATTGTTGACAGCATTGTTCTTGTTTTTAATGATGCTATTATGATTGACATTGCTAAAATTGCAATTGTTAAATTTGCAGTTACTGTTAATATTACTGTTGTTAATATTATTATTGTTGTTAATATTATTATTGTTAATATTATTATTGTTGTTAATATTGTCAATATTGTTAATATTGCTAATAATGCTAATATTGTTAATGTTGTTATTGTTATAATTGCTATTACTGCTACTATTGTTGTTTATGATGCTCACATTTTCGTCTTTCCTGCTGTGATAACTTTTCGATAAACTGAACCGTAAATATTCTTGTTTTTTTCTTTCGATTTTTTGCTTAAATATGTCTATAGCACCCTTTTCAATATTCGCTTCTTTCACTGGGTAGTATCTTTTGTTCATCTTAAAGGGAACGAGGTGATGAAAGAAAAAGGAACAAAGGAAAAGAGGATATAACCAAACGGTTAAAAAAGGATATGACTAAATAAGGAAATGATGAAAGCACTAAACTGAATTACAAAATAGTGATATGCCGAAATGATGAAAAAAGGCAATAAACAAACACAAGTAGGAAAAAAAAAAAAAAAAAAAAAAAAAACTATATTATGGATAGAAGACAACTCATTAAAAATGAAAAGACATGAGGAAAAGAGACAAAAACAAATGGAAAATGCACAACAACAACAAAGTTCAAGTTTATATCAACTTTATATATGAAACAAAACAATGAAAAAAGAAAAAGATAAAAAGTGATACGTGGAGTGAGGAAGAGGAAAGAGAGAAAAGCGAATAAAATGGAATCGTAGGAATGTACGATAAGACAGCAACTATGCACACATGCATTAAACATACAAGCATATACACACACAACGTGCAAGAATAATAAACAAATTAAGATAAAACGGGAGTAGTCATAGTAAAAAGAGTTTAAAATTTTAAAAAAAACCTTTGCACCTCTTATTATATAAAATTGAAAACAACTCCTGTTTCACTCATCTGTAATATTATTTGTTCTGTAAAAAATATACATCCTATATGGCGCTGACTCCTATCAAAATATGTAACTCACCTAACAAGCTTATGTTATTCATCAGCATATATTTGCGTGTTAATTAAAAAATTACTTCTGTATTTTTTTCGTAAAAACATTTGTTTCATGCTGCATGGCTGAATTCTCCCACATTTAAATGCACTCTGTTGTATTCAATTTATTCATTTGTATTCAATTTATTCATTTGTATTCAATTTATTCATTTGTATTCAATTTATTCATTTGTATTCAATTTATTCAGTTATACTCAATTTATTCAGTTATACTCAATTTATTCAGTTATACTCAATTTATTCAGTTATACTCAATTTATTCAGTTATACTCAATTTATTCAGTTATACTCAATTTATTCAGTTATACTCAATTTATTCAGTTATACTCAATTTATTCATTTGTTTTTAATTTTATCTAATTTTAATTACCTTCAGTTTCATTTAATTTTATTTAATTGTATTCAATTGCATTATATTGCATTTGAATTTAATTTAATTCGGTTTGTTTTTATCGTGTTTTTTTTTTTTTTTTTTATCTTGTTTTTATTCTGTTTTTACTTTATTTTTATTTTTTTTTTCTCTTATGCTTCTTGTTTGTTGTCTAGCACCCATTTCCTAAAGTAGGTTGTATTTATTTATGCTGTAAGTTACTCCCCTAATTAAACTAATTTTTTTCACTTCATTTTTTTTTTTTTTTTATTTTAAAAATAAAAGTATTTTCTTTTTATTTCGTATTACCATGTATTATCCTAATTTTTTTTTTTTTTTTTTTTTTTTTCTGTTTTGTACTGTATCGTTCTTTATTTCGTTTTTTATTTCGTTCTTTATTTCGTTCTTAATTTCGTTCTTAATTTCGTTCTTAATTTCGTTCTTAATTTCGTTCTTAATTTCGTTCTTAATTTCGTTTCGTTTCGTTGTTTGTTTTTTTTTTATTATTTTTATTATTTTTTTTTTTTCAATGATTTATGTATCAAAGACAAAGAAATTAATCCATGTTTGCTAGGCAGTTCACTTGTCATATGGCATATGTATTTTTCCTTTTTGTGTGAAAAAATAAGTGTAATAAGTGAAAAGAGAAAAAAAGAAAAATGCGAAAATAAATCCATGTATGCACATTACGCGCGTGTATATATTATAATTAACGTGTCAACAATTATATAACAATAATTTAAAAATTTTATATAAAAAAAATAATTATTAATTTTTGTTCATTTTATTTAGAAAATAAGAAAAAAAAATTATTATAAAATAAATTAAACATAATAAAATACACAAAATAAAATACACATAAAAAATTGAACACAATAAAATGAACACAATATAATGAACACAATAAAATGAACACAAAATGAAGTTTGAATGTCAAAACATTGAGCATACAAGAACATAAAATGTTTCACACATTTGAACATATATTGACTTGACACTGCATAAAAAAAAGTACAATGTGCGAACAGCTTAAGCTACTTACACCCCTAATCAGATAGTTAATAACCTAACCTACTTACATGTTTATATGTGCAAACGAGAATATGTATATATTTACGTGTATACATATATGCATACACATATTCATATCCATACACATATATATATATATATATATATGTACATTTTTTTTTTTTTTTCTTCAATTTGTGAAATGAGAAATCCTTGCATGCATCTTTTTCAAAAACTCGAGTAGTTTTTATGCATGTACAATTTGAACAAATTATATGTTACACATTTTTTTATTTCACTATATGGACCTTGTATTTTGAACTATTTTAGACACACTAATTTAGTTTGCTTCTAAGAGCTTTATTTGACACTTTTGGACATACTCAAATATAGTGCCTTTTATCCAAAAAGGAAAAAAATAGTAAAATAAAATAATAAAAAATAAAATTAAAAAAAAAAATAAAATAATAAAAAATAAAATAAAAAATAAAAAATAAAATAATAAAAAATAAAATAAAATAAAATAATAAAAAATAAAATAAAATAATAAAAAATAAAATAATAAAATGAAAAAGGAACAAAAAAAAAAATTAAAATTTTAAAATGAAACGTAAAATATATAAAGTAAAATAAAATGTAAAAAAAAAAAGTAAAATATAAAATTTATGAACTAACAAATGACAAATAACAGGTAAAAAAAACAAATATAAAAGGCGATAAAAAAGAAATACTAAATTACCCAAGGTGAAAATTCAAGTGTGTGATAAAGAAATATGTATCATGCCACTATGAAATGTATATATATATATATATATATATATATATATATATATACATATATGCGTATACATACATACATATACATAAAATGTATAAAAAGATCATAATGCCATAATAATGAAGGATGTATTTCTTAAAAAAAAATAAAATTATGCATATTTCAAAAAAATGAGAAAACATATGTGAAGCTGGCATAATTTATTCTTCTTAAGATTATTTTATTTTTTAAATAATTTTGTTTCTTTTTGTATTCATTATCTTTGACACGTTTACCCACTAACGCTTGATCTTCAATGAAAAAAATTAAATAAAGAATTACAAAATTAAATTAAAAAGTTTACACAAACATAATTTTTATAATTTTTTTTTTATCATTCCACATTTCTTATAATGATATAAATAATATCCCAACATTAAAAAACTGTGTTGTGTTTTATACTCTTGTTCTATTTTTTCGTTAAATAAACCTTTGTTCGTTTAGCAATTATTTTGTTCTATTTTAACTTTTTTTTTTTTTAGTCAGCTAAAGTAGTTAATAATATGGCAGTATGGTGGCATGCCAATGTGCCAACATGCTAATATGTCAGTATGGTAACATGCCAACGTGTTTATATATTAATAAATAAAAATGTGTGCTCAGGTTAAATACAATGATTGTTTTATATATATATATATATATATATATATATATGTACATGCCCACGTACATGTAATATGTTTAACTACGTGAAATTTACCTGACCAGTCAGGATTTTAACTAAACTTTTTTTTTTCCAAAATTTTTACAATACTACATAATGTCTAGATGTGTAACAGCAAAGAATTCAAAAGTGATTAATTAAAAAGAAAAAGAAACAGAAGAATAAGAGCAAAAGCGAAAATAAAAATAAAAATAATAAAATATATAAAATAAGCAATAAAAGAGTATCCCTATGTATGAAGGTAAAAATTTTGTGTGTAGTAATTTAATAAACCCATTTTTTTTTTTTTTTTTTTTTTTTTTTTACTAACAGAAAAAATATGCATGATTTGTCTCACAACTAATTTCGTTCCCAATTTTAATGAGCGTACTAACTAAATAAGTAAACAAACATTAAGCAGCAATTTTTAAAGAGCATGTTACGGAAACATATATATATATATATATATATATATATATATATATGTAAAAATGTGTACGGGACATAATATATTTAATGCGTGCATGTTTATGGCATTACACCAATGCACACACATTTAGCAAAAAATAAAGTAAATAAAATAAAAAAACTACATAACATTTCTAATAAGCATTTATTCGAGCACTACTATGTATATAAAAAATGACAACTTTAATTAAATTATTTAAGAGTTTTTATATATCTTCAATTAATAACGAAAAATGTGAAACAAAAAAGAAGGTGAAAAGTTAAGCTTCTTATGTGATTAAAAGGTCTAATTCTGTTTATCATAATTAGTGCATTGTTTTTGATAAACTATAACAAGGTTCCTTTTTCTGTAAAACTACTGTTATTTGTTTTATGTGTATATAAGTGTCTGTGTGTGTATATGTGTGTTTCTGTGTGTGTATATGTGTGTGTCAGAGTGTGTATGTGTATGTACGTGTATGTACGCATATATGTAATAGAACGCTTTCTCCTAAAAAACAAGCCCTTTACAAACTAATCAAGATCATCGTATCCTTAAAAGAGAATTTCTGTTTGCCTTAAAACTTATAACTATGTTTAACCCTTTATTCAATGAAGAATAACACAAATATACCAAAAGACAGCAACACAAAAACATTTAATACATGTTTTGATAACATAGATTTGAATTTTGCTTGTTTAAAAAGTAGAAATTTAAAAAATGGACCAACATTCTCCTTTTTCTATGAATATGCACATGATAGGTCTGTCCTTTCACTTTCGCTGGATGAAAGTGGTAGGGGAAAAAAAAAAAAAAAAAAAAAAAAACAAGTACTGTGGTAGATAAGTAGCTAGATAACGAATCAGTTGACGGAGAAACACGTTTCGGATATTTTTTCATGTTATCGTTTTTCCACTTCTTAATTTCTTTTTTGCGCAGGAACTTATATGGCCACAGCGAGCTCAGATCATTCCTTGCGCATTCACAACCTCAAGAACCTATCGACCGTTAAAGAACTATATCACAAAAAGTGCGGACACTATGACTGGGTAAGTGAAGTATTTTTTACTAAAAGGAATGAAGTTCTTTCAGGGGGATTAGATGGGAAAATATGTCTGTGGAATACTACACAATGCTGTAAATTTCCTAAAATTAATAAAATTATGAACTGTTCAGAATATTTAGAACAAGAGAAAAAAGTTCGAGAAATCAATTTTAAGGCTTCTAATAACACAATTAAGTGTAAAGAAATGTGGGCGCATCATTCTACAATTAGTGATATGAAATTTGATAAAGAAAAAGAAAAGTGTATAACTAGTAGTTATGATAAAACCTTAAAGCTTTTTGACATAAAAAAATTTAGTGAACTAGCTACATACAAAGGAAATCATATACATCCAATAACTAAATTTTTATGGTTGCAAAACAAAATAATATCTGCAGATAAAAGTGGGACATTGTGTGTGTTTGATGTAGAAACATTTCAGGAAGTACTTAGTGCTAAGAATACACACTGTGGTAATATAGGGGCTTTAAATTATTTTTATATGTATAAAAGCAAAAATTCTAATTTAATTAATCAAACTAGTACGCACAAAAATAAGACAAGCGGTTCTAATTTCTCGTTAACTAACCCCCCCATGGACGACAGCAATTTAGAAAAAAGCAGTAGCAACAACAGCAGTAGCATTAAAAACAAATATGACAACGATAATAATAAAAGGAACAATATGAACAATCGGAACAACCTTATAACTGCAAATGTGAACATCATAAACTCCGATAATTTGTTTGGGCAAGGCCATAATTATTTAAACTTAAACAATGAAAGAATACCTTTAATAATAACAGGGGGGACAAATGATGGTATCTTAAAAATAAGAGATTTTCGAATTTTCCACAAATATATTAGCTACAAAAAGATTCATACAGCTAGCATTAATAGTATTATAACTTATAATATAAAAAATAAAACATACATTATTTCTTGCTCCGCTGATGGATGTTGTTATCAATATGAAATTTATAGTATCTGTTCTTCAAATTTAAATAATTATTTGAAAAAAATTTGTGTCAATGAACCTATTTTATCAGCAAGATATATTGGTAATCACTTAGTTTTAGTTGGTTCATCTTTTGGAAATTTATTTTTATTAAATTTTTCTGACTGTTCAGAAAATAATTTAACACAACAGTATAATTTAACCAGAATTAATGAAATACAAGATAATTTTGATAACTCAGTTGAAAAAAAAAATTATAATAACATACATGATAAAACGGACAGAGATATTTTGTGGGCCTTTGGCGTTTGTAAAAAGGGAGGAGTTAATTGCATCGAGTGTACTTTTATATATGACTCAACAGTTAAAAACACTAACGAACTGGAAATCTATAATATTGTTACAGCGGGTGATGATGGTACTCCGTGCTTATTGTATATTCCCAACTCATTTGTATGAAGTGTCAAGCGAACATATAAAATAAACACACGTAATTATAATACAGATCCGTGTGTAGATGGTATTCCCGATTATGCATATGTATAAACGCCATTTTCCCCCTTCCCCATTTTGCGCTTTACTCTCCCATCCTTTGATAAATCACTTGCAGCATCATATGTAATTCTGCAGCAGTAAATGCAGTTTGTTTTTCCTTTTCTTTCTGTATCTATATCTATTTATGTTCATGTCTACGTTTCCTTCCATGTTTACGTTTCTACGCATAAATCAAATACAATCATACGGACAACAAATCTGCGCCTACAATAAAAAAATATTTTCCATTTTGAAAAAGAAAAGAAATAACAAAAGATAAAATGTACTTGAAAAAAAAGCAAAATAAACAAATTAGTGAGTGGAGAATGTACGAACGCACGAATGCACAAGCGCAAAATGTGCTAACTGAACCCCCTAAGCACTCACGCTTTGGGAACCTTGTTAAATTGATAAAAATATTTTTGCCGCTTCTCAGTTTCCTCCTGTCTAACATGAAATAGATTTGATAATTTAGGTATACTAAATTTATCACCGAGTACATTCTGCGTATTTAATGGCTTGTAGAAATTATTCAAACATAGAAATAGAGATAAAGAGGAGTTATAATTTTTTATAGATGGCAATAAATGCGTTTTTTTGTATATATCATAAACATGATCATTTGTTCTGATAGTATAATTTTTTAATTTTAAAAATAATTTTTCAAAAAAAAAATTTATTTTTTTACTAAAGTAGTTAGAATAACTTATGTATGATGAAGTACTTTCCATTTCCCCTCTTTTTCCCTGTCTATTTTTTTCTTCCTTTTTTTTTGCATTATTCATATATTCAATGGAGTCCGTTAAAGTATGTTCATTCTCTACCATCAAGGAGACAAAGTTTTCTACCTCTTTTTGTACTTGTCCATTTAGTTTTTGATAAATGAAATTATTTTTATCCTTTATCAAATTATAATCTTTCTCAATAAATGGAAAACACGTAAAAGAATTAATAGGAAATTCATAATTTAGTAAGCTATCCTTACTTAACGTTGCACCGATATATTTTTTTGTTTCTTCTACATTTTTTAGAAGTATTCTCTTATCATTGTTAGATAAATCAATGTTACAACTTTTCTCACTTATGTATGTAATAAAATAAAAAAATAAATTAAAAGATCGAAACAGAAGCATATTAATTAAGTTATTTATATCTATGTTTGAGCTAATTTTGTTATACATTCTATTATTATAATCGTTGTACAGGTTACCCTTACTGTGGTACATCTTATTAATAATTTGATGCACTGTTTGTTTAAAAGCATTGTATAATAAATCTACAAAAAATATAGAAAAATTACTATGATCATTAATTTCTTTATCTATCGATATTAAACTTTCCTCTATATTTTTTTTTAATTCTATTTTTATATTCTCATCATCACTTATAAATCTTCGTAGAGAAACAACAGATGGTTTATATTTCTGTAAAAAATAAGAATACCGTATTAATTTATCCTTTCTATTAATAACGTTTTGAATATAAACATAACTGATGTTATATTTTTTTAAAATAATTCCTATCTCATCATAATCACTATTGCCATTTTGAAAATATCTATTTATTTTTAGCATTATCCTTTTAAAAAAATTTATATTATATAAATCATGTTTAATAAAAATTAAATCCCCAGTATTTAAGCTTATATCAATTTCGTAATCTGTTGTATATCCCCATGCTTTCCCATAAAAATAGTTCAGCACCTCCTCCAATTCCCCATCTTCCACTTCCATTTCCACCTGCTCCTTCTCTTTTACCTTCTTCTTCCCCTCCATCCCTTGAGTATTATGGTTAAAATTATGTTTTTCCCCTGTATACACAATAAAATTATTTCCTTCTTCTTTTTTCTTTGTAATAATATTATTCCTATTAAAATTTTTCAAAAACAAGCTCTTATTTAACCTTTCATCCTCTCTTATCTTTTTAACTCTTCTGATTTCGCTAAACAAAATACCCCCCAATGGTAGTCCGCAAATTAAACTTTTAAGTAGCAGTGAACTAGCCATTTTCCGCAGCCAAAGCAATCAAAGCAATTACACATCAATCGCAGCAATCGATATCATTCACTCCTCTAATCATTCCACGCATTTATTTCGTTCAATCAATTCCATTTTTCACCCAAAAACAAGAAAAAATTCAATTAGCAAAATTAATTTTTTACCATATTAAAAAAAAAAAAAAAAAAATTTAACGTGAACGTATACATGAACATACTTTATGTACATGCGCGTGCACATATATATATATGTTATGTATGTACATATTTAAGTGCCAGAATAACATTTCTGCAAATTGATTTGGATTTAGTGCAGTTTCTTTCATTTATGTAACTTCTTTCAATTATGCATTTTTTTCAGTTCTAATTTTTTCAAGATTTTTTACCACACACGCACCCCCCCCCCACCGCCATACATTTCTTAATGGCATTAATATTAATGAAGAAGAATCCGTTCTCTCTTCAAAAAATAATAATATTTCAATACGTACATGGATGAATATTTACAAACGTGCATGATGATGCACACCGTACAAGCGCGTACATGACTCACACGCACAAAAGTATAAGGATTCACATGTACAAGCATACATACTAACATAACATACATATTTATATTACCACATGCACGTGTGTGTGCACATACTATTATACTCACAAAAAATACACATGAGTAAATTTTTTGTAACCTCCTGAACCTTTTTAATTTTGCTTTTCAAAAAAGAATATGACACATATTATATGATAATCCGAAATGTTAATTATTATTCTTTTCGAATAGAAAAAAATAAATACTTTAAATTTTTATTATAATCTTTTAATTTATCACATATCTTCATAAAAGTTAATGGGGAAAAAAAAAATACAGTACACACGTTACACCTTTCGTTATAAGCAATGTTAACATGTTAAATAACAAAATATATTGTAGAAAAGAAAATGATAAGACCCAAAAAAAAAAAAGCGAAAAAAAGGCGAAAACGGGTGAAAAACGGGTAAACAGGTGTAAAAAAAAAAAAAAAAAGCGAAAAAAAGGCGAAAACGGGTGAAAAAAAAATTCTTTTTAAATATATATTTTAACTTTAATATACATACATATATATATATATAAAAGGAAAATTGTGTAAATGCATTTTATATATATAAGCAAAAATGATGTATTAACATATGTATATTATATATAAAATATATATATATATATATACTCTTTCTTATTTAAAATCAAAAATATAAAAATGTTTATGTTTTATAACCCATTAACAAAAAGCTAATTTATGCTGCTGAGTCGGTACCACTTTGGTCTTGATCGCCCTAAAAAAAAATAAGAAATGTTAAAATTATGCAAAATTAAATACAAATAAGTGAAAATGTTACAAATAGGTATTACATATACATATAATATATAGGGACGTGTGTGTAACAAACAACTATTATTTTATTATTATTTTTTTTTTTTTTTTTTTGTATATAATATTTCTTTGTTAATCCATACATCATCTGCGGGTGCGGGTTCTGCGGGTGCGGGTTCTGCTGCCTTGGTTTCTGCTGCACCACTTTTTGATGAGCCTCTAATTTGGAATGGATGTCTACCCCTTTCATTATTATACAATACTAAACCAATACCACCTAAAAGTAAAGCTGATACTAGACCCAAGGTTGATGCAAGGGCTGTAGTTGCAGTCTTGTACGCTGATTTTTTTTTTGACAAGTTTACAATTTCTTCTTCTTTCTTAACCATATCATTGATTATTTCGTGAACATCAATTAAGGGATCAGGGGTTTCTGCAAAAAATAAAATAATAAAAAAAATATATATAAATAATAAACTACTAAATAACATAATATAAATAAAGTTAATGAAAAAAAAAAAATGTGCAACACACAATGGGTAAGGTACATATTAATGCATGCTAGCACGTGCCAAGGAAACTATTAACAAAAATGTTTATATACATTAAAGATGGGGCTTTACAATTTGCCAATATATATATTTCAACTTTAATAAGTGTAATATGGTACACATATAATATAAATAAATAATATATATATATACATATATGCACACATAAATACATTTTATATACACACATGTATACACTTTATTTAAATACATATATATATATATATATATATATATTACAAAAATGCATATAATACATGAACACATGGGCATACAACAACCACATAATAATACATATAATCAAAACTCACTTTTGGGAGATTTCTTTTTTGGAGGTGGGGTGGTGGATCCTGCAATCACTAAGCCTCCTAAATATACTTCAATTAGGGCAATGAAAAAAAAGGCAAAAACAATTAAAGAGAGTTTCATTTTGAAAAATAATAAATACTGTATATGGGGAGGGGGACGACAACTCGTGTGTTTTGAAATTAAAAAAAAAAAATAATATAATTCCAAAAATTAAAAAGTTTTCTGTTCAATGCGTATTATTTTATGCATATAATATACGGTATAAAACTTGTACGTTAATATAAATTTATATGTATTTATGAAAAAATCATTTCCCTTTTATATTAAAATTGTTAATTATATTAAATATATTTATTACACGTAAATATTATGTAAAACTATTATTATAATATATATATATATATATTTTATATATACACACTTAATGGCAGTATAATATTTTACTTTTAAATTCACAATGTTAAATTTCAAATGTTCTCTATACATACATATACATTATATATACATATATATTATGGTTCATTTAAATATATACCTATTTACACAAAAATATAATTTTCTTTAATCTTAAGTATATTTAAAATATGATAACAATTATACATATAATAATTACATATATATATATATATATATAAAATAATAATGTATATATAAACGTGGAAATGTAATCTAATGGTTAAAATAACTCCTTACTTTTTATATATTATGAATATTTTTCTTTAAACATTAAAACTAAATAGCAAAAATTTTACGTAAAACTATAAATCTAGTAAAAATTATAAATTTACAATAATGTATTATTATTTTATGTACATAATTGTGGGTTTCCTTTATATGGCTTTTTTTTTTTTTTCTTTTTTTAAATATTTTAAAAAATTTTGACTATTTTAATTTAACAGTTTGATTTATCAAAATTTTTTTTTTTTAAATTTAAAATGTAAAAAATAAAAAAATAAAATAAATATTTTTTTATTTAAAATATTCAATTAGTTAAGACCCCCAATAAAAAAATTATTGATGCATTTTTTTTTTTTTTTTTTTTTTTTCATAAATAACGAAAAATTTTACTTTCTAAAAAAAATTTAGTTTTTCAAAAGAAATTTAGATGCATGCAAATAAACACTCAAAAGCTAGTATAAAGTGCCATTCACTCCCACATAATCAAAATTATTTCACCATGCGTTTGCTTGGTATAATAGCACCTTTATAATTTAAGATTATTTAACATGTACTATATTATATATATATATACTACTATACATGTTATACATCTTATATATGTGCATTTATACATACACTATTACATTGTAATAACAAAAAAAAAAAAAAAAAAAAAAAAAAAAAAAATATATTTAATACGTAAAACTAATGGCACTTAATTTAACACGTAAAACTAATTGCACTTAATTTAACACGCAAAACACATAATTCTTTTTTAACGCGAAAAACATAAACACTTATTTTAAAATGTAAAACACATAAAACTTTTTTTAAAAAGTAATACACATATGGCTTTAGTGCGCAATAAAACACATAATACTACATAAGGCTTATTTGAACATATAAAACTTAACGCTCTTTTTAACACATAAAGCTTAACACTCTTTTTAACACATAAAACTTAACGCTCTTTTTAACATATAAAACTTAACGCTCTTTTTAACACATAAAACTTAACGCTCTTTTTAACACATAAAACTTAACGCTCTTTTTAACACATAAAACTTAACGCTCTTTTTAACACATAAAATGCTTATCGCTTAAAACGTTAACACTTTTTTTATTTTTTAACGAAGTGAGATGAGGAATCATTTACAAGTAATAACACGTTTTAGTAAGTGTAACACCATCCTTATTTATTATAAAAATTAAATTATATTAGATAAATAAATGGTTCTTTTACTTTTATTTAATTAGTTCACTACTTTTCACCGAAAAATAATAAAAAATAATTTGCAATTATTGACTTGCGAAAAATTGTAATAATAAAATGAAATGTTAATGATTTTTAAAGTGTACAATGTAAATATATATATAGTTATGTTAGATATTCATAAAGATAATATTTATTACGTATAGCTAATTAAATTGAATAGTTTTACTTTTTCCGCTTCTTTCCTTCTTTCCGTACATACTCAAAATAAAAGCAAAAGAGCCCTGTTAAAAACCTAGTTTTTAATATATTATTGTGTTAATACATATAATTAAATAAATATATCGCGTGTATTTATCAATATTACTGCATTATTACAAACTCGTAAGAATTAATTTAAACACCCCTGCATTGAAATATATATTAAATAACAACACAGTTTAGTGGTAGTTAGTATGCGATGGTGTACAAATATATATATATATATATGTATATAATATATTATGTACATATTTTTATCTTTTTGCGTATAAATTATAATAAATAAATAAACAACAGTTGTAAAAGGTAGAATGCGGGTGAGAAATAATTAATTATACATATAAAGTATATGTACAAACTATACCATATACTTTATATGTACATATATATATATACAATTCACCGTGGTTCTTTTTAAAAAAAATGAGTAAAATTTTTCTTTTTTATGATTATTGCTTTTAAAGAGGCATTAGTAGGAGAGGTCAGGTACATAAATAAATACGCATTACTTTGTGGGGAAAAATGATTTTGTAAATTAAAAAAAAAAGAAAAATCCATTTATCTTATTTAGGACTTTTTTCCAAAGGGAAAATGTATTTATTCATTTATATATATATTAGGCATATTATATACATATACACACGTGCACATGTATATATGCGTAATATATACATATGAATATATAACAAGGGTATATATAACGAAAATCAAAAATTGCCTATACACACGGTACTGATACTAGAGTAACGTTTTTATATAGAGCAACTTAAAAAAAAATTCTAAACGTGTTAATTTAATGATCCTCTAAAATGAATTTTGTGTATAAAATAGTAACACGACCTTGAATTAGCAATATAAAAGGGACTTATTCTGATATAATGAAACTGTGTAATAATTATATTAACAAAAGAAAAAATGGGAAAAAAATAAAATAAAGAACTGTGGTGTGATATTCAAACCTTTTTTTTATATAAAAATACGTAATTTTATACAAATGGAAAAAAATAAAAATAAAAATTATGTACCATCTCTTTTTCATAGGTTTTTAAAAAATTTCTTTCCATAGTATAAACAAAAATATAAATCGAAAAAGTAATTTTGTACATATTTCGAATGTTCAAAAAGGATATACACATATTCAATTATATATATGTATGTATATACATATATATATTATGTAAAAAACAAATAAGAAAATATCATGTGTGAACTTTCACAAAAAGATGATCGGGGTGTAAAAAAATAAATGTAAAACAAAAAAAAAATAATACACAATTTATGAGGCCTTCCTAATATTTGGGAGGAGTATGTTTCCTCAAAAAAGAAAATTTTAAAAATACATAAATTTATTTTTTTATTTTTTTTCATTTTTTAAATTATATATTTTTGGTAATTTTTTTGGATGATGCACACCTTTTTTTCACTTCACCGTCAAATGAACAAAAAAACAACTCCGATTTTCAATATTTCACAAAGTACCATTTTTTAATTTGCTTTTTCCATCAGTCATCGCTCATCTGTAATCAGTCAACGTTCCTCTATCGTTATTCCTCTCATATCATTCATCATTCTTTTTTCCCTTTCCCATTCTTTTTTCTTCTTTCTTTTTTTTTATTTTTTTTTTTCCCATTTTATAAAAACAGTTTAAAAGAAATTTTTTTTTTTTTTTTTTTTTTTGTTCTTTAAAAATGATGATCATTTAAAAGCTGACTGATTATAACTAACCAAATAGAAATAATTCGTGGTCTTTATTTTATGCTCCCTTAATGAAATATATTGTATATTATATAAAACAGTATAATGCAAATATAATGCAACAAAATATAGTACAATATAATGAAATACAATACAACGCTATATAATACAGTTTAGTTTATAAAGTACAACGCTATATAACTGCAAAAGTAGGATTATTTTTTTCCTTTTTAAAAAAAAAGAAGAGGCATAACAGTTAGAAAGAGCTACAAATATGAAAGAACTGCTGGATAACTTATTTGGGCTGATAGATCTTGATGAGGAAACGGAAAATTATTTAAGAGAAAGAATAAATGATGAGAAAAACAAAATTGTGGAAAATGGTGTAGATTATTTTTATGACTTAATTTGTTCATTTTCGGATGAAAAAATAAAAAAAAATATGATTATAGAAATTTATAACAAACATTTAAATAGTGTAAATGGAATAATTAATGGAAATAATAATAAAAATGGTGGTAATGAAAAACTTACAAAACTTGTTAATTTAAAAGAATATTGGGAAAAGAATGATGCAATAGGTTTTTATGACCCCTTTTTAGGAATTCAAGAAAAACAAATTAATTACAACACAAATATTCCAATAAGTGAAAGCATAAAAATAAATAAAGAAAGAGAAAAACAGAAACAGAAACAACTAAATTTATTTAGAGAATGGGTAAATAATAAAATTAAAATTCCACCCCCTGTAAGATTACATAATTTGCTACATTTGATGGATTCTAATAAAAATAAAACAAAAATTGAAAAAATGGGTGATATCAAAATTGATAACTTTAATTTAAGTATTGGTCAAAGAAACTTGCTAAATGATACTACATTAAAAATAAATGTTATGAATAAATATGGGCTTATAGGAAAAAATGGAATTGGTAAAAGTACCTTATTAGCAAAATTAGCTAGACATGAAATTGAAGAAATAAAAAAAGATATTAGTATTGCATGTATTGAGCAAGACTTATTTTTTGAAGATGTTACCGTGTTAGAATGTGTTCTAATGGTAGATAAATTAAGGTATGATTTATTAATAGAGCTTGAACAACTTGAAGCAAAAAAAAACAGTAAAAAAGATGTAAATATGCAAGAAATTGCAAATCGGAAAAATGAAGAAAAAATAGGGGAAAAAAAGGGAGAAAAAGAAGAAAAGGAAGAAAAAAAGGAAGGGAAAAAAAAAAAAAATTATATAATAAAAAAATCACCAAATAATGAGAAAGAGAGTACGATGGAAGAAAATATAGATGAAAAGATATTAGCTATTTATGATAAATTAAATAGTATCAACTATTTAGAAGCTGAAAAAGAAGCTAGTAAAATTTTATGCGGGTTAGGTTTTGACTCGAATTTGCAAAAAAAGAAAGTAAACTCCCTTAGTGGTGGTATGCGAATGAGATTATGTTTAAGTCGTATCTTATTTAGTAACAATGATATAATATTATTGGATGAACCAACGAACCATTTAGATATATATACCATACAATTTTTGATAGATTACATACAAAAATTAAATAAGACATGTATTATTGTTTCTCATGATAGAGATTTTTTAAACGAAGTTTGTACAGATATTATTCATTTTCATCAAAAGCAGTTAACATATTACTCAGGTAATTATGACCAGTTTGAAAAAACAAGAATAGAGCATTTATTACAACAACAAAGAGAACATGATTCAATTGAAATGAAGAAAAAACACGTACAAAAGTTTATAGATAGATTCAGATGTAATTCAAAAAGAGCAGCACTAGTACAAAGTAGAATAAAGCTTTTAAATAAATTACCTGTAATAAATCTAGAGAAAGAAGAAACACCATTTAGTTTCTCCTTTTTAGAACCATTTTACATTTCCAATGTGTTAATAAGGCTAAAAAATGTTTCCTTTAAAAATGCAATGTTTAAAAATCTACAAATAAAAAAAAAGTCAAATATTATAATAGCAGATACTGTTGATGAATCATATGTAAACACAAATGACGAATCATCATCCAACATTGATAGTACAAAAGAAGATAAAGGTTCATCAAAGAATAATGATGATTATAAATTTAAGCATGAATTTTTATTTAAAAATGCTACCTTTGAAGTAGACATGGATTCTAGAATTGCAATATGTGGTGTTAATGGTAGTGGTAAAACAACATTAATAAAAATTATTTTAAATTTAATAAACGTTTTTGAAGGAGAATTGCATGTTAGCAACAAAGCAAATATTGGATATTATTCCCAATATCATGTGGATAGTTTAAATCCAATTTTTAATTCCATTCAACAGTTACAGTATAATTATTCCAACAAAAATATAAAGGAAGAAGAAGCTATCAAATATTTTAACAAATTTAATATTCCAACAAATATTTTATATGAACCTATTTATGTTTTATCAGGAGGTCAGAAAAGTAAACTGGCATTAGCTATTTTAGCATACAAAAATCCAAATATTTTAATTTTAGATGAACCATCGAATCATCTTGATATTGAATCTGTTCAAGCTTTAATTGTGGCCCTTAATTTGTACAAAGGAGGGCTTATTATCATTAGTCATGACACCTATTTAATAAAACATGTGGCAGATGAAATATATCACATAAATAATATTACCAAAGAGTTGATCAAAATAGACTATGAATTTGATAAATACACGAAATTATTACTAGAAAATAAGATATAGTGTGCAACGTATATGCTAAATGTATATTATACGAACCTGTCCCCTTCACATAGTAGTAACGTGTGTATATGTATATATATTTACATATGCATACATATACATACGAGCACATGTGTAACATTGATACTAATCCCCGGATTTAACTTTTTTATTAAAAGAGTATTAAAATTAATAATTTAAGTTAAATCAAGTACTGTTTAGACGAGTTACCGTAATCAAAACTCACAAAATAGCACAGAAAAAATAGTATGGTGGTTTTTATGCATTTGGGAAGGCTATAAACAAGGAAAACAAATTGGTGTACATATACATATATATAATATATATGTATGTATATATATATGTATGTATATATATACTTATGTATATATATACTTATGTGTGTGTGTGTGTGTAGGCATATGTACATATGCAAGTGTTAACGCGCAAATGTATTGAAAATATTAAAAAAAGGCACAACGAAATGTCAAATAAAGTAAAATATCTTGCATGCGATTTTTTCGTATCATAAATGAAAACATAAGAAAATAAAAATGAAAATAAAAATAAATTTTAATATTTACAAAAAAAGATATCCATTATTTTGTGGAGTTAAAACACATCAGAAATTTAACAAATATATATATTTATATATATATATGTATGTTTGTATGTATTTTCGTATGTATATGTTTATGTATACCATGTGTACACAAAAAAAAGCAGAAATGAATGCTAAAAAACTGTAAATAAATAAATAAATAAAATATATATGTATATATATATATATATATATATATGCTGCATAAAAATGTCAAATTAAGGAAATGATATCATAACAAAAAGCTAAAAATAAGAACGCTTTGAAAATAAACCTTATTTTTTATTCATATTTTTAGCTGTACACATTATATTTTTTTTTTTTTATGTTTATTTTTCTTTGCTTGTACTTTTTATGATATAGAAACTAATAAAAAGTATAATATTCTTCAGTTTTTTTATTCAGTTTTTAACATTCTTTTTATCATAATTATTATTATGTGCATAACAGTACTGTCTAACTTCTTCATAATCGACTGAACAATTTTCTTTAATTTCTGCATCATTTGCAAACTTCAAAAGAAAGTGTTCTCTGATTTTATTTATGTCATCTGTAAAATTCTGAAATACAAGGAAATTATCTTTGGACATTTCTTCATCGCAACTTTTAAAATCCAAATAGTTGTTATTCTTAAAATGTGTTCCGTTGTTACTTCTAAAATAATCAATAATATATTGAAAAAAACCCTTTTTTTTCATCTGAAGAAAATTTGGCACATTAATAAAATTTTCCGTTATGGGTAATTTCTTCATCCTAAATGAGCTATCTAATTTTCTATCTTTTAAATTGCTTTCATTTAAATTGCTTTCATTTAATTTGCTTTCATTTAATTTGCCTTCATTTAATTTGCCTTCATTTAATTTGCTTTCATTTAATTTACTTTCATTTAATTTGCTTTCATTTAATTTTTTTTCTATAATTAAACGCGAATGCTCCGTCAGTTGTACATTGGACATTTTTATATTGTTATTACTATATGAATAATTACAACTTTGATGGGAAAAATTACCCTTACCTACTCCATCATTAATATGCGATACATTAACATCTACCTTATAATCTTTAAATATTACTTTCTTTCCGTTTTTTAAAATATAATTTATTTTATTTAAAATTATTTTGGGGCATTTAATTAATTCGTCAAAAATTTTTATGATTTTATATTTTTTATCAAAACATTCCTTTTCAATGCCTGTGAACTGCTCCAGTATGGATGAATATTCTTCATTAAAAGTAAATATGGTGTTATTTATTATATAACGTTCTTTCATATCCTCCAACTTCTTAACCAAATCAGATAAGTCCATGTTCAACAACTGAAACGTTAAAAATTTAACGATAGTACATATATCCGCCTCCATTTTCTCAATTTTATTATCGTAACTCTGAATGATAAAGAGTAATCCACCTAATCCATTATGTGTGAAAAAAGTTTTTACATCTGCAGTATAACCGTCATTATATCTAATTTTAGCAAATTTAATAAAATCAGATGATATCAAATCAGAGATAATATTAATTAAAAGATTACTTAATATTGTTTCTGATTCGATAAGGTATGATACTGTTATTGAGGTGTTCCCGCTTTGATATGGGTTTTGCATATGTATATCAATGTCTTCATTATTAATTAATTTACTTTTATAGTATGTAGATTCATTTATTTTTATAATTTTACTTGTTACTTTTCCAATGAATGATTCACATAATACAATCAAATATTCTATTCCTGATCCATTATGAGATATATGGAGGGAATCAAATTGGTATTGTCCTCCTTCTCCAAGTTTGTCTTGTTTTTTCAAATATGTAGCATTATCTTTATTACTTATATTGTCATAAATTGTATCGCTCAATATGTGCTCATGTATGTTACTACCGGATATACTATTAAGGTTATTCCCGTTAGAAGAGATAATATTATTACCGTTGAGACTATTTTCAACATACATGGCATTTGGTATAATGACATTTCCATATATAAAAATGCTAATATAATTTCTATGAAAAAAATTATTTAAATAATTTGTGTAAGCATTATACGAAGGGTAATAAAAGTGTGCATTTAAAATATCATAAGTTTCTTTATTCGTAGGTATATATTTATTAAATAAGGAATACATAACATTTAAAGAATTTTCTATCTTGAATTTTGCATTTATCTTCACATATAAATTTAATACATCATAAGCATCATTAAATTCATCCTTTGAAGGGATATCTTTTACCGACAACAAATCCTCTAATTTGGTAAGTAGTTCTTCGAAATAGTAGCTATATGTGTCTACATGTATTACATACGAGTCTACGTTTTCTTTAATATTTATATGTACTGAACAATTAATATAATCAGCCAGCAATATTTTTATTTTTTTTCTTAAAATTATAGCATGTATACGAGTAAAAATTGCTTCATATAATGTAAAATTTTTAGAGGGGAAATAAAAAATGAAATCCGCTTTTACTTTAGAAGTATCTGTTAGACCTCTTTTGAAATATATATTATATCCGTACGATGATTTAATCAAGCAAGGTATATTATATAAAATATTTGACTTAAATACATTTTTATTTTCTTCAGATTCAAACATCTCTTCCTTTTCTGAATATTCAAAATTTTCTCTATTATTATACGGTACACAGAACAACGATTTCTCCTGCTCATATAGAATATTATTACTATTACTGTCACCATTACTGTCACCATTACTGTTACCATTACTGTTACCATTACTGTTACCATTACCATTACCATTACTAGTACTATTATTTCCAAAATTGCTGAAGGGACAAACTTTTATTTCAGGAAGGGTGATACTTATATCGTTTATAATTCCCTCTTCACCAACAAGATATGGATTATCCCCTGTGGCATACATTATGGTGGTATTAGGAATTTTACCTGTATTTGTTATGCTGAATGTATCTACAATGTTTATAATATGTAAATTTTCATTCTTCAGTAGAGAACCTATTAAACTTGTAATTTTAATATGATTTCGAAAATCATTTTTATATTTATCTTCAATTAAATTATTGATAGTCAAAAGTGAAGATACATCATCACCTGAATAAACCAGTAATTTATTGGAATATTTTATTAAATCATTGAGGTTTACACTTTTATTATCAATGTTAAAATTAAGATCAGTGTTCAATGCTTTCTCCCTATAATAGTCAAGGATGTATTTATTTATACCTTTGTCTAAGCTATCCTTATCAAATAATTTACTTATTTGGTTAATAAATACATTGAATATATGTATCAAATGAGCTAAATTGCTTTTACCTTTCTCCGTTAAATTTATTAATACTCCATAATTCAAATAATACTTATTCCATGTGTCCACAATTTTAAAATCGTATGCATATTTATTTTCCACAGATAGTTTGTAATATAATCCATTCTTTCTAAAATCTGAAAAAAGTTCACGTAAAAAAATCATAGTCCCAAATTCTTCTATTTTCTTATACAATTCAATATTAATTTTAGAGCTCCAATATAAGTACATTTGATCTCCCCATCCGTCTTTCTTTAAAATTTCAGTATACTTACTTTTTTGATTCAAATCAAGTGTAAAATTGTATTCATCTATAAATTGAATAAACATAGCCGTTTCATTAGTAGTCTCTCCGATTAACTTATTTTGTATACCATTAAAAAGGAAATTTCTGCCATTATAGATATCTTCGTGCCTATTCAATTTTTTCTTTTCTAGTTCTAAATAATTATAATACTTTTTTTCCTCTACATTCCTATTACTGGCGTAATTATAATTTTTTAATTTTCCAAAAATTTCTACAACCATATTTTCAATATCATTCATGTTGTAGTGATCAATAAAGTTTCCCTTTTTTCCTAGTAGTATGCTCAGAGACATATTCTTAGGTTGATAACACTTTTTATGGAATTCTTTCAAAATTTTTTTTATATTTAACTTATTGTTTAAAACATTTTCACACAAGGTAATGTAATTTCCGTAAGTGAAAAATTTAGAATATTTAAACTCTGTGACATATTGACTGACAATTTTTAGGCAACCTTCAGAATTATTTTCCACGGAAACATAATTATTATTTATTTCGTTAACTTCATTTTGTATATCTTCTTCATAAAATAAAGGGAAAAACAAATTTTCTGCAAATAAATTTAGTAAATGGTAAATATCTTCAGAATGTGCAACAGCATAGTAATTTGTAAAGGATTCGCTGGTATGACTATTATGTTCTGATGAATATTTTCCTAATTCGCTTAATAATGTTGTATTTCTTTTTTCAGATTTATAAAAAATAACATGTTGTAATAGATTCGAAATTCCAGGGGTTTCATCGAAATCATCATATCCTCCGCATTCAATAGATATAGAAAAACCTCCTTTCGGTGAATATTTATTGATTATACCTAATACTTTAAGTTCATTACTTTTTAATTTAAAATATTTATATTCATTTCTATCTTTTGCTCCTTTTTTTAAAGTTATGTTTTCAGAAAAAATATTTTCCTCATTATTCTTTATTTTGTTGAAAATATCATTTTCATCTTCTTCAGAGGTGTCATTTAATTTACTGGAGGTATTTTCACCAAAATTCACTGGATTTATTTTTTTTAGCTTGTCTTTTCTTGAGTTGTTAAGTTGTATGTTTGTATTTTCTATTGAATAACTCATGTTATTTTGTTGTTCTAATTCCTCCTTTTTTCTAAGGTTCACATTATTTTTTTCCTTTATTTCTTCATTATTTCCCGAATTTGGTGCGTCATCTATATATTTTATTTTTTGATTTGACTCATCTTTGTAATTATTGAAATTTTCAAGAAAAGGCATTTTTTTAGTGCTTCCATTTTTTCCAACATTATTTAATGACACATTAACATTCTTATGCTCTGGATATTTAGCATTTTTTATCTCATCCTCCACAAATAATTTTTCAGATTTTTTGTCTAATCCTGCATTCATAAAATTTTTAAACTCATTTGATCTTGTACCACCTTCATTTTCTCCTTTTGTTATTTTAGTTTTTTCATTATTTAGCTCTTTACTTTCTAATGTTTTCGCACTATTTAGTTGCACTTCATGATTTTTAACATTTACATCCTTTTTTAATAATTTGGGACTTTCTAAATTTGTATCACCCCATTTTTGTAAGTAGTTATTATTATTTTTAGATTCATTGAGTGTTAAATTTTGTCTTTCATTATTATTAGATGAACCGATACTACTAATAATATTTGTATTATCATTTATGTTGTTTGTGTTATTATCGTCCTTACCAAGATTATAGGTAGATAAGCTGTCATTTAAATAATTTGCTTTATTTGTATTATTTTCTTTATAATTATTTAAAACATTGTTATTTACGGTATTTATATTATTTGCAAGGTTCTTATTGTAATTAAATTCATCTCTATTTGTTACATGTGTGTCGTAATAATTATTACTTAAATTGCTGTTTTTTCTATTTCTATTTATTAAGATTTCTGTGTTATCAAAATTATGAAGATCATTGGAAATATCCCTAAATTTATTTTCATTATTATTATTATTGTCATCATATGGATTATCCTCTTTACTTAATTTATCATTTTCTAACTTGTTCTGGAGTAACTGATTACTCTGTAATTCAACGTTTTTATCTTGTTTTTTATATTTAATGGGTGAATTATTATTATTGGTTTTTCTGCTCTCTATATCTCCAAACTCTTCTTTTCTGCTGTTATTCATATCTTCAATTTGTTTTTCTACTTTTTCGTTTTGTGTGTTTTTCATTGTATCTTTATAATTAAAATTACCAAAAATTAATGACTCATTTTCCATATTTTTTCTGTTTACTGAATTACTTTTATTTTTACTACCCGAGTCATAATTAATTCCAAATAGCATTGCTCTTAATTCATCCTCGTTTAATCCATAGTTGTTTTTACCAGTGCTTAACGATGCATTTTGGCAACTTAAATGTTTCACATAAACAAAAACTAGTAGAAGGAAAATTTTGATGGCTAAATATCCTTTAATTTCTTTCATGTGTTTCATTATATATATTCGAATTATTAACAATTATATTTTTAATAGAAAATGTATCATCTCAATTTATATTTGTTGAACTATAAGCTATAAACAAAGAGCATATACATGTATTTTTCACAAAATAACATTAATATTGTGTAATAAATAAACATCATGTACACACAAACAAAAATGGGAAATAAATATTTTACCCTTTATTGAAGCTGTTTAAAAAAGGTTTATATATATATAAAAGTTGAATTAAATAACATAAAAGGCCAAATAAGTGTCTACACTATATTTTATTAATTTTTTTTTTTTTTTTTTAATTTTGATTATTGAATAAAATATTATGAACATATCAGTATTTTTTTTTTTTTAACCATTTTAATATTTTTAAAAAAATAGACAATATTTTGCACATTCTTAAAGGTAAATATATAACATTTAACACAATGATATAAAATAATATAATATAATATGAAAAAGCTATAAAAATGGATCTATATTATAAAAGGAGCAAAAAAAAAAAATACGTATTATTGGTATATTTGGCTTTTTTATTTCTAAATGCACATACAAATAGCTAGCTGTAGTGTATTAAACTTTTTAAGAAAATTAATTTTTTTTTTTATGAATTGTTCATATATATGTCAAAACTACATTTTTATATAAGAATAATGAAATTTTTTGATATTCTGCAGAACTTTTAATATATGTGAAAATTATAATAATTATGACCATGTAGCTATGTTCTATGTTAAAGCAAAAAATGATATTAATTTTATATGGCCCTGACTGAAAATTGTGCGTACAAAAGCCCTAGAAAATATGAAATCTCAATTTTTTTATTGTTTTCATGTTTCAATTTTATGTTAATTATTTTTCATTTCTAATTCCCCTTCATTTGTAATTAATATGTTTGAATATACATCCACCTATATGGCACATCTTTTTTAATAGTATTATTTTTAAAATAAAAAGACTTAATGAAAATTTACAAGTTGCGTTAACACACGATACTGTGGTGTATATATATATAAAGATATGATATTTTCCTTAATAAAAAGAGTTTATAGTTTACACCATGTTATAATAAAAAACTTTCGGAATAATAAAAAGTTTACGTATACTATATTGGGATGCCACAAGATAAATTAAAAAAAAAAATTTCATTACCTATATTCATTTCACAGAATATGTTATTTGTAAGCATGTTAAAAATTTTTTATTATAACAGACAAGTGTATTTTTCCAAATTTTTTAAAAAACTGAAAAAACAAATTTTGCATATTTTGCATTATAGATCACTCAGTGTTACCCATTCAATTAACCTCAAAAGTCGTTTTCTTTATACTTTTATATTAAAATATATCCTATGTAAATGTTTAAAACATGGAAAAAATAAAAAGGTTTATTGGATAAACATTATACTTATATGTATATTATATACACACTGTTTTTTAAGTTATTTGGAGGATATCTTCTATTTCACATATTTCTTAAAATTTAGTTCTAATCTTTTTAGGATATTTCAATGAAGTATTATTTTCTGGTTTTTGTGTATATGTACTTACACACAAATGTTTGTTTATATACGTAGAAGAATACAGTATCATTAATAGAAACAATAATTTATATTTTTTCATCTTTTGTTTATTTCCTTCACATATTTGTGCTTGTTTATCCAAATATATTTTGTTAAAATCTAAAGATAAAATAATATTATTTATAGATGTTCTTAAGATTAAAAATACATATATAATCACAGCAAATACTAAGAAATGCGAGGGAAATTATTCATAATTTACAAAGAACACGGAAATATAAACGTAATACACAGTAATTTAAAAAAAGGAGACGTAAGATACATATAGAAATATATAAAAAAATTTTACGCATAATTATGACGTCTGAGAATTTATTTGAAGTGTATATGATTGTGTATGCGTAATAAAGCACTTGATTTTAAATATATCTTAAAAAATTCGTCTAATATTTGACAAATAAGAATTTTTTCCATTACTAAAAGATAAAATAATATGGAAAAAATATAAGTTAATCCCTATATTAAATTATGTTTTACTTTTTAAGTAGTATAGTAAGAATGTCCTAATCCTTACATTCCATATAATTACATATGAGTTTTTGTAAGTAGATGACCACTACATCCGTTTCATATATAAACAGGATAAAAATAACTTATACAAAGTATACACTAATTTTTTTCGTAGAAATATCTTCAGTTTATCTCTTTTTTTAATCCAATATTTTAAATTATTGTATAATTTATGAATAATTACTGTATTTTTTGTTATAGATTGTTCAGATAATATTTGTTGTTATGTCCAATGTTCAAAATAAATAAACGCCTTTCCTGTAATTACAAAACATTTGTTGTTTTAAATACATGCTCAGCTAAATGTCTCATAAAATATGTGTAATCCTATTCACATATTAATATGCAGAAAACTCTACACATTAGCGTCCAGTAAATTTAATTTTATAAATTTACATAAATTTTTTTTATAGATGAATCATTTTTAAAAATACATATATGTGAGTAAATTAATGAAATTTTGCATTTCTATAGATGACAATTTTATTGTAATTCATAAGCTATCAATATAAGAACACAATAAGACAGACAAAGAATAAAAAAAATTGTACATTTATCATTTAATGAAAATTTTTTTTATATATGCCAGACAACTATGGGTTTTGCTTTATTATGTGTATTATTAAAAAAAATACAGTTTACATAAATGACTCCATTGTTGCATTGTAGGAAACAAGATATATATATAATGTTTCATTTTTCTTCAACTGTTAACACAAGCTAAATTATTTAGAGTTTACAAAGATATACGTTTAAAAAACTATCTTCTATACAATGTTAGAATAAGATGAGTATGCTTCCTTTTCGTGTTTAGTAATATTTCATAAAAATGTACTAAGTATACACATACTTTAATCAATATTTATAGAAAAATTTGGGCATTATTAGAGAAAGTAAAATAGATCATGTGATAAAAAGTAACTCATAAACAAAATATCAGTAATAGTCACAAATAATTAAGAGGCAAATGTTAACGAAAAATATGAGAAAATTTAATAACATTTTAAATCATGGTTTTATTATGACATAAGACATCATGAAAAGAATTACAAAAAATTCATAAAAATATTTTGAAAAAGAATGTACCTGTAATACAGCAAATGCTAAAATTATTCATGTTATATAACAAATGAATACAAATTGCTAATGTGGAATATGGAAATTTCATGTTTGTCTTATATTCAAAAAAAAAAAAGAAGTAATAAATAAAAAATAGACTAAAAGTTGTTATAAAAAATTTTTCCTGAAAACCAACAATTATTAGGGTTGTAATCGAAATAAAGCACAAATTAGAAAAAAATAAGAATTAGTTAATAAAAGAGTCACATGCTATAAAAAAACGAAAAGATATTTCATAAGAATAAAACAATGTGGTCCTTAATACAATACACATTAAATAAAAAAAAGATATCGCATCTTACACACATTTAGCACAGAAATATGAAGTTATCAAATAAATCTTACAATAAAGAACATGAATGTAACTTATTACATAAAAAAAAAAAATATTATATTTATATATAATATAATGGGCTATAATATCCTTTTATACACTTTATTAAATTTTTTCATAATTTAAAAAGAAAACAAAGAATCAACATGTTAATTTATAAAAAAACTTAAAAATATAATTGGTAAATATAAAAATATATATTGTTAAATTTACTTTACTAATTCACGTTATACCACATTATTAAATGTACATAGGTTTCTATAAAATTAGAAATATTTTCACAAATTTAATTAATTATATTAGCATCATTAATTATTATAATGTTTTTAAATAAAAATAATTAATAAAAAAAAAATTATTACATTTTTGTCTATTAAATAAATTATATAAATAAACGAAAAATAACCAATATTTATTAATTTAATTTAAATTACATTTTTTTATATAAATACTAAAAATATATTCTATTGTTTAAATAATGTATATTATTTATAATTTATATCTTTAATATATTCATATTTATTATAAGAAAATATTTATTTATTATAATATGAAATATTTTAATTATTAAAATATACTTTAATAATAATAATATTATTATTGCTACAATTTTTTCATTAATAATTTAATATTTTATTAATTAATATACTAAAAAATTAATTATTATATTATAATATAATTATTTAATATTTATTAAATATTAATTCGTTAATTATTTAATTAAAACAATCAATTATATAATTATTAAATTACTAATTATTTTATATTTATTTAAATTAATGATATAATTAATTATTTATTAATTTTTATATTTATTTAAATTAATAAAATAATTATTATATTGTTAATTGTGTTTATATATAATTAAATTAGGTAATTTTCTTCATTCCTTAACCTTTTTATATTTAACCAAATTAATATTTTATTTATTAATTATTTTAATATTATAATAATTATTAATTTTTTTATTATAATAAATTTAATATTTATTTATTAATTATTTTAATATTATAAATATTATTAATTCTTTTATAATAATAAATTTAATATTTATTTATTAATTATTCTAATATTTAATTAATTTTATTTATTTAATTATTTTTATATATTATCATATCAGTACAAGATATATTTACTTAATAATTTAAACGAAACATATGATATGAAACTTAATATTATAAAAATAATTATTATTTTTAATAATGGAATATATATTTATTTCAATTGTTCACGTATTTAAAATTACATAAAGTTTAAAATAATAAGTCATAATTATTAAATTATCTTTAGTTATTATTTGTAATATTATAATATAATTAAAATATTTAATTAATTTACTTATCATTTTTATAAATAAATAAATGAATTTATTTCTTTTATATTTAATATTTTAATACAAAAACAGAAATTCAATATTTTTGTTTAATATAATTAAATGTTAATAATTAAATGTTAATAATTAAATTAAAATCCATACTTTAATTAGCTAGTATAAATTAATTTCGTTTGATTATATAATAAATAATATATTGTTTAATATATTAATTAAATTGTTTATTAGTTAAAATGTAATTTATATTTAATATATTAAAACTAATTAATATTTTTAATAATAGTTTAATAATACTACTATTAGCTGTATTTACATTATGCATAATAATATAATTTTATTTAAATTAGAATATCATTTTTTTAATACTAAATTAAATTAAAAAAAATAATTAAAATTTAATTGTTATTATATTTTAACTTAATAAATATATTTATTTTATATAATTAGATAATTTACTATTTATTATTTATAATTTAATTCATATACTAAATTATGAATATTTATAATTATATTTTATTTACATATATATATTATTTTTAGTATTATATAATTAAATTAATTAATTCGACCATATGAATTACTAAATTATTATTATTTAATATATATATTATTATATTTTAAAAATATTTAAAAATTTATTATTAAAAATACTTATATATAAATTATTAATTTAATTATATTATTTAATTTATGATTTGCTATTTAAAAAAAATAATTGATTTTATAATATTTTTCATAATTAAAATTAAATATTTAATTAATAAAATTATATTAATTTTATTAATTTATAAATATTAATATAATATTTATAAATTTATAGTTTAATTAAATTTATATATTTATTGTTATTAATCTATTAAAATTTTAATATAAATATATTTTTAATTATTTATTTAAATTAATATAAATTATTTATATATTTTTTTTAATTAAAATTATTGGATATTTATATTATGTTTATAATTATATAAAAAAATTATTTATGTTAATGTATTATTTATTTATTAAAATAAATTTATTTATAACTTAATTTAATATATATTATTTTATATTTATTTATATTTTAATTTTATAATAAAAAGTATATATTTTTATTAATTTAATTATTTGTATTTAAATTTTCATTATTTATATAATATATTCCATTATATTAATTATTTAATTTATATATTTTTAATTATTTTTATTTTAATATTTTATTATAATATGTCATTTATTAATAGTTGTTTAGAATTAATAATATTTATTAAATTATAAATATATATATTTTTATTATATATATTGTATATTATTTATGAAGGATATTTATTAATTTTTGCCATTTCACTTATATGTAATTTTTTTTTTTGAGTAATAAACGGGTTTTTTAAGGTTTAATATTTTATATTATAATATTACAGTTACTATAATTTGAATTACCCTTTTTATGTTTTTCTTTGTGAAATATTTATTAATATTTGATGATTAATATATAATTCATTAATTTTAGACATTCATGTATGATAATTATTGGTAGTTGAATAAAAAGAAAAAATAATATATGTTAAGACATAGATTCATTTTTATTAAGAAATTTAGATATAAGGATATATATGTACTATTTATAGATAAAAATTATGAATTGAAGCAAAGTTTTACCTAAATCATTAATTACTTAATATTTTATTTTTTTTAAAATTTATTAAATATCACGATTTTTGAGAATATATGAACGATTCATTTATAAGTAAATTAGTATGTGTATTGCACATAAATATATTTTTATAGATCTAATAATGTATTTTGCAAAATTATTATTATTTTATAATTGATGTTAGAATGCACTTTCTCATATATATTACATATATTTATTTATATAATATATTTATTTACAGTAAATGTTTATTTTGTGGGAAAGGAATGCATAATTAATCGTAGTGTTATAACATAGTCTAACATTTTTATTAATTAAATTCAGTATAATATATAATGTTAATCGAATGTTTTTTGTTTATTGTTGAAAAGTGCACATTATAACTATCTATTTTTTGAATTTTTCCCTTTTATAATTTAAAATTTTCAATCCTATTTTATTTATGCTTCATAGTATTATATGAGTATATTTTATTAATAATGTCATGGATTTATAAAAGAATACGCATATACTAAATAATAACATAAACTGTGGAATCGAGGGTTTATATATTTAATCGAAAAATCAATGACAATTGACACAATAATGAATAATCTATTTTTATCTTCTTTGTTTTATGAACATATGTTTCTTTTGTTCTATGTGAAAATACATGTTTTATTTTTTTACTATTTATAAAAAAAAAAAATTATAATATGATATAGCATAAAACTTCCTATTTTTCGTAGTTATAAACATTGGATGCAAATGAAATTTTTTTCTTTTGAACATTAAAATTTATTTTTTAAGAATGTTCATTTTAATGATAAACTATATAAATGTTTATATGAGTTTAATACTTATAAGGAAAAATGATCGATTATTAATATTTTATTATTAAACTCTGTAATTGAGTAGCAATACAATTCTTAGTTTACCTTCTTTTCATTATTAAAATTATGTTTTTTTTAAAACTTACTGAATCTAAATGTTAGCAAAATATTAAGCATATAATTTTATCATGTATCATTATAGGTATTATTTAAGATGAACTGTTTTTCTGTATATTTTTGAACGTCGAATATTTTATTACTAATAACCATTCTTTTTAATTCTATATAAATAAGAAATATATTTTAAAAAGAGAATAATATTTTTTATGCATTGTCTAGTTTATAATAGACACCTGTAATAATAAAAAGAAAATTACGATGATAATGAAGATACACATATTCATTTATGAAAGTATAAAATTATTTATATACGAAAAAATGAATGACCATTCTTTTTTAATTCATACATATGTGAACACTAAATAATTTACCATAAAGTTTTAGTAACAATATTTACGATAATGATATATTATTATATAACATTAAATGTATAAAATTTTGCAATTTACAAAGTTATTATATTTTAATAATATAGAAGAATCATATACAAAATATCATATTAATAAATCGTCTGGTTGGCTCAGACATGTAAAAATTATTAATGTAAATGTTTAATGGTTATGCCTTTTTTTTATATATTTTTTTTGCTCTTAAAATTAAAAATATTGTAAACTTTTTTTTCCTTTCGTTTAATAAAATAATTATATAACTTATCATAGTTCTATAAGATTAATAATATTTATTAATAGTATAGAGAATATGTATGCAAAAACGTTTAGGTAATTCACAATTTTTTTTACAATATGTGCAACATCACAAATAGTTCTAAGTTCTTTATAATGATATATGAATTAATTTTTTAATAATTTCATACATTCTAGACAAACATAAAAGTATAAATATACTTTTTCTTTTATTAATGTAATAAAACGGGAATGAATAATTCAGAAATATTAGATATTATGATCTTTTTAGATTACTATTAATTGTTAAGACTCCTAACTTTTGGTACTATATCCTTATAAAAAAAATTAAAATTTATTTGTTCTTTACTTAATTGACTTATTATTTCTCACTAATCGAAGCATAATAAAAAGAGTTATAATTTTATTTAATTTAATATGAACTTAAAGAACATTTTGAAAAAAAATTGTTTACAATGAGAACTCAAATAAAAAAAAAAATTTTAATGTCAAAATTTGTTTTTTTTTGTTCTATATGTACAATACGTTTTGTTAATTTTAAAAATAAAATGTAAAATATGAATATACACAATATTGTATATTTAATTGAAAAAATAGGAAATTCATAAAACAATCATATATTTTAAATATATAGTAATTTCCATATACCTTTTAAGTATAAAAAAATTAATTACTTTAGCTTAATTTTTTTTGACTGCAAAAAGTTTATTTTTAAAAGCATACTTATTAAAGTTTGTAAAAACTATTTAAAAATTATATCATTTGTTAATGTTTTTGATATGGTAAAAAAATAATAAATGGTGTATATTGAAAACACAATTTAGAGTGCTACGTATAGACAAAAATACAACAATTATAAAATTATGTTAAATTTGGTGGTATTCTATTTACTCGTAAATCGTTCCAACCATCTGTCTGCTTCCTCCATTTCACTTTTCTCTTGTTTATGAAATTCCTCAACAAAGAAATTAACAGTTTCAGCAATTTTTTTCCTTATAATTATTGATTCATTATCTATATCTTGAATCTTTGTATCAGGTTTAATTATACTTAATAAATCTCTTTTCAGATCCTCTATTTTTTTATTATTTTCTTCTTCATACGATTTATTAACATTTCGTTTTAGCTTCCTCTTTTCATTTACGTATTCATGATACTTATTTATTGCGTTTGTGTACATTTTTTCTATCTCAGAAATTTCTGGTAGCTTGAAATTAAATGATTTGCAATTAAATTTTTCAAAATATGAGTGCTCTAAAATTTCTTTACACCCTTTTTTAAATCCTAACCTTTCTTCCGGATTAACATGTGTTAGCTTTTCTATTAAATCTATTAATTCAGATGATATTAAAGGTGGATATTTTATTTCTCTTTTTTTAATTTTGTTATATATGAACCATTCTGTCGAACCATCAAATGGAACTGTACATGTTACTAACTGGTAAAATGTACATCCAAGGCTCCAGAAGTCGCGTGCCCTAGCACTACATTTATTAATTAGTGCTTCTGGAGGCATAAAATTTGCAGTTCCAACATAGTTATCAAATGTTTTTTTTCTTCTATTGCTATATTTATTTATATTTGTTGAACATGTATTACTATTTACAATATTTAATTGATCATTATCTATTGTGGCAATTTTATTATCAAATTCAGAATTTTCGTTGTTAAGTTCCTTAAGAACACATTTTTTTGAATTTTTAACAAAATTGTTATTATTATCATTACTATTTGAAACTTCATCATTGTTTTCTTCATTATTTAAAATATTATCATTCTCTTCTACAGGCTCATTTTTGACATTTTCTTTTACATTACTGTTATTTGTTTTTTTTAATACAAATTTAATCAATTCCGTGTCTTTTTTGATGGGTGCATTTTTATTTGTATTTAAGGATGTATCATCCAAATCTTTAGAAGTACCAAAATCAATCAATTTTATTGTTCCATCCTTATTTATAAGAAAGTTTTCACATTTTAAGTCTCTATGAATTATATTTTTGTTATGTATATAATCTAATGCTCGAACCATTTGTAGTATTAAACAAAAAGTTATATTTTCATCAATTCCAACACTCCGGCTTCTTAAAAATTCCCACAACTCATAATCAGCATATTCATACAATAAATATACATTTTCTTTGTCTTTAAATGTGTCAATTAATTTGATAACATTTGGATGCCCTGGAATATTTAATTTTGTCATAGTATGTTTCTCTGTTAAAACAGAATTAACTTTATTCATTCTGTTAACTTCTTCTTTTTTAAATATTTTAAGTGAGAATATTTTCGATGGGTCATTCTTCAATTTCACCATGAAAACTTCACTGAAGTTGCCACTTCCTAAGTGCATATATATTTCAAAATCATCTTTACAGTATTTTCTGTTTCTCTTATCCTTTTCAACTTTTATTACATTTTCTTCAATATCATAGATATTTTTATTGAGTAAAAATCCTTTTTTCATTTTTTCATCCCTTTTGTTACATATATTTTAAATAATGAATTTAGTATACTTATTCAATAATCTAAGAAATTCATTGTAAACTATTTAATTTTTGTCTTAATAAAAAAAAAAAGAAAGAAGAAAAAAATGTTTTTAAGTTTTTTAGCTAATAAGCCCACAGCAAGGGTACTTAACGGGTGCAGATACTCACATAAAATTATAATTATCGGAAAACATATAACTAAACTTGTTTAAACAAGCAGTAAAATGTCTTGATATTTTAGCTTAAAATAATTTAAAATTTTATTTTTACGGATTGAAATTTATAAAACTTTAAAAATAGTACATAACTATTTATGTTATATTTCATTATTACTGTTTTTAATCCTTCCGTAAGGAAAAATTAATTGTTACACGTGCAAAAATAATTTAAGCAAATTAAAAATAAAAATGACTTATCGACTATAACAATAAGAAATTTAAATATAATAGAGGGATGATTTAATGGAAAAAAAAATTATTGTAATGAAAGAATTAAAGAACAAAAAGCATTTTTAATTTTGATTTATTGTGTGCACGTTTAGTAATTTGTAATGGAAAATACAAAAATCTTTACAATTAAATTTTAGTGTTTAACAGATTAAATAAATAATAAAAAAAAAAATATAATAAATAAATAAATAAATATATATATATATATTAATTAATATGTAAAATAATTGGAGTAATTAAAAATGAAGTATTTTTATAATCTCTGTATGCGTGAATAAATATACACATTCTATATATGCATATTGTCAAATTGGACCATATGCATTAATGTCTTCCTTTATTTGAATAAAAGTGTCAAGAACCCCTATAATTCTATCATTTCCTTTACCATTCGTTGTAAAAATATTATGTAAATTCTTTATTTGTGTTAACTCTAAGTCAATAGCCTTTTTTTGTATTGCTACCCCGAACTGCTTCCATAAATCATCGTCATTAATTTTCATCTTTTGTAAGTTTATTATAATATCATATAAATGCTGGACATGCATATTAATACATTTTCTTTTTAAATGATAAAATACATGATATAATATTCTTCTGTCATTTATTTTTAATTTATGTATACTTGTAACAATTTCATGCATCATTGAGCTATTTACAGTGTGATCTAATCTTAAAAATCTTGATAACTCTAAGGCGTATTCAATTATCTTTTTATTTTTTATTTCATATTCTCTTAAACATACCCAAATACTTGTTATTCCTTGGGCGGTTACCATCATTTTATTGTTTTTAATATTTTTTATAATAAAATTGAATAAAAATAAAAAAAAAAAAGGATCAGTTTTATTCATAATAGCATATGATTTCATGATCATACAAATATCTTGACTTAGATTCTTTCTACAACCATATATATCTATTTTATTCTCACTATTATCTTCATAAACATTTTCTAAACCTTGTTCTTGTGACTCCAGTATTTCCCTTTTGTTGAATTGTTTATTAACATAAGATGTACTGCTATTTTTAATTTGAGATTTATTTTTATTAATTTTCTTATTTTCACATTCATTAACTTTTTCCTCTATATTCGTATTTACGTCGTCTATATAATTTTCTTTTACTGTATTGTTTTGTGTTATGTCATTAAACTCTTGATCTAATAAATTTATTAACTGGTATACTCTATTTTTTACGCACACCATTTCCAAAGGAGGTAATCTATTTATCTTAGAATATGCCCAAGATATTAATGATAATTCATGAAGAGTCATTGTTTTAATACATCCCCGTAATATTTTATTTATTTCCATAAATAGATCTGATAAATAAAAATTATTTTTCGCATAACTCCAAGCTATTATACTAACTGACTTATTATCGTAATTTAAAATGTTGTTTCTTAAAACATTTTCGTAAATAAATAAAAGTGATTTTGTGTGCCCCAAAATTGCGTATCTATGAATAATAAAAAAAAAAAGAAAACAGAAAAAAAAAGGCAATTATGAAATAGAATGAAATATTTAAAAATAGATAAAGCCTTTTTTTTGTATATTTTTTTATTTTTTTATGTGTAATATTGTTTTTAAATATTTACCTGTGTACAAGTGTGCTTATGTTTGATCTAAAAATGTTTATGTTACTAAATATGAAATCATTATAACAGTTAAAAGTTGGACATAATAAATCAACTTTTTTCATATGATGAATGTATGTTAATGAAGCTATAATATCTCTTTTACTGAATTTTTCTGAAATATTACGAAATTAAAAAAAAAAAAAAGGTAAAACAGTTATATCATACAAAATTGTACAATATAAAAGGCTAACATGTCTTTCTTATTTTTATGGTCAATACACATTCAATAAAAAATAAATTATCCACGTTTTTTTTGTTTGCTTTTTTTTTTTTTTTTAATCTTTATTAATACCTTTGTTGTCATTACAAAACCTCATAAACTCATCGAAGTACACATATTTATTCATCAAACTTGCGTAATAAGTATCATGTTTCCAATTTAAAATTTTAGCATGTCGCTTTACAATCAACAAAAATTTCATCGTCCTTGTTGTATATTAAACATGTTCATTACTCACGTTAAAAAAAGAAAACAAAAGAAAATATTAAGATATTAATTTTATGTAAATATCTCATTATCTCAAATTATCATATTATACAAAAATTTTACTATTTAACGTTTTTCTAAAATTCTGTGGTGTAAAAGTATCTTAAAAAAAAAGGCACTATGGTGTAGTGTAAATTTTTTTCTATTTCCCAAGTCTTTTATTTCATAAAAATTCTGTCGAAGAGAAAGCTCAAAAAAGAAATAAAATAATTTTTCTTATATATTCACTTCATGAAAAAAAGGGACTTTTTTTGAAAAAAAAATTTTAATAAAAGGTGTTTTTACAACAAAATTAAAATATTATGCAAAATATTAAATAAAATATAATGTAAAAATACTTATTAAAATATAAAAAATGAAACTGCATAAAAATAGAATTATTTGTCGTGTACTTTCCAATATTTTCATATTTTTTTTAATTAAAATTTAAAGTTTTATAGGGGGAGTGAAAAGAAAAAAGAAAAACAAAAAAGGAATAATCAAATATATTTTGTTTCTTCCTTTGCTGTGAGTTTAAATATGAACCCAAAAAATAACATAATTGCACCAGTTGAGATGGCTATAACGTTAAAAGGCATACCTGAAAATAAGAAAAGATTAAATGTTATACGTTTAGGAAAGGAAAAAAAAAAATGAAACTATATATACAAGCATAATTAAATATGTAAAATATATATACGTATATGTACATATATATATAAGTATATATGTTTGATATGTGTATGGTAGGAAAAGTTGAACGCTGTGTCCTTGTTTTTTCGGTTTGTTTAATTATACGCACTTGTATCTGGCAAAATTATATCTATTAACATTGATGGAGTATATTTATACATGAACCCGTTTTCCTCATTTGAAACGTGATTTCTTTTTTGCATGAATATTCCACTACCTAATAAAATACCCCTATCTATATCAAACTCAAATTCGAATGACCTCAGTTGTATTTTGATTACTTCAAATCTAAGATTATTATGCAATTATGAAAATATAAAAAATATCATAAAATAATATATAATTGAAATAAGACAAAATAAAACAGAATAAAGAGAAACAAAAAAGAATAAAGTAAAATAAAACAAAAATCTTTAACAATGAGCAATTCCGCTAGGAATAAAAAAAAGAAAAATAGCTAAATTTATATTTAAAAAAGGGAAAAGCAATGTATTTTACATACCTCATTATTATTTCACATTGGGGGGGTAGATTGTGCTTAAGTGTAATGTAGTAAAAGTTTCCATTTCTTGGTATATATTCAAAATTGTCAAAATTACTAAATCTAATATTAAATTTTTTAAGTGCATTAATACCGAAATAAATAAATTTACAATTTTCCTTCAATTTATGATCCTCGTTTGCGCTTTTTCCTTGTATCATTATAGTGTGTAACAAAGGGGATAAATAATAAGGTAATTTATCATAAAATATAAAATCACTGTTGTGTTTTTTATTTAAATTTTGAAATATATATAATAATGAACTTTGTTTCTTTTTTATATCAGCAGTTATCATACTATTCGCTTCTTCTTTAATGACATTGACATTTATGTATTCCTCTAAAATATTACGTTTTCCGTTTTGTAGTATATTATATAAATTTATATTATCATATGCTAAATTTATATTACCGTATCTTTCTAAAATTGTTGAAACAAAGTTTTCTTCCTTTTTTTTAACAACAAGTGAAGTTCTGTCTACTAGTGGACATTCGTTCAAAATGTATTTACTATTTATCAAATCTATAACACTCACGTCTTTTTTATGCTCATGCTCTGTTATATAATCTACATAAAGCACTAATAAGTTTTCATTAGTGTCATTTAGTTCGAATCCTATATTGCTGGAAAGCTTTGATATTAAATATGTGGGACTTACTGCATTGAATAAACCTCCAAAATTTTTGCATGGATACAGCTTCTTAATTATTGAAAAATTTTCAGTACATATACTTTCATCAGGCAGAAATGCAAAAATTTTATTATCAATTTTTATTAAATTTTTTATTTTCAGAAGGTTAGTTGATATACCTGTAATGGACCAAATATCATTTAATAACTGTCGTAAAAGAAATATTTCCTTATTTGAAAATTCGCTATTTGTTTTTTCTTTTCCTTTTTCATCTTTTCCTGTTTCTTTAGAAACATTATTATCATTTTCTATTTCCTTCAATTCAACTGCAAGAGTAAATCCAAAAGGATAGGTGTCCAAATATTTGTTGTTGTAAAAACTTCGGTATACACCTCTTTTTATGTTAATTTTAAGTGATTTCACATAGTTCAGTATCTTTAATATATTTGCAGGAAGAAAATTTTCTTTATAATTTTTTCCATTAATAATTAGTTTTAGTGTAATATGCACTAAATTATTATCTAGAGGTAATAAATTAACACTTTCATCTATTACATAAGAATTTACTAATGCAGTAAAATATAGGATGAATAAACAAAAATATTTCATACTTTTCATTTGAATTTTTCAATGTTAAAAAATGAATTTAATCTTTTTTTAATATGTAAAATTTTTATTTCAATGAGATGAAATGTTAAACTTTTCTTATTTTTTTTTCAATTTTATATTCTATTTAAATAATTAAAAAGAATAATTATTTAATTAAAAAAAAAAAAAAATTAATACTACTTTTGTTTCGATGTATTGTTCTAGCAACATGTAAGCAATATTCACAATATTAAGCGTAAATTATTCGTTAAAAAAAAAAAAAAAAAAAGGGCAAGGACAAGAATAAAGATATGAAAAATTACTACGCAAAAAGTACTTCCTATTTTTCTCTTATATATATTTATCCATGTCATAGCTTAATTTTTTATAGTACACAAAATTTTTTTTTTTTTTAATTTTAAAAAGGTAAAAGGGCAAATCTTCTTCTTTTCGAGAGTGTGAATCTTTTCTTATCTTTTTTTTTTTCCTTTTTACTTTGTATTGCGTTCAAAAAATGGTAATATGCCAAAATGTCTAATATATCTGAAGAATTATCTTTATTAAGAATTCTAATCTGAAATAGAAATGACGGGAAAGAAAAGAAATGATATGAACAGAAAAAAAAAAAAAAACTACGATAATGAACGAAAAAAATAAGCAAACAAGGCGAATGAAAAAATGTCCTTATTTGTATTAAGTACCTTTTTATATAAATTTTTATTTCTTTCACTTAAGTATTTGTCTATGTATGGGTGACAAAACCTATTTTGAATTTCTTTGGATTTAATCTTTTTCATATATGGTGGGTAATACCAATAATTAAATGCAAAATGATCTAAAAAAAAAAAAATAAATAAATGTGCAATTAAAACACATCGCAGGTGAAAGGAAAATTAAATTTGAAAAATATATTAAAAATTATGTGTAATAATACAATAATATTATTATTTAATCTTAAAAATTATAGTACATTTTTCATTTGAAAAGGACTTCACTTCGTGAAACCATCCGCAGGGCAAATATACTGTTAAAGGGTTAGCAAAAGAAACATACATAATTGTGTTCACATATAAAAATATTTAAACGCATACATACACATATACATGCATACATATGTATATATGGAATAAACACATTTTTATTCATAGCTCATTTATATAATATCATATAAGTAATATATTAATATCACGAATATCCATATTATTTTTTAACATATATCCCCTTCATTCAAGCAGACTTCAATATATTTTTTCTCTATATCGGTATTTTTGCTGAAAATATCTTCATCTAAAAATTTACGAAAAAAAAAAAAAAATATATATATATAATACAAAATAGGTATTTCTATATTATAATTATTTAATTCTATTATAACATCAACAAGAATAAATAAAAAAAAAAAATTAAAATAATTTTAACCAGGTTTTCTTTCTATTGTGTTTAGAAGGCAAAAATGCTCTGGGATGTCATGTCTAATATTCCCTTTACGACGGAATTCAAGTTTACGCATTTTGTAATTTAAAATATTATTTTCCAGTTCGTCATATCTATAAATAAATAGAAAAAAAAAAGACATTTTTTAGAGTGCCATATTAAATAATGACCTGCTTGGACATATATATATATATTTATTTATTTATTTATTTATTTTTTTGGTATGTACTTTTGTTCTGCATTATTTATGGAATTTTCTAATATTTTACGTTCATATGGACTGACTAAGAAGGTAAAAAAAAAAAAAAATTAAAAGAATATATAATAAGAATACAATAGAGCGGTATAAAAATTTGGTACGTAAATTAAATTATTACAAATTTTTTTACTTTCTTTGTCCAAATAAAAAGACATTGCACTGATATCTCGTTGTACTTTATCCATCTTTCTTTTGTACACATCTAAATAATAAGCTCCTATAATAGGACATATACAATAGGAATAATTACATACATATATATGCGTATTATTCAGCAAATTATTTGTTGTTTACTCATTGGTTTTATATATAAATATATAATTTTTTTTTTTTTTTTTTTTAATTTTCACCGTCACTTCTAATTAATGGGGAGTAGGTAATTAAACCATTGTTGTAAACCTTGTAAATATTTCCTGTATAATTATGTTTTAAAATCATATCATAATTTTATAACATTAATACTGTTAATTTTTGCTATCAATTAAAAAGAAATGTAAGTAATTTTATATGGATATTAAAATAAATTATATTACCATTTGTTTTTAAAGCATGAGCAAATTTTGGACTGTATATCCTAAATATTTTTCTTCCTAAAAGAGTTATATATGTAAGAAATTAAAAATATTATGCTAATTTGTACAGTAAGATAAATTAAAAATTCATGCGTGCAGTAATATAGTTGGTATTACCTTTTAGTAGTACATATAAATTATCATGATAATCGTGATGCAAAAATGTTTTTAAATCTTGGTCTTTATTATTTCCCAGCCAAATATTGTATTGGTATATTTCTAAATTGCTAAAAAGTGTTCATAATTAAAAGAAAATGATGATATGATACGATATGAAGGAATATGAAAAAGGGCAAAAAAAAAAAAAAAAAAAAATTAATACGTAAAATAAAATAAAAGATACCACAAGAAAACATAATATACGATAAGACAGTATAACAAGTGATGAAACACGACATGCTAAAACGAAGAAATAACATATAAAGAAGTAAAAGAAAGTAATAATGAATTACCCCATTATTTCCAGTTGCTTTGGAAGATAGTTTATCATTTGGCTAGTAACTGAGTTGCAAAGGTCAGATGGAAAATAAGCATTTTCTTTTATATATTGCGTATTTAAATAATAATCCGTATTTCCTTCTTCTATTAATGTCAAAAAATCGTGAAAGTTCATCTCTTTTTTCTTTCCTATTCCAAAAGTATTTGATATCTTTTGTTCCAATTCAACATTAACATTTTTTATATTTTCCTTCATAAAATTTATGTCTATATTACGTCCATTTTTAATTATATGTTCACTAACAAAAAAAAAAAAAAAAAAAAAAAAAAAATCCGAATTTGTGAATATTATGTCATTAATTTATCTAAAAAGAATATAGAAATATATATAACAATATAATTATGCACACCTTCTTAATATACACGGTTTTCTTCTTATAATGTAATCACAATAAAACTGCTCTGCGCTTATGTTTTCATCAATTCGATCAATTTTGTTTAATTTTTCTTTATGGAAACAAAACCTAAAAAGTTAAAAATAGATTATATAATAAAATTTAATATAATACATATTTATTATTTTTGTCTGGCATATTAAAAAGAAATATACATTTTTTTTTTTTCATAATATATCACAAAAAATGTTTTTACAGTAAATAATAAATATATACCCATCATAATCGTTTTTTAGAGGCATTTTGGAGAGTTGCATAAAATTAAATTTTTTAATTTTAAAAGGGAAGTTTTATATCTTATATTATTTCATAATTATAAAATATATGCATATATACATACATATATATATATTCCTTGTGTTTGTAAAAACGTGAAAACCGCCTTACACAGTTTTTCCTGTAATATTATTGTTATATTCCTAATTTGTTTCTACAGAAATTAACGGAATACATTCATATAGAGTGTTTTATATTCATAGAAGTTATCTCATTACAATAAAAAGTAAAGAAAATTCATGTACAATATTGTATTATTTATTTTATTATAAAATTCAATTCATTTCTATTTCATAACATTTTTTTTGCTTTTTGCCATCTAATTTTATAATGTTACATCATATGAAAAATGAAAAAAAAAAGAGTACATTATAAATAAAAAATATATAATTATGAGAAGTTTTATACACGTAGTTCTTTTTAAAAAATATTTCTTATATTATTAAATAAGTCTCTTCAAAAGAGGGGGAAAAACTCTCATTAGATATAATAGAAAATGATACAAAGTACAATCCTATTATTTTATTTAATTTCATATAATTCAACAATACGGGAAAAAACATTTTGTGTATTCTTATACATATGTATCTATGACGTTTACATAGTCTATTAAATATTACGTTTTTTGCTATTTAACAATACATATAAAAAAAAAGGAGTTCGGTTTAATTTTTCTAACAGGCGTACACATTAAAGATCGGTGCTATGATAATTCTTTTATTTACTTTAAAAAAAAAAAAAAATGTTAATAAATTATTAAGAAAAAATAACATTTATTTTACAAGAGAAAGACAATTCTTTCTAAACAAATTTTTACTTTTTTCAATTTTTTTTTTTTATACTACGTTATTTTATTATTATAATTAATCTTTTTACTCCATAAAATTTCTAATTTACTAGTTTATTTTGTTGAAGTTTTTTTTTTTTTTTTTTTTTTTTAGATTGTTAAAAATGGACATATATTTGTCGTAAATAAATAACCATGACGCTTAAATTTTTGGCATTTATGATTCTTTCTCCTCTGAATTATAAGTTATATTTATTTTTATAAAAAAGAGAATAATATATCAAAATGTTCATATAAGTAACATATATATATATATTTATTTATTTATTATAGGAATATATATATTTTTTTTTCATTATAAATCATCCATTATAAAAGATACAATAATGTAGTTGAATACCATTATTCTTACGTCTTATAATAATTACTATGTAACAATATTGCTGCTGCATTACAGTAATATTACTATATAATATTACGTTTATACATTTTTTTATGCATAATATATCTGACAAATTTATTTGTTTATTATGTGCATAATTGTATAATAAAAGTATAAAATAACAAGTATTTTTTACGTTTTATTTTATTTAATTTTATTAAATAAAAAGCAAAATATGCTAATAACATTGTGAAAAAAAAAAAAAAAAAATGCGTTCATTTTTTTTATAATTTGCTCAATAGTTCCGTTTTTATGTAAATATTAATATTTCGTTCATAAACAATGTAATAAAAAATTCTTAAAACAATTATATTATCTCTAAGTATAATTTTTACACGCCTATGTACTTGTTTGGAACAATATTTCATAACACATTTATAGAAAAATTTTTATAGAAAAATATAAAAAGAAAAATGACAGGAATGCTTGAATGTATTTCAGTTGGCATTATTTCTTTATTATTTATAAAAATATATGCATTATTTTGTAAAAATAAAAATGAAATCAGAGTAAATTTAAAAACAAAACAAGATGGTAAGTGTCTGGGTTCACTAAATTTGCATGTCGATATAATATGCGATATAACAAATAATTTTGGGAAATATTATGCTAAAGAAGCTATTAAAAAAAAATATATCATAGGTATAATTCCTGTATATAAAACTTATAATAAAGAATATGAAGATATTAATAGATTTAATGAATTCATGGCTGAGTTGTTTAAGTTTTTAAATATGCGAAATGGAAAACTAATATTGGCAAGTGAAGATAACTGTATAGTTAATTTTTTACACACAGAGCTAAAATCCGAAGAGGAAAAAGAAGAAAGAGAAGATAAAGTTGAAGCAGAAAATTATTATGATGATAACATATTATTAGGGTCTTGTATTATTATTAATGAAAAAGTTTCTGTTGTTGTTTGTGTTATTAAATATGAAAAAGAAATTGAAAAACAACTTCATTTTTTTTTAAGGAATAAAAAAAAAGGCATGTTTGTAATTGTAAACAATATATTCTTAAATAATAATATAAAAAAAGATGATAAAAGATTTAAAAATATGGAAATATTAGAAAAGAAATGTTCCTTAATTCAACAAGGTGACAGTGATATTAATAATTTCTTATCCTTTTTTGATTTCTTTAATGTTAAGAAGGAATATTTAAATGATATTTACTCAATTATACAAATTAATATGAAAAATTTTACCTACTTTTATAAGCTTTTAGGAAATTATGTAACTGCAGAAACTTATCTAAATGGATATATGTATGGAAATCTTGTGGATACGAAAATATACAACTCCTTAATGGATATTTATTATGATGTAATTTCTGAAGCCATAAAAAAAGATAATAAAAAAATCCATATGAAAAAATTTTATACATTTTATGGTCAAAAGTGTGATTACAGGAAAATAGTAAAATTTACTTTGATGAGGTTGGAAAACAATATATTATTTTATATTTATGACATTTATTTTTATATATACTACCAACTGATTTTATACTTTTCATAATAACAGTCCAAACAGTTATTATCCCTCAATGTTTTTTCTGTGTCACTAATTTTTTTTAAGTGTTTAACGGTTCTGTAAATGGAGTACAATGAATGTACATATATAATATGTCTATATGTGCGCGTATATATATAAGTATATTATATACCCACAACTGCAAAAGTATAATAATGAAATGCTATATTTTTTCCGTTGTCGCTTATCTCTTTTTCATTAACTTTTCCCCATTACATGTATATATATATATATATGCATTGTACGTGCATCCAATTTATTCTATTTTTGAACAGCAGAATTTTCTAATATTTTTTCTTTTTTCGTATACATATTAAAATTATATTATTATATATTTATGCATTATACAAAGGTTTACTTTTTCAAAGCCCCTCTTGTTATGTCAAACTTTTAAGCACATGTAAATATAAAAATAAATGTACACACAAACGTTTACACATTATACATATATGTACATGAATATGTTCTTTTACCACTGTCATATTAAATATATTGTATACATATAAATACCCTTTTATATTAAAATATATAAACCTTGTAATAATAATTTGTTGCTTATTTTGAAAAAAAAATGAAACTGAAATTTTGTATTAAATTCTTCTTTTTTTTTTAAAATAAAACACATTTTTTATCAAAACCTTAAAAATTTTCAACGAAAAGGTAAAAACTACTTATTAACAATTATATATATTAACTTATATATTTATCATATTATGGTAATCAAAAGCACAACTTTAATTTTTCGTTCCTTCTTAATATAAAACTTTAAAAAAAAGGGAAAAGGAAAATACTTAAAATATTTTTAAAAATTATGTATATATTATATATATACCCATTAAACTATATTAAAAAGTAATATTGCAAATTGCAGCAGTAAAAAGATTGTAACACGTACATATATATAAAAATATGTATACCTATATATTTTATTATATTACGTTCATTTAAAATATTTTTTTCATAATTTTTTTTTTTTTTTTTTCCTTTTATAGAATAATATAGTAAGTGCAACTTTTTGAATTTTTTTCACTTCGTTTGCTTTAAAATTGTAATATTTAAATATTTATATACAACTGTAAATTTTCCAAAAAAAAAAAAAAAAATTAAAACAATTATACGGTCACGTATATGTACTTATATGTATATATATATTCTAATAATAATAAGGAAAAATAAAACAATTTTCCTTCGCAAGGTTATATGTAGTTCAGTGTATGTAAACTACATGTTTAAATTGAACTACCTTTAAATCATGTGCGAGAAAAAAAGGACGTTTATATATAAATATATACATAAGTTATAATTATATATATATGTATGTATATATACATACTTATGTATGCTTATATATACATATTTATGTATTCATATATACTATATATGTATTCATATATACATATATATGTATGCATATACGTACATAGAATTTACTGAATTATCCCATTTTGGGGGGGGGGGGAGCTTTAAAAAATGGAAAATATTAAAAATTTGAAAAAATCCTTAGAGAATAAGTATGTAAAATATTTTGAAAAAAAGAGTAATGAAAAGGCGTCTGCGAATGAAGATCAAATAAATGAAAATATAAATAATGTTCATACGTTAAATATAAAAAAGGAAAAAGGTATAGATACATCGAATGAAATTATACAAGATGAAAATGAAAAAAAAGGAAATAGTAATAATTTATATAATATGAAAAATGCTAGCGTAAAAGACCGGGGGAACATAATTGAAAAGGAAACAAATATCTTAAACTATTCAAGTAGTGTATTAGATGAAATAAATAATAGAGACAATACTGATGATACTAATGGAATAAACAAAAGATTAATTAAAAGGGAAGATGAAACAAATGGTAATTTAATAGGAAATAATAATAAAAGAATATTTGATAACGAAATAAAAGAAGGGAGTTCGAAAAGACTAAAAGTTGAAGACTGTACAACAAAGGATTGTGAATTAAGTTTATATAATGTATTAAATAATCTTCTTTTTTATAATAATAAAAATGATATAGAATTATTTATGAAAAAAATAAAAAATAATTTTCTTTTTTATTGGAAAGAATGTGAGTGTCAACTAAAGGAGCTACAAAAATGTTATGTACAAAGTGAAAAGTTAATCAAAGAAATTGTTTGTGAAAATAAGAACGCAATAATAAGTAACAGGAACAGTAGTGTGTGTACTGATATGCAAAGGGAATCAAATGAAATATTAAAAATAGATAAAAAAAGAAAAATATTAAATAATATAATGAACATAAAATTGACATATAGGATCGTTGAAATGTATTTATTTACTATGAGGCAATTTTGTCTTTTATTAAAAGAAAATAATAATTTTATATCACTAATTTTAGATGAAGAAAATATAGAAAAAAAAAATTATGAACGAATAAATGGAAATTTATTGACATTTCAGGCAAAGAATTATGAAGATATTAAAAAGTATACCTTAAAAAAAAAGAAAACAAAGTTATACATGGATGATTTTTTAAAAATTGTAAATAAAAATAACACTTGTTCAAAAGATGAAGTTTCTCATTTCTATACCTTGAAATGTTTAGAAGAGGAAATTTCCGAACGAACTAATGCAAAAGCAGATTTATTATACTTAATGATAAAGAAGAAAGAATGTGCTGAAGAATTTGCTAAACAAGATCAAAGAAAGGTTACATCATATAATAAATTGGCCTTGTTTACAAATAGCATTAAATCAATTATTGATAAATATAATTCATTAGATGTAGAACATTCTAAATATTTATCCACCTTTTACTACAAAATGGTTCATGTTCAAGACGATTTAAACATAAATAATATTTCAGTTTTAAATAATAAAAAACCATTTAATTTTTTGTTTAATTTTAAAGAACAAAGTAATAATAATGATGTATTTACATATATGAAATATAATGTTGTTACAAAAACTAGAAATAAAGTAAAAAATACTGCACCTTCAAAATCCAAAGAGGAGGATGTCCATGAGGAATATATAAGTATAAATGTTTATACAAAGGATAATTTTGACATTTCTATTTTACCTGATATAAAATATCTTAAATATTTGAATGTACAAATAGATGTCTCATATTTGTTTAGTACTGATTGTTTAGTAGCAAAAACGGATCTTATTGAATTCATAGGGTTGAATGATGGTAGAAAATTTCTTTCAGATATATACAGCAACCAAGATCACTTTGTTTTGTTTTCTGAAGATATAAATCATTTTCACAATTTTAAATACGGATTCCCCTTCTTTTGGCTAAATGCCCTTGCGGAAAAACCGTACGAACTTGAAGCACTGGGTGAAACAGTACAGAGTAACCAGTTGAATAAAAAGGAGGACAACAACAGCAGCGGTAATAGTAACAGTAGTAACAAAGGCAATACTACCGATCAATCACAAAAAGAGAAACTACATAGGAATCAGTTATTAGAAATATACAACTGGCATTTAAATAGAACCCTAGATGTGTCTATATTTTTCTCCAAAATATTTACAAGGGGTAAAAAGAAAGTAAAAACGTACATATATATGTATATATGTATGTATATACATATTATGGGGTGAAAAGTAGGGCTTAATTTATTTTTTTTCGAATTGCCCATATGCAAAATGTGTATATATATGTATAATGTAAATATATGTATGCATTACACAATACGTAATAAGTAAATTTATATACGCATGTATTTCTTTTATTGTTATCTGTTTAGTCTTATTTAGGATATGGGACATTTGGCAAATTCATCATTATAAGTAAATTAAACATTTTTAAATTGTCTTTTGAAAAAATAAAATTTATTTTTTTATATTTACGTTAATATTATTATTTTTATCATATTTGCTACCATTGAAATACTATGTGTAGGTATTACCCGAATGTTTTCCCCCCATTCTCGCACGAAAAGCATCTTGAAGCCTTAAAGAAAATTCAGTCAGTTTCGTTGCAGCAAATATCTTATTTTGACATTATAATGGAGGAAGCTTACTTGAAAGAGGAACAAGAAAACAACGATGTAATTAATTAAAATTATGTAAAACTTGGCATATATATATATATATTTTTTTGAATTATTAAATATCTGAATATTTCATTTTAGTCTATTTTTGAGAGAAACTTTTAAGTTGTGTAATTTTATACTTTTAAGATTTTACCATGTGGAAAAGATGTAATTTACCATTATATTAATAGCTTAGATTTATCCATTTCTTTCCAATTTTTTCAAATTCTTATAAATTACGTTTAAATGTTATTATTATTGTTTTTTCGTAGGAATGCAGTAAAGATAATATTTATGCATGTTGCTTTATTCAGTTATATGATTCCTGTATGGTTAAGGCTTATATCAGTATCCCCTTCAACGGAAAGTAAAATTATATATAAAAGGAAAAAAAAAAAAAAGAATTATATGAATTCTTTGCAAATTAGTAGAATAAAATATACTGTATAAAAGTATACCTTTTTACATGTACTTATATATATATATACTTTTTTTTTTTTTTCTGTTTAACCTTAATAGGGAACCATGTTTTAGTGTATTTTTAACAAAAAAAAAATACTCAAGAAGGCTAAAGGTAATAATTTGAAGGAAAAGTAAAAACGTTCATCTTAATTTAAATATGTACACCTCTAATGTTTTTTTTTTTTTTTTTTTTTTTTTATCAAGAAACTACAAGATTATTTGAACACGACAGTTATAAATAAACATTCCAAAGTTGAGGACACCCAAAGACAAATAATACTAACACTTCAGATAGCAAAATTAAGGGTAAGCATTTATTTAATGTGTATCCATATTTATACACGTGTGAACGTATATTTATGTTTGTGTAAATGTGTACATATACTTGCATATATATATATATATATGTAGCTACTTAAAAAGCTTTTTATTTTATTTATCATTACCACTTTTTTTTTTTCAGGAGGGAGCTCATAAATATTATAAGTCATTTAGCAAAAATTCCACACTTATATTTGATGAAGAAATAAGTTGAAGCGATACATAAGTATATATCCTTTTTGTATTTTCACAAAATTTGCTTAAAAATCATGTAAGAAGTACTTAAATTTTTAAGTGACTTAAACTTGTACCCATGTCTTGAATCTTTTTTTTTTTTTTTTTATTATTATTTATTTATATATATATTATTATTAATTTTTTTTTTTTTTTAACACGTATTTATAATAATTTATAATTTGTAATTATTATTATAAGATTAATTAAATTAATTTTATTTATTTTATTTATTTTTTTTTTAATTTGTCAACTGCTTAACATTTGAATTTTGTAGTATTCTTGTAAAATCATATTTGTGCAAAAAAAAAAAAAAAAAAAAAAAATTGAAAACAAGTACCTTAAAAACATTTTTAACGGAATTAAAAAAAATATTTTTCATTACACTTTTTAAAATTTATAAAAACAAAAGAAGATAACAATAATGAAAATTACAATAATTAAATAATTTAGTAAATTTATCTTCATGTATTCTTTGTATCATTGTATTCTTTGAATTCTCTGAATTTTTTTAATTTCTCAAGTTCCTCAAATTTATCTTCATTTTTTTTTGTACACATCCCATAATAAACAATTGAAATAGAAAAATAAAAGAAAACTAATAACAAATTAATGAAACTTTTTTAAAAATATTGAATATTTTTTTTTAAAGCAAAATGCATATATTTGTGTTTAGTAAAAAGTAGTATCAATAAACAAAAAAAAAAAAAAAAAAAGATGCAAAACATTGTTGACCCAGATAATACCGTACTTTATAGTGGTGTAAATTTGCGGAAGTATATTGGCGCATTGCACACTATTGAAGAAGATGATGAAAACAATAATGACAAAAATAAAAAAGGTGAAACTAATGAAAAGACTGAAACAAATGTAAATAACGCAAGCAACTATAATAAAGAAAATAACGTAAGCAGCTATAATAACGAAAAGAATTATTCACTAAGTAACGACATGCAGAAGAAAACATCCAACATTTGTAATGAGCATACCATGGACGGTTGTAGAAATATACTAAAGGAATGGAATATAGAGCACACTAGTGATGATTATGTCCATCCCTTTTCTTCTATTAATAACTACTTAAGCAATAAAAATATATCTAAAGAATATTTAAACAATAATGAAAAATCAAATACAAGAAAGAACCTAGAAGAGGCTGTAAACAGAAGAAGAAAAATTAAGGAAATGATATCAGCCTATAATTCTCTAAACTTAAGTTTATCTAGTTGTAACTTCGAAAATTTAGATATTCGAAAAAAAACATCTCTATATCATTCTGATAATAGTTTTGAAAAGGATGAACAAATTGGAATTAGTTTAAAAAAAAAAACATCAGAAAGAAATTATTCAGGTATAACTAACCAAGTGCAAGATAAAAAGGAAAATAATGACTATTACCGAGATAACAATAATGAAAGTAGTTGTAATATTATTAATAATAAGAACATGAATAACGACTGCATTAGTTCTACTTATGAAAATAATATATCGCACTTGCACAATAACTATTTAAATAATTGCTACACTAGTAAGGATAATATAAAATCTAGAATAAATGAAATTTCATTAGATAAATTATGCATTAATGGTAGTAATAGTGACAACACTAATGACAATAATAATGATAAGAATAATGATAAGGAAAATGACAATGATGACGAAATAGAAGACTACAAAACTTTTTTAACTTTAGATAGTAATAATACTATTTTCAAAACAAAACCTCTTAAACTACCAGATATATCCTTCCTAAATAACAACAGCAGCAATTATAGTTACCTAGGTTTTAATAACAGGGACGAGGAGAACAATCATGGTAATAGGAATGACAATAATAATAGTAATACTTTTCTTAGAAATAGAATTCTTTATGAAACGTTAGATGGTATGTCTTTCTACTACGATGAAAATGGTAATGATAATAATAACAGTTATAACAATTATAAAAATAGTAACAATAATAATAAAGATAAGGAGATATTTAATTTTATCTCGGAGCTAAATGGTGAAAAGAGTGCACTACAAAACAGGACAGGTATATATGAATATAATAGTAAAAATTTCTTAGATAACAATGTTAACTTTTTTGAATTAAAAAAGGAAAGTAAAAACAATATAGTTAAGAATTATATAAAAATCAGTAAGGTAGAAAATTCTAACATAGAACATTTAATTAATAACGGTATTAGTAGCATTAACAATGTCATCAATGTTGACCATGTAAAGCATAACAATTTGAACAATAACAATACTATCAACTGTAGTAATATCGTAGGTAATAAAATAAAAAGTTATGCTAAAACTTATTTGGATTATAAGAACTACGAACAAAATAGTAGAATAATTTATAAAAATGCTTTTGAAAATAATTATTATAAAAATCAGCCCATAAGTTACAATCGAAAGAAAAGTAGTGATAGGTTAAAAAGTAGCATTATTTATAATAACCCTAGAATTAACAAAAATGAAAAAGATATAAGTTATTTAAATAAAATTAATAACAGTAGCATCATTCATCATTCTCCATATAAATCTAATAATAAAATAGTTCAAGATATATGTAATTATAACGGTGCATACAACACACACAATAATTTTAAGTTGAGTCATGTAGATCACGATCCACATGTATATGACATAAATAAATTTATGAATGAAAATGAGAATTACATGAACTCTTCTTCCTGTATTAAAAATATAGAAAATTTTAAAGAATTGCTAATAAGTGTAACAAAAGATAATTTAAATGAATATATAAAATGCTTACAAAATATTAATAATAAAAAATTAAAGCACTATACTTATTCTATTAAACAGGTAAATAATTATAACCTTAGTCAATATTTAAATGAAAAATATAAAGCCGCTATTCCGTTAAAATGTATTAAAGAATCAGTGTTAAGCAACTCTGATACATTTTCCTCCATACAGAAGTCTGTAAACGATAGTGATGAATTAAGCACATCTACCTACGGGAAGGATAATAGAAGTGCAAATTTTGTAAATAAACGTGCAGTAAAAGGTGGTAGCCAGGGTAGTAGCGTAAATAGGAGTAGTCGCAGTAGCAGTAGTAGTAACGGTAGTAATAGCAAGAGCAATTGTAGTAGAAGCACGAATAATGATACCACTAAATCGAAGCAGCAATTTTATAAAAATAAAAAAATGAATAATTCAAAATACACGAATGCATTAGAGACCATTCGTACAAATAAATTTATTTCTTGTTCCAAAGAAATAAAAAATGAACGAAACTTGAGTTTAGTTCATAGAAATAAAAATAGTAATAGAAATAGAAAAATAGATATGTATAATAAATTTAGTAGTAGTTATGATTATCTTAACAAAGTTAAACCAAAAAAAACACAAACACCTATAATTAGTAAAAATGAATTTCCTTATACTATGGATAATAGTTCTAATGATAATTTAGATAAATTAGATTATTTAAATAAAAAAAAAAAGAAGGATAATAATATATATAGCATCAATGTTGATAGCTCTAAATATGAATGTGCTCATAAAAATTTAAAAAAAAAAAAATTACGTGAACATTCATTAAGCAAAAAAAAATATCCTATAGGAAACGATTTTTATAGCTTAAATTATGAAGATAGTTATTCTCAAAATGATTATAAAAAATGCTGCATAAGAAATGATATTACACATTTTCAGAAAAAAAAAAAAAAAAAAAAAAAAAATATATATAGCAGCAGTAACAATGGTAACAATAACACATTGCACACAACACAAAATAAAAAAAATATATTTTTTCCTTTTAATTCAGATTCAGAGGATTATAACGAGCAACTAAGTAGTTCATCTATTTCGATACTAAGAAATAATTCAAGTAAAAATAATCATAAGGAGTTAGAATTCAATGGTGAGCATAGCAATGTGAAAAATTATGCTGCACATGGTAGAAGCGTAAGTAATATTAAAAATAATAACAGTGGTAATAATAACAGTGGCAATAATAATAATAGCAGTGGTAAAATTAATAATGACAGCAATGGTGATTATAGTGGTGAGAGAAATATTACCGATGATGATAATAAGAAAGAACAGAATAAATATACATACAGTGCTGACAGAAATATATATAGAAATAAATTTGAGTACAAGGAAATCGAAAATTGCAGCTACTATGTAGAAGGCAAATCCTTAGAAGAATCATCTAGCAGCAATACAAATGAAAATGAAAATAAATATATATTATGCAATTTAAGTCAAAATAACACGAATGAAAAAAATACGTACGAATATGGAGATATTAAAAGGAATGAAGCGGACCATGCATTTACGTACAGTAAGCATGTTGATAAAAATGAAAAGAGTAAGGAACAGTTGGAAAATACAAATAATAATTTATGTCTTATTAAAAAAAAGAATTCAAAAAATTATAATGAGCAAAATAAAAAATTACATAAAACTGATTTTTCAACAATGGAAAGTATGAACACACGATATAAATATGACAATTTAGATAAAAATAACACTTTGACTTATTTTACGAATATAAATAGAAAGGAAAAATTAAACAATAATGAAGAATACTCAAAGGAAGGTCCCTCATCCTACAGCATAAAAAGAGAAAGCAGTTTTTTTAATAATAATATTAATAATAATATTAATAATAATATTAATATTAATATTAATAATAATAATAATAATAATATTAATAATAATAATAATAATAATAATAATAATAATAATAATAATAATAATAATAATAATAATAACGATATTAGTAACAGTGTTTTATTTTTAAATAAAGAAGAAAAAGACCTTATTGAAGAAAAAATGGGTATTTTAAATGTTAATTTTCAAAACAGTTCAAAACATTATGAAAATTTCAGGAAAAATACAGTAGATATTTCAAATAGTATTCAAGAGAGTGATAATTTTAACTGTGAACATTCCATATATACAAATAATAACAAAGGAATAGATATTAGAGAAATTATTAAGAACAATAAAACAAGAATAGAAAATTTGTATGATAATGAAGTAAGTCAAAATGAGTCATATATAAATGGTAATAAAAATGCAAATGAAAATGCAAATGTTAATGCTAATGTTAATGCTAATGTTAATGTAAATGTGAATAAGTGTAATAATAAAATAAATGATCATATGGAGTTGCATAAACATTCCCGTTGTGCGTTAAACAAATTTGATAATTTTTATAATTCTGAAAGTGATATTTCTTACTCCATTAATTCGTATAACGACGAAATGGAGAATAAAAAAAACATAATTAGTTGTTCATTAGATAGTTTTAATGAAGAATTTGACAACCCTATTTCAGTACCTTCACCAGCAGCTTCCTTTTTTTCTGGTATCAGTTTATGTTCTTCTGTACATAACGAAAATGTAAATGAACAAAATTCTTTTAGTTTGACAGACAATCAAATTAATGTAAGATCAACACAAAATAATAGTTCGGATGATAAAAGGAATTATTATGTTAGAGATCATAATGACGGAAGTGATTATCTTCAAAGAGGTCATTTACTCAATAATAATAGTAGAATGATTAATGCATATAATTGTAGTGGCAATAATAAAATAAATACAAATATAAATTCGCTAAACTACGATAATACAGATTTTAATATGCACAAAATGGGGAACAACATAAACAAAAAGGGTAACATATACAATGAGGGAAATAACACACACGAACATTACAACGAGCAGCACAAAAAAAACATAAGTGATAATTCTTTTGGTGATCCTAGTCTCATTAGTAAAAAAATATATGACGACAAATCATTTTCCTATCTGCATCACTGTCCAAAACAAAATGACAACTCAAGTTGTAGTGACGAGTTAATCAACTTAAAAAAAAAAAATTATCATGAGACAAATGATATGCCGCAAGTAATATTAGATAAAAAATATATAAATGTGAATAACATACATAGGAATAATAACGACATACTTATAAGTAAAAAAATAAATATGCTTGATGATACATTGAGTGAAAGTAGTGTATATAATAAAAAAAGTATAAATAATAGTATTTTAACGAATAATATAAAAAATGTAGATAAAAATTTAATATATGAGAATAATAATATTATCATGCCAAAGGCATATCAAGAGATGTATCATAGTAATAATTGTGATTTTATGAAAATGAATAATTTACCTGATACGTTAAGAAATAATAATATGATGAATTTAAAGGATCCAAACTGGAACAATAATAGTTGTAACAGCAATAATAACAATAGTAAACAATTGGAGAATAAAAAAAAATTGACCCACAAAATAGTTAACACTTTAGAAATAAAAGAAACGAAAATAAAAACAAAACAGGGTGTATTTGAAATAACGTGTGGTGGAGAAGTGTTGTTTACATTTTTAGGAAGATCAGAAATTAAAGAATATAAAAATGTGAAAAAAGAAAAAAACATTAATATAGACATCACAAAACCAAGAGAATTACTTTTTATGATTGAAATAAACGGTATAAATATCAAAATAAAAGACGTTCTAATGAATATTATTTTAGATTTCTACAATTTATTTGAAGAAGAATTACCAAAGGCACACAAAGCAAGATATGAATATGCATATGATGTAGTAGAAACTTTAAAAAAACATACTCCTAAAATATCTCTAACAAAAAAGTGGTTAGGTATATATAACTTAATGAGTAATGGAAGTACCCCTGATTTTATTGCATCATTAACAAACAACATTTTTATTGAAAAAATTGAAATTAAAGAATACCATGTAACATTTATCTTGAAAGATAGAAATACAATAACCTTACATATCGATGATTTAAATGGAATAACTACAAAATTTACGAAACAAATAGCAGATAAGAAAGAAAAAAATAATGATCACAAACATGGGGATACCAAAGATACCGATGAATTGTTTAAAGAACTAACAGGAGATAATGAAGATGTAAAAGTTATTTTATTAAATTTACAGAAATTGCTAAAAAAGACAGGAATATCAATTGATATAATTATTCAAAATTGGTGTAATACTTTACAAGCTTATTCACAGTGTCTTCGTTTGTTAACAAAAGGAAACGCTGAGTATACGTTGAAACTGAAGAAGGTGTTGGCAAACATAACAGAAAGGACTGAAATTCACAAGAGGCATATCTACTTTTCCATATTTCCCATAATAATTGAAGAGTGAGAAAAAGTCGTATTTCTGTGACGAAGTTCCTTTATCCCCTTGCTTCCTTTTTGCTAGTACCCACATGTCTATCCATCCATTTGTCAGTGTATTTATCATTGTGTTTATTAGTATATTTGTTGCTAGACTTATCACTATGCTTATAGTTATGTTTATCAACTTATCCATGAATGTGCTTCTATTAATGTGTCTACCTATGTGTGTATCAATATATTCATTCTACAAATATCCATATCAGCGTGTTTAATCTATCTTTTTTACCCATCTATATACATATGTTTGCACTTGCATATAAGAAGATTTTTTTTTTTTTATATATATATATACATCCCTTACTTCTTATCAAGTTCATGTGTCCCTTTGTCTTAACACATAAGTACATTTATTCACATACGTGCATATATTTGTACCACTTTTGTCCCAGTAATATTTTTTAAGTAAAAAAGAGGAAATATTGAATCTATAATATCACCTATTTTACATTTTAAATATTTTTTTTTTTTACACATTGTTTTAGTTAACCCTTTTATGAAATTCTCCCCTTTCAAATAAGTGAACATAATATATAATTCACATTTTAATAAAATTGATTAACTTCGTTTCGTTTATTCCTAAAATTTTTATTTTTCTGCAATGTGCAAATTTTCTTATAAAAAAGTAAAAATTAAAAATGTAATAAAGTACATACGAAGTAGTTGAAAAAATAAAAAAATAAAAATAAAAATAGCCTTTTTGAGAGCTGTCAATGGAAAATAATAAAGAGGTGCAAAAAAAAAAAAAAAAAAGATAGAATAACAGTTTGAGCATGGTCCTTTTTTAAATTATTTTAATTTTTCATTTTTTCATTTTTCCGTTTATTTTTTTATTTTTTCTCTTATAATGAATAAGCATACAAAGCAAAATTGATAAATAAAATTACTAAAATGAATATCAGGCAAAAAAAAAAAAAAAAAAAGAGATATAAATATTACAAGAATAATTTCCTTCCTAATTTAGTAAAAAATAGATCATAATTTGAAATATAAAAAAGTAAGAATAAAAGAATAAGAGAAAAAAAGTTAAAAAGTAAAATATTTAAAAAAAAAAAAAAAAATTCTATACAGTCGTTGTATACGCTGTTTCACCTGGAGTCATTTTCTTTTAAATAAATTGATGTCTATACTCAAGTGAAAAAAGAAATTTGTGTATTGGAAAAGATGGAAAACTGTAGAATGTACGGCCTAGAATTTTCCCCGTCAATAGAATTTAATAATTATGAGGGAGGTGTAAAAGTAACAAAAAAGTTAAATATAAAAAATACAACTAAGAATATAGTGAGGTTTCGATTTTTATTTCAAATAAGTTCCTATTTTACTTACCCATTGCAAGAAATAGAAAATATTAGTCCTGGTTTAAGTAAAAATTATTTCATAAGTTTTCTGAACCCCTTAAATGATTTTCAAACAATTTGTGAGACATTAAATATATTAATAATAGAAGACAAACAGAAAGAAAAAAAAATATCTATAAAACTAACTGCTACTCCTTTAAAATGTGATGTAATTTTTTCATCGGTATTAAACTTTAACGAAATGGTAATAAAGCAAAAAACTATAGAAGAAATGGAGATAAAAAATCAAGGTACATTAAATACTGTCATCAAATTATCACATAAAAATATATCAAAAGACGAAAAAAAAAAAATAAAAATAAAAATAGAACCATCTCAATTTATTTTAAAAGCTAATCAAAAACAGTCAATACATATAAACATATATTCAGAAGTACCTCGAAAATATAAGGAATACATATCATGTTCTATCATTGAAATACCGAAACAAATAGAAAAACATGTTTTTTCTGAGGAAATTGATAAATCAAATAGGACTATGAATCCTTATGAGAATGAAGAGAAAACTATAAATGATATTATTCAAAGATTAAATCAAGAAAATGTACAAGTTCGTTTAATAAAAAAAAAAATTGAGATGAATTGGGTTTCTGTGCTACCACAAATTAATATATTATGGAAAGAAAATGGGGAAATATTTAAAAAAAGTATAATCAATTTTGGTCAAATAACTCTAGGTCAAAAAATTACTAAAACCATCATCTTGCAGAATCTCACAGGTGCTCCGATTAAAGTCGAGGTAATTACAGCCTTTGCACTATGGGCACAGCATTCACGGCCACGTGATGCATATGTACATATATATATATATATATATGTACATATGCATAGATTCGCGAATATATTTAGACTTATACATCCATGTAGATATACATTTATATACATACATATATATATATATGTATGTGTACTCACGTAAACATGCTCGTGCAAAGCTCTATTTTTTTCTTGAATAATTTTTTCTCTTTCACGTCCTTTTCATTCTGTAAACTTCACCTCTTCCTTTTTTTCAACGTGTTATTTACTCATTTTCACATTTCCATATTCTCCTTTTTTAAAAGGTTAAAAAGCACAAAGAAAATAACATTTTTACCATTTTAAATGAAAAGTTTACAATGAAGGGAAAAACTAATGAAGAAATTATTTTAAACATAAACGGACACAGCCCCGTTAATCAGTACACTGAGATAATTCAATTTAAAGCATGCAATGATTATTGCATAGAACTATTTCTAATTTGTGAAATTAAAGATATAAAATTGTATTTCTCAAAAATACTTTATCAGTTTGAAAATATGAAATTAGGAGATACAGCTAATGATAAAATTATCATACGAAATGAAGAAAACATAGATCTAGATGTAGAATGTATAAGCACAGGATCATTTTTTAATATAAACAATAAAAGATTTATTATAAAGAAAAATAGTTTTTATTCTATAAATTTAACATGTGATTGTATTTACCCTATAAATGTTTATAAAAGATTGTATTTTTTAGTTCACCTAAATAAACAAATCTTTTATATAGATGTAATCTGTAATTTTTCTATAAATTATAAAATGTGTCCTCTTTCTATGCATCATATATATAGATATAAACAATTAATATATGATAAACAAACCTTATACAACTCTTATTATGAAAAAAAGGAATATATCGATATTTGGGATTTTCCAGTCGAATATGATTCTTATCAGGATTCCTCATATGAAATATTAAATGAAATAATGGACCTAAATGAAAAGTAGCTTTCGTTTTTTTTTTCTTTTTTTTAAACCATTAGTGGATGCTCATCTCTTAGTATTTCTTCAACACATCGTCTCTATGTTTTATGTGTTAATGTGCATTTACACGTGCATATATGTATATATATATACGGGCAAACATACGTATATACATAAATGCATGCATAGCTATATACAGAGTATGTTATTTTTTAAGGGATGTATTTGCAGTTCCTACGGAGTTAGAAGTTTTAGAATTCGAAGAAAAGGATTTAATGATCATAAACAAAACACCAATAGAATATACATGCGTATGGTCAAATGCTTTAGGTGTAAATAGAAAGAAATCAAGTATTTTTGTAGTAACACCTTCAGAAGCAAAACTGTTACCTTTCGGTTATCTGATATTTAGGTATCCATCAGGAGATTCATTGCATAGACCCTTTTTTGTCAACATATGGGCATACATGCATATGTGCATACATACACGTATGCACACATACATACCACTCATAATTTCAGTATGTTTTTCTTTTTCTATTTCGTTCCCTTAATGAGTATATTTTAACTCCTCATTTTTTAAGAGTTAAAAACGTAAAAAGCCTAAAGGAAAAATATACTCGAGAAGTATGCGAATGCATTGTATTCCCTTCTAATAACAAAGATTATACAAAGTGCAATAGTAAAACATTATTACCACCCATATTTTTATATGTTACTGTTTACCAATTCAAGATCAAATATTTATGTGAGACGGAAAATGTGGCTCACAGTTTATTTTTCTTTCCAAAACATATTTCATTCTTAAACATGATTGAAGAAGAAAACACGTATGCTATTGCTAAATTTGAAAATAGCACCGATAATACCCAAATCATCGATTTTACACAATTCAAAAGTGATGTTGAAAGCATAAGGTAAAGACGGAAGTGCAAAAAAAAGAATAATACATAATATAAAATAATATGGCATAATATAATAATGTAAGATATAGCATAATATAGTAAGATATTATGTAATAAAAAATTGTAAATACAACTATTTAAAATTTTTTAATTTTTTCATTTATTTTGTAGAGTATATCCCCTGATAAACTATATACCTAAAAAAAGTTTTTTAAATGTAGTTATTTTTTATTCTCCAAAAAAAAGAGAATTAGCTCATTCAGAGATAAAAGTATACTACGTAGTAAACGGAATTGAGAAAAAGTATATATCTGTGTTTGTTTCACATGAAATAAATAATGTTGTGTTAAACAGAGATGACCCCAATATAGTAAGAATAATTTTTTTTTTTTTTTTTTTTTTAATAAATTCTAATTAGATTTCCACCGTCTGTTGCTAGTAGTGTTGTCTTCATTAATATATTATCATTACGCATGTTAGTATTACGCATATTATCGTTACGTTTATTACCATCATTCATATTAGCATTATTAATACCGTCAATACTAATACTACCTCTATTTTGCTGTATTGTTTTCATCGGCTTCGTAAAGAATTTACCCTACGTAAGCATCGAGACAGAAAGCACTAAAAAAGTGCCAATTGAAAACATGACCGAGAGAAATGTTTTATGTTTGCTGATTAAAGAAGACGCAGATGAAATTGTTAATATTACTATAGAAGGAAAGAAAGATATTCCTGAACAAGAAAAAGACGAGGATACTGATGAATTTGAAGACAAAGAATCAAATATAAATAAAGAATCTAGCTCGCTTATTAATAAAGAAAAAAAATATAATTTTTTCTTTTTTTGCTTACTACCTTTTGAAAAGAAAAATTTACATATATCAGCTTTTTCCGACTTTACTCTAAGTAAATCTGTACCTTTACTTTTCACCTATGCATTATATATAAATGATACAGATATGGAAAATAAGTTTACATATTTAAAAAAAAATATGAGAGATCATATGAAAAGTTGTAAGAAGTTCGTTATTAACGTTAATATAATAAAATGTTCCCTGACACTCCACCCTAAAATAATTGAAAGCAAACCGATAATTTGCGGAAAACAATATAACGCAAAAGTAAAGAACACAAATTTAAAAAAATTAAATAAATCACTATAATGGAACGTATTTTGAAACATACTAGTTATACATTCTTTCTATCTTTACATATTTATTTATCCGTTCATTCGTTTATTCGTTTTTTCGTTTATTTATTTTAGATAAGGATACATAATGAACATCCTGTGAAAGTGAACTTTAAGACTAAGGCTGAAATTGTTCAAGTAGACAACTCAAAAGTTTTCGGTATGTTGCTAATGTACATTTTAATTCATAAATTGATATAATATTTTTTCAAATTTTACTTATTTTATTTTTTTCAAAGATGAAGAGGAAATTAAAGAGGCAGGAAAGGACATAATAATGAAGAAGAATGAAGACGTAATAAATGCCTTTTCAGATAAATATTTCTATGTTAGTTTTAATACTAAGAGAAAGGGGCGTTTCATTTACCGATTTTTCACCATTGTGGGAGGTAATATATAAAATACAATTCACATAATTATATACGTATGGGAAAATTATATATGATATATTTCTTTCAAGTTAACAAAAACGATATTTAAAATGTTCATTTTTGTAGAAAAAAAGTATAAAAAAAAAAAAAAAAAATAACGGAAGAGGAAGAAGGAGAAATAAATAAACAAAGAAAGAAATAAAGAAAGGGAAATATAAAAAAAAAAAAAAAAGATTACACCCTATGCAATAATAATACATAAATATATATGTACATAAAATAAAATAAGCTTTTGTATTATTTGCTATCCTTCCAGGTGTTCTGTTGATATAATTGTTAACGTGGTTATGCCTTATTTTCAAATTATTGACATAGACAATTTTAAAACCCCAACATCTATATATTGGAATATGATTTCTGCAGACAAAATTAATGAGTATACTTTTACTGTAAATATGTTTGATCATTATATTTTTACAACAGTATTCGTAATAATAAGTCTATCCTTATTTATACAATTAGTTTTTTTTTTTTTTTTTGCAATTAAAATAATATGTTGTAGATATTTAAAAGATAATATTTCCAAAGTAGACATAGAATACAAGAAAAACCAAGGGATGCAGAATATGAAAAAGTTGTTCAATCAATTTAATTATATAGAATTTAACATTGGAAATAATATGCTAAATGAAATAACAAGAGTAAATATAGTTTTGTACAATCCACTGGACACATCACTAAACGTTCAGATAAATACTATAAAATCATATATTCTTCCTATTTTACCCCCTTATGTCAAAAACCAAGAAGAAAAGGTAGAACAAACCTAGAAAAATCTTAAATTTTCACTTAACTATATGTATAAATATAGTATGTACTTATATATATATATATATATATGATCCGTAAATATTGACTAACTCATTTGGAAAAATTAACTTATTTTTGTTATATATTAATTTATATATGTTTATATATATATGTATATATGTTCAGCTAGCGCACATTTTGTATGTAGATAGTACGTTTTGCAATTTTATGAGATGCTTAGACAGTTGTGAGATTAATCCAACAAAATTTAAAATAAACAAAAAAGGCACAAAAATAATTACGTTGCTATATAAGAACAAATATATTGGCTTTCATAACATGCCATTAATTATTGATGTGGAAAACGGAAAAGTAGTTCCCCTGAATTTATGCTCCTTAACTTTTCACCCTAAAGTTCCCCCTATTTATCTGATGAATATAAAGGTATGAAGAAGGAGAAATATATGCATGCATACACGCATACATATATGTTTACATATGTTCATTTGCCTATTCATGGGTGCTCATCTCTCCATTTGCTTAGAAACTTTAAAATTCTTCTTTTTCCTAAGGATTTAAATCACCACGTTTGGGGCTTACAAAATGAGTGTATCATAAATGTAGACCTATTAAATGATAGTGAATTAGATATATTTTATGAAATTGAACAAAACGACAATCTTATAGTTTTAAATCCTAAAGGAATAATTAAAAGGCGAAAATATATTTCTCTCTTTATATTAATTTCAAGATTATCACCATCTATAATTAATGAAACATTGATAATGAAATCGTACTTCAAACATTTGCAGAAGGATATAGTAATATAAATAAAACTCTACGTTATTTTTAACTCTTCATAAGTACATATACATATATATATTTACATATGTGTATTTTTGCATGGTAATATTATTTTTTACAGGAGTTAAATAAAATACAAATAGAGTTAAAGCTAAATAGCACATCAAATGATATATACAAAAATGCATATAAGAAAATTAACATGTTCAATAATAAATATATTATGGATTCTCAGAATCAAAACATTAAGACAAGCTGCTCACATTTTCTCCCTTCTTATTCGTACATATACGTTCAAAATAAGTTGTTTTATATTTCTCCTAGTTCTATTAGCATTTTATACGCCCCAACCAAGTTAAAAAAAAAAACCAAAGACAAAAAAGATATGATATGTTAATATAAGATAAAGTCAAACAAAACTCAAGTTTTCGTATAAATGAATAAAAATAATAAAATTTTGTTTTTCCATTAATTTTAGCTCCTTAATCGAAAGGATTGTTATAATAAAAAATTATTCACCTTTAAAAAGTTTAAAATTCAAAATATCCAATAAAAATACGCTACCTGGAAATATTTTAAAAATATATCCACATAAAGGTTAAATGAAATAAAATAAACAATGTCCCCTTCTTTACAGTCATATTTTATCCATTTTTTTTTATTTAATTTTGTATAATTATAGGAATTGTGGAAAGAGGTGAACAAACAATTTTGCGGTTTAGTTTTATTTTGAATGATATATTGTTAGACATTGAAGGAAATATTCAAATAGAGTTAAAGTTTATAGATGATTATTCTACCACGAAAAGTGAAAATGGGAATGTTATGTGCAACGTAGATGATTCCTTTGAAACGAATATTGGTATGTTTTAAAAAATTGTATTCATTCAAAAAGAAAAATAGAATAAGAAATAATAATAAATATAATAAATGATAAAAATTCATAATAAACATAATTAAAATACTTCCTTTTTCCCTCTATTATTTACTATTTTGTGCTAAATAAATAGAGGAAATATATGAAGACACGAGAGGAGAAAAAAAAAAAAGGATGCTGAAGATAAGGTTTTATCAATAAATGAAGTTAAAAAGGAGAAAAGATTCGATGATGTGACTTTCTCACATTCCCAAAAAATATTTGAAAATATTAAAATGTTCAAATATACATATGTAATTATGATTCAAAAATAAGAAAATACTCAATTATGTTTATTATTAGCTAACACGATATATATACATTAATTTAATGATTTGAATATACATGCGTATAATAGGCATATATAACATATGTAAATATATTTATGTATATATATATATATATAATGCAAATAGGACAACGTTAATAGAGACATGCTTCAAAAAGCAATTAGGCGATTGTATGGAATTAAAAATGGTATTAGAAATAGATTAAAGCTAATTTTAAGATACACACAACATTATTTTAAAGTAATATTTATAATATTAAAACAATTTTCAATTAATTAATAGAGGACACGGTGAAAAAAGACAATTTAAAAGAACCAATTAAACAAGGAATTAAAAAATATTCAAAGTATTATTTTTATATTCATGTTAAGCTATTTACATGTAATTGTGATGATGCAATGACAAAAAAAAGTAATTTTGAGAATTTGATTCAAACAAATGTTTACCCAAAATTATTGTACTTCAAAAAGTACATGCATCTGCCTATGCCATTGGAGGACAAATCAAAAAGTAAAAATATTAACAAACACACACATATATATACATTGTTACAACTGCTTTAATGTCTCTACTTAACCTATTTACACACAATTCTAAGGATTTTTTAAAAGACATTATTTTGATTTCGACAAATTGGAGAAACTGAAAATTCAGAATGAAAAGGAGAAAGAAGCCCATTACAAGCAAAAATTTATATATCAGAAAAGTTGGAATATATAATATTATTCCTGCAATTTTTTTCATTTTTTTCCCTTTTTTTTTTTATACTTTTAAGCGTTGCATTACATCTTTAATATAATATTTGTAATTTTTCTGAATTTGTTTAGGGGACATATACTGTTGTATGTTTTCGGAGATGTTTAAAAGCATAATTAAAAAACATATTAAAAAGAACTTTAAACAACTTTTTGATATAAGCGCGTGCTCAATACAAACTATTGACAGTATTTTAAAGGAAGATTTAATTGACACAATAACAAGTTTGCTTAATACACCAAAAAAATGATAATGAATATATGCAGCAAATATAATTATAAATGTATACATACACGCATACATATGCACATATATATGCACATATATACCCATATATGTAATAAAAGATGCAGTCGATTTAGATTATTATATTTTTTTTTTCTTTTTTTCTTTTTTTCTTTTTTCCCTCTCTCTTTATAAGGAAATAAAAAGATGGATTTAATTTCTCAAGTGGAATGTGATTACTCATTTTTGAAGCCGACGATTTTATCCCATATTTTTTCACATATATTTTCAGATATTATTAATAATCTAATAAACGAAAAAATTATGCTTGAAAAAAAGTTCGATTGAAAAATTTCACAAATTAAAACTTTTACATAGCTAAGTAACACAGAAAAAAAAAAAAATTCTTTTATCATATTTGAAAATGCTAATAATGATTTTTATTAAAATCATTATTTTCCTCTATATCATCGTAATAATCTGAGCTATAATTCTCATCTGTTGAATCTCTTCCTGTATTTATGTATTCATCTTTATTTTTATTGTAATCCTCAACTGCTGACTTGATCCTTTTTGCTTCTCTATATTTTTCTATATAAACCTTTAAAATAATATATAAAGAATATGATAAAACCAAAATTGTTGAAAGAAAAAATGGCGATGATCTGAATTCAGCAAGCGATATGGATAAAAAATGACGTTTGATTTTGCTTGGAATATTTAGACAAAATAAGTTTTCTTTAAAAATATTTCTAATAATAAATTCAATTTTTTTATTTAGTAAAATTGTGTAAACCGGGTATAATGCCAAGCAAAATGTACCCACACAGAAGAATTTTGTTAAGATATTTTTATTAAATACAACCCCAAATTTAGAAGTTAATCTATTCCATAAATTTTTGTCTTCTTTATTCAAAGAGTTGTATAAATATTCCTTTCCTCCATTTTCAGAATCTTGTATATGTAAAACATTTTTTAAATTATTATATTTTTTTATAATATCTTTATTATGAATTATTTTATTTTTATTTAAAGTTAACAAATGATATTCTTTTTTGTTAAATCCAATAAATCCATATTCATTAATCATATATTTTCCTTTCTGATGAGGAGAATTGTTATAGTATTGAAAATGCAAATGTTTCCTCAAAGATGTAATATTAATACAGTTGATATTTAAAAAAAAAAAAAGAAAAAAAAAGGGTATAAATTCAAAAATTTTACTTAGCTTCATTTTAAATGATACTTTCATGAATGTCTTTTATTTTAATATATTATTGTAACATATTTATTTTTGTTAATTACAAGGGGGGAAAATGTGTAACATGATTTTTTTTTTTTTTTTTTAAATTACTAATAATGTTTATTCTCATAAATATATATGTGTTATAAATATCTTTGTAACTGTTTTTGAATGCATAATACAAAATTATTTTTTACGCATGTGTGTATTGAAAAATGAGCGTTTATTTTTTTATTTTCCAAACGGTTAAGTGTTCAATGTTTTTTTAATATTAAATTTTACTCTTAAAAAATTTTATATCCTTCACATAATTCATATCTAAATTTTTCTGTTTCATTTCATCGGAAAGGGTTCATATATTTACTAAATGATCTGTTTTTATAAAGAATTATTAATTTTAGCGAATACAATAGGCCATCTTCCTGTTTAAGTCATTTTTGTTTTACTTTGATCACATATTTCTGATGTTTTTTGTTCGTATACTTCTTCTTTATTTTGTTTGTAATACTTATGTATTTTGTTCTTATACCTTTGCTATATTATGTTCGTATATTTTTGTCATTTAATTCACGAACAAAACACCTTTCTATCATTCACCTATATACAAACGATTTCATAAGAAGAAGAAAATTAAGTAAAACATTAAAGCAAAAACCTTAATCTTCATTTTACAGTTACATAAAAAATAGCTTGTAACCACACACAGAGATATATATGTAATATGCACACAAGATATACCAAAAAAAAAAAAAAAAAGTAAATATGTATTTATTTATGAATGTATTATAAATATATATATATATATATATATACTTATTTATATGTACATTCACATGGCTGTACAAATAAAAATATTAAAAATTTATAAAAGAAAATAGGAAAAAAAATAACAAAAAAAAAAAAAAAATGAACATGGCTAAATAAGCCATCCTACAAACACATGCATACAAAAAAAAAAAAAAAAGTATGAACTGTACAGGAAAATCAACACTATAAAAAAAAAAAAAAAAAAAATTAGACCATTATAGAAATGAGAACAAAAAAAACATAAAGGCAAACATCGAAATAATCTTGAATTACTAAGTGGAATTCTAAATTTTAATTAATTTTTATTTTATTTGTTCAACAGGAAAATTAAAATTTATGGAGGGGTAAACATTTTCATTTTAAATGTTGGAATAAGGACAAACAAAAAAAAAAATTTAAAAAAAAAAACGAAAACAAAAAAAAAAAAATTTAGTGGAAATATATGTTAATGACTTTTCCTTAAAATGATGAAAAAAAAAATTTGTGTATATAAATCTATATAATTTTTATTTTAAAATTATGAGGTGATACTGTAAGGGATTAATGCAACTTTTTTTTTTTATTTTTTTACTTTTTATTATTAATATTACCACAATCTCTCAAATGGTTATATTCGTTGTAACAAAATCTCATTTCTTTTAAATCTTGTAATTGAATGTATAGAAAATTTAACTAGTGTATATATATATATATATGTATAAATATTGTACATATAGATACATATACACATACATATAAACATACATATGCACATTATATACACAAACATACATGTGAATATTATTATAATTCCCATATTCACAAACCTCATTTTTTTGTTTATGCATTACTAGCGTATTATAAACATTTTTCACATTAGCAACACATTTAACCTAAATTCTTTTTTTTTACTCCTTTTAAATAATATATAATTTCTAAAAGTTTTTTTTGTTTTATACTGCTATCTATATTTTTTTAAGCACTTAAAGTCACAAGCGCCAACATTTTTATCTCAAAATTGTATTTATTATTTTTTCTATTTTTACCACTTATTTATTTATTAATTCAGTTTTAATATTTTGGTGATCCATTTATTTTATATCCAACCAAAAATTGTTATAGTGTGTACGGTCAATAATTCATTACATGGTAGATACTTTTTATTAATTCCTAAACGTAAATGTGCATTGTTATTGCAATATGTTTTAAGGTTAATATATACATATATATATTTGTATAATTTTTTTTTATAGTTTTAGGATACAAAAATTACTTTCTACAATAACAAGAAAAAAAAAAAAAATTTTAATGTACAAATTATGAAATTTATTCACCTATAAGAGATGGAATGTATTTATTTTTCCTCATTTTATCCTTTTTCATAAGTCTGTAAGTTATGAGTACTTAATATTTTTCTTCATATAAAATATAAGAACTATCGATGGAAGAATGAAAAAATAAAACAAGTGAAGGCGTTTATAATTTTACAAATATACTCAATTTAGAATTTTTACAATATGTAGTGCGTCGTAGTGTGAAATGTTTTATCTTTAAGTTAAAGATTACCTTTATTTTTATTTAGTGGAAAATATTTTTTCGATGATTTTCCAAGAACAACGGAGCGAATTTCTCTTAACCTCTTTTTTTTTTTTTTTTTGCTTACATCATTTATTTTTTTAAGAGTCGTAAAAAATTTCTTGAATTATAGAATGCACAATGCGTATGTATGTATATATATATATATATACCTGCTACCTTTGCTTTTTTTTGGTTAAAATTTTTTTTTCAAAGCTTTTCTAATTTTTTACGTTTTTACATAAAATATGTTTTTTGAAATATCGAAAAATATTTATGTAAGAAAAGGCGAACATTATTATAATAAAAAAATTCATAATAATGTTAGTAAGTGCAAAAAGAAAAAAAAAAAAAAATTCTATATTAGAAGACGAAAGTGAAAAGGATATTAGATTTATAGAGAGTGGAAATCATGAAGACTCATATAACATATGTGAACTGTATGGAGACATAGAAAATAATGGAAACAGAACAAATACAAATTATTCTTTTCAAAACCTGAATAAGAAAGAGCACATAACTAAGAATTCATTCAAAGAATTTTATATAAATTCAAAAGAAAATATGCAATATGGTACAAATGAAAATGAAATATTCACAGAGGATATACTTGAAAACGACAATTTTGATGACATTAATTTTGTTGAGGACGAAAATATAGAATATAAAACATACAGTTCTTATACAAACCGAGATTTTAAATTATTTAGTAAATATCCTAGTGAAAGTATAAAAAAGAAAATTGTGCAACCTGATAGAAAATACAACCAACTAGATGGGAAATATAAGAAATACTGGTATAATAATGAACGTTTTAAAAATAATTTAAATGAGGAGGACTCAGATAAAATGGAATTTTTGAACAAAAATAAAAAAAGCGTAGAATATAATAAACAAAATGGCATTCACTTCAAAAAAGGAATTGCGCGCAGTAGTACTCGGAATAATAATTATATTCAAGAAAATTATAAAAAATATAAGGGAAATTGTATAGGTAGTAATAATTATGAATATTTTAATCGTGGGGATTCTAGTTACTATGAATATGAAGATGATGATGAAGATGCATACGAAGGTGATGACGATGAAAATAATCAAGAAATAAAAAGAAAAAAGAACTTGGAAAATACCGGTGTAGTAAGGCAGAGTAGAGGAAATGCTGAGAATGAAGATTATGAATATGAGGAATATTATAATGATACTAAGGAAGAAGTGGAATATAATGAAGAAGAAGAAGAAGAAGAGAATGAAGAAGAGAATGAAGAAGAGGAAGATGAAGAAGAAGAGGAAGAAGAAGAGGAAGAAGAAGAGAAAGAAGAAGACAAAGAAGAAGAGGAAGAAGAAGAGGAAGAAGAAGAGGAAGAAGAAGAGGAAGAAGAAGAGGAAGAAGAAGAGGAAGAAAAAGCATTCCGAGATTCAGTAAGAGAAAGCGAACAAAAGTGTACTAGCGCTTTACGTAACCGCAGAAACAACTTTAACTTAAAAAATGAATATAAAGAAAATGAAAATTCTAATAAGAGGGAAAATGAGAATTTCGAAAAAGAAATAATATCATATGAAAAAGAAGAAAATAAAATGATTGTTCCTATGCATAATATTATAAATTACAATGGAAAAAACAATAATAAAAATTATGATGTCAACGTGTCGATTTATGAAAAAGATCGTTATATAAATAATTTAAGAACTATGGAAAAAAAGCAAAGTGAGGAATTAGCGACAATGTATAATGCAAATCAAAATAATTTAAAGAAGAATGATTTACGAAAAAATATACAGTCAAGAGTCAAAAGCAGTAATATAGAAAATAAATCAAAGAGTAACATCATTAGTGCGAAATATACAAATGTATGTATTGATAAAAATAAATATAATACTTTTAATAATATGGATGATAAAACTATTATGTTTAATATCATTGGAAGTACTGCGTCTACACCTACTTCTGCTACTACTACTATCACTACCGCTGCGACTAGCGGCAATGTTAAGTTAAAGTACAAAGATGAAATGATAAATAATGTTGAATATATGAATAATTCGTTATATAAGAGTACAGCATATAAAGATAGTAATTATATTATAAAAAAAATGGAGGCAGGATATAAAGAACTAAAATATACTGGAAAATATGCTAGAGAACCAATTCAAGACAGTAACGTTGAAGACAAAAAAAAAAATAAAATTAAAAATTTTTTAGAAAAAATAAAGCATAGAAAAAATAATGAAGAAAATTTAATAAAAAAGGAACATAGAAATTATGAACAAGAACAAAAAAAGGATAAATTAAAAATGAAATTTATTGATATTTTACATACAGGGACATTGGGAAATTTTTTTCATCGCAGTAAAAGCAATTATGCAAAATCTTTATCACCCCAGCGTAAAAGGGATAATAGTTTTAATTCTGTAAGTAGTTCAAATGATGTATACAAGATTAGTTTAGATTATTCAAAAAAATCTAAAATAATGAATACGCTACATCATCATGAAAGTAATAATACTCCATTTCAATTTTCTATAAAAGATGAAGCAAAATATTACAACAGGCAAGAATTAAAAAGAGAAATCTATTATAATTCGAATGAAGAAAGTAAAGTTAAGAATAATTTGGTTTACGATTCATTAAGCAATGAAAGATCACAACACATTAAAGATGATATAAAATATATTGAACTAATAAATAAAAAAGACAAAATAAAGTACCTACAATTTTCAAATAATTTAAATGATAAAGAAAAAAGTGTGAAAAATGGTAAGTGCTTAAGAGGTGAATATAGTAAATATCTTGAAGTAAATAAAAAAGATTATCAAGATGATTTTACCAAATCAAGGCCCACGTATACGAATAACATAAGTTTAGATGTAAATAATGAACAACCGAATACAAGCGAAAACATATTTCCCATCCATCAGCACTTATCGAAAAAAACTATTTTTTGGAGTGATAATGAAATGAAAGAATTAAAACAGATACAAAAAGAAAATGAAATCAACACAAAGAAATTAAGTACGAAGGAAGAAGATTTAGAAGTTAAAATAAATCAAACACTAAGCAAAAAGATGATTGAGAATAATGAATTAAAGAAACAAAATGAAAACAATGAAGACCTTATAGTTACACCCTTTTATATAAAAAGCAAAATAGATAAAGTTTTGAAAAATAGTGAAATTTTCGAAAAGTCTGCCAGAGCAACATTTCAACAATTTGATGTTAAAAATAAAAATTTTCTTCATTTTAGTGAGATTGAATCGCTGATTCAACAGATGTGCTATAACTTGGAGCTCCCTCCTGTCGATAGTAAAAAAAAAAAAAATAATATGTATATCGTTGTGTATGTACTACATATAAAGGAATTATAGAGAAAAAATTTTGCCACATGTTTACATATATATATATATATACATGTGTAGTACACTTGCATATTTGCGTGTATGTACATTTACATATATGCATGTGAACACGTGTACTTTTATTAGTTGAACACCTTTTTTGCTATATTTTTTTTTTTTTTAAAGAAAATATATTATCCATTGTTTATAAAGATTATGATAGCAGTAAGAATAACAGTATGAATTACACCGACTTTCGTCAAATGTACTGGGATCTGTTAAAGCAAATAAAGAAGAAATATTATCCAACGAAGAATTTTAAAATAAAAAGGAACTGTATTATAAGTAGAAAAAAATTAGGTGGATATGATTATTCATCTATATATAATTATTTAAGTTTTAAGAAAATTTTAGGATGTGGAGCATTTGGTGAAGTACATTTAGTTGAAGACAATATTTGTAAGCTTTACAAAGTTGTTAAGATATTAAAAAAAAAAAATATGAAAAATATTAAAATAAATGAAGAAATTAATGTGTTAATATATTTAGATCATCCCAATATAATAAAAATTTTTGATGTATATGAAAATGTAGATTGTACATATATTGTTATGGAGTTATGTGAAGGTGGTGAGTTAATGAGTAAAATCAGAAAATCAGAAAATTTTAATGAAGCGTATATAAAGAATATAATGTTTCAAATTTTATGTGCAATAGCATATATGCATAGTAATAATATAGCTCATAAAGATTTAAAACCAGAAAATATTTTGTTTAAAACAAAGGAGGATGATACTCTAAAAATCATTGATTTTGGTCTAGCAGAGTTAATTAATAAATCGGAAGGAGTCAGTAAAACAGCAGCAGGAACAGTTTTGTATATGGCACCAGAGGTGTTTAAAAAAAATATTACCATTAAATGTGATATATGGTCTGCAGGAGTAATAATGTTTTTTTTATTTACCAAAAATTTACCTTTTTCAGGTACTACATATGAACAAGTGAAACATAGTGTGTTTAAAGATGAACCCAATTATAAATCTTTAAAGCAGAAATTATCCCAACCAGCATTACATATATTAAAACTTATGTTGGAAAAGGATCATAAAAAAAGACCTATGGCTTCAGTGGTAAAAATTAATATTCACCAAAACGTTCACGTCGCAGTGTTGTTTCGGAGCAGTGTCTCTATGCACATTCTCGCTCCTCTCTCACCTTCCACATATATGTATATGTGTATATATTGTATGTATGCATGTATAAGGGTATACGTGCGATTATTCTAGATATATATAAATTGTGTAAATATGTAAAATTAATCTTTTTTTATTTCTCACCTCTCTCTCTCTCTCTCTCTATATATATATATATATATTTTTTTTTTTTTTTTTTTTTTTCTCTTTCCTCCTGCTGCTACTACATTACAGCTTTTGCATCACCCGTGGTTTCAAGGATACCTCGATCCAGTTGAAATTTCCCCTGGAACAATGAATAATATAAAATCATACATGAAGCATTCAAACATAAGAAATATTATAGTTAATATAATGGCTCATGAATTAAGCATCATAAATAATAATGTCAAATATATTAATGAGCTATTTTTTAAAATAGACACGAATCACAATGGATCACTTAGTCATAGAGAAATTTACACAGTTTTATCAAATGCAGGAATAAAAAAATGGGACATTAATAGAATTGTTCAAGCACTCGATATTAATGACAGGGGAAGCATAACTTATACTGGTATATTTACTACATGTGCATGTGTTTATATGTATAGTTTATGCATCTCTATTCGCGCACGTTCAGCTGTCCGTTGAACCTCTTAGAATAAATATACACATAAATATGCTTCAATAGATTCACATATATATATGTATAGATACCTATGTATTCACACCTTAACCGTTCGCCTTTTTAGAGTTTATTGCCGGTTGTTATAGATGGAAAAATATCGAATCCACATTTTTAAAAGCTGCTTTCAATAAGATAGATAAGGTTGCTAATATTGCATACTTTCTGTACTCGTGCATATATATATATATATATATGTATATGAATTTATTACATACAAAGGTGCAATTTAGCATTATGTATATAGACAGATATTTAAAATTTCCAATTATTTTTTTGTTTTATGAATTTTATTACTCCTCTATTTTTTTATATGCTCATAAAAATGTACTTAGAAAAAAAATAAAATAAAATAAAATGCTTGCACTAATTTAATTCTTCAGGATGAAGACGGATATATTAGCAAAAGCGATATATTTTCATTAGTTCAAGATAAGGATATAGATAGTAACGATATTGACAATTTTTTTTCATCTGTGTTTAGCATAAAAAGGGATTTATCTAAGGATAAAAGGATAAATAAAGTAAGTTTTTTTTTTTTTTTTTTTTTTTTTTTTTAAACAAAGAGAAAAAGAGAAAGAAGTGAAAGCAAGGGGAAAAAAGAAAGAAAAAGAAGGAAAAAAACAAAGAGATAGAGAGAGAAAGAAAGAATATTGAATAATTATACTAATAAATCCTGTCTTTGTAACTAATGCTTATTTTCTTCTTGTAGATAAGCTTCCCTGATTTTAAAGAATATCTGTTGAGCACATTTTAGACCCACGTATAAGTAACAAACACAAAAAAAGATGGCTAACAATAAGGCGAAAATTCATAAAGGACTTAAACAAAAAAACTGAAACGCAAGATGTACCTTTTTTTACATATTACGTTAGCCCTTATTTTATACATATGTGAAAATACTCATTTGTGCGTTCCACGTTGAATCCCTAAAGAAGTGTCAGCTCGTTAATTTTTTTTTTTTTTTTTTAAATCATACATTTTTTATAGTTTAAAATTTAATTAATAAGGTATTTATGTATATGTTATTATTTAATATTTATAATATATATTTTATAATTCGTTTGTCTTTATGCGTTATCATTTTTTCCCCACCCCTCCCTTTGTTTTTTTACTTTTTTTTTTTTTTTTGTTTAATTTTTCAAAATTTTATTTAAAACATCCCACGTTAATACTGCATTTATTGTTAACACATATATGCATGTACTTATTATTGCATAGACATTTTTAAATATACCCACATGTTAATTTTTTTTATGAAAATTGATCATGACTCTTGTTATAATAGTAGAAAAGCAAAAGTTAATATGTGCCTATATACCTTTATATTTTTGCATCTGTATTTTTTAGTAAAGTATTTTATACATTATATAATGAAACGTTTAAATAACTGAAAAAAAAAAGGTTAAACATATATATAAATAAATATATAAACATGTGCACATATGAACAAATACTCATATAAATAAATAAACATATAAGCAAAAAAATATACATTAAACGCTCAATATTACATTTAAAATATTTTAAAATTACAGATGTTTGTGCTATTGCATATAATTTTATGTTATATAGAATTCGAGTTATACTATGGATAACAGGATCATAGTGTAAAAATAGACATATTTGACACTTTGTGTTAGATGCGCATGTAATGTATACACATTTTTTCTTAGAATGTGTAATATATATATATATTTTTTGATGTAAATGTTTCCCATATTTATTTTTCAACGAATAGAAAGAGTAAAAAAAAAGAAAACAAATGAAAAACGTCTTTAGTATCTTGTATAAGTGTATAATAGCATGCGAACTTTGTTATAATAAAAAAAGTTTCTTTCTTCGTCTCTTCCTTTTTTGCTCTCTTTCTCCTCTTTCTTCTTTCTTTTTCATCAGTATAAAATAATGTATAAGCATGTCTAATTGTTTTTCTTTTTCTCTTCCTTTATCTCTTTTTTTTTTCTTTTTTTTTGTGGCTTATATTTACAGTCACTATAAGGATAAAAAATAAAATTTATTTTACGTATACCGCTATTTTCTAAATAGATATATATATATATATATGTATAAATATGACAAAATTTTCTGAACATAATTATGATGCATTAAATTTAACAGAGCTTAAAAGTAATATTCAAGAACAAAATATTATAGGTTATAGTGTTGATTACACAGTAAGTGGGTTATTATTTTTTGGAGGGTTTAAAATAAATGTTGAAGAAAATAATGGCTCTATATGTAATGATGCTTATTTGATTCATATAAATAAAGAGCAAGTAGAATATGAAAATATCATAAGTAAAATTAAGCCAACTGTTCGATGTTATCATAGCTCTTGTAGTTTCTTAGAAAACTATGTACTAATTTTTGGTGGGCTAAATAGTGAAGTACCATTTATAGCTTTAAATGATTTATGGATATTCAATAGTTTAAACAAAACGTTTGTTGAAATAAAACTTATTTGTAAAGATAAATGTGAAGATGGAAATGTACATGATGGAGAAATAGAAATATATAGGAATGGAAATATAAATGAGTTAGACAACAACTGTACAAGCATAGAGGAGGACGATTACGAGGATGATGATGATGATGATGATAATAATAATGACAACGATTCTATTTTAGATAATATTAATGTTAAAAATTTAAAAAAGTATTTAAGATATTATAATCATAATAATAGTAATAGCAATAGTAGTAACATTAACAACAGTATTAGCAATACTAACAACAATAGTAGCAATGCTAATAATAGCAGTGGAGAGGGGCAAGTAAATAATGTTCCCTCTCCTCGTTACTATTCTAGTTTAGATTTATATATAGTAAGAAAATCAAATATAGAAAACACACAAGAGGAGAGCAAAAAAGAGGAAATTAGTGTAAAAAATAATAAAATATTAGTAAATAATGCATCTACTTACGAATATTTCAGTCTGATAGTGTTTGGTGGCTATGGTGGATATGATAGAAGTAGTTACAATGATCTATATGAATATAATATGTTAAATAACGAATGGTTGTTAAGATCTTGCAAAGGAAGTATTCCTTTCCAAAGGTATGGACATATTTCCTTTATAAATGGAAATAATTTATTTATATTAGGAGGAACAAATTCTGAAGTAAGTTTTAATGATATGTATTCATGTAATTTAAAAAAGAGTGAATGGTCTGAAGTCGACTTCTCTTATTCTTTTAATGTTTCAAAAGTGTTCTGCAGGAGCGTATTAGTAGAATCTATAGACAGAAATATAATTTTCATTTTTGGAGGGTACAATATAATTAGCGATGAAAAGGGAAATAGAAAGATAGAATATAACAACACTGAGTTGAACATGTTAAAGCTGTATGACACCTTTAAATTAGAGGAGTTAAAATACAATGTCGTTAAAAGTAAGGAGGGCACCAAGAGTAGTGATAGTGGTCCTTATGACAGTATTACCACCACTGCACAAAACAAAAACGGAATAATGTATGGAAATAACATGAACCACTTAATCGAAGGGGAGAAAAAAAAGGGCGAAAGAGGAGATACAGGAGAAAGAGATGAAAAAAGTGAAAAGAGTGACATACATGAAGATGTTACTCCTACTAACATAACATTCTGTTCTATTACCTACGATTTTGTTGATTCTAATTTAATTATTACAGATTCTAAGAAAAAAATATATATTATGAATATTAGTAGAATTATAGGACCTAAATATGCAATTTTTAGTTTATGGCCAAGATACTGCGATATAGATGGAAATAAGAAAATTTTAGTGAGAGGAAAAGGTTTCAATAATGAAGGAAAAATTGTTGTAAAATTCAAATCCGGAGAGGTGAATTTATTTAGTGAAGGTATTTATATAAATGAAAATAATATATATACAATTGCACCAAATGCCAAAAATAAAATAAAAAATAATATATGTGATGTCCAACTATCTATTAATGATAAATGCTATACAACCAATAGTTGTGCCTTAGAATATTATTACAATATTGATCCGAAAAATACGTTAATTTTTGGAACTGGTTTATTAGAACCCGTATGTTTAAAAGAAGAAAATATTTTCTTTTTAATTGCTAGAAACTCCTTAAATGAAAATAAAAAAATTGGTGGAGACAAGTTTCAAATATCTATTATATATGAGCAAGAAAATGAAAGTCATTCTTTAAAATACTCTGTTTACGACGTGAACAACGGTTTCTACATAGTTAAATATTTTCCATTTCACGAAAAAAAAATGGAAGAAATGGAAGAGAGACAAATCAAACTGTCCAATGAAAAGGGCGAAGTAGTCACAGGGCAAGTAACTACAGGAGTAGCTACAGGGAAAACACTTACGGAAGTAGTTACAGACGAAGATAGCTCTAATATAGGCGTAATGCATGAAAGTATAAATAAGGATAGGAACAATGGAACAAACACGAGTGCTGTAACTCTTGTTGAGAGCAAAGATGCAATAAATATGATACAAATTAAAGGTAGTGATAAGGAAAATGGAAATATTAACACAGTTGATGGAACTAATAATGAAAATGTATTATCCTACAAAGGAACATTGCGAATAACGGTAAAAATTAAAGAAGAAGACATACAAAATAGTCCATTTGTTCTAAAGGTGCATAAGGAAACACAGGAAAAAACAACTTATGTAAAAAACTTTGTCAACAATAGGTTAGAGGATTTAATAAAAAAAGGGGAATGTATACTTGATCTAATTAAAAATAAAAATAGGAATACAAATAATTTGATTGAACTAAATGTTAATATTGAAAACTTTTTAAATAAATTTTCTAAATCTATATATGATATTAATATAATCGAACAGTATATGCTCTATGGAATTATAGATATAAATAAGATGGAAAACATTTTAGAGGAGTTACATAGAGGGGGAAACATTGTGGACGCTTTTCTGGAGGATGAATCGTACATTGAGAAAGAGATCATCAATTTAATACATAATGAAAGAGGTAAAAAAAAAGAGTTAGGAAATGACGGAGGAAACGTTGAAGGAGGCTGTAGAAGCCATGGTTGTGATGAACTTAATGGACATGATAGAGGTGATACCTCTAATATCCAAAGGAATCCTCATGAGGAGGAAGGTATAGGAAGTGGAACAGACCCTTCAGCGGAAACAAAAAAAATTTCACAAGTAAAAACAGATTTAGGAGAACACAACTACAACGGTATGATAATGAGCAACTTATTTTTAAAAATAAAAGAGAATGAAAAGCTGATTGATTTTATAAATGAAAATAAATTAAATTTTATGGACTATGTTGACTCAAATTTAATGAAAAAGCTAAAAAATTGTATTTTACTTTTGAACAATGAAGAATTAAGCCTAAGAAATAAAAAAGATAATATGAAAAAAAATGATGGTACAGCAGATATAAAGACAGCAACAAATGAGAGAAATAGGAAGGAAAGAAATGGGGTTGAAAGTAAAACCAATTACTTATATGAAGAATATTTAACACAAATAGATGAGAATAAAATAGAAGTCATCCGAAATTTATTAATTTTTTATTATAAATTAAGATCTGTTTGTATTTGTAAAAAGGAAAAGGAACTGAAGGAAGAATTCATAAATGAAGAAAAAGAAAGTATTAAAAAGTTAAAATTAAACTTCAACAAATTTATTAATATTAAAAAAAATTTAGAAATATCAAGTGTTTATATTCATAACAATGGTTATGAGGCTTCTTTAAAAGAACTAGAAACAACCAAAAACTACCTAACAGAAATAAAAGAAGAAGTAACAAAAGTAAAACAAATTTCGGACAATATAATAAAAATAGATAATGTAGAAGAGTTGAATAAAAACATAGAAGATATGAACAATGAAATAAATGAAATAGAGAAATTATGGATGTTCATAAAAAAAAAAGAAGAAATTTTGAACGGATTTTTGTTCTCTCCGTTTAAAGATTTAGATATCGAAGATTTTGATATGCAAGTTAAAAAATTACAAAATAATTTCAAACAAATAAAAGTTGACAGGAAACATAATATATGTAAAGAGGAAACAATAAAATTGAAAGAAACTATAAAATTCATTTCTGTGTTAAGTGAACTAAAAAAACCTTTTATCAAAGAAAGACACATAAAAGAAATAGAATATAATATAAATGAAGAAAAGGAAAAAAATAAAGAAGAAAAAATCAGTATATTAATTGATGACAATACTTTAACAGTTTACTTTTATAAATTGAATGTAATGAAATATCATGATACCATTGAAGAAGTGATAATAAAAGCATGCAACGAAAAAATAATAGAAGAAACAATAAATAAATTTGAAGAATACTGGGATAATATATATTTTAAAAATAAAAATTATAAAAATGATATTATACTAACTTATATAGAAGATGTGTGTATAGACACCATAGAAGAACATCAAGTAACTTTACAGAACTGTTTTTCTTCAAAATATTTTCTCTTCTTTTCAACAGAATTAAATTTATGGCAAAAAAAAATTTCGAATATATATGAAGTGATACAACTATTAAAAGATATAGAAAAGCTTTGGCTGTATTTGCAAAATATGTATGTTTATTCAGAGGAGGTAAAAAAGGAGCTACCACTCTATTCAAAATTTTTTCTAACTATAAATGATGAATATTTAGAAATGCTAAAACAGATAAATGATAATAACACAAAGGTAATAGTTTTTTCTAATGAAGAAGGTATAGTAGAAAAATTAGAAGAGCTAAAAGTCAAATTGTGCAAAAGTGAAAAACCGTTAAATGAGTATCTAGATTCTAAAAGAAAATCATTTCCTAGGTTTTTTTTTATATCCTCAACTGATTTGATAGATATCTTATCTAATGGCAATAATTTTAAGCTCGTTAATACTCATGTGCAAAAAATATTTTTATCAATTAGGCGCTTCGTTACAAAAAATGAAAAATTAAGTGAGCACGAAGCGGAAAATGAGGTTAAACTGGAGGTGGACAAAAAATCAGAAAAAGGGTGTGTGAACGAAAGTAGGGAAGAGCTAAAAAATGAAGAACAACATATGCATGTGCCTGACCAGAAAGAGCAGAAGTTCCTAGAAGGAACACCAAGTGAGGTGGAAGGAAAAAAGATAAATATATCAAGTGAAGAAAATGAAACTAATAGGACGGAAGAGGAGGAAGTTATCACAAAACTGATATCCTCCTATGGTGAAGAAATTTGTAATTTTCATGAACCTCTAAGTCTAAGAGGAAAAGTTGAATGCTACTTAAACGATATAATAGGACATATTAAATATACCTTAAAATATCATATTACTAATTTATTTAAATTAAAACATTTATATAATAATGAAAAAGAAATATGGATTGATGAAAATTATCTATCTCAAGTATTCATCTTGTGTAATACAATATTTTTTGTAAATGATGTAGAAAGTATATTAAGTAAAAGTGATTGTACAAATATACATGAGGAACTAAAGAAATATTATAAAAATCATATAGTTCAACTTGAGAATGTTATTAAAAAAGTTCAAAAAAAATTAACCATAAAAAATAGAATTAAAATTATGTGTATTATTACTTTAGATACTTTTTACAGGGATATATTAGAAGTTATTTTAAAAAATAAAAATGCAATTTCAATAAATATGTTCGACTGGCAATCACAAATAAGAATATATCCATTCTTTAAAAATAAAAAAAATGATTCAGATCATACAGATATGCAAAAAGAAAATACAGGTAGTATGGCCCAAGAGAAAGCTTATAATATATCACAAGATGGGGAAGAATGTAAGACAAATGATGAAATGTACAAAAAGGATAACAACACATTAGATTTCAGAGAGTTATATATAAAAATAAAAATTATGGATTGTTCTTTCAATTATTCTTATGATTATATAGGAAATTATCAAAGACTAGTAATTACCCCTTTAACGAGTCGTATATATATAACGGCAACTCAGGCTTTAAGTTTATATATGGGATGTGCTCCTGCTGGACCTGCAGGAACAGGTAAAACAGAAACTACAAAAGATTTATCTAGTTTTTTTGGAAAAAATTGCTATGTATTTAATTGTTCAGATCAATTAGACTATAAAAGTATGGGGAATATATTTAAAGGAATAGGTAGCACTGGATGTTGGTGTTGTTTTGATGAGTTCAACAGATTAATACCTGAAGTTTTATCTGTCTGTTCTATTCAATTCAAATCTATATTAGATTGTAAACGTAATAATAATAATGTTTGTATAATTGGTTCGGATGAAATAATTGTTAAAAAAAATTGTGCTGTTTTTATAACTATGAATCCAGATTATTTAGGTAGATCAAAATTACCTGAGAGTTTGAAAATATTATTTAGACCTATTACAGTTATTATTCCTGATTTTAATAAAATTTGTGAAAATATGTTAATGGCTGAAGGGTACGTAGAGGCAAAATACTTGTCCATAAAATTTACTACCTTTTTTGAATTAGCTCAAAGTTTATTAAAAGAAAAACACTGTGATTGGGGATTGAGAAGCATTAAAAGTGTGTTAACAAAGGCAGGATTTCTTAAGAGAACTTATCCAAATGATGATGAGAATAAATTACTCTATTCAGCTATACATGATATTAATATTGCAAAAATATCCTCTTCTAATTGCCCTATATTTTCAGGCTTACTTAACGACATATTTTACTCAAACCAAGATACAGCGAGAGAGCAAAAAGTAGGAAACGATATGGTAGGATATAAAAACGGTGAAGAAAATGTACATAGTGGTATATATTCGGATGTAATGAAAAATGATAAGGAGGAGTCCAGTAAAACTAAAACGGGCAAAAACGGTACGAACAGTACAGGAGGAAAAGAAGAACTCAAAGGAGATAAAATAGATAAAGAAGCAGAATGGAATGACCAAGATAAAACAAGTACTGACAACAATATATTTACAAGTGGAGAGGGGCCCAAACCAGGTGAAAATGAGAAAGATTGTTTTAATATAAACACAATAGAAAAGGAATTAACAGAAATTTGCAAAAAGAACCACCTATTCGGTTTAGAATATTTTGTCAAAAAAATTATACAACTAAATGATATAATTAATATAAGACATTGTGTATTTATTATGGGAGAAGCAGGATGTGGAAAAACTACTCTATTTAATATGCTAATGGAATATCAAAAAAGGAAAAATTTAAAAACCGTAAGTATTAGGATAAATCCGAAGTCGATAAATATTGATGATTTATATGGAAATGTTCATATAAAAACAAGAGAATGGAAAGACGGAGTTTTTTCAAAATATATGAGAAACTATTCTAAAAGAGATGATTGTGATAAAGCCTACATAATTTTTGATGGAAATTTAGATTCTCATTGGATTGAAAATATGAATTCAGTTATGGATGATAATAAAGTGTTAACCTTATCCTCTAATGAGAGAATATTATTAAAAAATCATATGAACTTAGTATTCGAGTTTAGCGACTTAATGTTTGCTACACCTGCCACTATATCTAGAGCTGGATTAGTTTACTTCTCTGTTAACCCAAATGATTTATGGAAAAATTATTTTTTATCATGGATTGATAAGCATCATAATTTTAACAGTAGTATAAAAAAATTATTTGAAAAATTAATGTATAAGTATGTGGAGCCAACTTTTTCTTATCTAAGTACTTTACAAACATCTATTAAAGTATCCCCAATGTCTCATATTCAGTCTTTATCTGCCTTATTAGACATATTACTAATAGATAATAATTTTGACAGTGTTGAACATTATTTTATTTATTCAGTTATATGGTGTTTTGGTAGTTTCCTGGGAGAAAAAGATAATGTTAATTATAAGAAATGCTTTGATAAATATTGGAAAAATACGTTTAAAAGTATTAAAGTGAATAGAAAAATTAGTGTATTCGATTTTTATGTTGAAAATAATAAATTTAAAGAATGGGATGAAGTGGAAATAAATAATCAGATAAGCGAAAATTCCTTATTAAAGGATGACATATTTGTAGAAACTGTAGAGAGCTGTTCTTATAAATACATAACTAAATTATTTTTAAAGTCACATATGCCAATTTTATTTATAGGAAAAACAGGTGTAGGAAAAACACAATTATGTAAAAAAATATTAAATGAAGAAAAAGATGAATATAAAAGTTTTTACATGATTTTTAATTATTATACTACTTCAAAAAATGTACAATCTCTTATGCAAAGTTGTTTAGAAAAAAAATCAGGAAAGCAGTTTAGTCCTCCTTATCAACAAAAATTAATTTATTTTATTGATGATATTAATATGCCTAAATGTGATGATTATAATACTCAAAGTGCCATTGAATTATTATGTCAATATATTGACACTAACTCGTGGTTTGATTTAGAAAAACTAAATTTAATAAAGATATTAAACACTAAACTTATTTCTTGTATGAATTATAATAGGGGAAATTTTACCGTAAACCCTAGACTACTTCGACATTTTTTTATTTTAAATATTAACTTCCCTGAAAATAATACCATTAATAGTATTTTTAGTGTCCTCTTAAAAGGTCATTTTAGCAATTTCAAGCAGGACGTATCTGATTTAGTTCCGTCTATACTTAAATCTACTATATCCTTATATTACAATATTGAAAAAACATTTAAACGAACAGCCACTTATTTTTATTATGAGTTTAATTTGAGAGATATTCACAGCATAGTTAAAGGATTACTAACAACTACACCTTCTACTTTTCAAGATTGTGATAAGCTACTATTTTTGTGGTTACATGAATGTGAACGAGTTTACTCAGATAAGCTAAATAAAAAAGACAAGAGAAAATATAAAAATATTATTATTGATATAATAAAAAAAATGTACAATAAATATGAAATCAATAAATTAGTCATGAAATATGACAATAATAATTTACTCTTTTCTAATTTTCACAAAGGCAGTCATGATAAGAGTTATGATTTATGTAAAAATATAGAGGAATTAACAATATTCTTAACAGAAGAATTAAATGAATATAATAATTTCTACAATTTAAATATTGTTTTATTTAATGATGCTATAAAGCATATATGTAAGTTAATTAGAATAGTAGATAACTTAAAATCACATGCTTTATTGTTAGGTATAGGTGGATGTGGAAAAACAACCATTTCAAAATTTTCCTCCTATATATCTTCTAAAACTTTCTTTGAAATGGACTTTTCAGCACATTGCACAGATAATGATATAAAAAAATATTTACATGATGTGTTTCATAAATGTGCTATGAAAAATGAAGACATTATTCTATTTCTAAAAGAAAGCAAAATACATGATAAATTTTTTATATATGTTAATGAATACATGTGTTCTAATAATATCATAGATTTATACACAAAAGAAGAAAAGGATAATATAATACACAACATGAGAAATATAGCCAAATCAGAAGGAATAGAAGAAACAGATAATAGCATATTTGATTATTATATCAAAAAGGTAAATAACAATTTACATTTCATTTTATGTTTCTCACCTACTAGTAACAATTTCAGAGATAAGTCAAATAATTTCCAGTGTATACTAAATAATACAATGATAGATATTTATGATAACTGGGAAGCAGATTCCTTAATGTGCGTAGGTAAAAACTATGTCAACAACATATACATGAATATCAACACAGGAGATATAATAATAAATGACGAATATATAAAATTAATGAATCAGAGCAAAAATGAAAATAATATACCTAGTCATTCGATATCCCCAATGGATGACAGGCACACAAATTTGAAAAATGACCCAGATGAAAATACAAATACTGCTAACAGCGCAACAGATAAAATGGAAAGATTAGAACACGATCTCAGCAAAGGTAGTGACCATTCAGGGCTTATAGAGGGAGGTGACAACACGGTTGCTTATAGCGATAATAATGAATGTAACAAAGGTAATAACGACAATAAAACTAATAATAATAATGGGCCCAAAGCAACCCCTGTAAAGATACCTAATGAGGAAGAATATGTAAATTTAAAAGACATAATAACTGAATATTTGAAGGAATGCTACGAAGATCTACTGGACATATCGTCGTACTATTATTCCCATGAAAGGTCCCATATATATATAACTCCCAAGTTGTACCTGGAGAGCATAAAGACATACCATATTATGCTGTTAAAAAATATCACTAATATAAACAATAAGATGGATATGCTGAAGAGCGGAATTACTAAAATGAATGAAACTAGTTCGAACGTAGAAAACATAAAAAATTGTTTGAAAGAAAAGAAAAAAATATCAGAGGAAAAAAAAGAAGCCGCTGAAAAGTATGCTATAGATATAGGAAATGAAAAAATGATTGTTAAAAAAGAAAGTGATTTAGCTGATATAGAAGAAAAAAATTGTTTAGAAATACAAAAAACAGTACTAAAACAACAGGAGGAATGTGAAAATGATATAACTTTGGGTATACCTCTAATAGAACAAGCAGAAGAAGCCTTGAATACGTTAAATAAAAAGAATATTCAAGAATTAAAAACACTGAATAAACCTCCTCCTGGTGTTGAAGATATTACTGCGGCTGTTATGCAGTTACTTGCTACAATTGATACAACCATATGTGTAGACAAATTTGGAAAAATAAAAGATAGGAGTTGGAAATCAGCTCAAAAAATGATGATTAATCCAGAGAAATTCATATCCTTGTTAAAGGATTATAAAAATAAGATAGATGAAAATTTAGTTCCTGACTGTAACTTTAAATATGTTGAAAATTTAATTAATTTACCTCATTTTAATAAAAATGCCATTCAAAAAAAATCTAAGGCTGCAGCAGGTTTAGCTGAATGGGTATTAAACATTACGTCTTTTTATAAAATAATACAGAACATATTACCTAAGAGAATTTTACTAGATAATACTAAAAAAAGTCTTGAGGAAGCAAATGAAAAACTACAGATTGTTCGTGAAAAAGTACAATCACTTAAAGCAAAATTAAGTGCTTTGATAAATCAGTACGATCATGCTATTTATGAGAGAGATTTAGTTATATTAGAAGAAAAAAAATTAAAAACAAAATTAGAACTATCTATTAGGTTAATAGATGCTCTAAGTAGTGAGCAAATATCATGGTCCAATCAATATCAAACTTTAAAAAAAAAAAAAAAACAATTTTAACAGATATATTATTATCCTCTACATTTGTTACTTTTTGTGGTGGATTTACCAAAAAATATAGAAATAAAATTATGACTAAATGTGTAGACACCTTGAAGAAAAAAAATGAAATTCAAAATGCTATCTTTAATACCATGTTCAAAAAGTTAAATATTAAGGTAGAGAAAGATGAGTCAACATTGGGAAATTCTAAAAAATATGCTTACACAAATAATAAAGATGCGGATGTCAATAGTGCTGCTAATACTAGCGTTGTCACTTTCACTGCTAACAACATTAGTCTAAGCAATACTAACACAGACAAAAATATTGAAAATAGAGGTAACATAAAGAACGAAGAAATCATATATGATATATTTTTTGTAAATAATTTTAACTTAGATTTGTTGATAAATGAAGAAATTTTAGCTAAGTTGAGTAAACAGGGATTAACATTAAATTCTGTTTGTATTGAAAATAATATTATCCTAGAGAATAGTGAGAAGTTTCCAATAATTATAGACCCCCAAATGGAAAGTTTAAAATGGCTAATTAACAGTCAGAAAGAAAAAAGTGAAAAGTTGGTTATTACTGATATTAATGATAAGATGTTACTTAAAAAAATAGAAGAATGTATATCATTCGGGTATTCAATTATCGTAGAAAATGCAGATGAATATATTGATAATACGCTATATAATATTATATCAAAAAATATTATTAAGAAAAAAAATAATTATTATATTAATATAAATGATAAAGAATTAATATTTCATCCTTCTTTCTATATTATTTTACACACACAGTTATCTAATCCTCATTATCAACCTGAAATACAATCTGCTTGTTCTTTAATTAATTTTACTGTTACTCCTGATGATTTGGAAGAGCATTTATTATCTATCACTTTAGAAAATGAGTTCAACCATTTGTCAAAAAAAAAAAAAAATTATCTTTATTAAAATATGATTATATGTGTCAGCTATCATTTCTACAATCATTCATCTTGCAAAAATTAACTAATGCAAAAGGAGATATTTTAGAAGACGTATCATTAATAGAAAATTTAGAAAAAACAAAATTATTAAGTGAAAATATAGCTAAAAAAAGTGAAATCGTTAAAAATACTGAAGTACATATTAATACTATCATCAATTTATATAGACCTTTATCAAAAAGAGGCGTCATGTACTTCTTCATTCTGCAAAAGCTAAAAAACCTTCATTCATTCTACTTCTATTCCTTAGAAATATTCCTAAAAATATTTGTTAAGTGCTTAAATGACTGCTCCGAAAACAAACCATTCAATGGTTGTAGTAGGAACAATAATAATAATAGTAATAATGCTAATCGACAAGAAAAAAAGAAATACCATAAAAACGTAGAAAAGAATCCAATCCAAGTCAATACTTACAATGCATCAGAGGGGGTAGCACCTAAAGAAAAAGATTCAAAGAAAAAAGACATAAGCATAAAAAATTATGATAAAGGACAAAGTACTCGAGAACACGTATTGGAAGAGGGCACAGATATTAAATGTGAAGTAGAGGGGGAATGTTCACAAATGGTAAACGAACATATCAGTGAAGAAGTAGGAAAAAAGTTGGAGGAAAAGCAGACAGTAGCGGTGGAGAAAGAGGCTAAAGCAAAAAGGGATGAGCTGAATATTGATAAGGTGAAATTTGATGATGTGAAAACTGATGAGGTGAAATTTGATGATGTGAAAACTGATGAGGTGAAAACTGATGAGGTGAAAACTGATGAGGTGAAAACTGATGAGGTAAAATTTGATGAGGTGAAAACTGATGATGTGAAAACTGATGAAGTAAAAAATGATGAAGTGAAAAATGATGAAGTAAAAAATGATGAAGTAGAAAATGAAGTAGAAAATGATGAAGTAAAAAATGATGAAGTAGAAAATGAAGTAGAAAATGATGAAGTAAAAATTGATGAAGTAAAAATAGATAGCGAAAAAATAGAAATAGAGGCAAATGAAGAAAAAGTAGAACTCAAAGTTGTCAAGGAAAAAATAGAATCTGTAGAAAGCGAAGATAAAACAGAACATGTAAAGGTAGAAATAGTTGAACCCGCAGAAGAGGCAAAAGAAGATCCCGCTGATGAAGCAAAAGGGGAAACCGTAAGTGAATCAAAAGACGAACCCGTGGATGCAGCAAAAGCGGAGACCGTAAGTGAATCAAAAGAACTCGTAGATGAAGCAAAAGCTGAACCCATAGAAGAAACAAAAGAGGAGACCATAAGTGAATCGAATGTGGAGGAAAAAGACGAGGATACAGAAAGCGAAGATTTCGAAAATGATGATTTCAAGAATGAAGAAATAAAAATAGATAAAAATGAAGTTGAAAAAAGAGTGAACATGCTAATAAATTTACTAATAGTAAAGATGTGGATGTATATAGATAAGGGGTTATTAGAAAGGGACAAATTAATAGTGAAATGCTTAATTATGTTAAATATAGAAAAGTTAAAGGATAAAATAACTGAGGAAGAAGAAGAAATTTTCATAAACCCTAAATATAAGTTAAATAGCAACACATATAAGGTAGAGAATAAAAAGGAAAATGATAATATAGAAAAGAAACTGATGAATAAATCATTTATTAGTGAAGATTTATATGAAGATTGTAAGAATTTAGAAAATTTAAAAGATTTTGAAAAATTAACTGAGAGTTTTGAAAGTGAGAGTATGTCGTGGAAACAATGGCTTTTAAGTGAAAAGGTAGAAAATGAAGAACTACCTAGAAAATATAATAATTTAAAAGATTTTTCTAAATTGTTATTAATTAGGGTCTTGCGCAAAGATAGATTCCTGGTTGCTTTAAAAAATTATATTAAAAAGCACATAAAAATGACTAATGATGAAAAAAACACATATGCATTAGAAAATATATTAGAGGAATATATTGATAATAAAACCCCCGTTTTATTTTTGTTAACTTCTGGAAATGACCCATCTAAAGATATAGAAGATTATATTGCAAAATTAAAGATGAAACAAAGTGCTATTTCTTCATACAATGGTGCTAAGGAATCGAATGATAGTTCTACAAATAATAATGATGAAGAAAACAAAATTTCATATATTAACATATCTATGGGACAAGGTCAAGAAAGTATTGCTTTGAAATATTTAAAAGAAATATCAAAGTCTGGCGGGTATATATTTTTACAAAATATTCATTTAATGACTAAATGGTTAAAGGAATTTGAAGAAATTCTTGATAAAATTTTCTTAGATGCTCATCCAAATTTCCGTTTATTTTTATCTTCAGCTATTCCTTCAGAAAAAGACACTCAAATATTACCTGAAAAATTATTAAAAAAATGTTTTCGAATAAATAATGAAAAATCTTATAGTTTAAAAGATAACATAAAATGCTGTCTTGATAAATTTGAAAATAAGGAATATGATGACAAGTTAAAAACTGTCATATTTGGTCTTTCTTATTATCATAGTTTATTATTAGGAAGGTTTTTATATGGAAAAATTGGTTTTAGCCAATCCTATTCTTTTAATGATAACGATTTAGAAATCTCATTTAATATCATTAAGAGGTATTTAAATAGCTATCAAACTTTTCCTTTAGCTGACGTATTATTCCTAATAGGCGAAATAATTTATGGTGGTCATATCACGGATATATGGGATAGACGAATAAATAAAACATATGTAAAAAATATATTAATGGAAATTTATAGAAACATAATTACAATTAATGAACGTAAGAGAAGTAGTATCGAGAGTGTGGAAGGATCTCGTAATAATGCCATTTCAAATAGGAGTAGGAATAGCGGAAGGAATGAAGGAAATAAAGAAAGCGGTCATAGTGACACTAGCAATGATAACAGTGATATCAGTGGTAACAGCAGCGATCTGGATAACAATGGCAATGACAATGACGGTATGTTAAATAACGATCTGGAGGAAAAACGTATTTTAAAGAATACCAAAAACAATATCCTATTTGAAGTATTTAAGTTTCCTGATTGCAGTAGATATAACATAACTCAGTTGAAGAAATATATAGATGAGAAACTCAACAAAGAACAGACCTATTTGTTAGGGTTACATATAAATGCAGAAATAGAATATATGAAAAATGAATGTTCAAGAATTTTACAAAATTTACAAGAATTAGGTAATAAAGAAATAACATCTTCTGAAAATTATAAGAATAAGAATGAGAAGGGAAATAGGAAAAAAAGGTTAGATGCAAATGAAGAAGAAAATGAAGATGAGGAGGATGAAAAACATTCTGGAGGTAATAAAAGTACAAAAATAATATATGAAATTATTAATAATTTACTAAATGAATTGCCAGAAAAAATAGATATAAATGATTTAAAAATAGACGATATTCAAACATGTACCTTTATGGTAATAGCCTTAAAAGAAGCAGAGAAATTCAATATATTAATTGAATGCATTAATGACACTTTAATAGAAATAAAATTAGTGCTAGAAGGAATATTAAACATGAATGATAAAATACAAAACGCTATTAAATCTTTATTATTGCATAATATACCAGAAATATGGAAAAATTATTCTTATCCTTCTAAAAAAAAATTAATGCCGTGGTTTGATAATTTTAAATTAAGAATTATTTTTATAAAAGAATGGATATCAAAAATCAGAAATAATATTTTCCTACCAAATTCTGTTTGGCTATCTGCATTATTTAACCCTATATCTTTTTTAACAGCAATCAAACAAAAATTTGCTCATGAAAATAGAGTCCCTATTGATAAACTAAAGCTAAAATGGCATGTAACAAACATAACGAAATTAGAAGATTTGAATAACAAAAACAATTCCTTATACATACATGGGCTGTTTTTACAAGGTGCCTCTTGGCTCATTAATTCTAAGAATGATACTTTTGTTTTTGACAAAGATAATTTAAATGATAACATTTCTTATGGTAACATAATTGAATCAGTCCCAAAAAATATTTACTTTGCCATGCCCTTAGTATATGTCTACTGTGTTACTAATGAACAGGACGAGCTCTTAAAGCATAATGTTGAATCCCGCTCATTAAACACCCCACTCTACATTACTTCGGATAGGGGAAGCACCTTCGTCTGCTCCATTGATTTGAAGTACCCTTACATATAAACACTTCAAAGCATAACATAGCATACCTTACATACGAGCATTACATGTACACTGCACCCAGCACACGCACACATGCACTCACACATATACCCACATAGAACTTTTCCCCTTCTTGACATATGACTCAAAGAATGACTGCTCTTATTAATACAGTACTTTTCGCCCCCACTACACACGTAATTTATGTATACCCTCTCTTATTCTATTTGCAGCTTAGAGATTGACGACATAGAAGATAAATGGATTTTAGCAGGAGTTGCCCTTTTCCTATCGGATGATTAGTTCTTAATTTTTTTACTTTACATATTATTCTATATATTATTTAGGGAAGATATTTCATTCCTTATTTAAAAATTTGCACTTTTGCATTATAATATGAAAGGTGAGCCCACTATAAGTGATCTCATTAAAACTTATTGTTGACTTTTTTTCTTTTTATTCTTCAATTTTTCATATATCCTTTTCGATCTTACTTTTTCGTTTCTACTCTTACATTTTTACCTTTTTGTTTCTACTCTTTCGTTTTTACTTCTTACTCTTTCCCTTTTTCCAATTAATCCAGGTATTACTAATAAATTGAGGTTTAAAAAAAAAAAACAATTATCCATTAACAAAAAATTATTACTGTTAATCTGTTATTATCGATTTGTTATATATTAAACTGTTTTTTGCATGCCCACGCAAAGCTATGGCATCTGCAAATGGAATGGAATGAAAAAAAAAAAAAAAAAAAGACGAAAAAGCAAAATGGCAAAAATAACGGAATGATAATAATAAGATAATAAAAATGGCAAAATGATAAAAATGACGAAATGATAATAATAACAAAATAATAAAAATGGCGAAATGATAATAATAAGATAATAAAAATGGCAAAATGATAAAAATGACGAAATGATAATAATAACAAAATAATAAAAATGGCGAAATGATAATAATAAGATAATAAAAATGGCAAAATGATAAAAATGACAAAATGATAATAATAACAAAATAATAAAAATAATTAAATGATAAAAATAACGAAATGATAAGAATGACAAAGTGATAAAAATAACGAAATGATAAAAATAACGAAATGATAAAAATAACGAAATGATAAAAATAACGAAATGATAAAAATAACGAAAAAATGAAGGGAACAAAAACAAAGTTATTACAACATAAAAAATTAACAACGCTGTAAAGCGGCCAAATGACAAAGTAGCACAGTAACAACGTAATAAAGGAATATAATTTAATAAAAGTACAGAGCCAATTCTGTAGTTGTGGTGTATGCATTTATTTAAAAAATCCTTTTGCGTACTTTTACTAGAACATTTTATAGAAATTTTATTGCTTCTTCTTATGATTATAATGTTCTAATTTTTATTTTTTAACATTAAGAAAAAAATGCATGAATATATTTTATACACATTGACTTTTGATTTAATAAATTTATAGAAAACTTAAGTATTTACACTCGTTTTTTCAATAAATTTATTATTACTAAAGTTATGGAACTTGATTTTTCCTTTTTTTTGCAATTGTATTTTGATAAAAGTTTTTTATCTGTTCTTTTGTTTTTCCATATGGTTTTAATGCTAAACATAAGGAATCCCAATTTTTTCCATCTTTCGAAAATATTTCAAAATAAATTTCTTTTTCTTTATCGGTCCAACATGTAGCCGTTTTTCGTAAGTGCTGCTTGGATTGGTCAAAAATTTCTCCCTCGTAATTTTCAACTTGTTTTACTGAATCAAAAGAATATATATGGGTTGATTTACTTTCAACTAACAAATTCCTTTTACTTTCCAAATGCATACTGTCCGTTTCATTTATTTTATTAAATGCTGCGGTAATTTTGTTGTTGCCTGTAACTGAGTGCTTTTCATTTTGTTCACTTGTAGCATAAGCATCAACATGAAAACCATTTCCATTGCTACTTCCAGTGCGATTACCATTACCATAATCAGTGTCGTCAATGTTCCACATACCTTCTTCTTCGTTATTTAAAATACCATCTTTGATACTCATCATGTTTTTTTCCTCTCGACTTACGCGTTCTTCAACGTGAATATTGCTTGTACAGTCATTAAAGTTTAAATCTTTAGAGTTTTCATTTGTGAAAAAAATTAGTTTACTTCCTTTAAAATCACAAATATGTGTACCTGTTTGAAGGTTCTTTATATTGTTAAATTTTCTTCTTTTATTATCATTATTTATTGCATTTTCTCCTTCAACGAAGTTTCGGTTACGCTCTATTACAACAAAATTTCCGGAAGTTTCGTCTAGTGGTACGTATTCTTCTTTTTCTTCTTCCTCTTCACCAAGTAACTGCATTTCAGTTTCACTACCTTTTACTTCTATTTCTCTTTCTCTTTCTCTTTCTCCTTCTCCTTCTCCTTCTTCTATTTCTATTTCCCCCCTTTCCCAGTCATTAACTGTTTGTACTGTTAATGAAAAATGTTCACTTTTTCCATACATTTCGCGTTTACTGTTTTCCACTTCCAACATGTTTTCTTCTTCCTCTTGCTTGTCATTTATTTTTTTTTTATTATAGTATATTTCATTTTTTAAATTAACATTAAAGAACCCTTTTTTCAACACCATGCCTTTTCCTTTGTTACTACCACTGCTACTACTGTTAACTTGATGTCCAATTTTTTTTTTTGAAAAATTATGCTGTACTACCAATTGCTGTTCGAATATTTTTTTGTTTCTTTTACTACTTTTATCACCCCTTTCCTTTGTCAGAATGTTTCCATTTTTTATTTTTGAGAAGGCAGTATTTTTTTTTACATTTTTTTCTCTTTGTAATAAGAAATTTTTCTTTTGAAAAATATTCTTTTTTATTCCCTTTTTTAATTTATAATCAAAAGCAAAGGATGTCGCTTTTTTATGAGGAATGGGGTTTTTACTGACATTCTCGTTATTCCTTTGATTCATGTTTTTTAAAAATTCATAACATTTATATAAGCTTTCTTCACATGACTCAAGTTCTATATTATTTTCAAATGAGTTGTTCATTTTTAATTTAGACATGTGTTCACACTGTTCACCATTTTTAAGCACCTGGTTATTAGTACATTCGATTGAGTTAATATTCACATCAATATTACACATATGGGGGTATTTACATTTATTTAATTCGTATGTTGTGGGTATTAAATCAATGTTACTATTTACATTTTTCCTGTCATAATTATCTTTTTGTTCATTATTACTAGCGATATTGTCAATATTGTTCGAATTCCACGTGTAGTTATAAATAAAATTATTACTACTCTTTTTTTCTTCTATTGTGTTATAATTTAATTTCAAATCTGTATGACATTTGTCTTCATCCGGATCACATTTATTATCATTAATATTATTTAGGTTTCTTACCAAACTATGTTTTTCCTTATTAAAATCAATCATTAGATTATGTACCTCCGTACATTGGTATTTTTGCTCTGGGTTCATTAAAGGAGGGGGAGAGACATAATGATATATGGTATTATTCCTGTTTATGTCCTGTTCTTCTAATTCGTTAACATGGGGTTTATTATGAACGTTTGAAATTATACTAACAAATGGATTGTCCTCTACTTTGTGAGAATGAGAAGGTTCTATTATACCTGTAGAACCTGCAATGGGTGAAATACCAGTACCACTGTTTTTCCTCCTTCTGTCTTCTTTTTTTTTGTCATTTTCTATATTCTCACTATATTTGATTTCAATTATATCAGAGTTAATTCCATTGTAAATAAAGTTTTCATCATTCTTAATTAGGAAGCACAACTTTCTATTAGAACTTAGTATAAAATTATAATTTTTTGGTATTACATATCCGTCTGACATATTTTCTAAAAGTATACCTTTATTCATATTATTAGTATTCCAAGTGCAATTTTTATTATTATTCGTAGTTTTATTTGAACTATTTTTATTACATGTTTTTTTATATGTTTTAACAAAATAACTTTTAAAAAATTTCCTCACATTTATGTAACTATAATTTACACAATTCGTTTCTTCAAATTCACTTTTCACATAATTATTTTCTAATTTTTTTATTAGTTTATTAACAATTTCTTCTTTTGAATTTTTTTTACTAATATCAAAATTATTCACATGCGACAGTAGTTGCTTTTTATTTCTTTTTATTTTGTTTTCTGATAAGGTTAATAATAATTTCTTTAAGTTAAAAAAATTTTTTGTTAAATAATAAAAGTCAACACACTGCTTTGTATTTTTAAATTCTAAGAATTGACTTATTCTGTCAAATTTTTTTGGGTATAATATATACTTCTCTAAAAACATTCGAATTTCTTGCTTATTCCATATATAATTTTTTTCATTCAGTAGGTCTTCGTTGCTAAAAAATTTGTACAACTCATTCTGTTCTTCATTTTGGCTACCACTATTTCCGTCAGCATTTTTACCGCTGGTACTGTTACCGCTGATATCGCTTCCGCAAGTACTACCGTTGATATCGTTTCCGTAAGTACTACCGTTGATATCGTTTTCGCAAATATGACCACTCATATCATTTTCACTAATATTATTACCGCTAACATGGGGGGTTCTACAACTCCCTAAGCCGCTTCTGCGCACAACCAAATCAGCGTTACTATCCAAGCGATAGACACCATCCCTTTCGTCGTTTGTGCTACTGCTACCATTTAAACTAGCATTCTTAGTTGCTACATTTTTTTTATTCGCTGTAAAAAGAGACGACTCTGTACATTCAAATTCATTACCGAGGCAACCATGCTGTATACTTTCCAGCATGTTATTTGAATTGCTGTACATAACATTTCTTTCTAAAGAAAATAAGGACAACTTAATATTTTGCATACAATAAAAATATGGGTACATATCTGATAAATGTAAAAACTTTTTTTTTCTTATATCACTACAGAATATACAGTTTTTGCGCCAATTTACACATGGACCTGTTAAATTAGCATATTTAATATTCATATATTCTTTTTTCCTTTCTTTTTTTTCTAATAAATTATCATCACATATTTTCTTATCGTTAGTTATGTTATAGGCTAAGTTTTTATTATTATGTTTAAATCCGCAAGGTAATGGAACGAAAATGTTTGGATGATCATATGCTCGAACAGGTAATATTCCCCATGCAAATATATTTTTCTTTTCTTTTTCTTTTTCATATATATCAATATCTTCTTTCCATAACTTATATATTTGTTTATATATAACTGAGTGTTCTTTAATAGTTTTCTCTAGCTGATTTTTTCTATCTAAATAATAATCATAAAAATGATTAACCTCGAAAGGAATGTATTTATTTTTAACCTCTATGTTAAACTCTCTATTTTGCATAGGGGGCATGTAATATTTTAATATTACTTCATCATTGTTATCATTAAAACTTAACATATTAATATGAATTCTTAAATAATATATTTTCACTTCTTCCTCTTCGTTCCTCTTCTTATCTTCAAATTCATTATGATAAAAAAAATCATCAAAAATAGAATAACTCCTTTTTTTATTTATACGATATATTCGTTTGGTGTTATTATTTCTCTTCTTATTATTGTACATCACATGTTTTTTTCTTTCATCCATACTTTTTTTTTTCTTACTATTATTTTTACGCTTAATCTTTTCATCGACATTACTAGTAACCCGATCACTTGCCACATTCACCACATTCCGTTTATCATTAATAATAATATTACTGTCACTAATCTTCTTATCACTAACATTGTCATCATTATTGTTTCTATCGATATTGTTACTGTAAACGTTATTATTATAAGTGTTGTTATTGTAAGCATTGCTATTGTAAGCATTGCTATTGTAAGCATTGTTATTGTAAGCATTGTTATTGTAAGCATTGTTATTGTAAGCATTGTTATTGTACACATGATTAATACCAACACGGTTACTATCATTATGGTTTCCCTTGTGATTGCTTACATTACCCCACTTTTCCCCTCCAGTTCCACATTTCCCTTTGACATTTTCCTGTTTACTATTTTTTCCTTTTTTATTGTAGCTTCTTTTTTTTTTTTTTTTGCTCTTATTAGAATATATAGCGTATTTTTTATTTATATAATTTAACAATAATGAAGGTGTGAATGGAGAAGAGGAAGTGCTATTTTTTTTTTTAATATTTATTATTTTTTCTAAATGAATAATTATATCCTCTATATCATAATTTTCAGGATCATAATTTACATTATCTACATAAAAATAATGATACTTTTTTTTATCCTTAATTTCTATTCTGTTTAAATAATTCAAATACACACTATTAAAATAGAAACTATCATCTACTGCTTTAAGCGCACTAGTAGCATAGTCCATTTTTTTTTTTTTTTTGGGTTTTTTCTTTTTATTAAAAATGTTCTTATATTTGTATATCGACCCTACGTTAATGTCATTCTTACTAGAGCATATCTTTCTTCTTTTCCTCAAACTTAGAGAATTACACTCACCCACAGAAATATAATTCTCCTGTTTGTACACTTTTTTCTTTTTTTCTATATCATCCTCTTCTTTTATAATACCTTCTCTTATATCTGTTGCACTTTTTTCATCCATCTCATTGTTTGCTACATGGTTCACTACACTGTTTGCAACTCTGTTTGTTACCTTGTGAGCACTGAACTTATACGGGTCGTTATCATTATAATCTTCAACATTGTCATTACTGTAAAAATTACTCATATTATGGTTGGATGGAAAGATTAAAACTAATTTAATTTTCTTTTTTATACGTAATAAATATTCAGGAATAAACTTCCTTTTAATATAAATGTAAATATAATTATTTCTTGTTGTAACTTGATTATAATTTATATTAGTATAATCATCCGTATTACACTCAACATTTTTCGTATCCATAATTTGGTTACCCCCTATATTATCGCATTCATCTGTTAATACATAATCATAAAACTTGTTCATTTTTTCATTCTTATAATCATCATAACTTATCAATTTTTCTCTTTTTCTGTCAATTATTTCACATGGAAAAACTTTACTTATACTTGTGAAAAATGTTAATATATTTGATGTCATAATTCTTGTATTATTTCTGGTTACGTTTTTATTTATTTCCTTCTTCATATAAATCCAGTACACCTTATTTTTGTTATCATTTATAGCATTGTTAGAGGAATTATAAAAATTACTATCATTCATTATTTTACCATGCTTACTATTATAACTATTATTATTACCATTGATACTACTGTTATGCATATTAACATTGATATTACTGTTGTTATTACTATTATTATTAATGTTATCATAACTTATGGAAACATTTTTCGATACTTCTTTTTCTTCATCATAGGGGTTAGACGAGGAGTGATACTCTTTCTCCCTACATGAATATTTTCTTTTTAATGAAAAATAATACGTATTGTTAATATTTCTTTCTACTTCCTTCTTCTTCTCCTCCTCCTCCTCTTCCCCTTCTATTACTCCCCTTTCCGCTGATTCCCTTTCCAGTGCTGCTCTCTCTGACTCTCCCTGTTTCTGCCTCTTTTTTTTCCGAATAAAAAAATTTGTCAGTAACTTCCTCTTTCGTAGTTTTTTCTTCTCCTCCTTATATATTCTATTACTGTCTTGGTAGTCAAATACTTGATCACATAGATTCGTTTCTTTATAATATTTGTTTTTCGACAACGCATTAAATAAATTAAGGACAACAGAATTTTTTACTTTTAAGTTGTCACTTGTAAAATCGTTATGGGTACATTTGCTGTCCATACATAAATAGTTATAATGGAAAATTTGGGAAGGTGTAAATGAATTAGTAAAATGATGTGATGCGTTTGCATTGTTTGCTTTTCTTTTCTTTTTTTTTCTTTTTTCTGGTTTTACAGTTTTTCCTATCTCTTCATGATCTAAATATTCTTCATCTTCTTGTTGTTGTTCAACTTGATTATAATTTTTTAAAATTTTCTTATTTTTTCTAAAATCAGCTTTTATTAAATCCTTTTCCATTTTTAATATTGCTATATCATCATTATTTTCCTCGTTAGCATGTTTTATTTCTTTTGAAAGCTCATTCGAAATTTTTTGAAATACTTCTATATTATTTTCAATATTTATATTATTTAAATAGCTGAAAATGTTGACTAATTGATTGTACTGTTCATCTAACTTATTTAATCCTTCTTTCAGTCTTCTTTTAAGCTTTCTTATTATCATATTTTTTATATCTTTTTTTTTATAGTTATTTTTATTCGAAGCTTGGTTCTCGCCATTTTCCTTTTTATTTTTACTCTCTTTCATAGTTACTCTCACATTATATGTATGCGTTTATATTTATGCACGTACCGGGGTATGTACACGTGCGCAATATGTATATCAACGCATCGGAGTACGTACGTATATACAAATGTACATCAGTGTTTATCCGTTCAAAGGTTTTACAAATATATATATACATATATAAACCTTGGAGCAGAGAAATCTCCTTAAAATAACTTTTCCCTTATTCAGGCAAACATGGGGGGAAATAAAAAAATAAAAATAAAAGGGTGATAACATACATACATAGCTAATAAATTTATAACACAATAATAAATATATACGTGAAAAAAAAAAAAAGGCCTATTAAAGGCGTCAAAGAAAAATGAAAAATTAAATAAAAATAATGAAATCTCAAATGAAATGTAATGAAAATGTTCTCACCAAAAAGCGTTTTTTGTATTTACGTATATACTTATATCTGTAAATAAGTATGCATATATATACATATACATCAATGTTTACGAACTCATGGAAATAAAAGTTTCATTGAACAAATATTATAATATTTCTTAATTCATTGGAAACAAAAAAAAAAAAAAAAAAATTATATCATATAAAGAATTTCTTCCTATCAAAAAAGAAATAATCAAAAGGTTCTATTATTTTATGAATACTATAAAAATATATATTTATATAGATTGCAATAATACTTTTTTAAAGCTTAAGAAAAGTAGGCTTTTTGTACATATATGTTGATATCCTTTGATTTTTTTTTTTTTTTTTTTTGACATTGAAAAATTAAAATTTCATGTTATATTTTACGTGTATATTAGCAAAAATTATTACGAAAAAAAGAAATTTAAAGTTAAATTTTACACTTAAGCACTATACCTATTTTTTAGTATAGTAATTTAGAGGATAACTCTATATATATATATATATATATGTATATAAAATTTATTCTTCATTTCTTTTTATTCATTTCATTTCAATTTTTTTTTTTTTTTGCCTCTTAGATAACTATATAGGGAAAATGACAGAACTTACATGACAATATCCTTTTGTATGCATATAAGAATATTTTTTTGTTATATTTTTTCATTTTTAAGTTTATCTCTTTAAATGCTTAAATTGTTTTTTGTAAATAAAAATAAAAATAAAGAACTTCGGGTTAATAGGGTTAAGATTATTTATGAACATTTCCAACATACTCTGAAAAGGGTTATTACTATTTTTTATTGTTAATTTTCTTAATTTCAATGTTTAATATAATACCAATTTTTGTTGATCCTTTTTAAAAAAACAAATTTATAGTATTTTAAAAAGTTGTAAGGTAAAACTATATAACAACTTGTAATTATATAATAGTTGTAAAGGAAATATAATTATAAACATTCATAAAAAAAAAAAACATTCTTATTTTATTTTATTTTATTTTATTTTATTTTTTTTCTTTATATATTTTACTTTTAAAAATAGGATTAATATCCAAACATATGTTAATAAAAATGCGTATACGCCAAAAAATTATTAACACAATGGAAATTTTTATTACTGTTGGACAGATAAAAACAAAAATAACAACAGTGTAGTAGTATATATATATATTTATATATGTACGATATATGTAAAAATGGTGTGGAATTTAATAAAGACGTTATTGCTCTGTGTCCCTCCCATTTACTTAAATATATTTCTAAAAGTATGTTCTTACTCTTACTTTTAAAGAGAAAAAATTTGGGCATAAGTTATATACAGAAAAAAATTACGTAAAATAATGCAGGTATAATTGGTATACGTAGCATGTTATAGGATTGGTAAATAAATATATATATATATATACACATATAAGAATAAAAATCTTATTACATCACTTAACTGCTTATTTATATACAATCTTATGTGAGCGAACTTCCTCAAAAGTGTTATAAAATTTTCTTAAAATTAGCAAGGCCGAAAAAAGCGGCAATAATAGTAAAAGTAGAAGTACAATAATGTGCCTTTAAATTATAATTTCAACGCTTACAACCATTAAATAACTATAAATTTAGTCTTTCTTCTTATTTTTTTTTAATTTTATGAATTTTTTTTTTTTTTGTTATCAAAATGAATATTAAAAATTTTTTTTTACTAACTGACTTATTCCCAGTAATTATTTTATATTCATACAAAAAAAATATTTTTTTTTGTTCTCTTTATTTTTTAGAATAATATAAATTGTTTTTACTTTTAAAACATATTTTGTATATTTAGGGTGAGGTTCTTTTAATACACTATATATATTTATATATATATGTACACATTATATTTTTTTTTTTTTATGTACATACTAAACAGGTGTTTCCATAATGTGATTTTTTCTTCCTTAAAAAAATTATAGCACATAAAACAATATAATATAACCTGCCATATTTTATATGATGATAATAGAATACATTCGTACATAAATATTATGTTGTATGTGCAATAATGTATTTAATGTTTATTATACATACATATATATTTTGTTCCACAAGAAATAATGTATTAATTACTATGCGCATAAATAAATAAATAAATATATATATATATATATATATACACAAAAAGTATGTCTTAAAATAATAGGACTCAATGAAGAACGTAGTAGTAGAAAGTACCCTCACTAATTTTATTGTAATCTATGCCTCTTTTTTTTTATTTCTTTTTCTTTTTATTTTATTTCGTTTCATTCCGTTTAATTTTCGTTTAATTACTTTAATTTCCTTCTACTTTCTTTTTCTTTCTTTTTTTTTTTTCTTTTTATAAAAATATAAATATTTGAAATATAAAAGGAATGGCATTAACAGTAAAAAAAATGAGTGAAAATATGAACGTGTACGAATAAATGAATTACAGTAGTGTTTATGTAAATATATCTACCTTGTAAAAATAAAAAACAAATACCTAACGAAAAAAAGTATTACAAGGTACTAATATAGACTGAGTACACATCTATAATAAATGAAGCGTATTAAAATATACAAGCAGATGGCATTGTGATATAGATTCATTTATAGTAGTGGTGTTATTTGATATATACAGATATACAAATATATTTACATGTATATGTATTTGCATACTTGCATATATACATAAAAGAGTATAACACTTACGAATTATCATACTGTATTTGTAGACTTTTTTTCGCCCTTATATTTATTAGTTAACTACATTAATTGAATATTGGAGCAAGAAGCATCATATTAAATACATCATTTAAAAAGTAATTTCTTGCACATAATGGAGAAAACAAAACTGTTAACGATATAGTGCAAAAAGGTACATGAGGAATTAAAAAATTATATTTACATAAAGAACACTTTTATTGTATCATTTTTTTTTAAGCTTTATGTATAGTGTCATTTGAGGTTCACATGAAGTGCATAAAAATTTTTTTTCTTATTTTATTTTTTTTATTTCTAAATATATTGGGTGTTCTTAATATTGTAAGACATATTTTAAAGCCAACTTACAGCACTTACATACTAGCACAGTAATTACCCATATGTATATGTTATACGCGTGTAAATACGCATATACATAACACAAAGGTATATATATATATAAGAAAACGTAGATGATGGAGTAACCCATTTACAATTGCACTAGATGAAATCAAGTATTTTTTATAATTAAAAAAAGAAATTCTATTTCTTTTTATTTCGCGGATATCGCAATTTTTTGAAGTTAATTTTTGTTTCATATATGTATGTACGTATATATGTATATATATAATATATAAATAATTATTAAGTATCCATATACTTTCATCTTAAGATATATGATTATGTCAACTTTTTTTTTTTTTTTTTTCAATCAACAGTTTATTTAAAAATCCTTTTCTCTTTATATATATATATGTATGTATAAATATATAAATTTTAAATTTACATATCATTTTCGTTTTTTGTTTATAAAAATTTTTTGTTACCTTTGTTGAATGAATAAATAAAGAAAAACGAACTTTTAAATAAAAAGTATAAATTGAATGACATAAAGTATAAAGTGAGCACACAAAATTTAATTGGAGTGTAACTTTTGCTATATATATATATAAATATATAAAATTACCGTGAAAAAGGGAAAGACGGAAAAAGCAAACGTTTTAAAAAATATAGTAAACATACAATATAGATATGATAATAAAAGAAAAAATTGAATAAGTGTATACGCATGGTCATTCACTGTTTTTTCTTTTTGAAAACTTTTGCTTATTTTGTTTTGATTTATTTCAATCCTTTTTTGGATGATATAAACTGCAGTTGTTTATGAATGGAAATTTAAAAATAGACATTGACATTTGCTTAATGCGCGTATTTATTTATATTAACATATATTAAAATCTTGCGTAACGTACAAGTTAATATGTACGAGTAAACATATGTACACTTTACCATATGTACATATATGAACATGCAAAAAAAAAAAAATATATAATGTATATGCTTGTATTGTTTAATTTTTTTTTTATGATTAATTCGCTGTAGTTTACCAGTTGTTCATTTTAACCTTATCACTTTCTATTATGTTCCGATGTAACGAATTAAAATAATTTCTTTGTGTATAAGTCTTTATATGCATGTATTTGTATGTGCATATGTAATTTATATTTATATATATATATATATGTATACATATGCAGATATATATGTAAGCATGAATGCATTAGTTGTGTTTTATCAGTACGAGTGTAAATTTAAAATAAACGAACCAAAATATGCATTACAGGGACAATTAATTAAAATAATTAATCAAAATTTTTGTTGTTAAAATTAGCAATTAATTATGCGTTGTTTATATTTTCATGTGATATATAGAAATATATAACTTTAATGCAAACAAATTTATAAAGTTGTAAATGTATGTATATATATATATGTATTTGTATGTTCATGTGTTTTTGTAAATAAAGAATTAAAAATATACATATATTTATATACTTATACGCATTTATATATTCATCTTGTCATTATATTTTTCCTCCAAAGAGTGAATGTCAAGGAACAATGCATTTATGCATACATTTATATGCATGTACATCACAGAATGTCGAATTAAATTTCAACTTTTAAACAGATAAATTTCTAACCATTGTTTACAGTTGTAGTTAATTTTACTTGTTTTTGTACATAATTTTTGATTTTATTAATTTATTTTTATATGAATTATATTCATTATTTATGTGAAATTTCCCGTTTACTTTTTTTTTTTTTTTTTTTTTTTTTTTTTTTTTTTTTTTTTTTTTTTTTGGAATTAATTGCTTAAAATTACTAGTTTAAGTTTTAACTTAATTTTCATTTTAAATGGGTCTCCAAACGGAAAAGGACAAAGAAAGGGAAGACCAAAAAAAAAATTTTAAATTATGTAGCAAAAAATTCGAAACAGATGAATTAGAAGTTTTAAAAAAGGTATGAAAAGGAGGAAGTTTGTGTGTAAACATTGCATGCATGGGCACATACGTATTCATGCACTCACTCAAATACGTACGCACATACACACATATGCAGACACATACACAATCATAAGCATGAACATGAACATACGTACAGACAGAGGATGACACACATGCACATACGTGAATATATTTGTATACACACCTGTGAACTCTCTTTGTAATTTTATTGTTTCCCCTTTTATTTTATTTTATTTTATTTTAATTTTTTTTTCCTCATTTAGATATATAAGGAGTTAGGAAGTAGGTCTTCATCTAGTCACATCGACAAAGAGACATTCCTTCAATTTTTTCCCTTGCCAGGATTGTGGGGAGAGCGATTATTTTTGAAATTTAATTTTAAAAATACAGGTTATATAGATTTTGAAGAATTTATAATAGGAATAGCTATATGTTGTAGGGGTACTAAGAGTGACAAAATAAATATTTTGTTTGATATATTTGATTTAAATTCTGATGGCTATATTCAAAAGTCTGAAATGGTTGCTATGTTATCAAATATACCATATATTCATAAATTAAAGAATGTATTTTTTAACAAGAATAATAGAAGAAAATATGAATATGAAGATGAAATAAATTCAAATGATTATTATAATGATGGCTGTAACGTAAGCTGTAACGAAAATTACGGTGATAATTTTGCCGATGACGATGATGACAATAATGATAGTGATAGTAACAATGACGATGCAGATAGTGATAACGATGATGTTGATGATTACTACATTGATGAAGACCATTACGATCATCATGATCATAATTGTAGTTGCACTTACTGCAACAGTAACAATAACAACAATGGAAATAGTAACAACTGTAACGATAATAATGGTAATAATGATGATAGTAATGATGATAATAACGTTGATAAAAATGGTGATAATAATGGTGAGAGGCACATGAACAACCATAACATTAGCTGTGGTAAGGAACATAATGGGAGCGCGAATAATATAGTTTTAAATGATGGTAACAATAAGGAAAGTAATATTGTTAATTGTAGTAAATGCTTAAAACAGAAAAGTAGAATGGTAAATCGTAGCAAATTATTAAACATGAAAGAACTTGCAAGGAAAATTAGGAAGGAGAAAAAATATCAACTTGAAAAATGCTTTAAGGATATAAGAAGAGAACATTATGAAGAAAATAATTTTTTTAATCATGATAAAAAAATAAAAAAAGAAAAAGGGAAATCCCCTAAAGGATGTTCATTATATAAAAGTGAAAGTGATGATAACTCCAATTTATCTTCCAGCAGTACATCTAATGAAATTACTCATGATGATATCGATTACCAAAATGTATGCAAAAAAAAAAGTGTAAAATATAAAACAAAAAGAAAAGGATCTCGATGTTTAACAAATTACAAAACAGCAAATAGTGGCTTTTTGACCTCTTCTAGTGATAGCTACACAAGTAATGAGACTCATTCTCTTTTGAATAGTGAAGAAAATGATAGTTTCAGTTCTAATAAGGAGCAGAGGGATGGTTACTCAAGCCACACGTCCGACTCTTTTATTAGCATTTACGGTTATTTGATTAAGAATAAAAGAAGAAAAAAGAAAGACAGGCAACAACGAGATAGGGAAAAGGACAAAGATAAGGTCAAAGACAGGGAGGACGGGAATAAAGAAAAGGACAAATCGGATGAAGATATGGACGAGGGAAGTATGGTGGATGATGAAGATAAAGAAGGATCGAATGGAAAAGTTCAAAATGGGCATAATTGGAATAATGCGCATAGTGACCCACATGGCCAAAATGGGGAGGAGGAAAAGACACACGAAATTGGTAAAAAGGGAAGAAATCGCATCACATGTAGCAGAGGTGATATGAATATTTATAAAAAAGAAAAGAAAAAAGAAAAGAGAAGAAATTTATTTTTAAATGAAAATTGTCTTCCTTCCAAAACAGCTAGAAATATACTAAATGATGAAGAAAATAATGAGTCATCTGAAAAAAATGTGGATGTAGATGAAATTGTGGATATAATGTTAGAAGAGTGTGAATTTTTAGATAATGATAGAATTACCCCTATACAATTTAAAAGTGTTATATATAAATATGATTTTTTCCTGTATGTATTTTTTAGTTGTCTTCATGAAGATATATGGGGATTACAAGGTAATGTACTATACGGAAGAGATTATATTAGTAATTTTGTAATAAAATCAGAAAATTTTAAAAATAAACAAATAGCTGAAAATGAAGAGATTATTACAGAAGAATTATATTTTAAAATAAGGCAACTTTTTATTGTGCAAGCACCTGATTATGATTGTGTAAATGATAACTTATGTGTTAATTTTTTAAAAGAAAAAATTATGGAAAAAGAAGAAAGGAAGGAAAACAGTCAAAACGAATCTTCCCTATCCGATATGGATGATGAAAAAAACGAATCAACAACAAATAAGAAAAGGACAAAAAATGAAAATGATATTAATAAATCAGCAGTTTGTGGTACAATCAAAAAAACGAAAAATGAGGAAGGTACAATACAAAATGAAAGCCCAATAAAAGGAGAAGAGATGATAAGCAAAAAAGAAAAAGAATGTAACTACGGAGGAGGTAGTGACATTATAGCATATTACGACGAAGCAGTAAATGATAGCTTTAATAAAGATGCTACACGTGGTAAGATGGAAACGATGATTTTAAAGGGAGACGTAGAGAAGCCCACTTCTAATGGGGGCTATTGTATGGAAGGAAAAAATGGGGACCAGCTAAATAGGGGCATACCCAACGGGAAAAGTAAAAATAAGGACAAATCAAACGGGAAGAGTAAAAATGGTTTGGAGTATTATGGAAATTTGATCGAAATAGCTGACCAGAGTGACAAGACGAAATATGCGGAGGAATGTGAAAAGAGAGAAGTCAGTGGATCCACAAATGAAAGCACATTGGGAGTAATTGAAAACAATCAAGATATATCAAGTAAATTGAATGAGCAATTTATAAAAGAAGAATTAATATGCAATGAAATTTGTGATGATAAAAATGTAAGTAACTCGTTTGACCAAAATGAAAAGCATTATTTCGAAGGAGTACACAGAGAATTTTTGGATAAGGAAAACAGAATCCAAGATAAGACCACCTCTCAGATAAGTCAAAACATTTTTATGAAATCTAATAGGAATGATGTATTACAGAAGGTTCGAGATGAATCCCCTAAAAATGCTTTTACTGTCAAGAAAAACGTAAATGTGAGTGATAGAGAAATGTTTGAAGGGAATAAAAATGTTGTAAGCTGTGCGGAAAGGCAGAGCGGATCGGGTAAGCATATCGAATCGGGTGAGCATATCGAATCGGGTGAGCATATCGAATCGGGTAAGCATATCGAATCGGGTAAGCATATTGAATCGGGTGAGCATATCGAATCGGGTGAGCATATCGAATCGGGTGAGCATAACGAACCAGGTAAGCACAACGGCAGCACAGGTAGGGAATTTTTTTCCCTGGAGGATATAAAAAATAAGATCGGGTATGAGGTTGATTTTAACTTGCTGACCAACTCACTTAATGATATTTTTTCTAAAGAAATTGTGGAGTTCATACAAGCATCAAAAATTAGCTTTAACATTAGTGATGTATATAAGGAAAGAAGTGTACAAAATAAAGAGAAGTATAAGAAAGCTAAGAGAAATATTGAAATAATAAAAAATTATTCGAATAATTCTTTAATTAAGAATAAGAAAAAAAAATATTCGACTAATCATAAGGTAGAACATGAAATAGAAAAAGATCAGGGAATCAAATGTCCAAATGGTCAAGTCAAACTCTCTAATCGTTCAGAGGAAGAAAAAGGTTTAGTTAATCATATTGAAAAGGAATCTTTTATAAATATTAATAACACCTTAAATAGCGATGAAAATAATCAAAATACTGAAAGGAAGGATGTCAATGAAAAAGATTTAGAAAGGGAAAATGGTTTTTCAATTAATAATGCTATTAAGAAAGGCCTTTCTGGAATTAAAATACAAAATATAGAGAAGATGGATTTACTTGAAAAATTAGGTTTATCCAGTAAAAAAAACGACATACCTGTAGTAGGATGCACTATTTTTTCGATTAAAGGAAATGAAAAAAAGGAAGATACAAATGAGGAAACAGTGGAGGGAGAATCGGAAGGGGTTCATGATAACACTAAGGTGTTGAATGGGCAGGGGGAAGAAAAATGTGAAGAGGTTGGTGCAAGTGATGGTGACGGGGTGAAGGACAAAACAGATATAGTTGATGGTGTGAACAACAATGAGACGTCCAAGAAAGAGGAAAGCTCGAGCAATGAGAATGAAAGCTGTTATTATGAGAGTAAAAAGAAAAAGAAACACGATTCTTCAACAAAAAAGCATGTAAAGGATAGAAATTTATATTCATGTCCCAACTGCAAAGGGCCTTTTTTAATGTGTCCCAATTGTCATAGTAGGTACCCACGATTTTGTGTGAATGAAGATAAAATTGCAATGGAATGTGAATATTGTGATTGCGAACATTGTTATTTTTATAATTGTATATATTGTAATTTTGATTTTCAGAAATGTTTAGATATGATTAAGAAAAATTCACTTAAAGAGGGTATATTATACAAAATAGGGAAGCACCTTCATCAGTTTAAGGCAAGATATTATATATTATTTGATAATTTATTATACTATTATGATAAACAGAAAAATTTAAAACCAAGAGGATTTATGTTTTTAGAAGGGTGTTATGTAGAAGTAATATCTAAAAATGATAATATTAATAAGTACGGTTTTTCTATATGTCATAAGGGTACAAAACAGATTCAGAAGAGAAATTTATATGTGAATACATATGAAGAAAGAGAAGAATGGTTACAAGCATTATATTCTACTACAAAACAAAATACATTATATAATTTATATGAATTACATGAACAATTAGGTCGAGGAAAATTTTCTACTGTTTATAGAGGAATAAATAAACAAACGAATTCAGAATTTGCTATAAAAGTTATTGATAAAAGGTCTGTTTCGATTTATGAAAAAGAATTGTTAAGAAGTGAAATATCCATATTACGTTTACTTAGACATCCAAATGTTATTTATCTAAAAGAAATAATTAATACAAAAGAAACTTTATATATATCAATGGAATTAGTTAAAGGAGGTGAATTATATGACTTCTTACTTTCAGAAACAAGACTAAGTGAAATACATGCAAATAAAATTATTACACAATTAATTAAGACAGTTGCTTATTTACATAGATGTGGTATTATACATCGTGATATAAAACCAGAAAATATTTTATTAACAGATAAGTCAAAAGAAGCACAAATTAAGTTAACAGATTTTGGTTTATCAACCTTATGTGCCCCCAATGAATTATTAAAAGAACCATGTGGTACTTTAGCATATGTTGCTCCTGAGGTTATAACATTACAAGGATATAATCATAAAGTAGATGCATGGTCAATCGGTATTATTTTATATTTACTCCTTAGTGGTAAATTACCATTCCCTATTAATAAAAATACTGAAATGAATATTCAGAAAAATTATGTTTTAAATTTTAAAGATTATATATGGAAAAGTATATCTTCATCAGCTAAGGACCTTATTTCGAAATTACTTGAGTTAAATGTAGAAAAAAGAATATCAGCTAATGAAGCTTTAGAACATATATGGATTAAAAACCCAACTGCTGTTATTAATGAAAATTCTTTTATTTATAAAAATGAAGAAATAAATATATTAAATTTACAAGATGTTAGTGTTAGTACATTTAATATACCAAAATATGCTCCATTACATATTGAAGAGGAAAAAAATATAGAAGAAGCTGAAAATAAAAATGTTTTTAGTTTTCATAAAGATAATATGATATGTGAAAATAATGATTCCAATGACGACCCAGTTATCCCATTGCCCTATAGTGGTGCACCAATGAAGGAAAATACCATAGATAAAAATGCGCTTACTTTGTCTAAGGAAAACTCATTTCGTGAGGAACAAGCACAAGCTGATGTATCCCAAAGGAAGGATATGCATCCGGGAAACGATGAAGGAAAGAGTGGCATGAATGGTAAGAGTAGTGAAATTAGTCAGTGCAACCTGAACAGTCAGAATGGGAAGAATAGTCAGGACGAGCCCAATAACGCCGATGTAAATAATACCCAAGCTCAAACAAACACATAGGGGAGGATTCAAATTGAAAATGAAAAGAAGTATAAGCGCTGTGCACATATTCCTCTTAAATGAATTTTAATTTGCACCTTCTAACTTTGTGAAAGTGTGTATGAACTAGCTGTACAAGAATGAACATGTGAACAAGCAATATAAATAATTTTGTAATTACTCAATTTTTGGGAGGGAAAAAAAAAAAAAAGAAAAAAAAGAGGTGCTGCATTGTGGCACAGGTGCATATGTGCATACATTTATATATATATGTATATGTATATATGTACGTGTACGTGTATGTGTGCATCCTTATCCATTTACATTTTTGGTACTTGTAAGAACGCCTTTTTTGTAAGGCTCACAAACCTGTACATATTTGAGTGTAATAAGTAGTTCGTAAAATTACGTATTTTGCTCTCTCATGCTCCATATTTTGAAATTTTTTGTAGTTTTGTGTAATTTTTTTATACTATTTTATCTTAATTTATTTTTATTTTATTTTATTTTTTTGAGGCTCTCTTTAGTGAAACATTTATTATTATCATTTTTTTTATAAAAATTATCTTCACCTTTGATGGGTATTCTTTATAGGAAATCCCATTTTGTGCTCTCTTATTCTAATTTTTCTTTTTACGTAGTTTATTTTTATTTTATCCATTTTGTTCATTTTGCTCATTCTGTTCATTTTGTTCATTTTGCTCATTTTGTTCATTTTGTTCATTTTGCTCATTTTGTTTATTTTGCTCATTTTGTTCATTTTGTTCATTTTGCTCATTCTGTTCATTTTGTTTATTTTGCTCATTTTGTTCATTTTGTTCATTTTGTTGTTTATAAATACATATATGCATATACCCATGCACACACATACATATACATGTGTACACATATGTATCTATTTATTAGTAGGTTTTTTTTTATGTGTTTTACATGAAAAAATAAACATGGTTTTAAAATTTCAATTTGATCAGGTGTCTAATCAAATTTATTTATTCTAAAGGATGAAAAAGAATATCCTTTTTTACGAAAAAAAAAAATTTTATTTTTTGGCAAAAGATTATTCAATAACGTTTTTCTGGAGAGTGTATAACCTTTCCGTACCTAATAAACGTCACACGTCACATGTTTGTACATATATATATATACATATATATATATATATATATATGTATATGTATATGTATTAACATGCCTTATAAATATATGTACATGTGTACAGATTCTAATAATACATGTATAAAATTCGTGCCCATTCTTTTTTTTGAAATAAGATGAAGATGAGATGCCCCTGTGTTTATGAGTTTTAAGACAGGAATCAGATTCGAGCAAAAAAAAAAAAAAAAAAAAAATATATATAAATAAATATACATTAATATAAATACATAAATATACATTCATATAAATACATAAATATACATTCATATAAATACATAAATATACATTCATATAAATATATATATATAAATGTACCCTTACAGCATATATATACGTATATATACATATACATTAAATACGTACAAATTCATGCACATTTACCAGCGTAAAATGCTTATTAAAAAAAAGTAAATATTTTATCAACACAAAATTTATTCGATCCTTTTTTTTTTTTTTTTGCTGCTTTTCCGTTTATTGATCACTTCAGATTATTTAAAAGCAATTAAGCTCTTTATTTATGGGAGAGATGCGACTTTTGTATTTTCTAAAAATATAATTATAGAAATTATTTTGCCAATTATTTAATGGTACTCACGAGCAGTTAAAAAATATGTGAGAATATGCATATACGGTACATGCATACATACACAGGCATATATATAATTGCATATATATAATTGCATAGATATACGTGAATACATAAACGTGCATAAATATACGCGCATAGATATACATGCATAGATATACGAGCTTATTTATACACGCATGTATTCACATGAATGCATTCAAACTTTCTCACATGTGTTTATAAAATTTAAAAGTGCCTCATAAGGGGCATCGCAAATGCAAAGCCTTTATGCAAAATAAAATTTACATGAGTAGTTCACCATTTGAGTGAATTATACGTTTTAGTATTTGTTTGTTGTATGTTTGACTGTACTATTATTGATGAATAATAAAGTGCTTCTAATACTCGCTTTAGTAAAACATCAAGTCGACTTTGCATGCCCAGCATTTGCAGCTAGTATAGAAAGGAGAAAACGTATATAAATACACACAAGACAAACACAGGGACATATACGAATGTCCTAGCACATATCCACATATGTATGCGCGTATGTATATACTTATGTATGCACCTATGAGATGAGCTCCATTTTGACCTCATTAGGTTATGCCTTCTCTTACGCCTGCCCATGTTAGCAAGCAGTACATACGAAGAAAAAGGAGCACTAAAATGGATGAAAGGAAAAAATTGAAAATCAATAATTTATTTACAACTGTTAACTTAAATAATAAAAAGCAGGTAATAAATAGAAGTGCAGATAATGATGGAAGGATAAACATAGATAAGGAAAAAAAAAAGAGCATATGGTCTTTGTTTTCGAAAGTTGACGACCCGTTCGAGGAAAAGAAAGATGCAGACAGTGTAACTGATAAGGAGTATAACAGTAAGGCTACTCCTGATAAGATATATGGTGATAAGGCTACTTCTGATAAGATATATGGTGATAAGGCTACTACTGATAAGATATATGGTGATAGGGCTACTACTGATAAGATATATGGTGATAGGGCTACTACTGATAAGATATATGGTGATAAGGCTACTTCTGATAAGATATATGGTGATAAGGCTACTTCTGATAAGATATATGGTGATAAGGCTACTTCTGATAAGATATATGGTGATAAGGCTACTACTGATAGGCCAAATGACGACATTTTTTTTACGCCAAGAAATGCGCCCCAAAAAAAGGAGGAAACCCCCAGAAGCTTAAGTCAAGGCTTATTTAAAAATATGCAAGAGAATTATGATATTAAAAAAGAAATAGAGAACATTTCAAACAGCTTTAAACGTAAAAACAATATATTATTGTCAGAGAAAACAGATGATAGCCTGTTAAGTAATATACTATCAGCTAAGAGAATAAAAACAAATAAAACTAAAACAGAGGATAATTCGTCATCGTACAACTCATATAAAGAATTTTTTTTAAGAGTTACTAATCATAATCTCAAAGAAAATGATGAAAAGAAAAAAGTGGTATCCGACAATTTGGTAAATAACAAGATATGCTACAAAATAAAAGATGATAATGTTCTTAGTAGAATAAAGAAAGAAAACAAGCAAAATCTCGGTGATCTTGAAGAGAAGAATAGAAATACTACCTTGTGTAATTACAAAGTGGATGATGATAGTATTACCTCGGGTAAAGGGCTAGGCAAAACATGCCCAACAACATCCGATGGAGAGAAAAAAAATATGTACACATGCATAATAAAAAAGAAAAATATATGTGTTCCTGTGAATGTAGTAAATGAAAATAAAAATAAAAAAAATAATAATAATATAAAAAAACTACAGAACTGTTTTAGTAAAAATGATAAATTTGATATATTCAATCACATAGGAGATGATGTGTTCAGGTATATTTTGTCAAATGTAAAAAATAAAAATATGTTATTATTAAATAGAAGATTTTGTTATATTATTCGTTTCTTACGTTTAAAATTGATATATGATGAGTCTTTAAAAAATACTATACCCCCTGAAAGTATAATAAAAACAATATATGCCTCTGAGAATATTGAAATATTAGACTTATCAGGATGTGCACACATAACGTCTCATCATTTTAATTTACTTTGTAACTCTAATAATATCAAATTTAATAAAACTTTAAAAATTTTATGTTTAAAAAATTGTAATAAAATATGTGATTCTAGCTTAAAAGCACTTTTACATAGATTCAGGAATTTAAAAGTAGTTGATATACGTAATTGTTATAAAATTAGTCATGAGGGAATATACCCTTTAAAATTTAGATCAACCTTAACTAAGTTGTACATTGGAAATATATCAGCGTCTAGTTTGACAAATTATCATTCCAATGACTCCCTAAGGGTATTGTTTGGGAATAGCACTAATGGGAGTATGGCTTATGGGAGTAGCCATGACAACAAGAACAATAACAGTGACTACATACTTCTAGACACAGTTCTGAAAAATTTAGTATGCTTCGAAATTACGAATGCAAAGCAGCTGAATGATATTTCTTACTTATATATGATAGCGAAAAATTTAAAAATTTTTAACCTAAGTGGATGCAACATTGATGATTCCGCTTCTATTTTTTTTAAAAGTTTTACAAACCTCATAGCTCTCAATTTGGCTGATACGAAAATATCAAATGAGGTGATGAAAACAGTAGTTAGCTGTTCAAAGAAATTGAGGATATTAGACATTTCCAAAACATTCGAAATGGATAACAATACGATTTTACAAATTTCGAGGAATCTCACGAATTTACGAAAAATTAAACTATCTTCATTGCAGTAAATAAAAAAAAAAAAAAAGAAAAAAGGGAAAAACACATAATATGTACATACATATATATATACAGGCGGATAAATATATATAAAGATAGACCAGTTTACATAGGAGAAATTGACTAAAGTTTTTTTTTTTTTTTTTATTTTATTATGCTCGGAAGTTTATGCCTCCATTTGACATTCGCCATTGCGTGTTCACACATACGTATAATAAGAAGCGCTTAGTTAAAACTTCGAATTTTTTTTTTTTTTTTCCAGAAATGTAGACAATTTTTGCATTCGAGAGTTTTTAAAACACTGCAGGGATTTAACAGCTATTGACTTCTCAAGTTGTTGGAAGGTCAATAACTCTTTCTGCAGTGCAAATGGGTTACATGTAGCATCAGGTAATTATTCATATTTACACTTCGTACTAATGGATACATATAATATTATTGTGTTTTTGCCCCTTCTTACTAGTAAAGAGAAAATAAACACGCTCACATAATGCATATTCTCACGTACTTTCAATTTCAGGGTGTAAACTGAAAGACGTGGGGGCGTATCAGTGCTCCATCGATAGGAAGGTTTGCGAGGTGTCTCTATCCGAAGCTGGTTGTTCTTCCATTCGCGTGCACATTTATAATGTAAAAATGGAAAAGCGGAAAAAACGAAATAAATTTGAAAAATTGATAATGGGAAAAAAAATTGAAAAAACGAAATAAATTTGAAAAATTGAAAATGGGAAAAAAAAATTGAAAAAACGAAAAAAAATTGAAAAAAATGGATGAATAATTAAGATTAAAAAATAAAAATTAATAAAAAGCTTGCCCTAAAGTAGAGCGCGCGTTCATGCTGATACTCTTGCGTGCTCCCGTCAATACGCACGTGCATTATAAGTATATGCATACTTATACATATATATACTTATATATATATATATATATGTTTTTCCCTTTTGTATGAATTCACAATGCAGGAGTTGAAATTGTTTGAGACATCAATATATACGGACATTAATTCCCTCGAGCACGCAGATTAAGATTACGGATATTTAAATATGGCACTGTCCTTCGTACTACATTTTGAACTAAATTTTTTGTTATAGCTTTTGTTAATACTTTTTTTAATATATATTTTTTTTTTTTTTAAATAATTTTCTTCATTTTTACCATTTGATTTTATTTTTTTTAAGTTCAAAATGACTTTCTTTTTTTTTTTTTTTTTTTTTTTTTTTTTTTTTTTATACATCCGTTTTAAGATAACTTTTAAGGTAATTTTTAAGATAATTTTTAAGATAATTTTTAAGATAAAAAAATTTAAGATAAATTTTAAGATAAAAAAATTTAAGATTGCACTTTCATTTTTATTTTAATTTTTATTTTTTGAAATAGTGCATCACATTTTTAGCCATTTTTCGTCGATTGGGTTAGGCATAATATAATATAAAAATTATATTTATGGTATACACTTTCAAATACATTTACAAATATATTTAGATATAAATATATACAAATATATTGTACATTTTTACTTAAATGTTTATGTTTTCATATACATTTACATGTATATTTACGAATATATTTACGTCTATATTTACGAATATATTTACGTGTACATTTACTAGTATATTCACGTGTACATTTACTAGTATATTCGCGTGTACATTTACGTTTATGTTTATATTATGAATACTCTCATATATACATATGCGCATAAAAAATTTTTTACTATAATTTGTACAAAATGTACATAAACAAATAATACTACCATAACCATGTGATATTATTATATCCAGAAAATAATACCGCTTATTATAAATTTTCACTTTTTAAGTTATAGAAAAAAAAAAGAAAAAGGAAAAAAAAAAAAAAAATGATGAATTGTTTTTATAACTTTTTATGAAGAGGAAATTATTAATGGGGAAAGGGTACAAATTTTTTAGTTCTAAAGTTTTGTTTAAAATGTAAATTTTTTTTCAAATATATTTTTTTTTTTTTTTTTTTTTTTTTAAGTTATAATATATAAAATTCTTTTTTTTTTCATAAAACGTGTTTTTTCATAAAATGAAGCTTTTTTTAAAGCACCTCCCTTTTTAAAACACAGCCCTTTTTAAGGTACAGTCTTATATAAAGTATAGTCTTATTTAAAGTATAGTCTTATTTAAAGTATAGTCTTTTTTAAAGTACAATTCTTTTTTAAAGTACAATTCTTTTTTAATCAAAATTACATATATTTTTTAAAAAAAAACAAAAATCAAGCGAAATGAATGAACAGGAGGAAGAAACGAACTCAGATTTGGAAAAAGAGGAGGGAAATACTAAAAAGGAAGATACCAAAAAGATTGATAGTAATAAACATATCAGTATATGTAATGATAAGAAGCAAGATGAAGTAGGCAAAATGGTGAGCGAGGTAAAAAAGAAAAAGGACAGGGATCAAGCAAGTCAAAATGATAATACAAACACTTATGACAATATGAGCGAACTTTCGAATACGTACGAGGATGCAAAAGAAAATGAAAGTGAAATTTTGAATAAAAATATAAACAGTGGTAATATTAATATGGAGAACATCAGCGTGAACAATATTAACATGTACATTATTAACAGGGGTGCTACAAACGGAGTTAGCACAAACGGGGTTATAGCAAACGATGATAAATGCGTTAACTGGGGGGATAAGGACCATATGGTTGAAATTTTAGGACAAGGGGAAGCAAAAAGTAATGTATTGCGCAATCGATTTTTAAAAGAAAAAGGTGGTACCAATAAGGATAGTAATAATGATGGTAATAACAGCAGTGGTAGGAAAGGGATAGGTGAAAATGATCAAGCGGACGTGTGCGCTAGTATCAATAATAGTAGTAGCAGTAACAGAGGGGAAAGAGGGGAGCAGAGCAACACGAACGCAGAGCAGATTCCGTCGGATATGGAGTGTGCGATATGTATGAAACTTTTAATTATTCCTGTAACTATACCATGTGGTCATAATTTTTGTAGAGATTGTTTAGAAAAAGCAAAGGAGTATAAGAACTCGTGTCCTTTATGTAGATCACCTATGGGTGATAAAAAAAATATTAACATTTTGCTATCAGAATTAATAAAAGAAAAATATCCTTTAACATATGCAAAAAGATTGGAAGAAATTGAAATATTAAAAAGAGAGCAAGAAAAAAAAATTTGGAAAGAGAGAATTGATGCTATTAAAAATTCATCTATCATCCCTGTATTCAAAGTCCCATTAGCATTTGGACCATACTTTCCAGGAGAAGTTTTCGATATAAATATTTATAATAAAAAATTTATAGATCTTATTGAATTAATATCTAATGAAGGTACCTTTGCCATTGCATCACCATGTAAAGATAAAAATGATGATGATAAAATGTATGGTATTCATGTTAGAATATTAGAACAAAATAGTACTAATCAGTTTTTTAATATAAAATGTGTAGCAAATTTCAGAGTTATATTATATAATATAATTCATTTTCATCAATATGACAATTATATTGCACATCATTCTCCTTTATTTGATGAAAATGTACGAGTAAAATTATTAGAGTATAGTTTGCTTGGGGTGATACCATTATCTTCATCAGTTGCTAACAGTACAGATGATGATAAGGATTGTATGCCACGTAGAGATAATATAATAGACGTTGGAAAGGAAAGAGTGAAAGCTCTAAAAAATCTATTAAATACTATAGAGGTCGAGGATGATATCAATTCTATTTCGTCTTATTATGATGAGTATAAAAATATAATGAATAGTGCAGATGATAGTATAACTGAATATATTAATCTATACAATGCTGTAAAGTATTATTCTTGTGTTATATTTTCAAGGATTTGTTTACTGTGTATAAAATATCAACTGAATCGATTTGGAAATGCAGGTATTCGCTTATTTAATACTAAATTTAGAAATATTAAACTTACTTCATCTGAGCCATCAAACGAAGAATTAGAAAATTTTTCCTATTCATTAAGTAGTGCAATCATATCAAGATCTATTCTTAAATGGAGATGGTTTACAATGACAAATACTAGTGAACGATTAGAAAGTATAACACAATATTTTTTGAAAAAAAAAAATAAAAGTATCTTAGCCCTTGACAATTCGCGCTCACCACTTATCCATAGGCTTTTTATGTTAGATTCAATATCATCCTCCCTGTTAATCATCTTTTTTATTATATTTATTATTTGTTTAAAGTATTTTTTCCACTGATTAGTGCATATAAGTATGATTATATGTAAATGTACCAATCTATGTATATATGTAGTATATATGAATGTATATTTCTATTTATACACTTTATAGTTAGCTCTCTTTGTGTATTACTGCTTCCTCTAGAATGGCATGCACATCGCTACCTTCATGTTAAAAAAAAAAAAAAAAATTTTTTTTTGTATTTACATCACATTGGTATATTCTTCATATTTTAATGATGAATTCCCACATTAAATTTAACTCATATGTAAATATCACAAAACTTGCGATATATTAATATTTTTTTTTTGTCTAAATGAAATAAAAATTTTGATATACATCTATTTGTTTGATAAAGTCATATTACACCCTCCTATGAGATGTACTGGACAGACTGAGTTAGTGGTGGGTTGGGGTAGACGTTTCATAATAGCATTATCGCGTTATTGCATTGTCATATCATCATGATATCACATGGTACTCTCACCCATTTTCCGCAATTACCGTTGTTTTGTCCTATTCTTTTAGCTAAGTAATATATGAGATATTCTTTACGATTACTTTACACGTACGTTTTAATCATCTATATATTTAAAATAATTAAAAAAAAAAAAAAAAAAAAAGGACAGCTTTCACCATACCACATAAATGTGCATAAATTTTTACGTTTTCCATATATTTTTCCTTTTTTAGCATAAGACAGGTGAAAGATATAAGATATAAACTTGTGTTTGTGTTTATTAATCAAAGTTTTATTAAACTTCATAGAAATATTTTTCCTACCATTATGGTGTTAAATAACTGTGATAAAAAGGAGCGAAGGGAAATGAACGAATAAATATATAGTAAAAGTAAAACTACTACAAAATGAAATAAAGAAGTACTAGGGGGTATACTCATAATCATATAGTGTGTTATTACTAAGTTAAATGGGATACTCAACTAACTGCCTAGTTCATCGGTTATAATTGTACTTTTTGTGTATAACAGTGAAATATATCAAACTGTCTGTTTTTCCTTATCACCTACTATTACAGGAGCACCTGAAACGGCTCTTGGTATTTCGGCTGTCTCTGTTCTGTATATTTTTGTACTTAACCATTTATATGTTTATTCATTTATTTATTTATATGTTTAATCATTTATTTATTTTAATTTTTTTTTTTATATTAATTTTTTAAAATATGCAAATATCAAATGAACTTTTATCGTTTAACTCATTGTTTACATCTTACGAATGACGAGACTCACAAATTTTGCCCTTTTCTCTTCTTCCATTTACTCATTTATTACTTCACATTGATATCCTTCCTTGCTTTTGCATAAATACAGAATTATGCACACGTAAAAATGTACATACATACATACATACATGCATACATAAATACATATGTACATACTGATATACATACGAACACACATAAATTCATAAAAACCCAACGTTTGTACAAATACGTAATGGAATGCTTTCCAAATATATATGCATTTTTTATCTTAGCTTTGGTTCAGTTGCTAGATGAAAATCAGAGTGATTTACTAAAATAATCTTAAAAAAAATTATCATAAAAATGATTTACTTCGAAGGTTTGTAGTCTTGCTTGTGCGATAAAAATGGAACAAAAAGGGGAAAAATAAAACTTAAAGGGAAAAATAAAACAAAAAGGGAATAATAAAACAAAAAGGGAATAATAAAACAAAAAGGGAATAATAGAACAAAAAGGGAATAATAAAACAAAAAGGGAAAAATATAAGCAAAAAGAAGCAACGAAAAAAGTAAAAAGAGCATTCTGTTCGTACCAAAACACATTTTATTTTTCCTTTATATTCTTTTTATAAATAGGTTTATAAACAAAAATTATTACAATGGATAACACGCATTGACAATTATTTTTTCAAATGTAGAGGCACTCACATAAATGACTTGATCATTTAAGTATCAAAACAATCTAGAGTATTTGTCACATTTCTTTACACATGCATAGGTATTATTAAATATTTTTAAGTATACTAAAAGATAAGCACAAAAAAAAAAAAAAAAAAAAAAAAAAAAAAAAAGAATAAAAATAAGTGGAATAAAAAGTGAGAGCAAAAGTGAAAACGAAAGTGAAAGCAATAGCAAAAGCAAAAGGGAGAAGAAACATATTTAAATTAATAATTGCTGAATCAGAAAGAACAAAAAAGGAACAGAATAAAAGAAAAAATAAAAGTAAAATAAAAGAAAAGATAAGAAAGAAAAGAAGAAGAGGCTTATTTTCCTCATTGAAATTAATGTTATTACAACTTCAATTTTTTTCCTTTTTTTCAAATTGATAATTTATCATAGAATTCTGAGGAATACCCTATTTTTAAATGTAATAATTATAGTAATTATAAAAATTATGAATATTATAAAAATTATAAAAGTATGTTATTAAATTTTAATAAATGTACTGTTCAAATTATGACTGCGCTTAAAACTCATATCTGTTTTTTATTCCTACTTTAATGTACGAATGTGCATTTATTACATATCATTATGTATGCGCGTGTACATATCTGTGTAGTAGTGTTACGTGATAAGCACATACAATTAGTGCACATTTATGTACATATATACCCATGTACATATGTACGTGCGCATTTATGTACATACATGTATGTACTTATGTATACATTTGTTTATTTCTTCCTTTTAGATGAATAATGTTCCTTTCAACTTCAATGCAAATGCCCCTTCGTACTACCCGGGAATGTTGTACAAAGCAGAAGAAGCGAACGAGGCAAAAGAGAATGAAATAGAACAAGTATTAAACATTTCAGATAATATAGAGGATACAAATGTAAACGATATAGAGGATAAGATAAGTAAAATAACACTGAATAGTGATGAGTCTAAAGAAGATATAGAAGAGTTACAGGAAGAAAGGATACAAGAAAAAAAGAGTACTATGGTAGAAGTAGATTCAAGGCATCACTTAAACTTAATTTTTATTGGACATGTTGATGCAGGAAAGTCAACGGCTTGTGGTAATATATTATATATATTAGGATATGTTGATGATAGAACTATAGAAAAATATGAAAGAGAAGCAAAGGAAAAAAATAGGGAGAGCTGGTTTTTAGCATTTATTATGGATATTAATGAAGAAGAGAGACAAAAAGGAAAAACTGTAGAAGTAGGAAGAGCACATTTTGAAACAAAGGACAGAAGATTTACAATTCTTGATGCTCCGGGACATAAAAATTTTATTCCAAATATGATTAGTGGTGCTGCTCAAGCTGATGTTGGTGTTTTAATTGTTTCCGCACGAAAGGGAGAATTTGAAACGGGTTTCGAGAGGGGTGGGCAAACCAGGGAGCACACGCTACTTGCCAGAACCTTAGGTATGAGCTCCTATTCTACATAGTGACGTTTTGTGCTTGTTCGTATGTAACATTTTTGCTGGTGTGTATGTTTATATTTGGGGAATATTTTTTTCCTTTATTTTTCCTTTTTTTTTTTTTTTCTTTTTTTTTCATTTATCATTTTCTTTTTCTCTTTTTTTTTTTTTTTTTTTCCGCATGCTTCCTTTTAAGGCATAAATCAACTAATAGTGGCAATAAACAAAATGGATGATCCAACGTGCAACTGGAGTGAAGGAAGATATGATGATATACAAAAAAAGATAACTCCTTTTATAAAATCATGTGGGTATAATATAAATAAAGATGTATATTTCGTTCCCATTTCTGGCTTAACAGGTCAGAATTTATCTGAACATGTGTCTGATAAAAATTCCAAATTACATGATCCAAGAGCTAGCTGGTATGATTTATCAAAACCTACTTTATTTCAAATTTTAAATACATTACCTCCCCCACCATGGGATGAAAAAGGACCTTTAAGGATTCCATTATTAGAAGGATATAAAGACAACGGAATTATAGCAGTTGGAAAAATTGAGTCAGGCACAATATATGGTAATAATATGAGTTGTACAATAATGCCAAATAAAGTTAAAGTAAAAGTTTTGAATGTATATTTAGAAGAGGATGAAGTGCCATATGCAAAACCAGGAGAAAATGTACGTGTAAAATTATTGGGTGTGGAAGAAGATCAAATTAGTAAAGGATTTGTTTTATGTGATTCAATCAATTTATGTTCAGTAGTTCATGAATTTATTGGAAGAGTAGCAATTGTTGAATTACTTGAGCATAAGCCAATAATAACAGCTGGATATTTTTGTATTTTCCATGCACACACCACTTGTGAAGAAATACAGTTTGTTGAAATGTTAGAGGTTATTGATAAAAAATCGAAAAAAAAAAAAATTAAACCCAAATTTATTAAAAGTGATTGTATTGTAACTGCACACTTTTTACTTTCAAATCCTGTTTGTGTCGAAGTTTATGACAAGTTACCACAATTGGGAAGATTTACCTTGCGTGATCAGGGAAAAACCATAGCAATTGGAAAGATACTCGAATTAAAGGCCTAATGAATAATGTGCGAATGTGGTAAAATGGCTAGTCAAAAAAAAAAAAAAAAAAAGACAAAAAAGACAGAAAATAAGGGAAAAGAATAAAAAATGAATATACAAGTGGAGGAAAGAAATAACAATAACATGAAGCTGAATTAGTGAGGAATGTCAAATCTTTAATGTTCATTATTACATAATTCTCTAAGTGCTGTTTTTGCCAAATGTGAATTTTTTTTTTTTTTTTAAATGCATTTAAAATATCACGCTCATAAGGTTTTGTATATGTATGCAAAGTCTTTTATTTTTTGGTTTTTACCATAGCGGAGCGTTAATGGGGAGGAGGAATCGCATAATAGTAGTACAGAAAAAGATAGCAACAATACACTATTTTTTTAAGGTATTTGTGTGTACATATATACACGTATATACATGTACACGCATATACATACACACATACATATGAATCATTTTGAAATAAGCTGCTTTAACTTTTTTTGTGTATTGTATGAAGAATACGAAGAATTTGAATATTTACGAACAAGAAGAAAAAATGTATAAGATACATTGTGTTATCATGTATAAATATATGTGTTTAGTATTTATATGTATATGTATTTATATGTATATGTATTTATATGTATTTATATGTATTTATATGTATTTATATGTATATGCATATATATTTATGTACATACGTCATTATATGAATAATTTGAAAAAAAAAAAAAGTGCATACTTATGAAACAATACTCTTTTAATTTTTCCTTTTTTAAAGACGTCAAATATTTATTCTCGCATAGGCTTATTTGAGAAGCACATATATTTCAGTTCTTGATTTCTTTTCCTAAATATGTAGTACGTCGTGTGCATCCTTATGCGTCTGTATATGTACATATATATATGTATATAGAAAACTAATTTATGAGGAAAAATTTAACAACGGAACATCATCATATTTGTATTAATAAAATTTTGTTCCTTTAAATAATAAAGTTGATATTTAAAAAATTGTTATGTTTCCTTATACTAAATGTGAAAATTTATGTATTAATATAATGCAAAAATCATATTTATAAAAAAAAAAAATTAATTTAATTTAAAAAAAAAAAAAAGTGAGGAAATGTAACATAAATTGATAAATTATGTAGAACTTTGTTTTTCCTATTTTTCCAATTATCACATATGTGTATGCTAGTGTATGTATATGTAAGTTCATATGTATGTTTATATGTATAAGTGTATATATGCACGTACGTACGTACGTACGTCTGTACATATATGAGCAATGCATAATAATTAAAAAATTTGTTGGCTAATATAAAAGAATAAACCTAAAATTATGATTAATTCAGCAACACAATTTATAGTATAGGAAACTGAGGTACTATAACAAATTAAAGAAAAAAAGGGGAATAATGTAGTAAAAGTAAAGGTGGAAATAATATGTATTCATTCATTTCTAAAAATTAAAATAATTTATATAATGGAAAAGGGGGACAAATACAAAAGAAAGGGGGAAAAAGGAAAAAAATAAAATAAATTACACAAAACAGGGAAACATACATATATATACATATGGCATGTACACGTATTTCTCAGAAATAAACATACAGTGGTACAATAAGCTCACAAAATAAATGTGTTATTATGAAAAAAAAAAAAAAAAAAAAAAAATTTTTACATGTAAATCAATGTAAAATAATGTTAACCCATGGGTGGAGGATCATTTTGGTAATTCCTGTAGACATATACAACTCGTTCTTCATTTTGGTACAACGCACAAATTGCATAAAATGGCATACATTTTATACACTTGTAGTATATAAGTATACACATATGGTACATATATGTACACGTGTATATATACGTATACATTTACGTACAGCGAGCATTGCGAGCACGTGAACTAACCTTCATAGATGCAGCTTGCGTTGTTTAAAAATAAGACTAAGAATATTACTATTTCTTATAATATAGAAAAGTACAACTACAAATATTACTATCCATATAATGTACCAAGTGGCTACTTCATTATTATTCATGATAAGATCTTCCTGCAAAGACAAATCAATATTGGCAATAATTTTTTCTCTCTTAGCACTTGTTGTTTTTAAACTTTTTGAAATAACTTTATCAAAATATTGTGGTAAAACGAAATAATTATTAATAAGTTCATATTTTTCCTTATTATAATGAAAATATAATGTAGGTAGTATCCAATTTAATATTACACCTGGATAGGTATAAGTATTTAAAACCATTTTGAATGCTTCAATTTTCATTGTATTTTTTTTCCCCTTATTTACTTGATCAAGAGTTGTATTAATTTTTTCCACAAGGTTAGCAGCTAAAGAATTCATATTTTCATTATTATAAATCAAGTCTGATATTTCATAATATTCATAAGGAATACGAGTAGTAACTAAAAATTTGTTTACATCTTTATTATGACCTTTATCTGTAATTACTACACATCCATTTAGCATTGCATCAATGACTGTTTTATTTAACATACCAGCAAATTTTGAACTGATTACACATACTTTACTTCTTTGTAAAATATTATAATATTCTTTCATTTTGTTTTTTATAAGTTTATGAGTTGTTTGTAAACCCCATACTTTCCAGTAATACAAATCTACCTCATATTTATAAATTTTATCTTTTAAGTTGTTCATATTTTTATTATATATATAATCCATAATTTTTTGAATAAGGAAATCGTTGTAATTACTTGATGTTGTATTATATAAATATAATATATCAATATCTCTTGTAAAGCTATTAAAAAGTGATGATGGGTCTTTAAAAGTACATACTGGTAAAAATAAATCTAACAATGAATAACTTAATTCAACACTTGGATTATGTCTATTTCCCATTTTCCTTGCAAGGTCATAATAATAAGTAGGACTTATTCCTCCTCTATTATTTGGTTCATTTTCTTTTACTTCAAAACATTTATCAAATTTTTTAAAACAGCATGGATTAACTGCATGTGGTAAGAAGGCCCACAAAGTTTTGTTATCATCATCATCATCATCATTATAGTCATTATTGGTACCATTCATACTATTGTAATAACCACTATTCGGATCATCCTTATCTAACGTTTCCTCCTCCGTATCGTCACCAGGTGAAGAAGAACCCTTTTTTCCTTCTTTTTTTTTTTTATGTTTATTTGTTATAATATCATTTGTGCGACTATTTGATACTTTATTCCATAAACTATTATGCAACTTCCTCCTCTCAGCTGCTGTGTCAATGCTACTTATCGGGTTATACTCAAATATATTTACTTGATTTTGAAAAAATATATGAGGAAACAAATTCAAATATGTGTTTTTTACATTATTATCCCATCCATCACTTATAAAAATTAGTGTAGTTAATTTGGGCATGTTTTTTAAAAAAAAATAATGATTGTAATAATTAGAAACAAAACTACTATGAACAAAAATTAAATCAAAAGGTTCACTTCCTATTTGTTTATCATAGTTATGTAATAAGGTATGTAAATTTTTGGAAAAAAATAAAGGATAGTGTTTAAAACCATAACCCCATATATAAGTATTCCATTTTAATTGATTTTCCATTACATCATATAAATTGAAAAAGTATCTATCCAATGATGTAGAAAAAGCTTTTTTTGTTGATAAAAATAAAACACGAGGAACTCTTAATATATACTTAGAAGTATTCTGTATATTTGATTTTACATTTAATGGTAACAAGGGTACAAGAAATGAGTCCGATTTTTTAAAATGATGCTTAGCATTCTTATAACTATCTATGTGTTCTTTTACCATTGATTTTACATCAATATCCAAACTTTCTAACATATACTCTAAATTACTATAATTTATATAGGAAAATATGCAATTTTTATTTTTATGTGATGAACAATTACATTCATGTAAATTGTCACTCTCACCACTAATCAACCCTCTTAAGACACTCGCATTTTCCATTTTATTCTTTCTTAACATATTACTATTAATAGACCCACTTTCCACTGTTTCGTGATCGTCTAATTCGTTTATATCTTCAAACATCTCTGTCTTCTTTTCTTTTTCTGCATCACTCATCTGTTCATATACTACATCATCTTTTTCATGTATAAATATATTCTTTTCAAAACTATCATCTATGTTATATTTATTTTTTATATCATTTTCACTGATCAAATCATCCAGAAGTTTCCTTTCATATGAATACGGGTTATACTTGTCTCTTAAAGATGAAAAGAACGTTTTCAATTTTTCATTTTTCTCATTTAATTCTTTATTATTCATATTTTCCTTACTTTTTTTTATTAAATTTTGCAACTCGTTTATCAAATCCCTCTCCTTTTTGTTATATTCTAATAATATTGATTCTTTTGATTTTGTAGAACCATCTGTCACACTTTTATCTAATGAAAAAGGAGCATTCTTATTTTTTTCTGAGTTTAAAAATTTTCCCAATATAGACTGAATATCACCTATAACTTTGTTATTGTTCCCACTTTTATTCTCGTCCTTATTATTATTATTAAGATGTCCGAGCAACTCTGTTAAATGCTCCAAAGGATTTGAACCCTTCCCACCACTACCATCCCCACTATTTTTACCTCCCATATTTCCAAGCAAGCTTGTTAAATGCTCCAATGGATTTGAACCCTTCCCACCACTACCATCCCCACTATTTTTACCACCAAGATGCCCGAGTAACTCTGTTAAATGTTCCATTGGGTTTGAGCCCTTCCCACCACTACCATCCCCACTATTTTTACCACCAAGATGCCCGAGTAACTCTGTTAAATGTTCCATTGGGTTTGAGCCCTTCCCGCCACTACCATCCCCACTATTTTTACCTCCTAAATTTCCAAGCAAGCTTGTTAAATGTTCCATAGGATTTGAATCCTTCCCGCCACTACCATCCCCACTATTTTTACCTCCCATATTTCCAAGCAAGCTTGTTAAATGCTCCAATGGATTTGAACCCTTCCCACCACTACCATCCCCACTATTTTTACCACCAAGATGCCCGAGTAACTCTGTTAAATGTTCCATTGGGTTTGAGCCCTTCCCGCCACTACCATCCCCACTATTTTTACCTCCTAAATTTCCAAGCAAGCTTGTTAAATGTTCCATCGGATTTGAACCCTTCCCACCACTACCATCCCCACTATTTTTACCTCCCATATTTCCAAGCAAGCTTGTTAAATGCTCCAATGGATTTGAACCCTTCCCACCACTACCATCCCCACTATTTTTACCACCAAGATGCCCGAGTAACTCTGTTAAATGTTCCATTGGGTTTGAGCCCTTCCCGCCACTACCATCCCCACTATTTTTACCTCCTAAATTTCCAAGCAAGCTTGTTAAATGTTCCATCGGATTTGAACCCTTCCCACCACTACCATCCCCACTATTTTTACCTCCTAAATTTCCAAGCAAGCTTGTTAAATGTTCCATCGGATTTGAACCCTTCCCACCACTACCATCCCCACTATTTTTACCTCCCATATTTCCAAGAAAGCTTGTTAAATGTTCCATAGGATTTGAACCCTTCCCACCACTACCATCCCCACTATTTTTACCACCAAGATGCCCGAGTAACTCTGTTAAATGTTCCATTGGGTTTGAGCCCTTCCCACCACTACCATCCCCACTATTTTTACCACCAAGATGCCCGAGTAACTCTGTTAAATGTTCCATTGGGTTTGAGCCCTTCCCGCCACTACCATCCCCACTATTTTTACCTCCTAAATTTCCAAGCAAGCTTGTTAAATGTTCCATCGGATTTGAACCCTTCCCACCACTACCATCCCCACTATTTTTACCTCCTAAATTTCCAAGCAAGCTTGTTAAATGTTCCATCGGATTTGAACCCTTCCCACCACTACCATCCCCACTATTTTTACCTCCCATATTTCCAAGAAAGCTTGTTAAATGTTCCATAGGATTTGAACCCTTCCCACCACTACCATCCCCACTATTTTTACCTCCCATATTTCCAAGCAAGCTTGTTAAATGTTCCATAGGATTTGAACCCTTCCCACCACTACCATCCCCACTATTTTTACCTCCTAAATTTCCAAGTAAGCTTGTTAAATGTTCAAGTGGATGGGCTGCTTTACCATTTGCACCGTTATCTTTATTATGACTTGCATCATTTGTATGATCACTGTTGCCCTTATTTGAAAAGCTATTAAAAAGATTCATTAAATTTTCTAAATTAGCATTTGATGAGCCATTAGAATTCAATACGTTTTTAAGCATATCCAAGTTATTATTATTAGTACTACTATTATTATTATTATTATTATTATTATTATTATTATTATTATTATTATTATTATTATTATTATTATTATTATTATTATTATTATTATTATTATTATTATTATTATTATTATTATTATTATTATTATTATTATTATTATTATTATTATTATTATTATTATTAATATTATTACTATTATTACTATTATTGCTATTATTGCTATTATTACTATTATTGCTATTATTACTATTATTATTTCTATTAATATTACTATTATTATTACTATTATTATTACTACCACTATTATTTAAATTGTCTTTGTTATTATTTCCTTTATAAGCATTTAAAAGATCTCCAAGATTACTGAGATCAACGTCACCCGAGTTTTGGTTTGTTTTACCATTGTTTACATTATTACTATTTGATTTATTATTTTCATTTAAGCAAGTTACATATACTGAAATAAAAGAATATAAACACACACATTTACTAAAAATATTCATTTGTATGAAAAAATTAAGTAAATTTATGGAAATATAATAGCATAAAAATTAAGTCATGGAAAAAAATTATTTTAAAAAACAGAAAATTGTTGTCAGTTGCTTGAAAAAAAAAAAGTCTGTACTTGTTTAATGAAAAAAAAAAAAAAAAAAAAAAAAAGGTTTATAAGTATATATTATTTATATTTCATTTTTTTAAACTTTCACAATGAACAAAAAAAAAAAAAAATTGAAAAAGAAATAGAAATACAAATAGCAATAGAAATGCAAAATATTATTATATATAATACGGGGAAATAAATTCATAAAAGTGTAAAAAATTAAACTTTATTTTTTTTTAATATTCTTACATATATGTGCATATATTAGCAATAATACATAAAATATAAGCGTAAAGGTGTATAAATACACAAATGCTTATAATTATGTGCGTATACACATTTGTATATAATTATGTGCGTATACACATTTGTATATAATTATGTGCATATACACATTTGCATATAATTATGTATAAGCAAAATAATATACATATATCTATATATAATATTTTTAATAATATGTGAATATATAACATAATTCATCTTAATAAAAATAAATTATCAAGTCTGCTTAGTTACAAGCTCCAAATTTTCACTTGCTGTTTTTTTTATTTTTTTAACAATTAAATATTTCCAGTGCAACTCAAAATTAAAAAATAAGCTAAAACTTTCAAAATGCAATTAATATCAACTAAATATAATTTTTTCCAGCTAAGTTCGCTTAGCTATTACCAAATTTAAATCAGCATAAGTAAACGTATTCATACGCACATTTGTAAATAAATAAATAAATATATATATATATATATGCATACATACATTTATACAAATTTATACAAAATTGTACATATTTATACGTATGTATATATATATATATATAAACAGGAACACAAGAAATATTGAACAAAATGACGAAGAAATAGCTTTCTATCAATTACTATATCTCGTTTTCTCCAAATGATACATATTTACATGTACTTATATATATATATATATATATATATATATATTTACAAATATTGATATATTTATATATATATTGACAAATATACGTATATACTTTAATTAGAATAGCTAAATGTTTATAATGTGTTGAATTATTTCATGTTAATAAAAAAAAAGATCACATATGTAAAGAATACACATAAAAATATGACAAGTTCATGTAAATTTTAATATACAGTATGAAAAAGATGAATTTTTTTCATATTTATATGACATCAGTGTAATAATAATTGTGTGTTACAAAACTTTCTCTATAATTTTGTTCATTTTTTTTAATAAGCACTTTTTTATAAAAAGAAGAGAATTAAAATAAATAAAAAAAATATTACAGGTGGTTCATATTATTATTATTATGATAAATATCTAGAACACTATATGGTTCTTGTATACATAATTACATATATGTAATCGTTTATATATTTTTATACATTAATATATAATTAAAAAGCGCAAAATATTCCTGTCATGAAATATTTAAAAAAAAGAAAGGCTGAAGTTTTTCGTTCATTTGTAAATATGAGAAATTATAAAAATTTAAGAAGTATACATTATGAATTAAGGAAAAATCCTTTTTTTTACAATTGTAAAAATGGTATAAATACATTTAATCAAATGGGTAAATTGAAAAAAAAAAAAAAAAAAAAATGTATCTATTCAAAATTAATTATATATTATGGTGAACATTTCAGGTGAATACACATATAATATATATATATATATTTATAAGAATGCATTACACGAACAGGTGCATAATTAAACTTGTACAATAGGATATGAGTGTATATTTTTTTATCTCAAAAACACTTCATTTAATATAGGATTAATTAAAAAAAAAAAAAAGTTAAAAAAGAGTATAGAACGAAAAAGTGCTTTTTTTCTTTTTTTTATGTATGATTTCCTTTTTTAAGCAACGCAATTAAATTAAGTGGGGTGAAGTATAAGAATTACGGTTTTGTAGATTCACATATATATATATATATATATATATAACGTACATTTTTGGAAAAGAAATAATGTGTAAGCATTATGTGCCCATAGAAACCGCATTATTTCTGTAAATTAGCTTTTTATGGATAACTCATGCAGAGCATTTATGTAAAATATACTATGAGAATTCTTTTATAATTAAAAAGAATATAATATTTTGAAGAATATGTTTTTTACAAATGTAAGATTTATAAGCAAATTAATGAAAATCAAAATTTCCAAAAGGAAGAGTTGGATAAAAAGAAAAAAAAAATGGATGTTACCTAAAATTGAAAAATCGTATTTAAAGCAGGAGCAGGATTTTACCGTTCCTCATAAAACCATACCACTCAATGAAAATAAAAAATACGAAGCAAATAGGAACAATAATAACAGCAATTATAGTAATGATGGCAAATATAGTAAAGATAGCTATAATAACGAAAATACGAAAAATATAGACTCGGAAGAAACAGGCTATAATCGAATGTTAGAAGAACTTAAAGGAAAGGGGAAAAAGAACTTGAAACCACACGAATACAAGAAATTACTTAAAAAGAAGGAGCATATTCCAAAAAATGATGACAAAATAAGTTTGAGACATTTATTGCAAAAAGGGAGAAAAAATGTGAATTTAGATATTCGAGATTTTAAGGAAGAAGAGAAAGAAAAAAAAAAAAAGAACTGAACACTTTTTGGTATATGCCAAATCCTTTTGAAAAAAAAGGGGTATATGGAATGAAGGAAAATTCTTTTTATAAATCTTTTATAAGAGATAGAGAAAGACAGTTAGATAATGTGGATGTGAAAAAATTAAATGAAAATGAACGAAAATTATTAAATGATATAAATAAAAAGAAAAATAGTAATTACAATAATAATAATAGAGTGAATGAAGAATTATTAGATAAAAGCGTTTCGTTAGAAGAAACAGAGGAAAAGGAAAAAAAAATTCGAATTAGTCCCAGAAAATATTGGTTTCACAAAGACTATTTCTCTCCTGATATATCAACATTAAATACAGTAAGGGCCAGAGAATTGCGATTTTTAATGATGAATGAAGCAAAATTAGTTAGAAAGGGGAAAACTGTAGATTTGGAATTATGGTTAGCTTTCATGAACAGAGTCATAACTTTGTCTACAAAAGTACATGTACGAAGTCTTTTAAGATATTTACAAACTATTGCATCTGTTAAAGTTACTAATAAAAAAATGATAAATGATATATTGTGTGAGATTTTTAATAGAGAAAATAATATGAAGCCAAAGCATTATGTATATCTTTTTCAAAGTTGTTCAAGATTAAAATGGAATGATTTTAAATTAATATATGCATTAAAAAATATGACCTTATGTTGGTCTATTCTGAGAAATAATTTTTTGATAAAATCTGCTAATTCTATTTCTAAATTAGATTTAGCAAATATTGTATATAGTAAGGCTTTACAAATAACATTACAGGAAAGATTAGGTAATTTCACAGGGAAAGAATTAAGAGCAATTAAGGCTATAACTTTTCTCGAATTTTTTAATGAAGAAATGATCATAAAATTTATATCATTAGCTACATTTTACAAAGAATATTTCAATTATTACACAAGACATTTGCAAATACTGTACTTATATATTATGTTGTTTCACACATCCATATATAACAAGCTCACTGAGGAGCAAAGGGAATTTCTACAACGCTATTCAAGGGAAAGCAATTTAAAAAAAATTAACAAAATAAACCATAAAAATTATTTGAACAGTTTGAGGAGAAAGGAAAGAACGGTTAGAGGGTGTTTACGCAGTGATGATAACGACTGTTCAGGTAGCCACTATCCATGTAGCGACTATTCAAGCACCGACGATGAGGGATGTTCAGATAGCGATTATGAGGGATGCTCAGATAGCGACGATGCGGGATGCTCAGATAGCAACGATGAGGGATATTCAGATGGAAACTCTTCAAGTAATGACAAGGATATTTACTCAGGAAACGTTGGAGATGATGATGATGAAATTGTTGAAGATGGAGTGAAGTTTTACAATAAACCAAATATAATGAATAACACTAGTAGAAACTTGAAAGAAAAAGTCCAGATCGATGGAAAAAATAGTGAACATATTAAATTAGGAGATAAAATATGTGGTGGGTATACAAGTATGCTACATAAAGAGGTAAGTGATCTATTAACGATATTAAAAATAGAACACCTAAATTCAGTTAAATGTGGACCTTTTATGGTTGATATTTATCACCCTGAATCAAATTATATTATTGAATTAAATGCACATTTTCAGTATTATTTAAATTCAGAAAATTTAACGGCTTTATCAAAATGGAGACATAAATTTTTGTTTCAGATGGGGTATAAAGTAATTCATATTCCATATCGTACATGGAATAATATACCTAATGATAATCAAAAAATTGATTATATATGCAGCGTTTTACCAAATATTGTATTAGCGAGTTCACCTGTTTATTCACACATGGGTAATTTTTAAAATTATAGATGTTCCATACATTTACGTTATTACGTGTGTGTTCATGTACAAATGGAGGTATTTTATACTTTATATTTTTCGTTAACGTTTGTGTTAGTTAATTTTACGCATTTTTTCGGTATTTCGTGTATTCACTTTTTAAGAATTTCATTTGTTCATTTTTTAAGCAATTCATTTGTTCTTTTTTAAAGTATTTTATATATCATTTTTATGAATTGCTCATTATGTAGAGCGCTTCATATTTTTTTCCATTATTTTCAAAAATTTTTAGTATAAATAGGTGAAATAAACCTTAAATATTTTGCATTTCAGATGGTTATAATCAACGCGCATCCGCGTGGTATAATAAAAAAAAAAAAAAAAAAAAAAAAAAGTAAAACATACAATACAAAACAAAACGTGTGATAATTATAATCGCTTCAACTGTTGTACTTCTTAACTGTGCAACTGCAAAACATATTCAAGAAGAAATTGCAGTTTTTCCATGATACATAAAAATATTAAACCAGTTCAACAAAAAATGCAGCGCATTCGTAAGTACAAATTGTACACATAAGAGAAGTACAATGGCAGTGATAAAAATGCCTACATAATAAGCTTGACGGATCATGAAAAGGAGAAAATAATGCACATTTACTTTTTGAAATGTTAATGAAAAGAAAAAAAATGGTATTTCATAAAAGCCAGTTTCTTTAAAAAGATTAAGCACAAAGTAAATAAGAAGAAATATTATTCTACATATGAAAAAAAAAAAAAAAAAAAAAAGCAGTTTTTAAAATTGCAGAATGAAATTAGGGGTTATTAAATGTTTATATTTGCATATATATATATATATATATAAAGCAAATGGCCCAATTTGTATTTATGCGAATAAATTACTTTACCTAGGTAGCTATTTTAACAATAAAAAAAAAAACAAAAAAATTGTATAATGTATTAAATAACCTGACTTAGGAAAATCAGCTGTTTATTATGTAAAATAATGTACAAAAAAAAAAAAAAAAAAAAGTAATAACTTCGATAAATGTTAATAAAAAAAAAAATGATAAAGTATTAACTTCGATAAATGTTAATAAAAAGAAAAAAAAATGAAAAAGCATAGAGATGTTGCAATTATACAAAAATTTTATTTTACACATAAATAGAAGATCCGTATTTCCTATATGTATAAGAAATGTTTTTTTAAGTAATTACTCATTGGCCCCAAAGGTAAAGTCTGGTAAAAAGGGGCAAGATAAAAAAGATTCTGGTAGTAATAAAACGGAAAGTAGTGAAAAGGTTCACGTTTTTAATATATATAACTCTGTTGACAAAGATCATGAAATTTTACCTGACCATGCATATCCGAAGTGGTTGTGGAAATTAGAAAAACCATTGAAGACTTATGGTGAATTAGCCCTAATGTTTTTATACGGAAAGGTGAAATTAAAAACAGTATAATTTTTAATTAAAAAATTATGAGGAATTTTATAGTATTATTTAATAAACTGTAGAATTGTGTTGCTCACTTATGTAGTTCTATAAATACAGAGTTGCACGTATATGAGCGCATATATACGCACATGCGTGCGTAAATTTCCATGTGTATATCGATCTCTATCTTTCTCTCTCTCTCTCTTTATCTCTCTCTCTATCTCTCTATCTATCTATATATATATATATGTGCAGTTTTATGAAGCATATCAGGAAGATTTTCAGGATAACAGTACTTAATTTTTTTCTTTTTTTAAATAAAATATTTTAATTCCTTTTTTAGGATGTTGAAAATTCCACAGCACAAGATTATTATCGCTTTCGTAGGTTGCATAATAAAAATTTAATTAAATTAAATAATTTAAGATTGAAAAAATCAAAACGATCAACAGTTAAACCTATCTTTTGGGACCTCTAGATCGAAGGAGGAAAAAATACAACCTAGATGGGTACATTTATATGTATGAATATATATGAGTATGTTTGCATATATATATATGCATGAATATATAGGAGTATGTATATGTATCATATATATTTTTATGTACATATATGAGTATGTATGTATACATATATTTATATGTACTGTGTGTTAAAATGCATTAATTCAACTTACTCTATTACCCCGTTTTTTAAACTAGTGTAAAAAAGAAAAAGTATTCCCACAAAACATTGCTCAATTTTTACCCTATTATTTTATCATCAATTTTGTTCTCTTTTTTCTCTTTTAAAACGTACAGATATTTGTTTTTTTATAAATATGTGAACAAGAGCATGCCCCCCAAAAAATATATGTAAAGAAGAATTGTTCAAAGAGTATTTCTTCGACGTACATTTTTTTTTTTTTTTTTTGTTAACCATTGCTTTATTTTTTACTATATAATTTTTTTTTTATATATATTGTTATTGTCGATTAAAAAAAAAAATAAAAAAAAGTTCTTATGCATGTTTACTGACAATAATAAAATCAAATTAAACTTGTTTTAAGCGTAACTTTAACATTGCATATTTGAGAAAAATCCTCATACGTATAAATATAAATACGTATGAATGTAAGCGTGCATATATGTATGTATGTGTTCATGCGTGTATGTGTTCATGTATGTATGCATATATTCACGTATGTATGTATATATTCACGTATGTATGCATTTATACATACGCATTCGTATACACATATACACATACGTACGCATATGTTCTCTCGTAACAAGTAATATGATTGTTACACAGAAAAAAATAATAATCCTTAAAAAGAGTAAAAATGAAAAAACATAAAATTCAGTGAAAGAAAATAAACATAAAATTCTCCAAAGTTATTTTATGTTAGCTTGCATGAAGGAGTTTTTTTTTTTTTTTTTTTTTTTATAGCAAAATTTCCTGCATTTTTTTGTGTGGATATAAACTAAAGGATTCATTTCAATTTTTTTCTTTTTTTCTTATTTTTATGTGTTTACATATTTTGTTCGACCTGCAGCTCCGTTTGCATAAAGTTTTGTGTGTAAGTGTGTATATATATAAAATAGGAATGTGTACCATAGAAAGCGGAGTAATAGAAAATAATATACAAGAAAGCGAAAGAAACGGAAAACACGAAAGAAGCGGGAAAATCCTTCTTTCCCCCGTATATTGTTCATAACACTGAAAATTGCCCACGCGCGTACATGTCCACACACTAATATATATATATATATATATATATATATATATATATATATATGTACGTATGTATGTATACATGCACGCGTGCATATTTTTAAGATATATTCTTAATCACGTAGTGGGGGTGTTTACACAGTAGAAACACAATACATAATGTTTAGAGTTCTGTGGAACGAATTAGCAAAAAAAAAAAAAAAATGATAAGGCAAAGGCTTCTCAGAAATGGCATTTTCTAATAAGAGGAAATTAGTTAAACCAGAAAAAGTTTCGAATAAGAAGAAAAGCAATACATCTAATAAAAATAGGGATAATTTTAATGTAAAGACAGAAATAAATCATGTGAACAGTGATATTATATCAATCGATGATGAGAAGGGTTATGATAAATGTAGTAATGCTAATGATAGTAACATGAATGATAGAAGGAGAACTGGCAGAAATGCAAGGTCTACCCAGATGAACAGGAATTATTTAGATGATAGCACTGAATGTTTTAAAAATTTAAAGAAAGGAGCAGTTATTGAAATAACTGTATACAACTGGATGGTGTTTAGTGGACCAATAAAGTTAAAAGCACAAGAAGGAATAAATTTAATTGCTGCAGCAAATGCTAGTGGTAAATCTTCCATCGTATGTGCGTTAGTGTTCGGGTTAGGATATAACTCTAATGTTCTATCAAGAAATAAAGAATTAATTAATTTTATTAAAAAAGGAGAAAAAAAAAGCTATATAGAAATAGTGTTAAAATGTAATGAATTAAGTAATATATGTATAAAAAGAATAATGAATATTATAGACAATAAAGTTAAAAGTTTTTGGTTTATTAATAACACAAAAGTAAACTATATAAATATATTAGATATGCAAAAGGAATTTAATTTAAATTTAGATAATTTGATTACCTTTATGCCTCAAGAAAATGTAAGCAAATTTTCAAGGCTCACTCCTGAGGAACTATTTGAATGTACACTACTAGCTATTGATAAAAAATTATTGGATGATTATAACTATTTAAAAAAAATAGTACAAGAAAAAAAAGATGATGAAACTCGGGTTCAGATGTATGAACACGAAATTAAGGAAGAGGAAAAACTAGTAACCGATTTACAAGAAAAAATAGCGAAATTTGAAAACTTGAAAAGCATACTTGCTACTGCTAAACTGTACAGGGTAAAAAAGTCTATGTTAGCTATGAGTATGAAGAAAGAGCAGTTAAAAAAACTAAAGGAACGGATTGATACTTTAGTTAAAGAGAAAGATACTCATTTTAATACACTGAGATTTTATTTATCTGAATTAGAAAAATGCCACAAGGTAATAAATAGTTTGTCAATAGAATATACGGATAGAAAGAAAAAAATCAGAGAAGCAGTCAATGAATACATTAAGATGAAAATAAAATTCGAAGAAATAGAAAAAGAAATTTTAAAAGAAGAAAAGGTTATGGAGGATACTGTACAAAATATGTGTGAAAATAAGGAGTATATAAAAGATTTAGAAAAAAAGAAAAAAGAGGTAAAAGAAGAAATGCAACGAATTGAAGCATTTTTTAAAGAGAAACAGAAATATAGTAAAGATACTCAAAAGAGACAAATTTTGTTGGAAGTAGAACTAAAAGAATTGTCGAATCAGAACAAACAATTGTTAATGAAAAAATATACGTTACAATCTGAACACAACTCACTTGTTGACAAATTAAAGAAAAGACAAAATTATCAAAACATACAAGAAGAGAAATTTCTAAATAACATCGAGTTTACATTAAGAGAAAGAATTATGAACTATAAAAAAAACATAAAAAATATTGTTAAAACATATAATTTATTAAGTGATCACTTTCTAGAAAATTTAAAAAAAAAATATGATGAATCAAAGATAGCTAGCCAAAATGAATTAAACAACGAAATTATGGAGGAGTTATCAAAAAAAAATATTTTATATGGTCCTCTTTGTAAATATATTAAATGTATTCAGCCGCAGTTTGATTATGTGGTGGAATTTTTTTTAAAAAAATATTTCAATAGTTTTTTATTAATTCAAAAGGAAAACAAAGATTTGTTAGAAGCATTGTATAAAAAATATAAACTATCTGTAATAACTGTTTCAAGGGAAAATCATAAATATTGTTATGTAACATATGAAATGAAAAAAAGAGGAGTGGAATATTTTTTATACGAATTATTTGATAGCCCGGAAGTCGTAAAAAATGGGTTAATAAATTTCTTACCAATAAATATTGCCTTTATTGTAAGAGGAAATACTCTAAAAAATAAAGGAACAAACGAAATAAATGAGTTTAACAATTTTATGATAAAAGAAATTACAAAGCAGTTGAATGAAGATGTAAGTAGTTTGCTTTATTTTTGTGATAACAATGTGCATAGATACAAAATAAGTACATACGATAAAAATATTTTTATCGATAACTTTTCCTTTATTGATAAGAAATGCAAAATTCTATATTATATCAATAACGATGTAAAAAAAGATTTAAATAATTTAAACGAAAAGAAAGACAAATGTGAGGAAGAGTTACAAAAATTGCAACAAACTTTTCAAGAATTTGAAAAAACAAAAAGGGATAAAAATGATGAATATAATAAAATAATTTTAGAGAAAAGTGAAATAAATTTAAAAAAAAATAAATTCAATTTGCTTAAGAAAGAGTTAAACACGTTAGAGGAAAATTTGAATTTGTATTTGAAAGGAGAAAATGTAATTGATGAAAAACGAAATAGAGTAACAAAAAATATTAATATATTAAATGAAAAGAAAATAAACATTTGTGATACGTACTTTACTATATTAAAAGAACATAGAGTATATGATAAGGAGGTATTTACCTTATCACACAAGATAACACAATGGAAACGGTACTTAACTATTATAAAAAATGAAAATTCAGAGAACGAGGAAAAACATCAAACATTAAAAAATAGCATTGAGCTGGAAAAGACAAAATACACATCCTGCTTACATGATATAAACGAGTTAGAGCAGCTAATCAAAGTGCAAAAAAAAGAACTAACAAAAGAAGAGATAAATGCATTGAAAGATATACATTTGTCTTTTGAAGAATTAGAAAAAAAATTACAAGAGTGTTTAATACAACAAAAAATATATAATAATTTAGACAAAAGTGAAGAAAAGTATAACATGCTTGTAGTATCTGTCGAAAGACATAAAGAAAGTATTGAAAATAAAAAAAAAGAAATCCATTTTTTAAAAAAAAAATTAGAAAATTATGATAAACAAACTCAGTTCGTATTACCCAATTGGGTTAATCAAATAAATGAATATATTATTTTTTTAAATTATAATTTTCAAAAATTTATGAATTTTATAAATTCAAATTATGATGGTCGAATAGAATTAATAAAAAAAAATGATTTTTATGAAAAGTGTCAATTATTCATTAAAGTTAAATTTAAAACGAACGCCCCCTTTTTGTTATTATCCATATCGCATCAGTCAGGTGGTGAACGATCCTTAACAACCATGTTGTATATACTGTCAATTCAAAAGTTAACAAAGAATGGCTTCTACGTTCTAGATGAACTAAATCAAGGACTTGATCAAACTAATGAAAAGAGAATTTTTGAGTTGCTCTCCTGTTTGTCAAATCCCACCATGTACAAACAACATTTCCTTCATGATTACCAGTACAAATATATTAAAATTAATTATCATTCAAAACCACAATATTTTATATTAACCCCTCAAATAATTAAAAATATGTTTTTCAAAGATATTACCGTTCACTATCTCTTTAACGGTTTTGGTGTTCTGGACGATCAGTTTCTCGGCTTCTACGACTGAGCGTGGGGGAAAAGGGGGAGGGAACGGGAGCACGCACATAGCATGCGTTCGTGTATGTATGTATATGCACGTACTTATGTATGTAGGTGTAAACATTTTGACCTTCCCCTTTTTTTGTTCGCGATTTTGTGTTATGCACCCGATGAACACATGCTCGCTCGACATCTGAACGCTTTTACGTGTTACACTTTTTTTCGTTTTTATTAGCACTGTTATATATTACTTCATAAGTGCTCTATGAACTCTAAGCTATACGTATACTTTACACTGCATACTTGAGTAGAAAATATAACTATAGGGGTTTTAAAATAAGAGAAAATCGCCTTACTGATTCCTTTTTTTTTTTTTGTACTCACGTGGAATTTACATACATATGTGCATACAATTGTATGTGAACATATTTGTACGTGAATGTATTTGTATATGTTTGCACATATGTGCGTACAAATGAATTGTTTGACCTTATCTCGTGCATGATCAGTGTTGCTTTGACACTAAATATTTGCCACTGTATCGATAGTGTTATGAACACAATATGGGTTTATTTTTTTTTTTTTATGCACAAATAGTGTTTTACGTCAATATGTTGTATCCTTTTTTTTTTTTTTTTTTTTTTTTTTTTTAAATAATGAGATATAATTTTGCCTACAACAATATAACATCAAGTTGAGTATAACATATAGTAATTATAACATATGTTCATTCCTCTTTTTCACATTTGTTTATGGGCGTAGATATTTTCAGTAGTTTTAAATATAAAGGGGCTCCAAAAATTGAAAGCGACTAATTTTTCAAAAAAAATTAGGTACACCAGTCCGCATATAGGACATATATATAATACATATATATATACATATATATATGCATGTAGCAGTTTTGCATAAATGTTCTATTCGCTCCGTATGCTTGCGTACATATATTTTAACTATAATTTTATTTTAAAATCATATAGAGGACGAGAATTTTCGGCTAATCTTTGTAGAATGCAATTTTATTTTATTTTATTTTAAAATTAACGCTTTGCATGTAATTTGATTCGAAGCTCCAACTTGAAGTTTACTTCGAAAGAGGAAAAAAAAAAAAAAAAAATTAAGCGAAAAAAATTTAAAATAACTTAGCAGAAAAAAATAAAAATAACTTAGCAGAAAAAGGTAAAAATAATTTAGCAAAAAAGTAAAAATAATTTAGCAAAAAAGTAAAAATAATTTAGCAAAAAAGTAAAAATAATTCAGCAAAAAAGTAAAAATAATTTAGCAAAAAAAAAAAAAAAATCATCTTTCCTTTTGCATTCTTGTTAAAATAGCATAGTGCCTTTTTTTGTGGTAAATTTTTAAAAAAGGCGCATACTTTACTGTTTAAAAAATTGTACATTTTGAATAATGTAAGAACGAACAGGCGTAAATTTATACGTACAAAAATAAGGCACAAAAAAAAATATATATATATATATATATATATATACGTACTTGTATACTACATTTTCACGTACATATATATTGTTTATGTAACTACATGCAGCGTTCAGTTTGAGCAGAAAGATAAAATGTACATTGTACGCATAAGCGTAGCACATAAGAGAAAGGTATATAAAAATATATATATACGGACGGCTAGAAAAAGCCCGACGAGGGGTAAATTATGACCAAATAGTGGCAAAAAAATAATAATAATAATGATACAGTAGAGAATTCTTAGCATCAAAAAAGTATTCTTATTGATGATCTTTAATAACATAAATTGCTTAATTTATATATGCGTTTTTTAAGATATGTTGAAAGTTATTTTATTTTTTAATTAATATATACAGCATACATATATCAACGGAAGAACGTAAATATAATACATACATATATATATATATATATATATATATGGAGTAGCCTACTGGACGGAACAAATAAGTTGTAATAGATTTGCTTAGTGGCATATATATATAATATACATATATGTAGTATTTATTATATTTACATACATATATACAACACGTACCCCTTTATATGTACACGTGTTTTCGTACCTGCTCGTCCCCACCTTTTTGATCGCATTCCTTTAAAGAATGGCAAACACATTAGTATCAACAGAAATTGTAAATAACATGAACGTTCAGGAAAAAGAAGAAATAAATGCAAAAATTTTTCCATTAGCTTCACCAGAATTAACAAATCAAATTTTGGATGTTGTTCAGAGGGCCACAGTATATAGACAGTTGAGGAAAGGAGCAAATGAAAGTAAAAAGAAAAAAAAAAAAAGAGAAAAAATAAAACAGAAAAAATGAGAAAGATTAAAATGAAAAAATAACAAAACGCAGAAAAAACTGCATCGTCCCTGTTTTATGGGGTGTCCAGTGACTTAAAAAGTTGCACACATATGTGTGTATATATGTGTATATATGTGTATATATGTGTATATATGTGTATGTATGTGTATATATGTGTATATATGTATATATATGTGTATATATGTATATATATGTGTATATATGTGTATATATGTGTATATATGTGTATATATGTGTATATATGTGTATATATGTGTATATATGTGTATATATGTGTATGTATGTGTATATATGTGTATATATGTATATATATGTGTATATATGTATATATATGTGTATATATGTGTATATATGTGTATATATGTGTATATATGTGTATATATGTGTATATGTGTGTATATATGTGTATATATGTATATATATGTGTATATATGTATATATATGTATATATATGTGTATATATGTATATATATGTATATATATGTGTATATATGTATATATATGTGTATATATGTATATAGGGAGGCAAATCTTCGTACGTAAATACATATAAAGGAGACACCTAATAACTATATATGTTATCACTTCATACTTACTCTTTATATAACATCATATTTGTATATAATATTATCCGTGTTATGTAGCCGTTAAGAGTTTACACAAAGGTATATCTGAGTTAGTAGTTCTAGCCGCAGATGCTAAGCCGTTGGAAATCATTTCACATATTCCGCTAGTTTGTGAGGATAAGGTAAAGATTTTTTTTTTTTTTTTTTTTTTTTTTTTTTTTTTTACGTAAAATATTTTCGATCACATGAAGAAGGAAGAGTAGAGTAACCAATAGTTCGCTTGAACTATTTAAACAAGATCAAACATATTACAGTTTTGTTAAAATCATTTTTGTGATGGGTCTCATCATATTACTTTTCCAAATCTGTGCTACAGAGAACATTGTTTTTTTTTTTTCATTTCGTATTTCCTTTTTCGTATTTTATTTTATTTCATTTTTTTTTTTTTTTTTTTTTTTCCCCTTTCTCCCCCGTAGAATACCCCCTACGTTTATGTTAGAAGTAAGATGGCGTTAGGTAGAGCATGCGGAATTTCAAGATCCGTTATAGCTACATCCATAACAACAAAAGACGGTTCTCCATTGGAAACACAAATAACCGAATTAAAAGATTTAATTGAGCAAATGTTAATATAAAATTGTTTAAGCTAACTTTAGATCTATTTTTAAGAATTGTATAAAAGTTTTACTTGGATTTATTTGTACGTAGATTGATACTGATATTTTTACTTTATTTTTAATTTATTTTACCTTATCGTATTTTTTTTTTATTTTTATATTATATAATTATTTTTTTTTTTTTCGCCTCGTCACCACCCTGTTATTTGTATGTATTATCATTTTGCCTTTTTTGTCTTAAGTATATGTTACATTATAATATTACCATTTTATTATAGAACATCCAAAGTGTTTTTGGAATAATAATAATAATTATTATAAAAATAATAATAATAATAATAATAATAATAAGAAGAAGAATAATAAGAATAATAAGAATAATAATAAGAATAATAAGAATAAGAATAATAAGAATAATAATAATAATAATAAAAATAATAATAAAAATAATAATAATAAAAATAATAAAAATAATAATAATTAAAATAATAATAATCTTTTTTAATTTTACTTTTAAACTAATCCCTTTTATTTTTTGTGCAACCTTGTGCATATATTTTAATGTATATAGAAATATGTACATAATGTAATATATGCGCATACAAGCATACATGATACATGCGTACATATATTATGCATACATACAAGCGTATATACATATATGTACATACATACAAGCATACAAACGTACTACCACGTATATCTTCACTTTTTCTTAATTAAAATATAACAGCAAAATACGCCTCCCCCCTTAAAACGTTTGTTTCTTTAAAAAGTCTAATGATCTACAATGATATATAATTTATATGGGTTGATATATATAGCAAAATATTTTGTAGTAATAAATTTTGCTTAAACATATAATACATAGAATACTCATATATATATATATATATATGTAATACATTACTGTATATTACATATTCATAATGTTAACTACATATTCATGTTAAAGTCATCCTTTCCAATTTCTGCGGCCAAAAAATATTACTACTTTCAAAAAAAAAATAATACAAAATATAACGAAATATAACGAAATAAAAGAAGAAAAACGAAAGAAAACGAAGAAAAACGAAAGAAAACGAAGAAAAACGAAAGAAAACGAAGAAAAACGAAAGAAAACGAAGAAAAACGAAAGAAAACGAAGAAAAACGAAAGAAAACGAAAGAAAACGAAAGAAAACGAAAGAAAACGAAGAAAAACGAAGAAAAACGAAAGAAAACGAAAGAAAACGAAAGAAAACGAAAGAAAACGAAGAAAAACGAAGAAAAACGAAATATAACGAAATATAACGAGATAATAAAATTAAATAAAAAAATACGCAGAAAAAAATAACCGAACGAGGACTGCAAAAAATAAAAGAATATTAAAAAAAATGAACTTAAAATAACTAAAAAAACGTAGGAAAAATAAATAAAAAAAAAAAAAAAATAAATAATTAAAAAAAATTAAAAAGTAACTGAAAAAATAAAACGCAAAATGACAAAAAAATAAGCGAAAAAATATAAAAAGAAAAAAATAAGTAGAAAAAAATTAAAACAAAAAAACTGCCGATAGTCCATTGGGGTTTCCAAAAAAAAAAAAAAATATGTTCAAATTCAAATTAACAAATTTTAAAACAAAAATGTGAATTTATCCAAATAGCTGCATGAATACTAATATATTTATTATATATATTACCATATATGTATGCATATAGGTATACATATATATTTACATCTTAGGGTATGTACATATATATATATATATAATGTAGCCCTTGTTTCTTCCATATTTTTTCTATTATTTGTTCAGTTTAGCATTATTATGATATATCTGTATATACATTTTATATATATGTAATACCATTCACTAATTTTTTATAATTTTGCAATTATTTATTTTTTTAAACTTTTTGTGATTGATTGTTTAAAATATACCTGTCATTATATATGTATATATGAGTATTTTGCATATACAATTTAAAACGCTTTATACCAAGCTGTAGGAGTGTCCATGTTTTGCGCCTTCATATATATATATATATATATATATATATATAAATACATTTACATATGTATATAAATTACATTATATGTACATGGCTATGCTACGTGTATGTAGTACTAATAACTCTACATGTTTATAGTGTACATATCGTAGCTCCATCTATTTGCTTAAGTTTTAGTGCTTACATTTGTGTTGTAATATTATTGTAACATATGCTACGATATGTTACTATATACATTACAAAGTGATACTAAATATTACTGTATCTTACCAAAATTTTATAAATTTTTTTTTGTACTTTTTCCATTAATATATAGCACCTTGTTACTTTTGCCTATTGGCATACTTTTCTTTTTCGTCCTTCCTTTCATTGTTCTCTTCTTTTTTTTGTTTTCCGTCTTTGATGTTTCTTTTTTTTTAGTGCATTATTCTTTCATTTAATCGTTATATTTTTCTTTTCCTCTTTTCACTATAAAATATAGAGAAAATATACGTTAAAGTGTCTTTTACTGCTACTTCCGTATGTTGTGTTTGTATGTGTATATGTACGTATATGTACATATATATACGTATATATATGATATGTACTACACATATATATCTTCCCCCTTCATACATTATTTCTTTATTCATGGTATATAATGCGCAGCAATAATTCATACTTGACGTATTATAAATAAACATTTGTTGTAACGGAGCCAATATGTTTTCACGTACTTGCGGAATTTTGTAATTTTTTCCCATAAGTAAAATACACACACATTATACCCATAGGTCTGTATATGTATGTATGTATATGTTTGTATATGTATGTATGTACATGTATGTATATGTATATATTTTTTTTTTCTTCCGCATTTAAATGTTTTGAAAAATGAAAATATCGATCGTGTCTTTTTTCCTGGCGCTTATACTTTTTTGCGCTTTTTTGAAGACAAGATATTTTGATTTTTTTATATCCTATCGTGAAAAAATCAATGAACACTTTAATGAAATATTATTATATTTCAATATATTTGAAATAAAATTCCCATCCAGTTATATAAATAATGAAAAGTTGTTAGGTTTACATGTACAAGATATTGAAAAGGATGCATACAAAATATATCCTATTTTAAAAGAATTAAAACAGAAAGATTATTTTCGAATTTTTAAGGTTAATTTACATTTGAGTTGTAAATTTTTAAAAGTAAATGAAAAATGTAAAGAATTGAAAAAGTGTAATGTATGTGAATGTGAAAATGATGATATACCCTACAATTTTAGAACAAACGAAATAGAAATAATAGAAGACAAACTATCCAATGAAGATTTAAAAAAGACATTTACAGAAAGTAAATTATACAAAGACATATTAGGAATATATGCACCATCAAATGAAGGCTTCATTTCTTACGTTGATTTAGTATTCAACTCTCCCTCTTTTACGGACTACGAGGGCAAAAATATATGGTTAGTGCACGATATATTAGTTGAAATACATAAATGAATAGTGAAAGCGCATGACGGATTTGTGCACACTTGTTTTTTATTTTTGTAACGTTCTCACGTTTATTTCTCCATTTGTCAATCTATTTGTTCACCACTCCATTTATTTCTGTGTGTGTATGGACGGAGGCCAATGAATATTATGCGACCCTGATGTATTTATTTTTTTTTTTTTTATTTTGTCCTTCCATTTTGCCGCTTTTATTTTCACTCTCCTATCTTCCCTCATCTTATCAATTCATCATTACTATCATTCATAATTTTTAATTCTTTGTCAAATTGACCATTTGTAGGAATATGATTTATAAAGAAAACTGTTTTCAACATTCCGAAAATGAATGTAAAGAAATGAATAGTTTTTACAAAATAATATCTGGGATGCAATCAAACATAGCAGTATTATCTTCGGAATATTATTATTTGAAAAATGATTTTGTTTTTGGTGAAATGTACAAGGATAATTCAATAAAGAATGACTACTTTAAGAATATTAACTATGATTATAATATAACATTTTTTAAAGAGAAAATAGCGTTACATCCAGATAGAATTGAAAATTTATACTTTACATTTGCAATACTTTTGAGGGCTCTGTGCCGTCTGAAGTCGCTCTTCCGGCAGTGCAAATGCAATTCGGGTGAGAAAAAAAGAAAAAAGGAAGAAAAAATATGCAAACAGAGTATGTGTTTGTGCACATTTAAACAGCATAATTTTTTTTTTTTTTTTTTTTTTCATTACACTCCTTTGAGTTCGTTAAATTGTCTTTTAAGTGTGTGTCTTCATGTATTATATGTAACATTAACGCGTCTGCGCACGCTGTGGATATATGCATATATGTGTATGTATATATTTTTATACTCGTACTTATGTATATATACCCTTGCATATATATGTTAATATAAAACCCTCCACCTCCACCCCATTAAACATTACTTTGCACCTTGTAGGATTTGAGGAAAACGATAAGGAGGCTATTAAACTGTTAAATGATTTATTAGAGCAAGGTTATCATTCATGCTTATCTGAAGAGTTCCTAGAGCCAATATTTCCGACGCATGGAAAAGAAATATTGTCAAAGTTTATGAACATAACCAATATCTTAGATTGTGTACCCTGCGTAAAATGTAGACTACACGGAAAGTTAAAGACAACTGCTTTGCAAATTGCATTAGTGGTAAAAAAAAAAAAAAAAAATTGCAGCCAAAAGGAAACATATATAACCTCATATGTGCACATATAAGTGCTTATATATATATATATATATATATATATCCGCATGCCGCAAGTTGAACTGCGTGTTTTTATCATCTTACACGTCGTTGTTCTTTAAAAGGCACTGTACTAAAATGATAAAACCGTTAAGGTTATATAACATTAAAATGCTTGTTTGTTAATATATAAAAATACATCCTTATGTTTGCATTTTCCTATTTAGGAGGGAGTAAGTTATGAACACATTGGGTCGTTGGAACGGAATGAAATTACGGCTATAATCAATGCATTATACTATTTTGCAGACTCCATATTAATTATAAACAAGTAAGTCTTACCGAAATACGCATGTACTATTAAATATTTTCGTGTTAAGTGGTTGTTTTTTTATCCTTCCTCCCGTGTCCGCATATTGTTACAATTTTTTTTTTTTTTTTTTTTTTTTTTTTTGTATTATGTTTATTTAAGCGTATTATTAAATGTTTATTTATTTGTTTATATGCTTAACTGTTTATATTGCTTAATTGTTTATATGCTTAATTGTTTATATTGCTTAATTGTTTATATGCTTAATTGTTTATATGCTTAACTGTTTATATTGCTTAATTGTTTATATGCTTAACTGTTTATATTGCTTAATTGTTTATATGCTTAATTGTTTATATGCTTAAATGTTTATTTGTTCATCTACATTGTTATTTATTTACCCACTTACTTCTTTTCCCTTTGGCAGGTTTGAAGAGAGGCTGAAACTGAAGAAGGCATTATTTATTTTTTACTTACTCTCATTTTGTCTCTTTCTGTTTTTAATAATTTATTCTATAATTTTTATAACCGTTAGAAATCACAATAAAAAAAAGAAAAGAAAAGTTCGTTAGCTCCGTCAGAAATTACAATAAAAAAAAGAAAAGAAAAGAAATATTCATTTTCTTATGGACCCCTCTGTTGACGTTATATGAAAATCGTAAATGATTTATGTGCACATGTTAAAAAGTTACAGAAAAAAAAAAAAAAATATAATAATACAAAATAAAATAATATAGTATTATATAGTATAATATAAAATAATATAATATAGTATTATATAGTATAATATAAAATAATATAGTATTATGTAGTATAATATAAAATAATATAGTATTATATAGTATAATATAAAATAATATAATTTGAAATAACAAAAAATAAAAAATAGCTAGCTATAAACATTTGACAAAATAAAAAAATAAATTATTTTTTCAGAATAATTTTCCCGTATTATCTTTTTTTGTATTAAGGAGGGAAATATACTTTCACATGTTATGCACGTTGTGAATGGTTTATTTTAATTTAATTATAATGAGGGCGTATACTATTTATTATAAGCAAAATGCAAAAAATTCGAAAAATGCTCAAAAACGACTTTTATTTTTTTACAAAAACGTACACATGTTCCGTGTAAATTCGTACGTGTATGTAGTACATACATACATAAAATTATACACGTGCATTTATCATTATGCACGTATATATAATATATACCTTCCTTTTTATACGTATATTTGATAATTTATAATTTTATATTAGTATTTTTATGTAACTTTTTCGTAATTTCTCTTACCTCATTTCTTCTCTTATTTATACTTTTTTTTTGCCACCTATTCATATATATATATACGTAGATCCTCAATTCACTATTTATTTACCGCTTTTTTTCCTCGATTCGTTTCGTTTTGTTACCCATTGTTTATCTTTGTTACCGTTTTTTTTTTTTTTTTTTTTTTTTAAATTAAAACAGACTACTTTCATTTCTTATAATGTACATATATATATATATATATATGTAGTTAATAATAGTATTCCTAACTAACTGACCTTTTTATGTATTTCTAGCATCCCATTTACGCCAGTGAGTAAAATGTAGTTGCAGGTGGACTCTTCGGACGCGTTTGTTCCCCCTACATATGACGAATCGTAATGGTTTAAAAAGGAAATGTATGAAGGATTAATTGAACAATTGCTACTAAAAAAGCTTTCCTTAGGTGTTCTATTAATATTATTATAATTATCATAAATATTTACATATTCAAAAGATATTTCCCCAAGATCATTTATGGTACATACTTGTTGTTGCTTATTGCAACACGCTATAACAATTTTACTTTTTTTTTTTCCATCGAATTATAGCTATTTGATATTATATTTATCCAATTTTCATTTCTTATATCGTAAAAATAAAAATTGTTATTTTCATCTATGCATAATATTGTGGTATCATTTATAAGAGCAGAGTAAATAATATGTGGAAAATTTTTCGTATATGTAGAATTAGCGTTCTTTTTTATTTTCTTTTCATATAAGTATTGAGGGTTAGAATAATTTATGGGTATGTAGTTCTGTTCATACACTTTTTGTATAGTATTATAGAACATGCGCAACTGTTCGTTGTTATAGAATTGGAAAAACTTACTAGGTGATAGTTTGCTCGACAGTGTTTTTCTGATGTTACCCTCACTGTCGCTTTGGTCATTGCTTTGGTTATTGCTTTGGTTATTGCTTTGGTTATTGCTTTGGTCAATGCTTCGATCGTTCCTTCGGTCGTTGCATCGATCGTTCCTTCGGACATTACTGATGTTGTTCCGATCGTTGTTGTTGTTGCTACCAGTGCTTCTACCGTTTCCGCTTCCATTGCTGGCACTTTTCGGGTTGACCAAGTTTATCTTTTTTTTGGGTATTCGAATATCAAACAACTTAAAACTGTCTGACCATGTAAATAGTAATTGATTTCTTAATTGTACATACTTCACGGAATCATTGAAGTCGTCATATGTTTGCATTATTTCGAAATTCTGTTCAATATCTATTAGTTGTAGAGTTTCATCTGACGAACCAGTTGCCAAGTAATTGTTACTATAACACATACAATTCACAGAATCGTTATGTATTTTTTTCATGATCATTTGATTGTAAATGTTTGAGGTGTACATAAATTCGTCTTTTTTACATTTTGCATTTTTATTCTTTTTCATTTTTTCATGGAATTCGTATTCAAAAACATCGTCAAAGGAGGATAATAATGAATCATTGGAATCATTTAGCGAAATATCGGAGCAATTGGACGGAATGGAAGAAGCATCATCATTCTGACTCTTCTCCCTTTCCTCCTGTTCCGTTTCACTATTCCCTTCTATCACTTCAATTTGTTCTTTTTCGTTTTCGTTTTCGTTATCCTTCTGGTTATCTTGTTCCTTTTCTTCTTTTCTTCTTGTCATTCTTGTCGTTCTTGTCATTCTTCTCCTCTCATGTGCTATTTTATGATTGTTCCTGCTTCTAACGTCTTTCCCTCCCATCCCCTTTGTAACTCTATTTGCTTTTAAAATACTACTTGGATTTAAAAAAAGTATATTGCCATTCCATGTACCGACAATGTAATTATCTTGTATATTCGTAACGCACGAAAAATTTTCCTCACCAAGTTTTAAAGAAATTAAATTATTGTTATTCCTTATTTCATAGTTTAATAAATCACTATAGCTAATTAATTTAATGAAACCATTATTACATACAAAACATACACTATTATCTGTGTAACCCACTCCTTTTATAACACATGGGATATGGTCAATTTTTTTTAAATCCCATATATGTCTTTTGAAGGAACTAAGATATCCCCTCCCTTCGCCTCTTTCTATTCGTATATGGTCTCTTCCATCTTCCCCATTACTTGTATATTTCACACTACAACTGTCCGCCATGTGCACATCTGTAGCACTACCTGAACAGGAACTATTTTTTTTTGCGTATTTTCCACGGATAACTACTCTTTTCCTCTTTCCGCCCTCGCCCGTATCATCCTCGTTTCCACCATCATTATCATTATCATTATCATTATCATTATCATTTACATTTACATTTACATTAACATTAACGTTAATATCTCTTCGGCCATCCCTATCATCGCCACGGTCACTCCGATCGCGGGAAGCGTACCCCTCCTCATAGTCGTCCTCAAATGATTCGTAGTATTCCTCATCTTCTTCTTCTTCATCGAAGTTATTGTTTGATAGTGCATTTGGGCTGTTGATATTTGCACTATATTTCTTTCTGTCCCTTCGCTTTTTCCTCAAGCACATCTTTTTCAAAAGATTTTGAATAACAGAGGAGTAGTACCAAGGGGCATTTTTAATATTTTCGTTGTACTGAACATGCACATTTTTTTTTCTAGACACATGATGGTCTTTAAAAATTTGGAAAGGGCATTGTCCAAATTCATGCAGTTGAGTTTTTAACGCTTTAGATGGCATAGTAGTAATTAAGGCTTTAATTTTTTGATTGAAATTTTTTTCAAATTCACTTTCTTCGTCTGTACGTGGTACATTATCATATGTAGATTTATAACTCATGGATAGTTTTTCATTTAAAATTGCATGCATATAAGTTAGTGGATGAAATAGATTAAAATTATCTTTTGCTAATTGACCACTTTGTTTATAGCCAAAAATAAGATTAATCCATTCATTTAAATTATCATTCACATATTTACTTTCTAATGCATTTTTCATTTTTATTAAAAAATCTTTAGGAGTATTACTCCATAAAGGTAACGTAACATCATGTATATTCCCTTCATTGGTGTTAATATTTAAATTGTTTTTTAAAAAATTATCATCATCTTCATAAAATTCAGGTATAAGTTCAATAAAGGATGAATTTGCATTTAAAGCAGTATTGAATGTACTTTCAACTGATAAGAACATTCTCGAATGTGTATCAAATTTACCACTTTGTAATTTTAGTTGACACTCAGGATATAAACGAATTAAAAAATAGACAACATATGCTAATGTAGAATAATGAGAACCATAAAAATAATCATGATCTTGCATTTTTTCTATTAATGAATTTAGTCTATTAATATTTAAACATCCAACTGATTTGGATAATATTCTATATACATTTTCATCATTTAAATTTATTTCCTTACTTGAATAATTTGTCAATACCCATGGAAAGACAGGATATTGAGAAAAGTCTTTTCTACTCCTTCCAGCTATACAATTTAAAAAATCTAAATATTCGTAATTTGTTATTAACCCATTAACCCATTTATTTTGTACAGCATAAATAAAATTTTTATTTTCTTCAATTAATAAACATTCTGGTTTTATTTTTTTTAAAACTTTTATTATCATCTCTCTATCATCAAAATTTACAAATTCGACATATAAAGAATTATATTTTTTTTTCTCATCATCAAAAATTATCTCTAATGCATTTGGTTTCATTATTATTATTCTCTTAAATACATGTAATATACTTTCTGTTTTCCATTTCTTTTCCTTTTTATTAGTAAAATTAGGATTTGGTTGAAAATATATAAACTTATTTGTTATATTTAATATCCCTTTCATTTTTAGTAATGGTGATACCTTAAATACCCAATATCCATCCATTCGATTTGTTATTATCTTCTCATGAATACTTATACTACTTATATCAAATCTTATATTCTCTGTTAATTTTTCAAGCACATTTTCGATGTACTTTTCTAGGTTCAACTCTTTTCTAGTATTTACATTATCATCCTCCAAACTGCTCACCCCAGTACTTTGACCAATAAACTGTCCATCTTTTTGTCCACTCCTCTTCCTATCATTCTGGCCAACAAGAGGTCCATCTTTTTTCCCACCACTCCGCTTATTGTTCTGCTCGATGTCTAATACACCCCTTTGTCCACTACTCTCCTGTCCGTTGCTTTCCCTACTTGCATGATAACTTCCTTGGTAACTTCCCTGCCTACTCTTCTTTTCCTTTATCAGTATTTCCATTTGCTTCTCATGAATTATCATGGCAATCTTTATCTTTACCAGTATACCGTAAATTAGCTTCAGCTTTTTACCGCTGCTCGATGATCCCTCCCCCTCAAATATGTATACAAACCCACTCTTGCTCCTGCTGGGAGGAAAAGCAGCACTAGCACCACCACCAGTAGCCGCAGTGGTGGACACTGTAACAGCTGCCGAAACAGCGGTAGTTCCACACTCCCCCGAGGAATTAACTTTTTTGTGGGTTCCTCCGCTCTTACCCCCCATACCATTCGACCACATGGCAGAGCTTTTCCTTTCCTGGTGACCCACTACTGCAAATGAATCACTTTCATTTTCATTTTCATTTTCATCAAAATTGTTTAGAACCTTCTCGAACATACCTATCTTTTCATCTATGTTATTATTATCTATACTTTTAAATTCATCATAGTATTCATTGTAGTAACTATTCATCAAGTTTAAGCTTCTTCTATTCTTCCTGTCATAAGTAAATTGACATGTACATCTAGTTTTTTTATTAAACGTAATCGTTTTTATCTTAATAACTTCAGATGTTTTCACAATTATTTGATTATTATATGTGTTCATCTTTGCATTCTCTAATTTTTTAAAAGGAAATTTTAACACTTCCTCGTCTGTATCATAAGGTTCAAATACTAAGGACTTTGAACACAATCGTAATCTCCCACGCATATCGGCATACTCCTCACTTTGCTTTTTCCGCATTGTTATTAACATGTCATCTATGTATTCTTCATCTTCTTCTAAAAATAGTAAATTGAAATTTCTTATCTTCGATTTTTCCATCTTTTGCTATTTTATTTATTTTTACGGGGTACATTTTTTGGAATAAAAAAAAGGGGAACTGGGATGTGGGAGAAGAACAGGAAGAACAGGACAATGAAGATGATAGGGATTAAAGAAAAATAAAAATCTTAAAAAACTTTTAAAAAGCTTATAAAAGGTTAAAATGACAAAAAAATTGCGCTCAAGCGTTGCAGTATAAGCACATATACATAATATTTATTTGCAATATGCTCCCGTTAAACGTGCAATATGCATTAATCAATACTTGATCTGCGAATGTAACAAAAAATAAAAGATTACTCTAATATGTAACTGTAATATACGAAATATACCAATGTGATAACAGTTTACTTAAACGAGCGTTGTGTTAATATATACGTATATATACATATATTGTAAAATTGAACTGTTATTATATATGCAAATTTTTAACAATTAATAAGAGTTTCATCTACTAAAAAATGTTTTTATGTATAATTAAATGTATTATGTCATATTCTTTTTTTTTGCAAAAATGAAAAGGACTAAAAAAAAAAAAAAAAAAATTCTATATTATAAGATGCAACGTATAAATAAAGGTATATTATTTTATATTTATATACTTTCATGCATACATATATACATAAATATACATGCAAACATACATACATATATACATGCATACATATATACATGCATACATATATACGTACATCCATGCATACATATATACATGCATACATATATACATACATACATACATACATACATACGAATATCCATGCATACATACATATGCACATATATGTACTACCACGACGCGCACTAATAAATTAGAAGGATTTTCTCCTTTTTTTTAGAAATTAATTTATATATTATTATAACTTGTTAAAAAAAAAAAAAAAAAAAAAAAATTTTTTTTCTAATTAGCAGGTATAACAATATAATAATACAAAAATAATTATTGCATGTACATATTTTATAAAGACAATCTAGATTTTTTTTTTTTTTTTTTTTTTTTTTTGTTTGCTTGAAATGTAATAATCTTCATTAGTTTCTTCTGTTCTTCTAAGTCTCACACATATGGTACCAAATCATCGGTTACGCACGATAAATGCTAATATATATGTATGTGTATATTTATTATGTAAAACACATACATATTAGCACATTAATCTGTATGTGCATATTTATATATACATAAATATACATATACATATACATAATATATATATATATACATAAATATACATATACATATACATAATATATATATATATACATAAATATACATATACATAATATATATACATAAATATACATATACATAATATATATATATACATATATATAAATATCCATATATATATATTCATGCATGCCTAATATAGGGGGTAAAAAAAAAAAAAAATATGAACATAAGTTTCCTCTTTCAACCGAAAAAAAAAAAAAAAATTGGCTACTTTTTTTGGAATCTTTGTAACCTCAATTTGTGTAATTCTGACAACTCATTATTTATTTTGTTATATTCTTCTTCTATATTTTGTTTATTGTCTGTTGTTACATCCGTATATTCTGTTAAACCTGTAGATGATATACACGAATTTGTATTCCTCTCATTATCCTTTTTAATATTCTGAACCATGTTCATCTCTTTTTTTGCATTATGTAATATATTGTCACTAACATGATTGTAATTACTTTCGTTGTTCATACATATACTGTTTAGTTGTGCATCAGTTGGTATGTTGTCCTTCTGAACCATGCTATTATTAACATGGTCATAATTCCCATTATTTTTTGTTTCAATTGTTTCAATAAATTCGTAAAGCTGTGATTGAGCACATATTGGGTCTTGAAAGTTTTTAGTATTCCAAACTTTTAATTTTCTCCCTGTTCTTTTGCATAATACACATATGTAAGGCAACTTATTTACCTGAATTGTTCAGAAAAGTAAAATAAAACAAAATTAAAAAAAAGAAAAACTATTAAAAAAAAAAAAAAAAGGAATAAAACAAAGCAGAAATTAACATAACAAAATAAATAAAACAAAAAAAAAAAAAAAAAAAAAACAAAAAAAAAAATAAAAAAAAAAATAAATGGATCAACACGAATTTGAAAATTTTTTCTCTTTGACTCTTTTTTACTTTTTCAATTTATCATTTTTTTCTTTTTTTTCTTTTTTCTTTTTTTCATTTTTTCCTTTTCTCATTTTTTCATTTTTCCTTTTCTCATTTTTTCATTTTTTCCTTTTCTCATTTTTTCATTTTTTCATTTTTTCCTTTTCTCATTTTTTCTTTTTTTCCTTTTCTCATTTTTTCTTTTTTTTTTTTTTTTTTGTATTTTCCTTTTTTCACTTATTCCACTTTTTCCGCGTTTTTTTTTTTCTACAACCTTGTATGTGTTCATGAAAACTACAGCGTCTTGGTCATTCTCATATCGCAGCCAGAAAATAAAAAAGTTTTTTATTATTTCCTGCACTAGATCGTTATTCCATATATCTCTATTTAATCTCAAGGAATCAAATTCTGAATTTTGTATGTTCACTAAAATGTATTTATTTTCATCTTTTGATTTTTTTCTCATGTCTTCAAACGGCAAAGAACAAATTAAAAATTCGGGTGGAGAAAAAAGTTTTCCAAAAGTGTCACCTAATTCTATGTTCACTTTTTTTTCTTTTTTATTTAATTCATTAAAATGCAAAAAATTCGAGTCATCCATATCATGGATTAGTACTTGACTAAAATGTTTATCTGGTTCTCTCACATAATCATTATATTCGGTGCTGTAGTCTTTGATTCGTTCTTTAACGTGTTCTTCTGTTTGTGCTCTTACAGTTTCTTCTACACCTATTGATTCATCCCCGACTCGATCGATCCTGTTTTGTAAAGTGGTTTCACTGTTTATCTCGTAATATAATTTCACTGCCTCATTACAGTTCCCATTACACATCTAACAAAAGCGAGATGAACAAAAAAAAAAAAAAAATAAATTTAAGATTATATGTGTATGTATGTACGTATGTATAAAAGTATTTATGTATGCATAGAAGTGAGTATGTATGCGTAGAATTGAGTATGTATTCACAGAAGTGTATATATATATGCACGTATATAAGTATATAATGCAAAATAATTCCGCTTGACAAAGAAATTTTGTATTATGAAAAAGTAAAAAATGTGCGTTAAAAAACAGCTGTTGCCATTAGCTCGTAGTTATTTTATTTTATTTGAAATAAATGTGTACCTCCAAATAATATAAGGCAGTTTCTTCAGTTGCATCTTCTGTGCTAATTATAAAAATGCCAAAGAAATTGTTTAACTGGTCATTTACGTAACAAATTTGAATATATCCTTTATTTTTTTCAAATATTTTTATTATACATTTATGCTTTTACGATTTTGCCATTTTGCTATTTTGCTTTCTTACAGTTTTGCTATTTTGCTTTCTTACAGTTTTGCTATTTTGCTTTCTTACAGTTTTGCTATTTTGCTTTTTTACAGTTTTGCTATTTTGCTTTTTTACTTTTTTGCTTTTTTACAGTTTTGCGATTTTACAATTTTACGATGTTATAGTTATTTTTTTTTATTGTTTTTTTTTTTTTTACCAATATTCCGCAAGAAGTCATCAACCTCGCTTTTGGCTATCATTTCTATATTTATAGTGTACATATATTTAACTTAATTTATTTGAAGTTTATGGAAAATGAACTTGAATAAATTAGCATTAAAAATATTTTTTCTTTTTTCTTTTAAAATAATATGTTTTATTATTATATTATGTTTATATTTCGAAACGTGGACCCTTTTAAAACGAATATATTTGCAAACGTAAAATTATAGTTAAAGTTTTAGACAAAAATCAATTATTCGTCTTATATGTATTTTTTTTGAAAACATTACTTTTACATATAATTTGTCCTTTGACAATTTTCCGTTCCTATCAATTCTTTATTTTATAACATTTCTAATTTTTCGTCATATATCGTGTGCGCGCATGTACTATATATATAAATGTAAGTAATACATACAAGAGTACATTATATATATATATATATATATATTATTATGTATTATTATATATAATACATATATATAAAACGCAACATGAAAAAAAAAATTTCAGAGCACCCTTTTAAAAAGAAACAAAAAAGGGGAAAAAGATATAATGTAAAATAATTAAAGGAATTTTATGAAATTAAAAAAAAAGCTTTAAGTGCACACAATACATTATATACGTTTTATTTAAAAAAAAAAAAAAAAAAAAATAGAAGAATAATATTATTGCTTGTTCATAATTTAAATTGCTAAATTAATGAACTAAATTCAAGTTTTCTTATTTATGAGAATTTACTTTTTTATGAATAGTATTTTTTTCTTTTTCTCTATTTTCCTACTTTTATAATAAATCCCTTTTTCTTTCCGCCCTTAACTATCACTATTTCGTGTCTTATTATTTTTAATGATATTCTCAAGATGTATTTTCTTATTCCTTTTCTTTCTTTTTTTTTTTTTTTTACAGCTAATTAGGTAATACTGAACTTTTACATTTAAAACATTTAATTATAGTTTCTTGCATATTTGTGAAACATAACTTCAACAAATTTAACAAGTTAGCAAATTTTATAAAATTTAAAAAATTATATTCGAAATGATATGCAATATTTAACCTTTTTTTTATTACATTTTTCGTTTTTTATCTACTTTGGCAGAATTAAACTTATACACGGCAATAATCTCATGGTGAATTTGTTTTACACGACTGTATATCTTATTCTTTATTTTCCATTTTTTTTTTGGAATAAAGAATTTATATTTTAGTTTATACATATATATATATGCACATGTATATTTCTTAAAATATGCTTTACAGTTTTTTTTTTTTAAAAAACATACTAATTTATATATCATATCTCTTAATTTCACTTAAATTTTAGGAATTTATTTACCTATAAGTATATATAAGTATATGTACCACGCTTTTATATGTATTATATATATACTTATATGTATATATATTATTTAACAAAAACATTATCAACTCAGTGATAACTGTGTATATGAAATTACTAAAGCAAACCTTTTATTTTCGATACAGTGATGTCACGTATAATCATTTGGTTAGTTAAAAAAAAAAAATTGATATTAATTCGCTTGTATAATTTTATGAACTGTTAATAAAAAATAATTTTACACTATTACTCCTTTTTTCCAATTTTTTATATAATATCATAAATACTGTAAAAGGAAATGGTGTTACTATGAATATTACAATATATTCAACATACATAAATATGTATAATACATACAAATACATGTGTATATATTATATATGTATATCTTAATAATATTCTTATTTAAATATATGCAAAAATAACGATTCAATTTTTTGTAATTAAAAAGTATTTAATTTAAATGCTGATATAAAAAATGCTATTTTGGAAAAACGAGTTAATTTTACTATATAAACAAGAATGAAAAACCTATAACCAGATAATATATATAATATATATTTCACATATAAATTGTATACATGTATATTACATACATATTATATACATAAATATATAAAATATATAAGCAAAACTTGTATATTTTTTATGCATATATAAATGTAAGTATAATATATATATGCATTTTATATACCTTTTTAAATTTGCGCATTTTTTTTTTTTTTTTTTTTTTTTTTCATATAATATTTCATTTAATTTTTTTTTCTGCTAATTTTAACAATACAATATTAAAAACTTCCAGCCGAAAAAAAAAAAAAAATTGTAAGAATAACCGATTTTTACAAACACTGCTTTTGCATATTTATTTTAAATTCATTTTATTTTTGTTACATTTTTTGGTGAATTAAATTTAAAAGAAGATTATTATATATATATATATATATTTATATATATACAAACGTGTAAGTAATACATATATATACAATTATATATATATGCATATATAATAAAATGTATATTTTTATTATATACATTACATACGTATGTATATTTATATTTATCACTTACATTGTAGTATAATTTTTGTATGTTTTTTGTATATTTTCCTTAATATACCTTTTTTTTTTTTTTATAAATTTTCAACCCCTAATAATTAACCATTATTTTAAATGTTGTTTCTAATATAAAGTTTTACCAAGTGGCGGAAAAAATAAAATTTTTAATTCGATATTTTTTGTTTAATATTTACCCTTTTATTTTATAATTATCATTAAAACATTAGAAGAATAAAAAAGAACATTTGATCTTATTTTAAAATAAAGTAATTTGTCTGAAATTGTTAAGTCATAATTTTAACAAATTTTAAAATATGAAAAAGTGTAAGATTGTTTTTGTACCATTGTATATGCATATATATATAAGTATATACATCTTTTTTTACGAAGAATATACGCATGCAAAACTGCATATTTCAGGTTATATACATTAAGCCAAAAAATAAAAGGATACAAATAAAGAAAGAAAAAACAAAAAAAAAAATAAGTAAAAGTATGAAATTGTAAATACAACAGGAACAGCAAAAACAAACTGCCATAAATTTAAAAAGACATTCATGTAATTTTGAAGAAATCCCCATATATGTATAAATTAAAAGCGTTTTATTAGATTTTTGTTATTTTATAAAATAAAAAATTCCCTTTTAAATATACAGGTTTTAGATTAAAGAAGAATATTGTAACTTTTAAATATAGAAAAACATTTGATATTTATATATATATATATATATATATATATGTATATGTATATGTACACACATATTTGAAATATGGCTGTTGAGTTGTGCTCCTTAAAATTAACTTTCAAGAGATTCATTATGTACTTCATGCATGTATTATTATTTAATGAAGTGTTTTTATAAATATAAAAAACCCTGATGAGGAACTATGAACTAACATGTAAAACAACACAAATAAATGATGATAGTGATTCAAAAAAAAAAAAAAAAAAGAAAACAAAACAAAACAAAAAAAAACATTGTAGTTTACTATTTATTCTACAAAAATTTTTTTTTTTTTTCTCCCCACCTCTCAACCTTTCTGTAAAGAGTATTGAGAAATTGGCTAGATATTAGATTTTTCACACTTATCATGTATACTTTTTCATGATATTGTGAATGCTGAAGTATATTGTAAAAAGAGAGGAAGAGTGTAAAGAAGAGTATATTATCGCTAGGAGTTATACCCCATTTTGCTAGAAAGGGGTATATATATATATATATGTTTATATATTTGTATACTCATATATAGGTACATACACATACTTATATATTAGAGCAGTAAAATATGCTTATACACCCACACGGTATGCATATTTTCAAAAAACATATGAAAACAGTAAGACAAAAAAAAAAAAAAAAAAAAAAAAAAAAAAGTGTGTCATATGAAATTATAAAGAATATAATTGAACAATTATACATGATAATGATAATTTGAATAAACGTATTACCATTTTTAAAAACAAAGAAGAGGATACAAAAAAAAAAAAAAAAAAAAGAGAAGAGAAGAGAACGGAAGAGAACAGAAGTAATTATAAAAAGTAGTAAAATAATAATAATAACATTGTAATAACAGTATAGTAATAATAATATAACAATAATAATATAGAAATAATAGTACAGTAATAATAACAACTACCATTCCTTTTATAGTATAATAACGGAAAATTGCTTATAAAAACGTGCAAACGAATTATAAGGGGATAGGAAGTATACTTATTTCATATAATGAAAAAATGAATGATAAGAATGACGTTGAAATAAGCAATAGCGATTATGTTAATTCACCCACATTAAAAGATTCAAATTTAAAAGAAAGTTATCAAACGAACGAATTTGTTAATAATATAGATTCTATGAATTCAAATAAAAATTTAATATCAGAAGATATAGATGTTAATGATAAAGCCATATCATCGAATACAGATAATGGTAAGTCAACATCATTTTTTAGTAAATGTTTTAATAAAATAGTAAACTTGAATAAAGCTGCTTCTATGGGTAGCAGTAATATGAATATTGCAAAGATGAACGATGGGGAAAATGCTAGGGGTTATGATGAAAACAGCATAAAAATGGATAACAGCGAAATGGAAAAAATTAATGAAGATTCTGCTGCTCTTTATAACAGCAGCGATTTTTTTACAAATGATAAGAATAATAAAGAGGAAACAAAAAATTTAAGTATGATGAGTAATAATGATTATAAAAATGAAACGGAAAATTTAAGCATGAGTAATAATAATAATTATAAGGAGGGAACGGAAAATTTAAGCATGATGAGTAATAATAATTATAAGGAGGGAACGGAAAACTTAAGCATGGTGAGTAATAATAATTATAAGGAGGGAACGGAAAACTTAAGCATGGTGAGTAATAATAATTATAAGGAGGGAACGGAAAACTTAAGCATGGTGAGTAATAATAATTATAAGGAGGGAACGGAAAACTTAAGCATGGTGAGTAATAATAATTATAAGGAGGGAACGGAAAACTTAAGCATGGTGAGTAATAATAATTATAAGGAGGGAACGGAAAACTTAAGCATGGTGAGTAATAATAATTATAAGGAGGGAACGGAAAACTTAAGCATGGTGAGTAATAATAATTATAAGGAGGGAACGGAAAACTTAAGCATGGTGAGTAATAATAATTATAAAGATGGAACGGAAAATTTAAGCTTGATGAGTAATAATAATAATATTAGCAGTAATTGTAATAGTAATAGCATTGGATTCGGAATGTTTTTAAATAGCATGAGTAAAGATGGCTTATTTCAGGATTTCAATTTTGGTGAAATGATAACTGGTATGTCTAATTTTCATAAAAACGAAACCGAACTGAATATAAGTAGAGGTGAAATATATTTAAATGAATGTGAGTTTGTTTTTACAACACACGTTTTGTTAAACAGTGGTTTTAGGTTTCAAGCTATTGAAGATGTTAAGAAAAAAAAAAGAAGAGAATTTTTTAAATTAGAAGAGCTAACTATTGATACAAAGAGAACAAAGAGTGATAGTATAAACAAAATAGTAGATAGCAAAAAGGAGGAAAAGAGTGAAATGGACACAATAGGAATACATGTGGAAAGCATTAAAAACGACGGTATGAATTATGGTAAGAGTGAGGAATTAATAGAGAAAGAAAAAAAAATCGAGGGAAAGATGGAAGCTAATAAGGAAAATGGGGAAAAAGGCGAATATTGCAAAAATGGCGAATACGGCAAAAATATGGAAGGAAAAATGAGTCAAGATGAAAAGGAAAGAATAGAAATGTGTGATGAAATTTTAATGGAATTAAAAAATTCATTTTATGAACAGATATTAAATATTGAAAATAATTTTAAAAATTTGGATAATAAAATTGAAAATAATAATTGTTTTTCTTTTCATTGTATAATGGAAAAATTAAAAAATAGAAAATATGATAACGTTTTATTAATTTATAATGATCTTTATTTGTATTTAAATAATTTGTTATTTCTCTCCAAGCCGTCCAGTTATATATGGATGAAATTACATGAATTATCTTCACAAATATCAAACACAATTCTGAACATTCAGCAAAAGAAAGAAAAAAGGTTCAACGAAGGAAACCATCTTTTGCACACCGATGAAATAGAAAAGAAAGAAAACAAAAAGCAAGTAACTACAGGAGAGGAAACAATAGAGGAATCCATAAATGAGGAGGAAAAATTGGCCTTTCAGTTGCTTCTTGGAAAGCTTCATCAGGATATACACTTTGAGGTAAAGAAAAGGAGGGAGCAAAAATAAAAGAGATACAAAAAATGCAAAATTATTTTTTTTACCAACTTTTATACCTACTGTGATTTGTGTTGTGTATGTATACGTGCACACGGGTATGCTCATGTGTGCGTGTGTGTATGTTATTAAATTGGCTAATTTGTTTTTTATTATTATTTATTATTATTTTTTTTTTTATATTTTTATCATTTTTTATTCATTTTTTATTCATTTTTTATCCATTTTTTATTCATTTTTTATTCATTATTTTTATTTTTTTTATATTTTTATCATTTTTTATTCATTTTTTATTCATTATTTTTTTTTTTTTTTTTTTTTTTATCATTTTTTATTCATATTTTATTCATTTTTTTTTTTTTTTTTATGTAGCTATTCAGAAAATTCAAAAATAAAGCTGTATGGAAAACTCTGGAAGGAGGTGAAATTGAATTGGATGATAAATTAACAAAAGCTGACGTGTTCAGGTAAAACTGGCATAATTTTTGTTTACATTTTTTTTTTTTTTTTTCGTTTTTTTTGTTTTTCTGCACACACTTTTTTTCACATTCTTTTCATATCTTGTCCAGAATTTGTCTTTTTTGTAGTATTCATCCTCCTTGTCCAGTTCCTCTTCTTCTTTTGAAAAGATTTAAAAAAATATATATATTTTTTTTTGTAATCATTTTATAGAGATATGTACAACTGGTGCAAATTGCAGTTAGAACTGAAAAGTAAAAGGAGCGACATATCAGAGTCAGAGAGTGATTCCTCGAAGGACTCCTATTAAGCGAAGTTGCATTTATCTTCCATCATTTATGATTTATCATTTTTCATTTTGATATATTTTTTATTATTCTTTTGTTCGTATCGTTATTATCATTATTATTATAATCTCCACTGTTATCATAATCACTGTTGCTATTATTATGACCAACCTCATATTATGACCGTTATTATATTATCACCACTGTTGTTATTATTGTTAATTTTTTTTTTTTTTTGTTTAAGCTGATAAATCAGAGATATAGCTTTTTAGAATGGAAATATAGATAGACATAGAATTCAAATTATGCTCTTAACATGTTTGTTATATAAGTGTATATATAAATATATGTGTGTGTCTATGGATCCATACTCTTTGTTCTTTGTTCTTTGTTCTTTGTTCTTTGTTCTTTGTGCCTTTTTTTTTAAGAATAATACGTGTTTATTTATCCCTTTTTATTTTTATTTTTATTTTTACCTTTACTTTTACTTTTACTTATATTTTAATTTTAATTTTAATTTTCTTTTTCTTTTTTTTACATATTCCATTGGAGCTGCATATGCAATTTAAAATTAGCTTACTGTCGTTATGACAATTATAGTTATTGTATTACTTATTTTATAATTATTGTGTATACTTCAATTTTTTTTAACTTATCCTGTATTTGTGGTTACATCGCTTTTTCTGTGTATTTTTTTTTTTTTTTTTTTTTTCATTATGTCCATATTTCCCATATTTAGTTGTTTTAATATATCAATGATTTTTAAGTTTATAGCTTTTTATGGTAATCTATAAGCGCATGTACATATGCGTATATGTGTATATATACACATGTACACATATATCTGTATAGATATATATATCTATATAGATATATATGTACATACATACCATACATGCATACATATGTGTGCATATGTATAAACATGCATATATATATATATATATATATATATATATTTGCAAAAATGTTTTTGGTAGACTTATTTGTACACCTGGTATTTTTTATTTATTTTATTTTTAATCCTTTTTCATCTTTTAAATTATACAAAATTACCACCATTTAACTAAAGAATTTAATTTTTTTTTTTTTTTTTTCTTTGAAATGTAAACGTAGTCTTTATTATTGTTGGAGTTGTGTGCATTTTCTAGCATGGCAAAAAAATGCATTATTGGGGAGGAAAAGGTTTAAATATATGAACATGCATATATAAAAATACATATACATAATATAAATATAAATATATATATATATATATATATATATATGTATAAATATATATGTATAAATATATATGTATAAATATATATGTATAAATATATATGTATAAATATATATGTATGAATATATATGTATAAATATATATGTATATATTATGGATAGTTACCACCTTCGAAATATAATTCACCCGCTGCACTTATGAGTTTTCGGCAAGAGACAATTGTTTCAAAAGTGTCTTTTTTTTTTTTTTTTTTTTCATTTTATCTTAATTCTCAAATCCTTATGTTATAACATGAAAAAGAGTATAAAGAAAAGAGAGGAGATATATTTCATTATACGTAAAATAATATGGCATTTGTTATAAAAAAATGTAGCAATTGCAATCTATGAATAACAAACAAAAAAAAAAAAAAAAAAAAATGGAGTAAAAAATGAATAAAATAATACCAACAGTAATAGTAATGGCAATAAATGTCAACAATAACAATAATCGTTGCTTCTACAAGGTCAAATTAAAAGCTACGTATTTATAAGTGCATACATAAATGAAGGTTTTTAAAGTAACACTAAAAAGGGACTATTTAAAATATTTAAAAAAAAAAAATGAATAACAAATATGAGTGAAAAATAAGAAACGATCATTTTTGTACTTCAAAATAATGTGTCTCCTAATTTTTTTAAAACAATTTTTTATATGTGTAATGATAATGACTGTAATTCTACAGCTTGGTACTGTTACAAGTGGACGTGGGTATTATTATGTACATATAAACGACTATAGAATAAGTATACGAGATGGAAACTATTAAATTTTTTGTTAGCATGGTTTTACTTTTCATTGGTAAGAGGCACAACACACAATTGTACCCTTTCAATTTCGTTATTTATTCGAATTTATTCAAGCGTTTGTTCAACTTCTCATTAACATGCTTCCCCGCTTGTCCATTCAATTCATTCTATTCATCTGCTTTTTTTTTTTTTCCTTTTAATTTTCAAACACCCATGAATCGTTATTATTCTCAGTTATGAACTTCAAGATATGGTTTATCGGTCTGTACTTCAGAATAATATTCCCATTTGAATCCTTTTCTTTTTTATTTGGCGTTTCCATATCTTCATTATCATTAAAGTCCATATCACTACTATTTTTTTCTGAGTAGTCAAACATTATCGAGTATTTATCTTCATCCAATGAACCGAAATACGCAATATTGTCTCCTCTAATTATTAGATTTCCTAAGTAAACGGGGGATGGTTATTGTATAAACAATGTAAAACACATAAACAGATAGAGATATAACAGGAAAAAAAAAAAAAAAAAAAAAAAATGTGTTACGATAAGCACTATTATAACTTTACACTCTGACGTAATTGAAAAACACAGCTTAAGTACAAAGGGAAAAGTTTTTTCGAAATTCAAAAAATAAACGCATAGCATGTATATTTCTGTGAATGAATGCATGCAACGTGAGTATTTGCAACATAAAACTGCTTGGATGAAAAAAAGTATTAATAAATTTTTTTTTTTTTTTTTTTTATTGCGCTTTATCGTGCTTTATTTTGTTTTATTTTTCGTGCTTGTTACCAACGTAGACATCCGAAAAATACTTTTTTTCTGGAACTATAATTTTTTCAACACAGTGTGTTAAGAATATATTCCCGTGCTGATCGTACGTTCTTAGTATCCCTTCAAAAAAAGCCATATCCAGCCGTTATATTTTATTGTATGGGTATATGTAAACATAAATATATATATGTATTCATGTACGCACCCACTCAAGTACTTATGCACGTGTACGTCTTTACATTTAGCAATGCACCTATAACATATAATTTTATTTTTTCTTTTAAATTATATTCAACCTAAATACAATTTGTTATCCCTTGAGGAAATGAAAATGTACGTGTCAATATCTTCTTCAAAGCTGCTTAGCCAGAGAGGCATGGACGGTTGCTCCATTTTTTCAACACGGCGTTGCAGATATGTCCATATATATAGACATATATATATATATATATAAGCATATATATGTATGCGTATATATGTATATATATAAGCATATATATGTATATGTATATATGAATGCGTATATATGTATATATGTATGCGTATATATGTATATATGAATTCGTATATATGAATTCGCATATATGAATTCGTATATAAGTATATATATACCCCCGTTTTGCGTTTTTCCCGTTATCAGTTTACCGCTCAGACGTATACTATGTTCTTATACATTGTTTGTTTGTTGTTGACTCGTGTATTATGTGTTTGTATGGCATTTATCGCTTTTCGCTTCATTATCCATTTATTTATCTAACATCCAATTCCCTTACTAATTTATCTCTATACCTGGTTTGCTTTTTTTCTATTATCTTATTCTCGAGCAAACTATTTTTTAAAAACTCTAACTCGAATTAGTTAAGTTCTTACATTACATAAGATAAGGTTTTATCGAGAATCCTTTTTATGCCTGACAAACTAAAAGGAATTCATGCTTATTTGATAAAATTTTTTTTTTTTTTTTTTTTTTATAATATCATCATAAAAAACATATAAGTATAGTAGGAATAAACTTGCTTGTAATACGATCATGTTAAGAAAAAAATGAATCCTTCGAAAAAAAGTTAAAAAGGGTAATATATTAAATATATATATTCAAGTAAGTATGAGATTGATTATATATATATGCATATGTAAATATGTATGTATATATGCATATGTAAATATGTATGTATATATGCATATGTAAATATGTATGTATATATGCATATATATATATATATATATACGAATATATGCATTCCTTTTGCATGGTAGGACTGCACTTTTATATGTACTTACCGCGGGAAAAAAAAAAAAAAAAAATTAAACTATAAAATGGGAATGCATGTTATATTACATTTGTCATGAGTATGTAAAGGTGCCTCGCTCTATTCCCTCGAAAAGAAAAAGGATAAAAAAATAAAATAACGATTGTAACTGTAACTGTAAAAGTAAAAGTAACTGTAAAAGTAACTGTAAAAGTAACTGTAAAAGTAACTGTAAAAGTAACTGTAAATGTAACTGTAAATGTAACTGTAAAAGTAACTGTAAATGTAACTGTAAATGTAACTGTAAATGTAACTGTAAATGTAACTGTAAAAGTAACTGTAAATGTAACTGTAAATGTAACTGTAAAAGTAACTGTAAATGTAACTGTAAATGAGTGTTATTATGATGACGACGGTGGTAATGGCAATAACGACCTACGGTAGAGGATCGATGAAACCCAACATGATGCCCTCTTAACACCCACTTGAATGGAATTCTTTTGCGTGTCTGCGATTGGTTCGTAAATGATGTATTATTACTTGACAACCCACTACTGATGGACCACATACTCGTTTGATCTTTGCTCAAAAAACTCATTTGTTTTTAACACATACTATTATATCGTAAATTTTAACTTTTATTTTGTATTCGTATTCATCATTTTTTCTATATTTTTTTCATTTTGTTTATTCGGTTTAGGCTTCATACACACGTGACAAAATTATGGTGCGAAAAAAGTTTTAGGAAAATACACTATTTACCAAAAAAAAGAAAAAATAATACAATACAATTAAATACAGCAGAATGAAATAAAATAATATAAAACAAAACAAAACAAAACAAAACAAAATAAAACAAAACAAAACAAAACAAAACGAACCACTTTTCTTTGTTCTAAGTCGTACCACATTTCATTAAAAAAAATAAAATAAAATAAAAAAATACTACATTACGACGAACGACCGTGCAACGCTAAGTAAAGCAAAAAAAAAAAAAAAAAAAAAAAAAGAGAAAGAAAAAGAAAAAGGAAAAGGAAAAAAAACACATATAAACACATACGTACACAAACATATGCATACGTACACATATAAACACGTACGTACACATACATATGCATACGTCCATATACATCCCCATACATAGATATACATACTTGAACATAATCACAGCGCCAAAGCAAGAGTAATATGTACACTTCTTAATCGCGCGGGTATAATAAATAAAATGAGTCTGTGTGTATCTCTCTGTTTGCTGGTCTTCCTAATTGTAGAGATACCTACTGGTATGACTTTTTATGTAGGAAAGGGTAAAAGGGCATGCTTTATATCTTCTGCATCCTCATATGGAGGAATTAACATGATGGCTGACAAGGGAACAGTGGTGTATGGATCTTTGAAAAGTAGAGCAGTGGGGGCAAAAAACGCAGAGGGTAATGTTAAGGTAATGAATTATGATAACGAAATGCTGCTTACTAACAAGTTAGAAGATAAAAAAAGGGACGATCATATAGGGGAAAAAACGATTAGGAAAAGAATAACCCACAATGTAGAAGCAGTAGTAGAGGGCACTACTAGTGCTAACAAAACTGATGTAGAAAAAAAAAACTACTCTGATTTTAATATATATATTGAGAATAATAAAATAAAAGAATACATATCTGATATTGATATAACAAAGGAAGAAATATGTACTTTATATGAGGATATGCATATGGGAAGAATGTTTGAAAATTTAGTAGCAAAATTATATTATAGTAAAAAAATTAATGGTTTCGTTCATTTGTATAATGGACAAGAAGCAATAAGTTCAGGGATCATAAAAAATTTAACCATTTCCGACTTCGTTACTAGTACATATAGAGATCATGTGCATGCCATTAGTAAAGGGGTACCACCAAAAGAGGTTTTAAATGAATTGTATGGAAATTACTATGGAAGTACGAATAAAGGTAAAGGAGGATCTATGCATATTTATAGTAAGACACAAAATTTCATTGGGGGGTTTGGTTTTATAGGAGAACAGATTCCTATAGCCGTGGGCCTTGCCTATAGTATTTTATATAAGCGAGAATTTTCTTCAGATGCATATGGATTTACTGCAGAACAGTGGAAACAAAGGGGGCAAAGGGACGAAGCGTGGGTTGAATCCATTGATGAAAGGGCAAATCAAAATGGAATAGGTTCCGAGGAGGGCCACCATAACAGTAGTAATAATGGTAGCAGTGGTGATAGTGATAGTGGTAGCAGCGGGGAGAGGAGCAAGATTGACGTAGTGGTGTGCTTCCTAGGAGATGGAACGACAAATATCGGTCAGTTCTTTGAGTCATTGAACCTAGCTGCCACGTATAACTTACCCATAATTTTTGTAATAGAAAATAACAACTGGGCTATTGGCATGGAAAATTCTAGAGCCTCGGTAAATGATATTATGAACAATTATACTAAAGGAAAAGCATTTAACATAGAAACATACAAAATAGATGGTAATGATGTTTTAAGTATTTATAAATTAGCCAAAAAAAAAATTAACGATATAAGGAATAGAAAATGTGGACCAGTACTAATTGAAGCTATTACTTATAGGTCCAAAGGACATTCCTTAGCTGACCCAGATGAACTTCGACTCTCTGAGGAAAAAACATCATGGAGAAAAAGAGATCCATTAGTATACTTATCGAATTATATGAAAAAAGAAAATATTGTTGATGAATCATATTTTGAAAAAATTAAAAAAAAAATACAGAATATCCTTGAAGATGCTCAGAATGATGCTAATGAAAATTATAAAAAGAGTCAACATATAGATATATGTCATTTGTTTAAACATAATATTTTTGCTCCTTCTGAAAATACTCCTTATAATAGTCATTATGAAAATTACAAAAAGTTTGATAACTTGTCTCATTCTGATTTGAGGGAATACTATCAAGCTCTTCTTAAAGAGAACGAAAGAAAAAGGAAAAACAAAAAAAATGACATAACTGAAAAATTCGATGAGAAGAAGATCCCCTTGTTAATAGATTAGCATTCCTGAGATGAGCTGTTGATTTACCTTAGAGAGATCTTATTAACTTAACCTCATTTTGTACTTAAAGAAACAGAGGCAGAGGTAGAGGTAGAGGCAGAGGTAGAGGCAGAGGTAGAGGCAGAGGTAGAGGCAGAGGTAGAGGCAGAGGTAGAGGCAGAGGTAGAGGCAGAGGTAGAGGCAGAGGCAGAGACATACTTTTTTTTTTTTTTTTTTTTTAACAATGTCCACTGTTTTTCGTGTGAACGGGTAGAGTTTGATATGTCCCATTAGACTTTGCGTATATTGCTTTGTGCAATTTTATCCATACTAATTATATGGAAATATATATATATATATATATGCGTATAAATGTATATATGCGTATAAATGTATATATGTGTATAAATGTATATATGCGTATAAATGTATATATGCGTATATATGTATATATGTGTATAAATGTATATATGTGTATATTATGTACATTTGTACGTATGCTTATGTGCGTCTTTTGCTATTTTTTTATGCCCCATCCATTTGCATTTTGGATCATTAACCTCATTATTCTTCGCATTTTATGTCTGTCCTTTCAAATTTGTAGTAAATTTGTGGTTAATTTATTGTAAATAAATGATCCATTTCTTATCCCTTTTGGTTAGCCAAATTGAGATGCCATACACTAACAATTCTCCAGAGTGCAGCAAAAAGGAATAACTTTCATAAACATGTGTAAACATCGCATGTTGTGTTAATATTTTTTTTTTTTTTTTTTTTTTTTTTTTTTTTTTTTTTTTTTTGTTTGCCTTATCTCCATACTACACCCAGAGTAGCATGACAAGTTATAGTGATACAAACGAAAGAGCAGTCATGTATGTACATTTTTTTTTTTCCTTTAACTCAATTCACTCTAATATTAATTGGTCCAATTTTATTACAACGATTTTTATTTTACTTCTTTGAAGAGATAATTTCAATACGAGCTAAAATATAAGAATATAGAAATAGCGAAATGACGATGTAATAATAGGGAGGGGGTGGGGGGGATTGACAAAACAAGTTCAAACAAATATATGTATGATGTGCACATGTTACATATGTGGTTACATATCATAGAAGTACCTTTTGACAGAACATGCCATAGGGATGATGGACTTCCCCTTAACGACGCATGTTTACACACTTCCATCAAATGATGTTATAAAAAATCTTCCATTCAAGGTTTGTGAAAAAAATAAGGTTAATGAAAAAAATAAAAATAAAATAGAATAAAATAAATTGAAATAATAAAAAATTATAAAAATAAATAAAAAAAAAAAAATATATATAAAAAAAAATTCTATAAATGAGCAATAAAAATTTTAATATACTTAAATTAGGGTGCCAAAATAAAATAAAAATATGAACATGTTCATTACGTTTTGTCCAAATGAATTCCAGATTATTTATACTTATGACATATTGGGTAAATAGCAGTATAAAATAAACTACAGCAGCGAAGGAGGATTCAAACGTAGCAGCAAAATAGAAAGTAAAAAAAAATGCGAAAAATGAAATGAAAGAGGAAGCAAGTGTGAACGCAAATGTAAGTATGTATGTAAGGTGTGGTATGAAGCGATACGACGCGACAAAAATTTAGTAAACTGACGAGATGTATGAAATCTCGCTGAACACAAAAATCAAAATAAAACTGCCACTACCTGGGGGGGAACATACATAATGCATACACATTCTGCAAGCTCACATGTGCATGTAGAATGCATAAACGTGTATATTAGTACGCATAAACATGTATAGAAATACGAAAAAACATATATTGATATATAAATAAACATGCTACGTACGTACGCATAAACTTGTTATATACGTATGTACATGCCCGCATTTCTGCTTGCGCAACAAGGGATATACATGTAAACTCCTTAAAAACACATTCATATGAAAAGTGCCCTGTACATATACATAAAACGAGTAATTAAAAAATCGCATTCTTCATATGAACAAGGTCATGTTGTTTAAAGTAAAGCAAATTATACACTTTTACTCTCACATATATAGGGAGATATGCACACATACGTATTCATACATATATACATATATGCTTATCTATATTTATTCCTTCCGCAAATATATGGAGCATTGGTCAGTATTCCTAACCTACTAATCAAAATGACAATTAGGTGTAAAAAACGGGGAGGGGAAATAATAAAAAAAAAAAAAAAAGTGTAAAAACTGGACGGTAAAAAAGAAGTAAAATTAGTGGAGTTGTACAAAAATATGGACATGCACGGACAATGATGATCGTCATTATGAAGTGCTCCTGCCCCATCTGGGTATATATAACTAACGAAGCTGACGAAGCTGACGAAGCTAGCGTAGCTTACGCAACTGACGAAGCTAACGAAACTGACGAAGCTGGCGTAGCTTACGCAACTGACGAAGCTAACGAAACTGACGAAGCTGACGAAACTGACGAAGCTGACGAAACTGACGAAGCTAACGAAGCTAACTGGTAGTCAGCTTGGATCTAAATATAGGGAGACAGGATGCTGTTATCCTGGTCATGCCATAGTTAATAAAATCAAAATCAATTACTGAGTGTATACCTTGTAATAATGCCCATAGCCCCCAATTAATATGAGAACAAACATAAAATGGTTGTATTTCATCAATCAAATTATTAATTGCATCTTCATCTTCCGTATTTAAATAATTTTTAATAAAATTATATTCTTCATCCCTTGAAGGTATTAATTCCCAATCGCAGTTAAAGCCAGCATATTCATTGAAATGATTTGCAATATCATAAGCTCTTTCCATTGGACAAGAGTATTCAAAATCAATGAAAGAAATATTATCATTAGTTGTATTAATAATATTAGAAGATAACAAATCACAATGACATAACACTACTGGAGATTGTTTTCTATTACATAATTCTTCTATTTCTAAAATCAATACTTTTAACATATCAAAATCAATTAGTTTTAATATATTTGCTTCTGAGTTATATGAACAATTTTTTTTTTTTTCTTCTTTTAGTAAATTAAAATATTTCCATATAGTACTCCATAAAAAAGATGGTCTATCTCCTTTCACATTCTGTGAACTTTGCAAATCTTTAAATAACGTATCATTTAGATTAATATCATGTAGTACTCTTAAATTTTGTGCAATTTTTTTTTGATAATTTGAATCTTTTATATTTTCTCTTGTTAAAGCATAACCATCCATAAATTCTTCTATTCTACCATTAGGGAAAAATACATAAATTTTTTTTGAAATATTTTTATCATATAATATACTTGAGATTTTTTTTTCTCTTTCTCTATTAATAATTTCACTAGTCTTAGGTCCATACAACCTTATCAAATATTTCTTTTTTTCTAATTGATCTTCTACTTTTACTAATATATTAGTTATACCTCCATTTATAACTCCAAAATTTAAAGAGTCTATTTTCCTTTCATCTATTAAATCTTTTCCATAATGTAACATAACATATTTACAATATAAATACAATACACTCTTATTTTCAAAAACATTATTTACAAACCTAGTCATAAACTCTTCTACCTTCACCTTTAAGTCCTCCCCCTTCTTTATTACTAAATCCCTTTCAGTTAGAGGCTCTATCCCTTGCTTATTTTTTGTTTCTGTTATTTGTGAGTTCGTCGACGAGATGCTATTAAGGTTCCTTAACGATAAATTATTATTGTACCTGTTGTAGTTGCTGCTATTATTATTACTATTACTGTTGTTGCTAGTACTTCTTGTATTTTTATTCATCCCTTCTCTGTTCCTGTTGTTCGGTGTTTCATCCCCTTCCACCTTTTCCCTGTTATCCGCCATACTAACCAACCTTTTATATATTTTTACCTTTTACCTTATTTTCGTCTTATTTCGAGTTTATTTTATTCAATTTCGTTTTATCTTATTGCGCTGCACTCAATACTACCTAATTTTATTTTAACTAATTTGTTTGTCTATCTACCTTCCTATCTTCCTATCTGCTTATTTTTTTTATTTCCTTTTTGAAGACTGATTATGTTAAATCATAACCCAGCGCACGGGGAAAAGGCGTAAAATAGTTGACCAAAAAAGAAATGGAAAAATGCGCTTGTAGATTAACAGAAATGAAATATAAAATTGCACAATTACAGCACGTTGCTAATAATGTGCGTGTGTGCATATATGGTGAGTGCTTACATACGCTTCTTAATCAGATCAATGTGTAGGCTCGTTCATTGGTATATGCTTGTCGCGTATATACATGTACAATGACAATGTATATATACACGCAGCATGTTGTAGCAAATTTTTTTGCTTACTCCTAAATCAAATGAACAGTAGCATATGGTGCGTGACAATGAAAAAGGAAAGAGAACTCTGTATCACAGCACTTATAATACATTAACAAATATGTTTACATATATATATGTGCATACTTATATGTGCATACTTATATGTGCATACTTATATGTGCATACTTATATGTGCATACTTATATGTGCATACTTATATGTGCACACTTACATGAACATACTTATATGAACATACTCATATATGTATATATATATATATATATATATATATATATATATATAAATACATTTGATAATGCACATATATAAATATATATATATATATTTATATGTACATCTCTTAATGTATTTACATGCTGGAAAGTAAAAATATGTATTGACAAAAAATAATGAAAAATATAAAGACGCTTCTTCTCGAACGTTCTGTATACAAGTATAGCATAAGTTGATAAACATTCGCTTGTTTGACAAGTTGTGCATCGTTTATTTCAAAATTGTGTCAACATTATATGTGCACAATTATTTATTCAATTTACAAGAATTCTTATTTTACCATACCTTGTAAATTTAATTTTAAGTAAAAAAAAATTTCTTTCAAAAATGTTCATAATGTTATAACTTAAAAAAATAATAAAGGCAAGAAAGCTGATAAGGGTAAAAATGGAAAAACAGAATAAATCAACAACTGCTACAATTTTCTCTTTAATAGGGATAAATAAAACAAAAAATGAGCTTGCATGTGGTACATACGTATGTACGTATGGTTTACTTGATTTTATTAAAGTGTGAGTAAATTTTTTTTTTTTTTTTTTTTTTTTTTTCTCCTCTTTTAAATCGTTTATACAGATAATAAATCATAAAAATAAATAAAATACATTATAGTATAGCACGTTACAAATATATATCAATGCAATATATCCCATTACAATATATTACATTATATATATATGTATATATATATAACATTTCATTATATCATATCAAATAATATCACGTCTGTTGTGCTACAAATATATACCTGTGCTGACAAAAAGAATAAAAAAACTTGTAAATTATATTTACATAATTAGAAAAGGTTAAGTGAACAAATTGCTTTTAAAGAGTGCTGGCATTAATTTTCTTATACTGAAAAGTATTGCTTGGAAATAAACTAACAAGTATTTTGGATCATTCGTATAATTATAAAAAACAAAATGAGGAAAATATTTTAAAAAATGCGCGTAAAAATGAGCGTAAGAATAAACGTAAAAATATACATAAATTCAAACGTAAAAATATACATAAATTCAAACGTAAAAATATACATAAATTCAAACGTAAAAATATACATAAATTCAAACGTAAAAATATTTATAAATTCAAACGTAAAAGTAAAAAACAGTGAAAACAGTTTGTCACATGTATTTAAAAATTTTTTAAATAGTAAATTTTACTATTTCAAATTTTACAGAAAATACATATTAATAAAAATAGGTTTGAGATCAAAAGGTACGGTTGAGAAAAAAGGAGAGATATACATTTACACATAAACATATATATATATATATATATATATATATACATTTTTTTTTAAAAGCACTACGTATTTGTTGTATTTATATTAATGCATAACTGTGAACGTATGCATATTAACATATATATACATATTTATACGTATATGCATACATATACATACAAATATGCGTACGCTGGTGTACCTAACATGCATCAAGGGATGCCTTAAAAGCATGTAGCTGTTGCTTTAAGAAAGGGATAGAATTGCCTGCTTTACTGACGGACGTATGCTATTCTTCAATATGTAATATAAAAAGCACTAAAAATAAAAATATTATATGTATACATATATATATTTATTTATTTCCAGTGCTTGAAAGGAAAAAAAAAAAAAAAAAATATATATAATAAAATATATATATATATATATATATATATATGTATATATAAGTTGACCGAATAGTGATAAAATAAAAATTAATAATATTGTTTTCTATTAAGGGGAAATTATATAGTTTTGCATTTCTGTATTTTATTATATTTTTTTTTGAAAAGTCAAGTTATTTTATAAGGTATTATACATAAGTACGTACGTACTCATGCTTATATTGCAAATAATTATATACATATATAACTATACATGTATGTATGTTATGTATGTTTATACCTGTTCTGACGAACTTTCGGCCTTTTGCTGTTTTTCCGAATTCCCTTTTGATTTATGATCAAGGCAAATTATAAGTAAACATTTTCCTTTCGCCTTATTACAATTAGTAGTAGGAAAATAAAGCATATGCGTGTGTGTTACTACACTTCGTTTTACTAGTACCAAAATTACAAGGATGTTTTACTACGAAATTTATTTTAATTATCGAACAATTTTTTGATATATTTTTAAATTAAAAAAGTGTAATATTGTAAAATATAAAAAATAAGCGAATAAATATGTAAAATAAAAAAAAAAAAAATGGAATATTTCACATATTTACTTTTTCTCTCTTTAATTTTTTCCTGACAAAGAAAAATAAGGTCCTTCTATGTTCGGTCAAATATTCTTAATCCAAGAAATTTTTAAAGTAATGAAAATGCCAATGTTAATGTTAAATGTGAAAATGTGAACACCTGCTGTTGTTACTATGCCACACAATTTATTTAAAAAAATTGCAAAAAAGGAAAAGGAAAAAAAAAAAAAATATTATGAAAAAATGTAAAATTGCAGCGAACGTTCACTAGTTTTTATATAATTATGATAAAGTCGTTCACACATCCGTCTTATTTGTAGAAAATGTTATACAAAGATTTGCACCCTATTGAAGTACTATACGTAACTACACAAATATGCATATATACATACACACATGTACACACATTTAGATGGACAATATAAAAAAAAAAATAATAATAATATGCAAGAATACGTAATTACGCGTTTTACATATATTCTGTTGACACGCTTAGCCGTACACCACGTTTTTAATAATGCATAACGTAGGTACATTAAAGTAAAATGTATATATAATTTTCTTAATTAAAACAAATAATTATTAAATTTGTGGATGCCTTTTTCGTGGAAGCCTCAACATTAAAAAAAAATAATCTTCCTTTTTCCATTTAGCAATAGACTAAATCTTTAATTTAAAATTATAGAATTTTTCAGAATGGTACAAAAAAAAGAAAGAATTTGAAAAATATTTTTTTCTTTTTTCTCTTGTTACTCAACACACAGTAAAGTTTTAAAAAAATGGAGTCATTTCATACATTTAATCTTTTACATTACTCCAATGAAGTTAAATCCAAGTTGAAATAAAAATTTAGCACGTAACAAAAATTTTTTAAATTGTTCGTTTTAATAAAAGAATACAAAATGGGAATGTTCAGGTGAATTCCACACATGCACACGTGAATACGTACATACATACACACAAACATACATAAATGTGTGTATGTGTATACAATTTATGCACAGGATTATAACTGGAGTAGCAGGATGGCAAACATTAAACTGGGGCTTACCTCTTACATTTAATTCTTCACAACTCCGACTTTAGCAGCTCTGGAAGTGATATGCGATATAGGGAAAAAAAAAAAAAAATAAAATTGGTACAAATAAATACACGTATAAAAAAAATAATTACGCATAAATACAAATAAAAACGAGTAAAAAACAAATAAGCGTATGCAAAGATACAAACTAACGGACGAATGGAGGTACGAAATATACAAATATATGTACATATATATATATATATATATATTGATATATGCACACTTGGGAAAATGGTACATATATTTTACCTTAATATTCTATCCTTTATTTTGTAGCCTTGCTGTATAACCGTTGCAACAGTCCCCTTCTCTTTGGTGCTATCATTAATTTCAAAAATTGCTTCATGAAATAAAGGATTGAATTTTTCATTAATCGGGTTATATTTGTCAATTCCGTACTTATTAAAAATGTTATGTAGTATCGTTTCTGTCATTTGAATTCCTTTATATATATTATTTATTTCTTCATTTTGTTTTAATGATTCTTCATTTATGTTTTTAATAGCTAAAGCTAAATTATCAGCAACGTCTAGTAACGACTTTGCAAAATTACTAATACAATATAATTTACTGTTTTCAATTTCTTTCATATATCTATTTCTTAAATTTTCATTTTCTGCTAACACAGATAAGTATTTTTCTTTTAGTATTTTATTATCTACGATTTTTTCTTCCATATCTTTTTTAATTCTTTTTATTTTGTTAATTAAATCAATTTTGTTATATGTTTCATAATTTATTTCTTTTTTCCCCTCATCCTCTTTTTCGAAATTTTCTGACTCGTTCAGCATATTTTCTTTATCATCTTCTTTTTCTCCTGAGTTGTCATTTTTTTTTTCATTAAATTTTCCTACTTTCTTTTTCTCCTTTTTATTATTTCCCTCTTCTTTGCTACTGCTACATGTTTTGTCAGACATTGTTGATGCACTAGTGAAATAGCGTTGTTTCATGAACTTTTCACATTTATCGTTTTTCCAAAAATTTATGTAATTTCTTCGAAATAGAGGAGCTGATTGCATCCCGTATAGTACACTTGAAGGGTGCCTGCATATTAACCCCCTCTTCAAAAAATTAGCGTATTTCATAATGTAAAAAGGGTGAGGGGAAAAGAAAAAACGAAAAAAAGAAGAGAAAGATGGTGGGGAAAAAGCGAAAGATGGGGAAAAAGCGAAAGATGGGAAAGAAGCGAAAGATCGGAAAGAAGCGAAAGATGGGAAAGAAGCGAAAGATGGGAAAGAAGCGAAAGATGGGAAAGAAGCGAAAGATGGGAAAGAAGCGAAAGATGGGAAAGAAGCGAAAGAACTGAGAAGAGGAGAAAGAAATAAAAAGATAGGATAAAAAGAAAATAATAAAAATATCAAAAATAGAACAAAATGAAAATAAATGAGAGAACTAAAAGAACGAAATTTGTGAAAAAATTCTGAACAGTTAATAACTACAAGTTAATTTAGAATAATTTTCTGAACATGCTAGCTTTTTTTTTTTTTTTTTTTTGTTTCCAAAAAAATAAGAACAAGTAAAAAATATTTTTATTAATGGCTCTCATTGAATTCTACGACATTGTATATGCTGCATTTATATAATAAAACAGAAATATTTTCATATATACCATATTTTTATAAAAAAAAAAAAAAAAAAGGGAATGCTCTGTTTTAAAAAAGCGAAGAGAAAAAATATAAAATGTAGTTCAAAAAAAAAAAAAAAAAGAAAGTGAAAATATGCACTTAGAAAGTGTTCGTCAAAAACTATATCTAAAGAGAAAAAAAAAAGAAAAATATCTATAAGGTTATACATTAAAAACATTTGGAAACACACATATGCGAAAGCACTATATTTGATTTAGCGGGTATATAAAATGTTTGTGTTCGTCAGAAATATTGTGCGGATATGCCACCCCTGTTCGTTATGCAGCATGTACATTCTTATTTATGTGTGCATGCATATTAATACATGTACGTATGTTGTATGTTGTATATATGAATATATGTATATATGTACGCAAGTACGCATGTACATAGAACGTTTTATATTTACGCATCACCACACGTGTGCTGGTAACGGTTTACCATCATGTTATCTTTTCACAAGCTCACCCTTTATTAAGTCATTTTTTAAATTTTTGAAAAAAATACCAATAGAAGAAAGAGTAACATTAGCTTTACCATTTTCGTCTAAGGTTAGAGAAAAAGAATAAACCTACAACTGCGCTTTTTCCCTTTCGTATTTTTTATTTTAATCGTCCCTTCTATTTTTTCATATAATCCTCCAAAAAATTTTCCTTTGAAAAATTGCACATAATGATATATGTGGATTGAAATGGAATACGTTCGATGTATTATTTATTTTAGCAGCAAAAAAGAAAGAAAAAAAGAAAATTCGTATACCTTTTATAAATAAAGTCGTAGGGATGAAATCAAACGAATCTTGTGTACAAGATATCATGATAACTAGCAGTTCAGTATACGTAATATAGTATATCAAAGGAGCAATACACATGTATGCGTACTACAATGAAAAGAAACTATTTTTCACTTACTCGATACAAAAGTTTACACATAGGGCGTACAACATGTGTGCATGTATGTTTTTCTTACATAATAAATTAAAAATTTTATATAAACACTAAAAAAATTTAATTAAAATACAAATAATTTATGAGTTAAACCGAATTTTTGCTCAAATGGAAAAAGTAAAAAAAAAAATAAAAAAAAAAGGGGAAAAAGGGATGAAACGAATAAAAGGAAAAATGGATAAAGAGAAAATTTTTCATGTATCCTTTTTCCTACAGGGACTTCAAAACAATTGCAGCTAGTTTGCTATTCTGATTAATTTCATCCTTCAGTAAACGTTTTTCGCACTTTTGCTTCGTTACAATGCTATTGTTAACTCTGAGTTTTTTTTCTTTTTTTAATTTTTTGTCTTTTCTTCCAAATGTCGAGGATGAGATCTGCGCCCTGGGGGGAAAAGGCAAACAAATAAAAGTATGTGCACATGTGTAACGTACATGTGTGTATATACATATGTACATATGTATGTATAATTATTTATATGTGTATATATATGTATACAATCACACGAATAAACTTGCAATAAATAAACATTGCAAAGATAAAAAAATAAAATGAATACATGTTTAAAGAAAAGAAAAAGGCTTCACAATCCACGTCGAGCGCAATTGTTCATTTGGAAAAAAAGCATTATTAAAGGAGATAACGCAAAAAAAAAAAAAATGCTTATATTATATTGCATATATATACATAAAAAACGTTGCTCTTTCCTCTGCTTTTTATTTTTTTTCTTTTTCTTTTTCTTTTTCGTTTCCTTTTCTTTTATTTCTCCTTACACTTTGAGGCTGTCCATCAAGTTTTCCCTCTTTCTTTTTTGCCTTTCTATGTATTTTATGTCTTCCGTAGAAATGCCCTCTTGATCGAACTTATTTCTCATTTCTCTTATTTTCTGTTTCATTTTTTTAATTTCTTTTTCTTCTTCTATTTGTTCAAATGGGTCTTCATATATATCTTCGTTTTGTTTATACTCATGAACAAAGTTTGCATTTTCTTCATTTATTTTAATTTGTTTTTTTTGAAAACGCCTCACCCAACCTTTCGTATTTTTATCAAACAATAAACCACTCTTATTTTTTTTTTTCAACAATTTACTTTGTGCAAACATTTCCCATTTGGTACTTTTTTTTATTTTTGGTATTTTTGAATATCTAGGTATATTAAAAAAATTATTTTTTGTAACATGATAGATTATTTCTCCATCTCCATCCTTTTCATTTTTTAACTCGTTTATTTTTTTAAAAATAAGGTCCAAATTTTCGCTCACCTTTGCCTTTATGCTGCACGTGGTGATGGAGAGAGAAAAAATAAAATAAAATAAAAAAGAACAAATAAATAAAAGAGGTATTTGCGCGCATACACACATACCACATATATGTGCATAAATGCATACTACATTTATATGTATATATATAACTGCATGTATCTTTCTGGGCTGCAATATAGGCCCACGACCGTACAATCGCTTGTATATATATACGTAAAAATATACACATATATATCTATAATGTAGGAATACTCGAGAATGCCGTTAATTGTATATTTTTCAATGATGCTTCAAAGAAAATATTTTTATGTTTCCGCGTAACATGAAAAGTCAAATATGTAAACTTTTTATTTTAGCTTTTTTGTATTACTCATTGTCCGCAGTAATTATGGAGTTGTCATATGCTAAAAGATGCTGAGTACAAAACTCGATATTACTCATTTTTTTATTTGAAAAAAGAGAAGCATACTATTGTTAGATAGGACCGAAAAAGTTGAGAACATAGATGATTTTTAAAGACCTCTTCACACAAGCAGAATGTACATAAATATACAGAATATATGCATACAGTATGTACGTACAATATGTATATATAATACGTATACATTAATGAAGTGTCAAAATGGGCGTAATTACGTACAAGAATATGCGGCAGTATTATTAACACTTACACATAGCTATTTTCTTTTTTGAAAATAATTAAAATTTACCAAAAAAAAAAAAAATGAACGTTCATATTTTTATTATGTAAACAAAAATACGCATTTTTTTACTGCGCTGTTATATAATGCATTTATGTATTCATGCATTTATGTATTCATGCATTTATGTATTCATGTATATGGGTATTCATGCATTTGGGTGTTCATTTATTTGATTATTCATGTATATGGGTATTCATGTATATGGTTATTCATGTATATGGGTATTCATGTATATGGGTATTCATGTATATGGGTATTCATGTATATGGGTATTCATGTATATGGGTATTCATGTATTTGGTTGTTCATTTATTTGGTTGTTCATTTATTTGGTTATTCATGTATTTGTGTATTCATGTAATTATGTATTTATATATTTACATATATACATATTTACATGTGCTTGCTAATTTTTACTTTTTTAATCTTTTAAACAATTTGAGCTCCGAGTAGATCGCTTTTTATCGTTTTTTTTTTCTTTTTTATTTTTGACTTATTAATATATATATTATTTATTATATATATTACGTATAATTCATTTTACTATTAATATTAATATTAATACTAATATTTTTTTTTTTTTTTTTTTTTTTTTTGTTAAAAAAATATTCTTTTCAATTATCGAAAAAGGCACGTGCTGTAAAATTTTTTTTGTAATTTTTGGTCGCTTATTTAGCTCTCTTTTTTTTTATTTTATATTATTTTTTTTTTTGCTATGAATTTTTCAATGTTTTTGCAGTTATGCAGTTATGCAATTTTGACTTTTTTAAGTTATTACGTTTCACGTTTTTACATCTTAAGTTTTATATCTTAAGTTTTATATCTTACGTTTTACATTTCCCGCCCTCCTTTCGTTCATTAAAATAAAAATGCAAAAAAAAGGTACAACTGAAAAAGGGGAAATGGCGGTTGAGAAGGAATTATTTTGAACATCATCCGTTCAAAGTAATCCCTTGCAAGCTTTTGAAAATTTGTCGAAAAAGAGCTTTTTTCATACATAATAAAATAGTGCATATATATGTATATATATATATATATATGTACCCTCCGGTTGTGCAATTATACTACATTTCTGTATGTGTATGGGGAAGTAAAAATTTTTTGGGGTTTTTATTTTTTACATTTTTGTGTGAAGTTACACATACATACATATGTACGTATATATAACGCACGTATGTATAATGTACATGTAGTAAATGCAATACGTGTATATATTATATTTATAACACCTAAAGTATGCACGTTCATTTATACCCGAAACGTATTCTTAACTGAGCATTTAAAGAGACTATATTTTATACTCAACCGCTGAGCATAACTTATATTTTTTTTTTGGCCTTTTTTTTTTTTTTTTTTTTTTTGCTAATAAGAAAGTTATTGCATTTTTTATATGAAGGGTACATCTACTAATTTATCCATTTTTGATCATATGGTGGAATAGATTTACTTTTCTGCATTTTAAAAAATGCACAAAGGGCAATTATTTTAAAAAATGAAGAATAATCTAAGTGGGGAAAAATAAAAAAACTGTGTAAATTTATTAACTGGTTTTCTTCTGCTTTTGGACAAAATTGTAAAAAAGAGGAAAAAGAGAAGAAAAAAAGGAACGAAAATAAAGGAAAAAAAAAAAAAATACAAATTAACAATGAAACATTGCTGATGTGCGCAATTATGTATTATATAAGCTTCGTATTATATATATTTATATACATGTACATGTGCATTTATAAGTACAAGAGATATATAAACATACATACATTCATACATACATTCATACATACATTCATACATACATTCATACATACATTCATACATACATACATACATACATATATATATATATATTTATTTATATTCATATATAATGTATGTATAATATACCGCTTTGCCAATTTTCTATGTTATTCTTTTTTTTTAAAAAAAATTTGAAACGAAATTTCAACGGTTACAAAATTTAATTTATTGTTCATATGAAAGCACAGAAGAGATATCTACTATTAAAATATAAATTTATATATATATTTTTTTTTTCTTTATCCGTGTTTCGTAATTGTTCTGATATGAATGAAACGTGTTAAAAAAGAAGCACTTACGTATATGTAAGTAAAGTACATATATGAATATACGTACGTACTTACCTCCTCGTAACAAAAAATTTTCGTAAAAAAAAGAAATAAATGTAAACAAGGGAAAACGTACATATATATATATATATATATATATATATATATATATACATACATACAAATAAAAGGTTTAGGGGAATTGCGTACGTAGTCGTGTACGCAGTGCTGCATTGCGCATTGTATATATATATTTATATATATATATATATATATATATATATATACCTAAGCATATGAGTACTTACACGTGTATATACATATTGCATACTTAAGTAAATACATTCGTAATACATATATACTTCATACATAATTTGTACATACATAATACATAAATATGTACATACATAATACATAAATATGTATATGCATAATACATAAATATGTATATGCATAATACATAAATATGTATATGCATAATACATACGCAAGAATATTTACATGCGAACTACACAAGCAACGAAAGGATGCCTTACAATTGAACTCATTCACGCTTGTATACATATATGTAGTAGTAGCATAAGTTTATAAACATTTCATTGATTTTAAATGTTCATGTAATAATTTTTATTTTTTTTTCCCATTATTTTGCATAAATAAAAATATATATTTTTTTCTCTATTTTTCAAGTTGATCATATACGATAATGCATATATTTTGCTCTAGTATCCTTTTTTTTTTTTTTTTTTTTTTTTTTTTTTTTTTTATTCATCATTTTTTATTATATATTATATATGATGTATAGTATATTATATATAATATATATATATATATATGGTGTATGATATGTAGTATATAAAATATATTTATATACATATAATATATTATATAGTAAGAGAGATGGAATTCTATTTTAAGTGCAAAAGAATCATGATAACAGTACATATGTAATTATAGTTTTTATCCAAAATTTGTATATAATATTTTCACTATTCGACATTTCGGCAGTTCATTATTTTTCATTGTTTGACCTTTTCGACAATTCAACATTGAATTACTTTCCTCCGACAAAAAAAAAAAAGAGAGAAGAAAAAAACAAAAAAAAAAAAAAAAAAAAAAAAAAAAAAAAAAAAAAAAAAGAGGAAAAGGTATATTTAATGTAAATCATATTTTTATTCCTATTTGTTTAATATGCATCGTAAGAATTTAATTTACTGAAAATCATAAAATTTTGAATGATTTGTAGAGAGTAAGGGAGTGTACGTAAATACGTATGTAATATATGCATATACACCTAAACATACTGATACGTACTTATTACACCCGCACGTACATACGTACAAACATCCGCACATTTATAAATACATTTGTGCATTTAGCTAGGGGGAGCTCATATGCACGTTCATTGTAAGTAGTTAAAGTAAAACTATAGGAAAAAAAGAAAAGCAAATTGAAGTGAATAAAACAAATTAAAATCGAGTCAAACTGAGTCTATCCCAGTTAGTCCAAGTCAAACCGAGTAAACCAAATAAAATTTTTTTATCGTATTTTCTTCTTTCAATCTGTACACACAAATTTATTCCTAACGTTATACATATCAAATGATATGTGCAAGTATTACTACAAAATTGAGGAAAATAATTAAAAAAAAAAAAATTGCACCATTAATGAAAAGATAAAAATAATATAGAAAAGGGGCGAATTAACGGTACTCAGTTGCTAAGATAAAAAAGAATAAGATACACTAATAGGTAGAAAAAAATAAAAATAAAGCAAAGTACAAAAAAGTAAGGTATATACGGAAAAATACGCAAAATACGAAAAGCGCAGTACAACGAAAGGGCTAACGGAGGAGAGGCAGAATGCTAGCGAAGGAAAAAAAAAAAAAAGTATAAGGGGGCAAGGAATATACAATAAAGTGGAACAACGGACTATTTCAGTCGTTACAAGGAAGCAGTCACAGGCAAACCTAAGACACGTGGAAAAACCAAAAAATTGTAGTGAGAGTATAAATAAAAGTACGAAGAGTAGCGCTAATAGCAGTGTGAATAGTAGTACGAATAGTAATACAAATAGTGTTACGAATAGTAGTACGAATAGTAATACAAATAGTGTTACGAATAGTAATACGAATAGTAATACGAATACGAATACTAATACCAATACTAATACCAATACTAATACCAATACTAATACCAATACTAATACCAATACTAATACCAATACGAATACTAATACGAATACTAATACGAATACTAATAGTAAAATAAATACCAATACGAATACTAATAGTAAAATAAATACTAATACGAATAACGCGAATATTAATGTAAATAATAAAAACATTGATGAGGATGCTAGAAGAATAAAAGAAACAAAATTTATTTTTGATAAAAATAGACAAAAAAATAAAAGCAGCGGTAGTGGCTGTGGTAATGGTAGTCATAGTAGCAGTAGCTGTAGTAGAGAAAGAAGAGGATTGAAGAAGCGGACTACTTCACCTGAAATGGATGATATAAATATGAACAACAATTTTTATGAATTGGAGGACTACAATGAAGATGTAAGTATCGTCAGTTCGAAAGGAGGAAGTAAACTAGGTGTTAAGAAGAATAAGGGAGGTAATGAAAAAGCAAAAAAAAGGGCATGGGGTCAAATGGTTGTAGATGAAAAAGATAGAGAAAGTGAAGTAAAGGACGAAGAAGATTTGAAACATGTGGAAAATAAGGAAGATGCAGAGGATGAGGAAAAGCAAAGTAATAATGTAATAAATACCCTCGAAGGAATAAATCAAGAAAATCTAAATTGTAGTAATAAAAACAAAACAAAAGAGAAGAATTATGGATCGTTTGCTAAACGTGAAGGAAAAAGGAATAACTCAATGAAAGAACAAGAGGAAAGTAAAGAAATTAATTTAGACGCCTTTACAAAATATAATATTATTAAAAATAAAAAAGAGCACATAGTAATTGATGATAGTAACATATACATTGTTATAGATAACATGGATGAAAACTCAAATGATAAAGCAGCAATTATTAGTAAATTAAATATTACTAATGATACTTACAATTTTTTGAAAAATAAAAATACTGGAAAGAATTTAAGTAAAATGAAGCTCGCCTCTCCGTATGTGGGTAAAACAGAAAAGGCAGAAAGATCAAGAGGGGCGGAAGCAGCAAGACGAGTGGAAGCAGCAAGGCGAGTGGAAGCAGCAAGACGAGTGGAAGCAGCAAGGCGAGTGGAAGCAGCAAGACGAGTGGAAGCAGCAAGACGAGTGGAAGCAGCATTACGAGTGGAAGCAGCAAGCACTGTGGAAGAAGATATGGAAGACGAAGTGAACGAAGAAGACTTGAGCGAATGTGAAGAGTACGAGGAGGACTCCGACGATTACGATAACAAAAGCGTTTCTATAAGGGGTATAGGAGAGGATTCTACAAATGATGAAGAGGATGATATAGAAATAAGTAATATTTACAAAACTTTGAAACAAGAAAATATGAAATTCGCAGATGGAATGAAAAAAGATGAAGGAATGATGGTAGAGATAGAAGAGGAAGAGGTGGAAAAGGAGAAGGATAAGGATAAGGGAAAGGAGGAAGAAGAACCTATTGAGAAAATTTTAAAAAAAAGAAAAACAAAAAATGATAATAGCAACAAAGAACATAAGTTAAACATTGTAAGATCACTTCTAAAGAGTGCTCACAGCGATTTGATGGTAATGGACCAAAATGATATGCAAATGAGTAGTAACACTATGAACATAAGGGAGCCATCTATTAGTCTAAATGAATTTTGTAATTATAGAAAGGGAAATTATAAGAACGAAGGAATAGAAGAAGGAAATTTGGAAAAAATAGAGGTAGCAAGGGAAAGAGGAGAAAGAGAAAGAAAGAGAAAACAAAACAACGAGAAGGTTAATAAAAAAGAAAAAGTAAAAACAGATTTAGAAAAGAATGAAACCAAGTCTAAAAATAATGAATTGGATAAATTGTATAAACGGATTAATAGAAAAGAGGTAAAATATGACAAGCAGGGAAAGATAGGAGCTGAAAAATGCAAAGAAAAGGAAGAGTTCGACTACAAACAATACAGCAAATTAATTAAATTAATTTCCATCTCGAGGGATATATCAAGATATAATGTGTATAAGGATAGCAATGATGCAGAGAAGAGCAGTAGCAGGAAAGGAAGTAATAGACGTACTAATAGTAGGAAAAGCGATAATAGATCGGGTAGTAGCGGATATGGAAGTAGTAGACAGGTAAGTAATAGACAGAACAGCAGTAGTAATAACAATAAAGAAAGCAGAAGAACAAGTGAACATGCACAGAATAATAAAGTGAAGGAGAAAACGGCTTCTCTAGAAAAAGGAAAATGTAAATTCAACAGTGAGATCAGAAGAAGCAATAAAAAGGCCGTGTCCATATGGGACAGTAAGAAAATCGAAGTAAGAGGAAAACAAATGAAAAATAAATCAAAATTAAGAACAACAAATATGTTTATGAACGAAGAGGAAGCAGCGGAAGAAGAAGAAACGAAAGCCGATGCAGAATGCACTTACAGCAATTCTTTTAAAAATGCGAACATGGCGATGCAAGGTAATAATAAAAGAAGATCGATCTCACAAACTAATCATGTTAAAAACGTTAATAAAAAAATAAAAGAAAATTGTTATCGAATTGGTAACACATATAATAATTATGAACAAGAAAATGAAAACCTTCTTTTGGGTTTTAACTTAATGGATAATACAGCTAGTTACAAAAAAATGCACGAAATGCAGAAAAGTTCAAAAAATGCGGAGAATGAAGAAAATACAGAAGATTTAAACAATTTAGAAAATTTAAACAATTTAGAAGATTTAAACAATTTAGAAAATTTAAACAATTTAGAAAATTTAAACAATTTAGAAAATTTAAACAGTTTAGAAAATTTAAACAATTTAGAAAATTTAAACAATTTAGAAAATTTAAACAGTTTAGAAAATTTAAACAATTTAGAAAATTTAAACAGTTTAGAAAATTTAAACAATTTAGAAAATTTAAACAATTTAGAAAATTTAAACAGTTTAGAAAATTTAAACAATTTAGAAAATTTAAAAAACAATAAAATTCTTTTAAACTATTGCGCAGTTACTAATAAGAATAAGACGAGTAGCGAGGAACAGTCCAGTGTAATAATGGACTTAAGGAATGAATATATAAATGATAAAAGCAGTCATAAAAAACAAGAGGATAGTAAATCTCATAGTAGAAATAGAAGAATTTTATTAAAACAGAAATATAATTGTACAGACAATGTTTTAATTAGTGGTATTGTTGATCAACAAGAGGAACAGGAACAACAGTTTGATGAGGATAAGGACAAAAATGTAAAGAGAAAGAAACAGTTAGTGAAGATTGAAGAAAGTGAAAAGGACTTAATAGCACAAGAGAAGAACATTATGGAAGGAATTGAGTGCTTGGGAGATGGTAACGAAGGGAAAGAGAAAGAGAAAGAGAATGAGAATGAGGAAGAGGAAGAGGAAGAGGAGACAGAAATGGAAAAACACGTAGAAGATGAAAACAGTAAAGAAGAGTTAGCTGCAGAGAAGAAGGATAAAGTGGGAATGGAAAAGAATGTGGTTGGCGTGGAAGATGTTATAATGGGAACACAAATTGATGGGAAGGCTCTTGAAGACAGAGAAATAAAAGAAGAGGTTACAAACAAAGAGGAAGAATTGAATGAATTGGTGGAAGAACATAAGAAAATGAAAGGTGTAACAGAAGAAGAAGTAATACAAAAAAGTAACAAAGGTGAAGAAGCAGATGTAGAAGAAGTAGAAATAGAAGCAGAAGCAGAAGAAATAGAAGCAGAAGCAAAAGAAGTGGTTAGAAAGATCGAAGAAGCTAGAAATGATCAGGTAACGGAAGAAGAGAAATATGAAGAAGTCTTAGAAGGGAGAGATACAATAGTGGATCCATGCAAGTGTGTTAGTAAAGAAGTAGAGGGGGTAGGAGAAGAGCAAAGGGAAGATGAAATTGTAGTAGTAGAGGAACAGGAAGAAGGAAAAGAAGAAGATGAGGTTGTAGAGGTGGAAGAAAAAGGTGCATTTGAAGTAGGGGGTGAGGAAGTTGTAGAAGTAGAAGTGCAGGAGGATACAGAGAAAGGAAATGAAAAAGCAGAAGAACACACTATTGAACAAGAAGACGTAGTAGAGGTAGAAAGAGAAGAAGAAGAAGAAGAAAAAGGAAAAGAACAAAATGAACAAGATGAGGTGGTAGAGATACCAATAGACGTTGAAGAAGAGAAAGAAAAAGAACAGAATGAACAAGACAAAGTGGTAGAGATACCAATAGACGTTGAAGAAGAGAAAGAAAAAGAACAGAATGAACAAGACAAAGTGGTAGAAGTAGAAAAAGAGGAGGAAGTGGTAGAGGTAAATGTTGAACAAGAGGAAGTTAAAGGGGAGGAGGAAGAGCAATTGAAAGAAAAAGAAGTTATGGAAATACAGGAAGAAGGAGAAGAAAAGGAGGAATACGAAGAGATATTGGACGAGGAAGTATACGAAGAATTAGGAGACGAAAAAGAAGAATACAAAGAAGTAGAAGAGGAAAAGGATGAGTACAAAGAAGTAGAAGAAGTGGAAAAAGGAGCTGAAAAACAGGTCGAGAAGGAACTAGAGAAAGGGGTTGGTGAAGAAATAGAAGTTAACTCGGATGAGGAGATGGAAGAGTACGAAGTGGACGAAGAAGAGATAATGAAAGAAGAGATGAAGCATCATGAGGAGATGGAAGAATACGAGGCGGTCAAAAAAGAAGTTAACTCAGATGAGGAAATGGAAGAATACGAGGTAGATGAAGAAGAGGTAGACAAAACAGTAGAAGTTAAATCAGATGAAGAAATGGAAGAATATGAGGTGGACAAAATAGAAGTTAACTCGGATGAAGAGATAGAAGAGCACAAGGTGGACAAAGAAGAGTTAAACAAAAAAGCAGAAGTTAACTCTGATGAAGAAATGGAAGAATACGAACTGGATGAAGAAGAGGTAGACAAAACAGTAGAAGTTAAATCAGATGAAGAAATGGAAGAATATGAGGTGGACAAAATAGAAGTTAACTCGGATGAAGAGATAGAAGAGCACAAGGTAGACGAAGAAGAGTTAAACAAAAAAGCAGAAGTTAACTCTGATGAAGAAATGGAAGAATACGAACTGGATGAAGAAGACATGATGGAAGAAGAGATAGGGAAAAAAGAAGTTAACTCGGATGAAGAAATGGAGGAGTACGAGGTGGATGAAGAAGAGATGGCAGAACAAATGGTAAAAGAAGAGGAAGAGAAGAAAGAAGAAAATATGAAAAATGGAAAGAGTAATATAGAAGAGGTGAACAACAGTTCGAAAGGTACCTCAAATGATGAAATAATGAATTACAATACAAATAAATCAAAAACAATGATATATGATAATATTATAGATCTCAACAGCAATTCATATAATAGTAAAACAGAAGACAGTGGTAAAGGGAATAAGGATGGAAATGATTCAACAAACTCTGAATTACTGGAATATAATATATCAGCAGAAAAGGATAGTGATATGCATGTTAAAAATAAAAATTCTTTTGAATTATTTGATGAAGGGAAAAGTTATGTAACAGCAGATAATGATAAAAACAGCCATTATAATAATTTTAAAAATAATTTTTTTTTTTAAAATAAAAATTTTCAAAAAAAATGTAAACCCGTTGACTATTGACCGTAGTCCATAATATAAAAAAAATATGCCGAAATGAGAAACATGTAGGATTGTCAAACAAAAATGAGGAAATATACGAAGTTTAATCTTTTTTGTAATTTTCATGTATTGCAAAAAGAAGAAAAAATTAAATAAAAAATGAAAAAAATATTCTATATTAACTATATATATTCAATATATACCTTATATTCCACATTTCCAGTATATTCCATATTTTTCATGTTTTATTTTTTCCTTTTTTTCTGGAATTTTTAAATGACTCGACCGAGCATATCTCTACCATTTCGTAGAGGTTATGATTTTAATTAAAAAGATCGAATGCAAGAATTTTTAATAGTACTTCCGAAGGGGAAAATGGGTGGTGGTTGGAGGTACAGCAGAACGTGCTTACGCAAACGGACTTCTTATGTAAAAACCTTTATTTACACGTACGTTTTATGTATCTCCATGCATTCATGAAAGCATGTACATATATGTATATATATGCGTTTTCATTACTTATGAAAGCTTAATATTTTTAAACATCAAGCATGTTCATAAATTCTTAAATGAGTTTATTAAATGCTTTTATTTCGCTTGACGCAACACCGTTATTCTATTATTTTACCTTTTATTATATCCTACTTTATCCTGTTATTATTATTTATTTTTTTTTATCCTTACCATCATTACTAAAGTGTGCACATAATACACGAAAATATGTGTGTGTACGTAGGGGTATACGTGGGTATTCTCGCGTGTGTTTTTATGCATATGTATATTTATATATATGCATATATATATTTATATCTATGAATTTATGCATTTATTTGTAGGAATATATATATATATATATATAATATTTATATTTATATTTACGCATATATTTATATGCACAGTTAAACCTTTTGGCAAAATTTCCAGTTAATTTTTAAGATTTTTATTCATTTGCCTTTCTCAAAATTAAACTGTCAAAATGTTTAGTTAAAACGATTTTTTCTCATTACATCAGGAAGGAAAAAGTTTCCTTTGTTTCATTTTATTATACTTTATTTTGCTGTATTTTATTTTTTTTTGCTTTATTTTGCTTTATTTTGCTTTATTTTTTAAAAAAAGAACGAATTGTTATAACTGTTATATCGTAGCATAACAAGGAGAAGAAAAAATTAAAAAAATGCAAGAACATTAAAATTATTATTAAAATCATTATAGAATAATATAAAATGCGAGTAAAAAAATATGACATGTTAATATTACATTTACGAGAAAACAAATTTATTGCAACAACATAAGAACCATTTTTCGGTGTAACCCCCCTATATGCACATATATGTATATATATCTATGTGTATATATGTATATATGTCTATGTGTATATATGTTTATATATCTATACGTATATGTGTAGATATGCTTGTACGTATATATGCGTGCTTACAGTACACATACCCACAACATATATTATCGTATACTTATTTCTTTTATTTCATTGCTTTTAAAAAACACCTAAACATTATGAAATTATTTACAGTAACAATCCGTCCTTTTTACATGTTATGGTGTAAATTTATCAGAAATAAAATCAAACAAAATAAAATAATGTATGTGCTAATTCTCAAATGGATATATACAACATAGGAGGTATTTCTATGTATGTATATATATAATAAAAAAAAAAAATAAAAAAATTTTAATATAAATTGAAAGAAGGTTAGCTTTCTTTCGTATTTCCTAGTTCAAATAGATTTTATTTATCCGCATTTAATTTTATTCATTTTAGTTCATCGGGAAAATACGTAAATTATTATGTATGCACGTATGCATATATGTGTGTATTTATGTATGTATAATATGTTGTATATATTCCTGCAATCATCATATACATGTTCATTACGGTCAAAATTAATAATACGTACGTAAAGGCAAAAATTTGAAAAATTAATACCAGTATTTTTCAAAAATTATCCAGAAAGCACTATAAGAGGAAAACAAAAATGCATACAAATACGTGCATATACATATATAGGTTTATGCATGTTTATACTAGTATGCTTATTTTTTAGCTGGTACAAATCTTACCATTTTCTCTTTAATTTTTCTATGTTGCTAACTTTAGCAAAAGTGCAAATTTTTCGTCGAGTCGGGGTGTTTATTCAAAAAAAAACAACGAACGAAAAACAAAAGAGAGAAGAGAAGAATTCCCTAAAAGCAACAACTAATACAGATAAAAATTTTATATTTTAACTATTAAGAATGATATATAATATTTACGTTGAGTGCAATATTCATTCATATTAACATATAAGATGTACATATGTATATATATAACTCATGTATGAGTATATAATATAAGCTCTTTTTTGTATGTTTTTTTTTTTTTTTTTTTTTTGCAATAATATATACAAGATACGATAAAATACACAAGGTATAACAGGGGGTTATCTCAGAACACGCATTTTTTTTAAATTTATACAATCTTTTAATTTTTTTCACAACACGATATTATTACTATATATTCATATGTACATAATATATATATGTACAATATATACATATGTAATGTACGTATATACATATATATGATTATACTTAATTATTACATTTTAGAGGAAAAATACATTTTTCATAATATTTCAGGTTAAAAAAAAAAAAGATAACAAAAAGTAATTTTAAATTATTCTAAATCGGCAGTACTTATATATATATGCTTGTGCATATGCCCATATCTAATATGTACATATACATATATGTAATATATATATATATAAAATTAAATATGTATTTACTTATGTACGTATAATTACATATCCATTTAACATATAGTTCAACCTTTTTACTTGTTTCATATTTTTAATTAAAATATAGCCAAAATATAAGTGGAGGAATAAGCAAAGGGATAAGCAAATAAATATATTTATATGTATATGTATATTATTTTTACATAACTGTTAAATTATCGTTTTTTTCTTAAGATTCCCAATTTTAAAGAAAAGAAACATTATTCCATAAATCATTAAAAATGGTATTAAATAAAAAAATAAAATAAAAAATAAATTAACCGAATAATTATTCTGCAAGCAAGAAATGAATATAAATATTATATACATATTTTTTGCTTTATGTGTTTATTTCTTAATTATGATCTTAAGATGATATTTATTTAGTAGTAAATGAGTTTGGTTTCCCCACGTATATTAATCCGTATAAATACATCCGTGTGTGCATACGTTCATGTGTGCATACGTTCATATGTGCTTACGTTCATATGTGCTTACGTTCATATATACGTACGTACATGTGTATATACATATGCTCGTCTGCGTAAAATATGTAGTATTCCACACATATGCATATGATATACATTTTTATAGAGTAACATTAAGGCATTCCAGTTAAGGCCCTTAAAAAAGAAGGAGCTGCTTGATAAATTGGAGGAATACAAAAATGAGCTCAGTGGTTTGAGAATAAATAAAGCTTTAGGAAACTCCGCGAAGAATTCCAAAATACGTAGTGTTCGAAAAAGTAATTATTATCTAGCTTTATGCCGTTAAGTTATTATTATTATTATATATATATATATATATATATATATATATATATATATATATATATATTATTTGTTTGTTTATCTATCTGTTTATTTGTTTATTTACGTATTTATTTCTTCTTTTTTTTACGTTACAAATGTATCGACGCGTAGTTTTCTTGACAAGTGCATAATTATGGCCGCACTATGTCTATTAAATGCAACATAGTGTTATCATTTATTTACCCCCTTTTCAACAGATATTGCTCGAATTTTAACTGTCTACAATCAAAGAAGAAAGATGGAGTTGAGAAAACAATATAAAAACAAAAAGTTTAAACCGTATAATTTAAGAAAAAAACTAACAAAAAACAAGAGACTGCAATTAACACCAAAGCAAAAGTCGGCCATGACCTTAAGGTAAAAATAAGGAAGAAAAAAAAGAAGAAAAAAAATGCACACCTTTGTTGCACTGTTAAAAAACGTGTATTTTTATTATGCATATTTTATAATGTGAATGTATGTGTATATAAATACTTGTACGTATTTGATATATATATATATATATATGTATGTGCACGTGAATAAGTACCGAGCTTACGTTTTTGCGTTTTTGTTTAATTCACCGCGTTATTAATTTTTTTTTGTTTCTCCCATTACCATAGAATGAAAAAGAAAATGATGAATTTTCCCCCAAGAAAGTATCTTTTAGTGCACAAGAAATAAGAGAATTGTGGCTACTAAGAATTTTTAATAATTACTTTTTTTTTTATATCTGCCATTATTAGTGTGTGTAAACTTTTATGTTTTATTTTATTTTTATTATTATTTTTTTTTTTAATTTACCATATAATGCGAATATCAACTTCTAAATGTTATAAAATAATATTATTTTTTTTTTATAAAAGAGGATTTCATAATGACAAATTCAAATTTGTGTAATTTCTTGAGAATAGATCCAGTTGTATATTATATTAAATGAGAACAAAATATTATTCGTTGCATCAAATTTTAAATCAAGAATGATATACTATATACAGAAACACCATTTTTTAAGGGTACGTTTAAACAATGAAATATAGCAGTTGGAGGTTATCAATAAAAGTAGCTTTATTTTAACGTATAGCTTCGTAAATTAAATATATTTATATATATGAATATATATATTTGTATGCCATTTTATATTTCGTTCTTATTTAATCATATTAAAAGCAAAAGTTTACAGCATCGTGCGAACTTTAAAAATGAATGAGATACACGAATAGACAAAAAAAAAAAAAAAAAATATATTAAAGTATATTGAAATATATTAAAGTATATTGAAATATATTAAAGTATATTGAAATATATTAAAGTATATTGAAATATATTAAAGTATATTGAAATATATTAAAGTATATTGAAATATATTAAAGTATATTGAAATATATTAAAGTATATTGAAATATATTAAAGTATATTGAAATATATTAAAGTATATTGAAATATATTAAAGTATATTGAAATATATTAAAGTATATTGAAATATATTAAAGTATATTGAAATATATTAAAGTATATTGAAATATATTAAAGTATATTGAAATATATTAAAGTATATTGAAATATATTAAAGTATATTGAAATATATTAAAGTATATTGAAATATATTAAAGTATATTGAAATATATTAAAATAAAATAGGAAAAAGGATAAGTATAAAAAAAAAAAAAAATTGAAGATTTCGAATGAATTGTCTTTTTTTTTCTTTTATCTGGTATATAAATGCATTTTGCAGCAGTTGTATATTTCTACGTAATGTATGAGTAACAAAATTATATATGCCTTGCATGTTCAGAATTTTCCACAAAAAACAATAGTCTCAAAAATTTGAAGCTTTGGTATAATTGGCTATATAGACATATATACATATATATATATATATATATATATGTGTACACATATACGAAAAATTGGGTAGTTACATTTCCTCACGTTAACATTTGTGGGTCGTTATAAAAAGCCCATACGTTGCTTTTATTTTCACCTTTATATATTCTTTTGTTCTTGTCGTTCTCATATATATAGTCATACTTACCATGAATTAATCTTCTTTGCTGCAAAATTACCAAAAGAAAAAAAAAAAAAAAAAAAAGGGTAATGAAAAAGAATGGTAAAAATTAAATTAAAAATTAAGTGACGACAATATATCACATATTAGTGAATAATTTCAATGGTAGCAAATATGCCCAAAAAATGCGTGTGTAAAATTACGTATCCAATTTTAGTAAAAGGAATATTGCTATGCCTGAGACATACGGGCATGTCTATTGGATCTATCCAATGCTAAAAAAAAAAAAAAAAAAAAAAAAAAAGAGTCAATTTAGAGCTAAGCAATATGATAAAATTAAATATACATGAACGGGTCATAATAAAGAAAAAAAAAAAAACTAATTTAAAGTGACACAATACAATGCGGTATGATGTTACATGAATGGGTCATAATAAAAAAAAATAAAAATACTTCGGAAAAAATATACCTCACTAATTAAAGTTACTTTTGCACCTGGGTAATGTCTGTTAATTAAAAATCTGTAAACGAAAAGGAGTGAAGAAAGGGAGCAAAAAAAAAAAAAAAGGTAAAAAGAGTTTCGAAAAAATGGTAACAACGGGAATATGATCAAACAAAGACTCAATCAATCATTACCTTAAATAATTCTTAATCCCATGAAAGTGACACAAATATCCGTTATATTTAAAGGCAAAATGACCTCTTTTTGCACCCATTAATGTGCATATTCCCATTCCCTACGAAAGGAAAAAAAAAAAAAAAAAAAAGATTGTACAATTTTGTAAAAGATTTTACGACAAAAACGCAATAAGTAGACAGCGATGCTAATGAAATGGAAATATATACATCGAATAAGCACAAGCTAAATAAGCAAAATTTATTTATCTATTTATTTGTTTATCTATTTATTTATTTATCTATTTATTTATTTATCTATTTATTTGTTTATCTATTTATTTGTTTATCTATTTATTTATTTATCTATTTATTTGTTTATCTATTTATTTGTTTATCTATTTATTCATTCATTAATTCATTTTTTTCTTCTTTTATTTTACAGAAATTGCTCAAATAATTTTATTCATTTTTGTGCACTACATTTCCTTGGTCAAAAGTGTTCAGGACCTTCTTTATTTTTTCTACTTCATTCATGTCAATATCCTTTTGACCAAATACCATTTCAATAGGTGTGTGACTGTTTCAGAGGTATCAAAAAAAAAAAAAAAAAAAAAAAAAAAATCATGCATGATGTGCAATTGACACTACTTACACATGTACAAATATATTATGCTTATGGGTAGGTGTTCGTGTATGCACCTAGTTTTACTACTTCATTATAGAACGAAAGAAAAATGAACTAAAAATTTTTTTACTCCTGTTATAGTTACTGTTACAAATGATGTAATTTATTTCCTCTTTTATTTCTTTTTTTTCTTTTTTTTCTTTTTTTTTTTATTTTATCTTACACATCATCCGTTTTTCCTGTCCCCATTTCATCAACTGTGTATAAATAGCCTACATCGTGGATTTTATAACTGTTTGAAGAGGTATAAAGCGGAAAAAAATAATTTAACATGGTACAACATAATATAGCATGGAATAACATAATATAGCATGGTACAACATAATATAGCATGGTACAACATAATATAGCATGGAATAACATAATATAGCATGGTACAACATAATATAGCATGGAATAACATAATATAGCATGGTACAACATAATATAGCATGGAATAACATAATATAGCATGGAATAACATAATATAACATGACATAACATAAGGTGAACATGTTGGAAGGGGAAGTTAACTCTGTTTTTCGTCCACTTGCATGAACTATTCAAAAATAAAGAAAAAAAAAAATTAATATAGCGCTGCAAAAATAAACCTACTTCTTCTGACCAATGTTTGTACTTATAACATAATCAAAATCTTGCGATTTTCTCAATTCCCCATATTCAAAATTTGGGTATACCTTTTGTCTTCTCAATTTAAAAGGTGAGTCGTCATATATAGGGTATCCCCACAAATAGGTTTTAAAATTTTGTAGTTTTTTTTTTCTTTTTATATTCTGTTTATTGTCTTTATTTTCAGTTATTATGAATAGAGGTAAAGAACTTTTATAGTTTATACTAAGTGTGTTTGCTTTTAAATGCGAGTAAAAAATTATATATACAAGAATTACCCCAAGTTTTTTCATATTTCATCAATATTATATATTATATGTAAAATATTCTTTTAAGGCATTTTTCCTATTAAAAATGGTACAAACATGGGAAATGCTTAAAAAAAAAAAATATATCATATAATATAATAAATATGTACGTACGTATATATAAAAAGGGAGGCAATTAAACTATAGGAGTAATTACAAAAAAAAAAAAAGGAAGTTATAAATGGGGACAAAATAATGTGTGGTGCATACTAGCATTTTTCTTCCATTCTGTAAAAAAAAAAAAAAAAAAGCGTAAATTTTGGTAATAGTAAATATAAAATACACCACAGGTAAAGCATAAAATAAAGATAAAAATAGATCGATATGTGTTCATAATTCGGCTCAACAAAAAAAAAAAAAAAAAAAAAGGAAAAATAAAGCAAAGTAACGGAATAACGGAAAAGTAAAATTGCAATCATGACACAGAAGATCTATGTGTAATTAAGATAAATTTAAAAAAATGCACATATATACATATATACATATATATATATATATATTATATATATAATATATATATATATTATATATATACGTAAATATATGGATACATAAAAAAACAATTTTTTAATAACAAGCCATTACGTAAAATGACAAAAATGGTACCCAAATTAGCTGGAAAAAATTGAGAAAAGGCATGTAATTCGTTTTCAAATATTTACGAGTACATACTTTCGCATAAATACGCTCACGCATATACGTTTGCATATATATACATATATATATATATATGCGCGTTTATGTATGTGTTCTTAGATTTCGTTAGAAGGTAGCATCTCCTTAGTGTATCATTTGAACAACGTACTTTTTTCACATCACCCATCCTATAAGGTTGTGTGATATATACGTCTATAACGTGCACAAAAAAAATATATAAACTTACTAATACGTAACGAACACGTAAAGTGCACATAACGCATGAGTAACACGTGTATATAGGTATATATTTGCTATAACTGCCAACATGTTTAGGGTTAAGAACAGGTTGAGGTTGGAACTTATTGCGAATAAGCGCAGTTACACGAATAACAGCAGGGGGATGCTTAAGGAGTATGTGTACACAAAATATAGAATAAGCTTACCATATATGAATAATGTAAAGTATGATGATATGTATTTGTCGAGTCCTAGTAAAGATGATTTATACATTTTTACAAAAAGTATTCCAATATTTTTAAGATATTTAAAATTAATAACATCAATAGAAAACCGAAATAATGATTTTATTGAATTTGCAAAAAGATGTGAAAATGGTTTGAGAGTAGAAAAAGACGTATATTTAACTAAAGAAGAATTACTAGAATTAATGTTTATAAATGGGTATGCACAAAAAGAAATGAATGCTTTGGATTTAGCATTTAGTAGTAATTATGAATTTCATTATGCAGAAATATCTGTATTATTCAATTTAGAGGAAGAGGATGTATATAAATTTTGTCTAAAAAAAAGAAGTGAACACCCAGAGAAACTTATTCATTTGAAATATTTTAAAGAAAAAAATTTATTATCATCTTATGGGTTACTATTTGTTTTTTTATTTTTTGGTTTAAACAATTTTGTATTGAGTAATGCATGGTTTTTATCTAAGACTATTCCTTTTTTTTCTGTTTTTTATATGCTTGCTTCCTATTTTTATAAAGATATTTGGAGCTTTTTAAATAAGGATAAGAACTTAATGATAGAAAAAAATTTGCAAAACAAATTATCAGCAGAGGACATCATTTATAATCAATTAAAACTTTATTCTAAAGATACGAATTGTAGTATGAACTTAAAAAATTTTAAAGAGTACTGTGATATGTTGATAAAAAATTATAGAAAAGCATACATACATGAACAGAAGATAAAGGTACAGGAAAATTTAGAAAAAAAATTAAATGAAATATACAATGCGGAATTGAATTATAAAAATTCTTTACAAAATATATTAGTAGAAGAAATTATAAAAAAAACTTATAATGATGTAAAAACAAATGACAATTTTTATTATGCTATTCTGAACGATAGTATTAACAATATAAGAAATAATAGTGAGAATGACACACTTATTAAACATGTAAAAACTCAGTTAAGTTCCATTAAAAATTTAAATAAACAAGATCCACTAGTTAAAAATATACTAGATCAATATGAACTAAAAAAAGACGAATACATAAAGCAATATGTTGTACATAAGGAAGAAGTACACAATATAAAATCTATATTATCAAAATGTTCCTCAGATGAAATACACAAATTAAATAAAAACGATTATGCAGAGCTCTTACGTTTATATCATTCTATAAATAACAGATTCGGGTTTTATGTTAACGATGAAGATATATTACCCATTGTATCGAAAGACAGCGATGCGAAAAGTTTAGCGGATACTGTGAATGCCGCTATTTTAGATGCCAACAAATCATTCCATGAAAAGAAGCTCGCTGCTTTTCTAAGGGTATTCCAGTAATTTTGTATTTCCATTTTGTGCTCCTCATCCGTGTGTGCACACGTGCGTACGGAAGTTCATGAATATATTAATACGTGAAAATGTTGACACGTGAAAATGCTAACACTTAAAAACGGTAATACGTGTATACGTTAATACGTGTATATGGTAATACGTGTATACGTTAATACGTGTATATGGTAATACGTGTATACGTTAATACGTGTATATGGTAATACGTGTATACGTTAATACGTGTATATGGTAATACGTGTATACGTTAATACGTGTATACGGTAATACGTGTATACGTTAATACGTGTATACGTTAATACGTGTATATGTTAATACGCGTATACGTTAATACGTGAATACACAAAACAAATATACGAATGGTACGCGTGCGCGCACGCGTCTAGTTGCGCCCCGCTATGTATATTTTTCCAGTACAACCCGTGTGCATTGTTTCCTTATACTTTTAAAATATGATCCTTTTTTTTTTTAAATCATATTCATGTATCGCATAAGTTCATGAGATATGCATGTAGTCACTTCTCATGTGCCGTCTTTTTTTTTTTTTTTTTTTTTCTCATATATAATTCAGTGTTAAAAGGACACAGCTAATAAAGGTATACCTTGAACATATAAATAATCAACTGAACTATGAAAAATATATGGACTGATAGGAACCATTATTTTAAACTTTCTCTTATTACATGTGTGCACTCGTTTATTCTACTTCATGCATTTTTTTTTTCCCGCTAGCACTGCATGCTTTTGAAAGTTAAGAAGCGAAGTAATTAACGTGACATATGCGATTAGTATAATATATGCTATTAGCACAACACATGTGATATGTATAATATACGCAGTGGCATGGTGACCAGCTAGCTACTTAAACCTTAATAAAAAAAAAAAAAAAAAATTATGACCAATTCAGCATTAAAATGTACAATTTGACAAGGTAAAATTTCTTAATTACATTTTTTTTTTTTTTTTTTTTTTTTAAATTTGTTCGCGTGTATCATAAAAATGCACACAAGGTAAGGAGCGCATTCTCAAATGCTAAAATTAAACATAAATAGAGAAACATACGCAGTACGTACGTACATACATACATATACATACACACATATATATACTTTTACATACAAATAAGTAACTATATGTACCTATATGCATATACATATGTAATAATTATGACTTGTTAATAAAAAAGTAAAAAAATAGTTAAGCGTTAAGGTTTTTGCTTATACGTATAAAAATGTATAATTAAGTATAAACAAGTATAAATATGTGTATATATATGTAGATAAGCATAAATATGTACAATTATGTAGAAATATATAAATTATGTATAAATATATAAATTATGTATAAATACGTATAAATAGATATATTATATATATATATATATATATATAATATATATATATATTATTAAATGATGCGAAGGCAAAATGCACACAGAAAAAAATAAAATTTGTTCATAATAAATGTTACATGGTAAAATATCAAAATGTAACAAGTGATAGATTTTAAAAGATGGTAAGTATTAAAAAGGCTGTAGTACTATAAAAAATAAAGAAACGTGGAGGGTCTGAAAATTCAATTTTCCTTTGCATTTGTATTATTATTTCTTGCTTCCCGTCTTAAAAAAAACTCTTCTTTTTTTTCATTAATGTATACCCATGTACGCATAAAATAGTGCTTAAGATATTCAAAAAATGTACAAATTATAATGAACATATTATCGAAAAATACAATTAGATAGGTATAAATAAAAACAGTTATAATAAGAAATGTAAATGCAAATAACACTATTAATGAAAATGCAGGAAAGGACTCCCCATGATTATATCTGTACAGCCATAATAGAGTAACAAACATTATAATACTTAGTTGAGCTAAAACTGTATTGAATGTTTTGTAATCAAAGTTGTCTATATAAAAAAGAGAAAGGAAGAAAAAGAAATATTGAAATAATGTAAGCATAATGTATAGGGGTAGAAGGAATAGCACGAAGTTTGAAAGAGTGGGGTGAACGGGGTGAATTATGTATAATTTTCACATATCACTGTACATAATGTATATACAAGAGAACATTTCTTCGCAGTACATGCAACTGTAATTGCTAGCCGCATTAATATACTCACCACCTTTTATGGAATTGCACTTTTCCGTAATTTTCACATGAATCGTTATAGGAATAATATTCTCGTTGCAATCATTAGAAATGTTTTTATTACTCATATCTTTGTTCTTATCACTTTGGTATTCATTTCTATTATCGTTAATTAAGGTATTCGATTTATTATTTGAGAACAAATCTTTCTGATAATAATTTATGTAATCATCTAGTCTTTTTTTGTCGTCCAGTATTTTGCCCATATATATAAAACGAACATTTAATTCTATAAAAATTATTTATTGCAAAATGCGGGGGTGGGAAAAATAAATTATCTTAATGTTAACACTAATTTGTTTTATAATTATTATTATTATTTTTTTATTTTTATTTTATTTTTTTTTTATTCATTATTATTATTATTATTATTTTTTTTTTTTTTTTGTGGTGAGGGTGCAGAGCTACATGAGAAAATGTTAGATCAGTATTAATTAAAAAAGTAAGGGAGGGTACCTTTTTTTATATCTTCTGAAAACAACTTATGTTTCAGGTTTTTAATTATTTCACTGCAGTTTATTTCTAATTCTGTTGGAGAAGGGGGAAGAAAAGAAGGAAATCAATAAAGGTATGCAAACTTCGATCCTTCTACATACACATATATATATATATATATATATATATATATATATATATATATGTGTGTATATTGCACATAGCTACTGCTGCATGAAGTCATTTGTTATTTATTTATTTGTTGTTCTTTAAAAAGTATTAAGAACTGGGTGGGTACGTAAAGTAACACATGGCACATATCACATGCGTAAAATACAAATGAGCGACTAACAAATATACCACCAACATTTAATTGTATGAAAATATCGATGCATAATTACATTTACAATGTAAATTAAACAAAAACAAGCGAAGATGTAAATGTATATATATATATATAGATTGCACATATAACAGCACATTTCATATTACCCAAATTTTGGGGTATTCCTCTTGGTCGTAGAATAATAAATTTTATTAATTTCGTCATCATTTTTACTAATTTTTATTCTTAACGCCTGCATAAATTTATTTTTCGTTTTTTTGATCTCACTATTTTTTTCACTGGGATTTTTTTTTCTTGTTGAATATAGAAATATGTATTTATACATATGTATAATCATACATAGTCATATATATATATATATATATATGCATATGTATGTTTTTCCACATGTATATTTATGCATATATTTATATATGCCTATGTTTTATTATACGTATGTTTTATTATACGTATGTTTTATTATACGTATGTTTTATTATACGTATGTTTTATTATACGTATGTTTTATTATACATATTTTTTATTATACTTTTGCTTAATTATATGCTTCTTTTTTTTCTATAAATTTTATACGTTATATTTACGATATCTCAAAACTGCTAATTTTTAATTATTCAATATATTAAGTTAAAAAAACAAAAAAAAAAAAAAACACATTCATATATGTATGTATATATATATACATATATGTTTATATTTTAATCCCTTGAGTCAACATGAATCATTTAAAAAAAAAAAATAAATAAATCGACCATTAGCATTGCAAATAAGATGTAGATATACGATGTCGAACAAAAAGCCTTAGTATGTACTACATGTTACGTTAAACATATCTATTCTGATGTATATACATATACATATACATATACATATACATATACATATACATATACATATACATATACATATACATATACATATACATATACATATACATATACATATACATATACATATACATATACATATACATATACATATACATATACATATACATATACATATACATATACATATACATATACATATACATATACATATACATATACATATACATATACATATACATATACATATACATATACATATACATATACATATACATATACATATACATATACATATATATATATATATATATAATTATACATAATTTATACATATCAAATAAAAAATGAATATATATATATAATATGTACATGTGAACAAAAAAGTTCTTTACCCTTTTTTGTTTCTTATTTTAGCGAATATTACACTCGCGCACGGTTACTGTAATATATTTCGCAAGATAAATATACTTAAACAAGTATATACATACATGTATATATATATGTATATATGTATATGTGTGTTTCTGTACTATTGTACTTTTGCACGTGCGTATATTTGTACGTACGAGTGTGAAAATTTTGAGATATCATTAAAAACAGAAAAAAAAAAAAAAAAAAAACAAATTTCCTTTATAAACATTAATACATCATAATTTTATAATTCCCCCCCCCCATTTCTTACATATTCGTACAAAAAAAAAACAAGAGTGTACGACTACACTTAAAACTTTGTTTCTCTCTTTTTTTTTAGAGTAAAAAATAAAGTGACGTTGAAGTAGGTGAAGAAACATGTGTTGTTCATATTATTTATTTTTTTTTTTTTTATTTTTCTTTTAGCATTGTTTCATTTGTCCCATGCTTCTTATATATTTCTCTACCCCTTTTCTTTTCTGCTTTTACGAAACTTCCTTTTATTAGCTCTTTTTTATCAGCTCTTTTTTCCTTTAATTTATTTATTTTTCCTTTTAGTTCACGCTACTAAATTTTTCGTAAATTCCCACTTTCCTTTTTCAGTGAAAAAAAAATTTATGCACACGTTAATAATTTTGTTTTAACTTTATAAAAGCCTAAAGCTCGGTTGCAATAAAAGGTCATTATTATGAATAAACAGATAGGCAGATAGGCAAATAAGCAGATGAAAATTATCTCAACTTGTATGTATAATACCGACATGTAATACATATATGTATGGTATATACTTATATAGGTAGATATATTTGTACATTAAATATGAAGAAAAAAAAAAAAAAAAACAGCGGAGCGCATTGTAAGAATATTTAAAAAAAAAAAAAAAAAGAACAGTACTACAGTTCGTAGAACGCAATTTTCTATTTGTTCATTGAGGAGAATAGTGATAAAAATATATACATATATATATATATATATATATGTATAAGCAATTTTTTCTTGTCGTGTAGAAAGAGAAAGTTTCTTCTCCTACGTTAACTTAAGGAAGTATAACAATTATTATGTATCACAGTTACCATACTTTTATGTTACGTTCTTTTTTTTTTTTTTTTTTTTTTTTTTGAATAAAGTACACAACATGATGCTTGACTCCCCTCGTTTATTTGCTGTAACTGTAACCTGTGCTACAATTTATCATCAATGAGAATTAACATTACGACAATCTTTTCGATTAACAGATTTACTAAATTTTATACGAACAGATTTTTTACATTCTTCTTAAGAAGGGAAGGTAAACAAGGGGAATGTCCCTTCTCCGACATTATAGTAAGTGTATCTACAAATATCAATGTGACAAGGAAAGAAAAAGAAAATGAAAGCATAATATATAAAAATGCAAACATCATTAATGTTAATAAGGATGATAAGTACACAAGAAAAGGATGCATAGAAGACAGCAAAGTTAACAGGTTCACAAACCCTCAACTCACTGATAACTGCAGCAAAGGAAAGAATAACAGAATAAAAAAATGCAAAAAAGAAAAGAAGAATATTGATTCTCCCCATGGAAAAGTAAATATTCGTTTTTTGAATAAATCTGAGCAAAGGAAAAAACCAATAGAACAGGAGGAAATAAAAGAACAGAGTCGATCCTATACGGAGAGCACAAACATAGATAAAGAAGTTGTAAACGAATTACACAATTTAATAAGATCTATTAAAAAACTAGATGTAGAAAAAAAAAAAAATATTATAAAATACATTGACACGTTAGATAAGAAATATGTACAAAATGTTGATAAAAAAATACTCATCTTTTTTGAAAATTTAGATCTATATATGTCCGCCAATGGTTTGTTAATGTGTGATATTGGGGGTGCAGAAATAATTAACCATATAGAAAAGGTAGACATAGAAGGGGGGGAAAGGCAGCTCAACTCCCCTTTAAGCGTAGATGCTACCGATGATAAGGGGTACGAAAATGGTATATTACGCCCTAGCACAGACCTTAGAATGGGCATTAATACGGACGTTAGCACTGGCATTAGCATGAACGTTGGTAGTAGCGCTGGAAATAACATTAATAATCTCTTTGATATGAACTTTATAAGAGAACAGAAAAAGCTTATCTATGGCGATAATATATACCCCATCGTTCTGAATAAACGGGAAAAAGAGGACAAGGTTACCATTAATGATCAGGGGAAGACGAGAAAATTATTAAACAAAATGGATTCATGTGAAAAAATGCGCAATAGAGAGGATACGGACCATTGTGATATTATTAATGTAAGAAGACAAATGTTGATCGAACGATCGTCTTACAAAAAAGCGATTGAAGAAGCGGAGGACTTTGTTTCGAACCTACACAACTTAAAAAAAATTACAGAAATTCAAGGATTATGCAAAATATATTTAAATTGGGTTAGTGAGCTGGAAAAAAAAATAATTTATTATAAAGAAAAAAAAAAAATAAGAAATAAGAAAATAAGAAAAAAAAATTTTCTTCCTGAACATATGGAAGAAAAATTACTAGCTATTATAACAGTAAAATGGGCTATTCAATACACTTTTAATCCTTTAAAAAAAAAATATTCAAATAATGTAACTACTCAATCAAAGAATTTTGAACAATCTTATGCGTACCAGTCCCTTTTCACACATGTTGCCATAAAAATTGGGGAGGAAGTAAACAATGAAATGAATTTTCAACTACTGGACAAAAACAACCTCCTCTCTAATTATATCAAGAAAAACAAATCGAACGTATCCTTTTCTCATTTCCAGAAGTATAGGATTCTGAATGAGATAAGACGAAAGATAAGGAATGCAAAGGGAGAAGCGGTGAATAGCGGTACGTTGAAGAGTAGCACGGGTGAAGCAATGTTAAGTAACGAGCGTATAGCACCTGAGGTATCCTCCATTGACGATTGTAACCACCTTATAAGTAACAATATCGATTTAATTCAATGGAATTCTGCAAGGAAGGCAGCAGTGGGTGGCTTTTTACTAAAAATGCTAGTTGATAATGCAAAGGTGGATGTGGATTTAAATACAGCCAAAGAAGAGTATAAGAATGAGTACAAATATTATTTATTTTTACACAAGACAGCAAAAAGTAATGGAGATATGCTGTATTCTGAATGCAAATATAAAAAGGAATTAAACTATCAAAGGTTTTATGAAGAAGAATCGAACTCGTTAAAATTTATTATCCTTGATAGAAGTAAGACTGGAGCTGATGGCACAAGAGCGGCTAATAACGCTGACAACTGCAGTAACATGGTAGAGGAAAAAGGCAAAAAAAAAAAAAAAAATATGACATGTTCAGGAGAGGGGAGTAAAAGCGGAAGGGAAGGGGGAGAAGTGAAAGGGGAAGTGAACGCAGAAGTGAAGGGGGAAGTGAGCTCAGAAGTGAATGAAGACGTAAAAGAAGACGTAAAAGAAGACGTAAAAGAAGACGTAAAAGAAAACGTAAAAGAACACATAAACGCACACATAAACGAACACATAAACGAACACATAAACGAACACATAAACGAACACATAAACGAACATGTAGACGAAATCGATGTGAGGGGAGCAGGAAAGGGTGTGAAAAGGGAGAAGGAAGAAAATAAATTTTGCCAAAAGCAAAAGGAGAAGCTAAAGAGGAAGGAGATAATATTGTACAGGTCGAGGAGGGATAAGAATAAAATAGAGTTATCCGTGTTTGTACATTCATATATATGGAAGAACAACGGATGGTATGGCGTAATACACATGAGAGGGTGTTGTGCTAATTATTTACTAAACAATGCAATTAATTCTCATGTGCCTTTAAATTATTTGCCTATGATATGTAAGCCTAAAAGGTGGATAAACAATGAGGAAGGGGGTATGCTGTTATTAAAGAATAATTTTATTAGATGTAATATCAAGCCATTATTTAATTTAGATGTTTGTGATTTAAGTAGAATAAAAAATATCGTATCAGAGATAGGAAATGTGAGATGGAAAATAAATAAAGAAATTTTATATTTTATTGAAGAAGCATATATGAATGGGAAAACAATTGGTAAGATACCACTAAATAAAAATTATTCTCTTCCAGACAGTATTGGCATGATTACACTGAGTAATGATAATAATAGAAACAACAGTAATAACGATTATAATAGTAACAGTAGTAACAATTATGATGGTAACTGTTACAGTAGTAATGGTTATAATAGTAATAGTAAGGAGGAACTAAGAAAATACTACTTAATAAAAGAAGAAATAAACAGATTAAATAAACGTTTAATTAGTGAAAGGCCAACATTTCTACAAAAACTAGCTGTAGCCAAAACTTTAGAAAATAATAAAATAATATATTTTCCTCATAATATTGATTTTAGGGGTAGAATGTATCCTCTCTCTCCTCATTTACATCATATGAGTGATGATATATGTAGAAGCTTAATTTCATTTTATGATGAAAAAGAAATAGGAGAAAGAGGTTTATTCTGGTTAAAAATACATTTAGCTAACAATTTTGGAAAAGATAAACTAAATTTTGATAAAAGAATAGAATGGGTTAATAAAAATCTACATAATATTAAAAAATTAAGTGAAAATCCTTTTGAAAATATGGAATTTTGGAATACAGCAGATAAACCATGGCAAGCTTTAGCTGTATCTTTAGAATTAACAAAAGCCTTGCAGTGTTCGGATGCTACAAAATTTAAAAGTAGTATACCAGTACAACAGGACGGTACATGTAATGGTCTACAACATTACGCTGCCTTGGGAAAGGATAAAAATGGAGGAAAAGCGGTAAACATCATTCCATCCGACGAACCGCAAGATATTTATTCGGTCGTGCTGGACATAGTGATAAGTAAGATTAGGAGAGATCTAGGCACGGGGGATGCGAACAGTATGGGAAGCATACGCAGTGTGAGCAAATCTAGCTGCGTAAGCAGTTTAAGCAGTTCTAGGGGTTGTAGAGACTGGGGTAATGGCTTGAGCAGGGGAGATCTGGCTAATTACTGCTTTACATATGATTTACTGAAAAGAAAAGTAGTTAAGCAAACCATTATGACGATCTGCTATGGGGTAACATCCATAGGAGCAAAGAATCAAGTAAAGGGGAAAATTCAAAATATGATTGGAAAAGACTTAGACAAAAATACGATTAACAAACTGTCACAATATATTTCCAATTATATATTTGAATCAATTAGTGAAATATTTAAAAGAGCAATGATAATAAAAAAATGGTTTAATAATTTATCTAAAGTTACTAATGAACTAAATATACCTATTACTTGGATTTCCCCCATAGGTTTACCATGTGAACAACCCTACAGATTAGGAAATAGAATTTTAGTTAATACACCACTACAGTCAGTTAGTGTTATATCTTATCAAAATAGTTTATTACACAAAAATAAGCAAAGGTTAGGATTCCCACCAAATTTTGTACATTCCTTAGATGCATCTCATTTAATGATGACAGCAGAAAAAATGCTAATCCAAAATAATTTTAGTTTCGCAGCTGTACATGACTCCTATTGGGCACATGCATGTAATGTTGACATTATGAACACATTCATTAGAGATTCTTTTGTAACCTTATATAATGAACCTATCTTAGAAAACATTTATAAAAATTTTAGGATGAGATTAGGTAAATATGCTACCAAAATACCTCCACCCCCCGAGCAAGGGGAATTAGACATATCGCTTGTTCGGCAGAGTAGTTACTTTTTTAGCTGAAAGGTAGGGGAGGCACACATGGAAGTGCTACCAGATCTTTCTACTGCTTCCTTCATCGCATAATTGGAATTTTACTCATAATTAGCCTAAAATAATCCGTTATCTGTTTTTTTCATTTGTTATAATTCGAGCGCATTCTTGCAACAAGTGTGCATGTACATGTGTGTATGCTCATATTAGGGAAGACACGCATACAAATAAGTGCTTTAAGAAAAAATTTAGATGTATTTGTTTTTGTTTTTGTTTTTATTTTTATTTTTTTTTCATTTTTTCGTTTTTGCTCTTTTTTTATTTTTTTTGCTCACTCAACTTAACTACTACTTACATACCCACTTGTGAATATTGTCGAACTGCCAATCTATGTGAATCTGGCTCAGACATATGTTGTGAGATTTTCATCAATTCAGCTTTTATTTATTTTATTATATACCTATTTAATTATGTAATGAAGAGAGTTTTAAAGAAAATAAAACAGTAAATACGCATTACACGTGAGTTCATAAAAAAATAAACATATATAGGCGTATGTGCGTGGGTATATTGCGTATGTATACGTGTCTGTATATATAGATACATATGCTCACACATTTACATGTGCCCATATACGCGCTAATATTACCCCAAAAATAAAAATAAAATAGAAATGCATTTCGACACATATACACATATGTGCACAAATGTACCTCTTTAGTTTTTGACAGACTGTTCATATACAGAATTTTATAAATAAGAAAAAAAAAAAAAAAAAAAAAAAAAAAAAAAAAAGAAATTAAATTAAATTAAATTAAATCAAATTAAATTATAAATTTTACATAATATTTATTCCTTTTTAATTTGAAACAAATTTCATTTAAAAAGAAAATGTGTGCACTCAAAAACCAAATATAAACTGTTATTCTGCAATTTTGGGATTAACAATGAAAAAATGGAAAAGCACAAAACAGCAAATCGTGAAAATTAGAACGTGCATATTACTATATACGAATATTATATGGTAAAAATTATATGGAGAAATAATATAAGAAAGCTTAATTATAACAATAAAATTGCAACTTTACGTTTCTACCGTAGCGCGCAAATTTATTCCTTCCTTTCATTTCCTTACTGCTTCCAATTTTACACATACATTAAAATAAAAAAGGATTGAGAATCTATTTAGGTGTCAAACAAAATTATTTAGCAAGAAAATATGGTCTTATTCATCTTGTCATTCAGTTTTTCCATTACTTGGACATTTAATATTTTCCTTGTCTTCACCCAACTGTACCTTTTTGAATATTCTTTTTTTTTTTTTTTTATTGGTGAAAAGGTAGGCCACATTTCCTGTCCTGTTCAGGTTTTTTTTTTTTTTTTTTTTTTTTTTTTCTAGCTAGCTTACAATTTATATCACTATTTTATATTATCCTATGCCATGTTTCGCTTTTTTTTTTTTTTTTTCTTTACCAGGAGGGGGTATTGCCAATAATTGCAAACTCCCTTACTATGTAAGGGTACAGTAATCCCTCTTTTTCGGGTTCGGGGTGTTTAGATAGGGCTATGGTATAAACAACTTCTCTAATGTCATCAATTTTTCCTTCAATAATTTCATCATTTTTATTTTTTAAGCAATTAATTTGTTGTGTGTGGAACGTAAAAATGAACCAAGGAGTACTTTCTTCCATTCTTTGAGCTCCTTTAAGTTCATGATTTTTGTATATTAAAACATTAGTGTCTAGGAAGACTTTTTTTTTTTTTCTTTCATTAATACTTGCATTTAAGGAATTAAATGCCGATGGGCCACAGTGTAATCGGAGTGTTTCTTCATCTCCAATTAAATAAGATTCGACAATATGTTTTGATATAACATATTCAAATAAATACATCAGTTCTGATAATTTAAAATTTTTATCATGCATTTTCATTTCTCTTAGAGCAGCAGCTAATTCAGTTTCCCCAAATAATTTTCCTAAAATAGGGTTTTCAAAAAAATTATTTAAAAATGGCATATCTTTCAATTTACTTCCAAATTTATCCCATGCAGACTCATAGGTTAAAATTAATTCGCTACCTTCTTTATTTTCACAATTTTTATTTTTATCGACTGACTGTTCATTCGCGTTGTTAACACTGTCACTGTCATTATAATTAATACTGTTTTCTTTTTCGTTTTCTTCAAAATTTTTACTTACATTTTTAGCACTCACATTTTTGCCACTAATATTTTTGCCACTCATATTTTTGCCACTCACATTTTTACTACTCACATTTTTATACCCCTTTTTTTCATTAATCTGGGCATTTTTTTTTTTAAACCTTTTTATTGCCATTTCTTGCCGCCATTTGTCTAAATGAACGAATGCATTGTTGTCATTCCACTTTTCACTCAACTCAATCAATTTATTTGTTGTATTTATTAGTAATTCTTTTAAGGTTAAGAATAATTTAACAGTTATGTATTTACTATATTTTAATGCGTAATAATTTTCAAAACAATATGAAACAAAATTGTTGATATCATTGCATATTATTTTTATCGCCTCTGCGTTTTTTTCTTTTACTGTTTTAAAAAAATTTGTGTTTTCTTCAATTCGTCTTTTTAATTTTATTGCCTTATCTTCTATTTCTATTTTATCCTTCAATTCCTTTAAAGCCTCTTGGTACTTTTTGTTTTCTTTCATGTCTTTCTTAACCTAGGGGGGGGGAGTAAAGCAATTGTGGCACGAATGAGGTCAGCAGTGTGATACATACACACATGCTTGAACACATATATGCATACATACGTTAATAAATACATGAATACATACATGAATACATACATGAATACAGACAAGAACACATAAACACGAGAATATACACACAAACATACATTCACGTACACATTAATACTCACGTTAACATTCACATTCACGGATCATAAATAATTAACGAGAGCTGAACGCGTCATGTACAAACTTAAAGCGCATTTTCAGCTAAAGCTTCACACAGTGAAGTGTGTTCCTACCTGTTCTATAACATTCTTCATAAAGCTGGAATAATTTTTTTTATTTAAGGATGAGTATATGCATCCAAGTACTTTTCTGTCACTACTTTCGAAACAATACACCCTATTAAGTATTATATTTTTACTATTATATATATTTTTGACTTCACATTTTCCCGAAATTAATCTTCTATATTTTAAATTATTACCACTTTTAAAATTTTTCACAACTACATTATTTATTATACTCTTCATTCTACTAAAACTTACGCTGCGCTTTTACCAAATTGAGCTATTTCGTGTACATTTATACTAATATATAAATACACAAGTACGTACGCATATACATATATATATATATATATACATATATATATATTTATAAATACTTGAACAAGGATCAAATTACATATGAATTTAGGACATGTAGGAGTGCGTGGAAATGCATTAATCATATGAACGCAAACATTTATGTGCATAAATTTATGTATATATGTTCATATACATACATACATACAAACACACATATGAGCAAACGTAAGTACATACGTGCGCGTGTATTTCTCCTTTCGGGGGGTATACATAAAGGGCGCAAATTATACGTATTTGTCCCACTTAATTATATACATTAAAAAAAATTAATAAAAAATAAATAATATTTCTAGTGCGACAAACTGTTTACAACGTAACAACCTACTTCTTATATTCAATGTAGAAACCCCTTAACTGTTGTTATTTTGTCGTATTTTTTTTTTATTTTATTTTAAAGCGAAGTAACCTTTTTTTTTTTTTTTTTTTAAACTAAAAAGTTAAATATTTAGCATATGTTCATAATAAAGCATAAAATTTTATCTATACACGCTTTTAAAAAGCGTTTCCCGCTTAATTCTTTTTCACAGCTTGTACTCATATATGTATGTATTATTCACGTATGTATTACTTACATGTACGTACTGTATAATTTTTTTCTTCTTTTCCTTCGACGTTAAAATTTAAAGGCAAATTCTCAAAACATCATTTTTGCAAAACAAATTTTAAAGGCAAAACGTATTCTCAAAATAATTGCATCTTTTTTTTTTTTATTTTTTTTAATTTTTTTAATTTTTTTAATTTTTTTATTTTTTTTTTTTATTTTATTTTTTTTTTTTATTTTTTTATTTTATTTTTTTATTACATTTTTTTATTATATTTTTTTATTTTTTTTTATTTTATTTTTTTTCCCTCTATCCATTTAAAATTTTATATTTTTTCTGAAGAAAAATTGAATACTGAAAATAGTTACCCCCAATTTTTGTTTTTTTTAGAAGGGAAAAAAATATACTTAAATGAAATATTGCTTGTTAAGTAGTACTACCTGCATATTGGCAAAAACTTTAAAATCTATTATTTATTTTTTTTTTATGTTATATTATACCATATTTTGGCAAATTGTACCATATTTTAGCACATTTGGTTATATTTTATTTTAATTTATTTTCTTTAGCTTTATCAGATTTTCCATCATTATTTTTTTTTTTTTCTCATAAGTGGTAAGGAGAAAACGTTCAGGATGTTTTTTGAATGTACGGATATTCTATGAAGCAGCATGATGGGAATGTTATGTTTAATATTAAATACGCGTCAATAAGGAAAGTGTCTCACAAGTTTGTGCATATATATATATATATATATATATATATACTTGTTAAATTGTTTAAAGGGGGGTGGGGGGAAAGAGTTAAGCAAAGGTGATGTTGTAGTTTTAAAAAAAAAAAAAAAGGGTTTACCCAAAAATGGTACAAAAATAGTAAAAAATTGTTCAAAAAAAATTTATTAAAAATTAAAAGAAAAAGTAATCATTGTGGAAGGACAATGTAATGGTTAGCAGGAATAAGAGAAAATTAGGCTGTTCCATTTTATTTATTTATTCTGTACATGTACGCATGCAAATACATATTCGTATACATACATACATACATACATATATGTATAATACATACATACATATATGTATAATACATACATACATACATACATATATGTATGTATAATACATACATATATATATATATGAACATGTACTGTTCGTATATTTCCATTTTTTTCTTATTTTTTTGGGGCACAACGAACTGTATACTACCTTTTGGCAATTTTCCTTCCTCGCCCCCGTCCCTTTGTCTTCCCTTTATCTTTACCTGCAAAAGTTTTGTCTTTCGAAATTTTATGTTTCGGTGTATCATCAACTAATAGTGTGTCCAGAGGTAAATTATCGGACAAAATAAAATATCTTATATTATTACCCCTTATAGTTACATGCTCAAGGGATAAAAATTGTTTTGTTTTAACATTATATTCACCTATATTTTTATTCTTAATAACGACTTTAACATTCTTCATATGTGTATTCATTTTAATATCTATTCCTGTTATCACACCAGTTATAAGGGTTCCATTTTTTAGTTCTATCGTTACATTTTCATTTGTCAACTTCATTAAAAATGATACTAGCTTCATTTTATATCAACGGGGGATGGGGGGAGGCGGATATGAGAGGTTGCACAGGATTCCACGTATAGACTTTCGGTTTTACTCAATTTATATATACACATATATATGTGTAAATATGTACGGGTATATGTATAAGTGTATACGTATATATATATGAATGTACATATATATTATGCACAATGTACCAGCCTTTTATTATAAAAAAAAAATTAAGTAAAATGGGAAAAACGAGCTAAATGACAAAAATTCAAAAAAAGCAAAATATGTTGAACGAGTAAATAAACAGCATAACCTAAAGAGGCAAACAAAATTTACTTGCATTAATACGATGACAATTACATACTACGCATAACATTTTGTTGTATTCTTTATATTTACAGCAAAAAAAAAAAAAAAAAAATGTAATAACTTGATAACGTGATAACGTAAAAATGGTACTTAAGAAAAAATAAAATAAACTAGAATGTAAATAAATAAGATTTAAAAACTCGACAATTTTGCAAAACTTGAAAAAATTGCAAAGTTTAGCCCAGTTAAACTATCTATATTCAAATAATTAAATTGTTGTGAAATACTTCCTCATCCTTCTACAATAGCTTCATCCAGTTTAAGCGATGGTAAAAATGTGAGTCTGCACGAAAACTAGGATGATTAACGTTTATGTTGCGGAGGCAAGAAAAAAGCTTACGTTTACTCAAAATGAAATAAAATGTAGCGAAATGTAGCGAAATGAAGCGAAATGAAGCGAAATAAACAAGCATAACTATCTTGTAGGAAAAATAAATAAATAAATAAAACAAAATAGTGTCATTCGCAAAAAATGAAAAAAAAAAAAATTACATTGAATTGAACTTAATTAAAGATTTCGTACATATGCATACGTAGAAGGCGCAAGCACATATATATGACATACAACAATTTTTTAAATAAGGACGTAAAAAACTATTAAGGGAATATACTAATTTGCACAAAAAATTGGTGTACCGCTAATGATTTCTTATTATTATGACTTTCTTAATGTAGCATGTAGAACATTACTACAGGACTGCTTTTTTTTTTTTTTTTTTTTTTTTTGCAAAAATAAACTCCCTTTTGCTGTATATATACATACAGTAAGAAATAGTTATTGTGAATTGAAAAAAAAAAAATTAAGCATTTATTACCGTATTAAATAAACACACACGCTTGCATATAACATAGGTTAAAATACTCCATTCTGTTAAAACGCCTGTTACACTATATGTTGTTAAAAAATTAAGGATCCATTTTGTTATATGCTCGAATGAGAAAAAATATATATTTCCTTTTATGAAGTATTAACATTTATCCATATTTATTTACGCATATTATTATTTTTGAAAATATTATTTATTATATTTGAAAAAAAAAAAAAAAAAAAAAAGGTTAAAACAAAACGAAAAGAAGGAAATAACAAAAGGTTGTAAAAAAGGCTCAAAAGAGAAAAATATATATACATACGATTTCAAAATTGTCAAAGTAGCAGATATATTTTATAGTAGGCATAGTACCCATGCATATATATTCTCTTTTTAATTCACTAGTTGTATATGCAAAATAAAACTGTACGTTAAACTTATCGGGGGGAAGAAATACACTTAACACGTACGCAGAACTTACTATGTACACCGTATCTCAGTTTTTACACACAAAAAAGGTGCACGTTTTAACCGCATATGTTATAAAGTACATATATGCAATGATATATATATATATATATATACATACATACAATGCTTTTTTTTTTTTTTTTTTTCTTCCTAACGAAATAGGGTTAATTTTTCTTTTCTTCTTCATATTTTTAAAGCCGTTTTGCTCATAAACAGTTCATTTGCATAATTAAGAATGGTCATCTTAATAAACTTAAACACAACTCTTTTCAACATTAACCGTTAATAATTTTGTTATATTTTTCCTCATCTATTATCCCTTCTTTTTTCAACTTGTTTAAACGGCATTTGTAAAAATAGGATGGCGTGTAATGTCTTACACTGAAGTCTGGTTTGTGGGCCTGGTATAAAGCTGCAGCGCCTAAAATTAAACTGAGAAAGCTGAAAGGGGAAAAACAAGGCGCCAGTAATTAAAAATAAAATAAACAATAAAATAAAATAAAAAGGAAAATAAAATAATTTGATATTGTTACGTCCACTATGTACACATGTTCTGATATATTGTATACATATATATATATGTACATACATATATGTTCGTGTGACGGGCGGGCAAAGGAGCATGCAACTACTCACTACTCACTACACACACTGTATGCTTAAATTTTAATATCATTTTTTAAAACAAATGAATATTTGCTCTCCTATGAATATTTTTACAAAAATTAGATCATATAATATTGAAAAGGAACACATCTATGGAATATTTTATTTTTAAAATACATTATTCTTTGTAACTCTTTTAACGGAATTACTGAATAATAAATTATCTCTTTATCAAATCATATTTTTGCATTTTCCCCTTTGTCTTAATTACCTATAATGCCTTAAAAATTTAACTCTATCTTTCGATATACTTGGGAAACTTTTAAAGATTATCTCAACAGGGATGAAAACCATTTTTCCAGAGCGCAGGAATGGTGAAGAACTTCACATATACGTGTAATATGTACACATACACATGTACATATATATATACACAATATATATATGCTATCAAATTATCGTTTTTAAAATACTGTGCGTTTTCAAAAAACTATAAAATTTCAAGAAAAATATTTAATTGAAATACCTAAATTTTGCCTAATAAATTTTGTTAATTAAAAAAAATTCAAATAAACAAATAAAATAAACTCAAATAAAACAAATGCAAATAAAACAAATGCAAATAAAACAAATGCAAATAAAACAAATGCAAATAAAATAAATGCAAAAAAAAAAAAAAAAAAAAAAAAAAAAAAGCATTAAACAGTAAAGTGTAAAACAATATAGTATGAAACTAAACAGGAAAATGTAGTATATATAGAAAAAACTTAAACTCCGAAAAAAGAGGACTTCTGAAGTTTTAAAATTTAAAAAAATATAAAATATTAATATACTGTTTTCAAGTTTAATTATAAAAATGTTCAAACGGAGTTACTCAGGCTAATTAATTCATTAATAATGTGTATAATCAATGAAGCAGCAGTAGCAGTATCAGCAGCAGCAAAAATACATTAAAACTGAAAAATAAAAAAAATTATTTCTTTATTTTAAATTATAAGAGTTATATGTAAAAGGAAATTGAGAAATAGCTGCACCATATTTTAACTTGTAGTAAAAATATAAACGTATCATGTTCATATTTTCCTTTTAAAATAATAATTTATTTTATTTTATTTTTATATCAAGGTACGTATATAATATGTGACATAGTAGTGTAATCAATAAGAAGTCGAACTATGGTTAATTTTTATTTTTTAGGATGGAAGAAAAAAGAAAAAGTGGAAAAAAATGTGTAAATATTTAAGTTTTTATAAATATATATTATGATTAATTATTAATAATTAATAATAATTTAGAGGGGAATAACGGCATGGTGCAGGCGTTTTATTACGTCCTTTTTATTTTTTTTTCATATTTATATGAACTGTTCATAATTTATTTGGATACATTCCATTTATCTGGCCTCCTTCTTCCTTCTGTCTCTCCCCTAACAATTTACTTTGCCTATCATAACTTACCTTGCCGATCATAATTTACCTTGCTGTTCATAATTTATTTCGCTACTTTCCGCACACGAAGGTGAAAAATTAACATTTTGATCCTTTAAAATATTCTCACAACTATCCTCATTGGACAAATCTTCTTTTTTTTGAAAGGAATAATCAAGTGATCCTTTGCTTAATTGTTCAACTCTGTTTACTAAAGAGTCGAAATGCTTACTATTATGCTCCATCTTTTCCGATAAGTAAGAATAATTGTTTTTACTTAACTCATTTGAAATTTTTATTTTTTCATTTATATCGCAAGTTAATTGTATATACCGAACAAGGGTGAAGCTAATATCACTTAAAGAATTTTTTATTTCTTTTATTTCCTTACTGTATATGGGACTTAATGTTCGTCTTGGGTAATTTTCCAAATGTAGCATTCTTTCCCCCATTTCTTCAAGTTTATCTCTGAGTATTCTTCAGCAAAAAAAAGAAAAGAAAAAAAAAAAAAAAGGTATACAAAACATGCAAATGTATATACAAATATACGTAATACATGCACATATACAAACATATATATATATATATATATAAGCCCTCATTAATGGTTAAATTTGGCACTTGTTTTTTTTTTTTTTTTTATACTTAAAGTAGGGAGATGATAGTAATGGAATAAATTTATATATTTTGCTACAAGCTTCATTATTTCTTAAACCCCCGAAAACGAAAAAGTACCCACTATTATCTACTTGAATTATATTTCCATAGAAATGATGGGTTACTAGGGGCATTCCGTACACATTTAAGCTTGCCCAGGTGTTTAAATTTATGTCATATGCGTGTATATCTAAAAGAACGGGGGTGAGAGAAATGCACATATGAACACATATATATATGTGGGCATATACATACATATGCATACATGTATGCGGATACAGAAACATATGTACAAATATAAATAACGCAGCAAATGGTAAAATTTAAAATTAATTTGCCGTTCCATGTACCTAAAAGTTCCGTCTTGGAGTACCAGGAAAAGTTGTATCCACCAAAAAGGACGAACCATCTATCATTTAATACTGTTGAACTATGACTGCAGAAAAAAAAAAAAAAAGAAAAAAAAAGAGATGAGATGAGAAAAGATAAGAAATGATGAGTATATATAAGAAGAGAAAATATTATACGATGACGTTTCTTAAACATAATAGATTTGAAAAAAATTAAAGAATATATTATGTTTATATACCCATAACGCTCTACAGGTATTTTTCCATATGAGTTTTCTATTTTGCTCCACTTTCCGTTATTTAATGAATAAGACCAAAAAAGATCTTCTACACATTTATTTTGATTATTTAATCCCCCAAAAATATAAGCCTTTACATCATTTCCTTGGTTAGATATACACACAGCACATGAGTGAAAAAAACGACCACTGGGTTTATAAATACCCTTGTTATAATATTCATCTTTACTCAAAATTTTTACCCATTTTTTTTCTTCTTCAAAATAACTCCACATATTACTGTTTAAGTGCAAATTCCCCATATTTCCTGCAAATATTTATGAACACATTTTTTTGCAAAAAAAAAGAAAAGAAACAAAACATATGCATACATAGATACATATAGGAATATACACACCCATACATGTAGGAATATACACACCCATGCATGTAGAAATATACACACCCATACATGTAGAAATATACACACCCATACATGTAGGAATATACACACCCATACATGTAGAAATATACACACCCATACATGTAGGAATATACACGCACACATATATATACCCACATGGGGAAACACTTCTTAGCAAGCTATAGTACCTCCATGAATAAAGATAATGTTCTTGTACATGAAAGAAACATGACCAAAAATGGGTGGTGGTGAAAAATTAAGTTTTATATGCTCCCAAGAATCATTACTTAAACGAAATATATAAGTATCATTAGTAATGTATTTCCCTCTTTTTCCCCCAAAAAGAAAAAAGCATTCTTCATCATACTCACTCGAGTGAATTACATTTAATGTTGCATAGTATCTGATTTGAGGAGATTTTTTTTCTTCTACCACTTTGAAAACTTGTGTGTCTTCAGATAAAAAAGGTAAATATATACATGATACTGTACACATGATACTGTACACATGATACTGTACACATGATACTGTACACATGATACTATACACATGATACTGTACACATGATACTGTACACATGATACTGTACACATGATACTGTACACATGATACTGTACACATGATACTGTACACATGATACTGTACACATGATACTGTACACATGATACTGTACACATGATACTGTACACATGATACTGTACACATGATACTATACACATGATACTGTACACATGATACTATACACATTATACTATATGTATTATACATAAATACGTTATACATATATATATATATATGGTACATATACATATGTTCATATACACATAAAAGCGTAAACGTGAGCCTATGAACGTACTCAAAGAACTCATTGTTCTCCTTAATTTTGTTTTTTCTTGCATTTTTGCTCATAATTACCTACATTAAACTGTATTGTTTTGGGGTTGAAATTTTTGATATGTTGATTTCCTCCATAAATGTAAATATTGTTTTTATAAAATATGCATGCATGTCCAAAACGAACGTTAAAAATATTTCCTTTATGAATTATTTCTGATTTACAATAAAAGGGTAAAACTTCAGAACAAAACGATATGTTCTCTATATTATCATCTGTATATTCATTTAAGGTTATAGATTTATTATTTGAAAAAGTCTTTGATATAACTTTAAATAAATTTTCTCCAAATATTATAGTATCATGAGTAAGTTTTCCTATATATGAATCTTCAGTTTTCGTATTTAGGAATCGGTTAGCTGGCATTTTCTTTTTTTTTTTTTTTTCCTTTGAATTTTATTCAAAATTTACATTTCTCCCCAAAATTTAATTCTACTATGCAAGTGGGAAAAGAAGGGAAAAGGTGAGCAGCAAAAATAGCAAAATGGGTAAAAGACAAAAAGAAGAGAAGTAGCAAATCGGGGAAGTGGCAAAACAAAAGGAATATCAAATTTCTACCAAATTTGAAAAACGCAAAAACGAAAAAACGAAAAAACGAAATTGTTAATACGAAAAAAATTATAAAACAAGTGGGCATGTTAAATTTATTTTTAATTTTGCATTTTATACCACAACAATGTAAAAACATGTGCACCATGCAACATAAATTTTTTAAAAACCTACAATGCAATCGTTTCATTTTATTTTATTTTATTTTTTAATTATTCAATAATGCTTGCTTTTTATAGAGAACAAAAATAAAAAAATAATAAAAATAAAATAGAAAAAATGTGTAACTTTAAAGAAATATTATTCTTCTGCAAGCTCGTTTTTCATCTTAAAAAAGAAAATTTTTCTTTAAGTTGACAACTTTAAAAACTTGTTCGTAAGAATTTTTAAAACAAAAAAAAGAATAAAAAGTAAAAGTAAAGGTGAAGATGAACGTAAACATTAACGTAAATATAAAAGAAAAATTAAAAGTAAAATTAAAAGTAAAAAAGCAAAATCATCAGGAAAAAGCGAAAATATCAGTTGAACAATTAAAATCATTCGTAAACATTCATAAGTAAAAAAAATAAATAAATAAAAATTAATTAATCAAAGGGGCATAAGGTATAAAAACAGGAAAAAATAACAACGTATTTTTTTTGTCCACTGTAAATATTGCACATTTGTTTTTCGCTGAAATGGGGGGAAGCAGAATAAAATAAATAAATGAAACCCAAAAAAATAAATTAAGTGAAAAAAAAATTAGCTGCACAAGGATTTTCTTTCACAATGTTTATGAATTAAAGATATAGGAAAAATCAAAATAAACAAAAAAAAAAAAAAAAGGGAAGCACGTTATTGTTTTTTTTCCTTTTTTGTCTTCATATATTCATATATTCATTTATTTCTGCATTTCTGCATTTCTTCATTTCTGCATTTCTGCATTTCTGCATTTCTGCATTTCTGCATTTCTTCATTTCTTCATTTCTTCATTTATTCCTTCATTTCTTCATTTATTCCTTCATTTCTTCATTTATTCCTTCATTTCTTCATTTATTCCTTCATTTTTGCTTTCTTTCAATCAATAAATCAAAGTTAATGAACCACGTGGTATGTACATAAAACACAGCTGTTGACCTATATGCTGTCATGTTTCATTAAAACATTTGTTGACTCCAATTTTCTTATACGCTGCTCTAATTTCTCCAAAGCTTCCGAGTTGATATTTTTTGAAAGCAACTTTTCGCATTGCTCATTTAGTTTTTCAAGTGCTGAAAAAATAAGGAACAATATTATAAAAATAATTTACATTTATTGTCTTATATGCAGTTTTTACTTGGGCAACTTGCGCATACGTACACATATATACACACTTACTAAAGTATATGTATATAAATATATATTTTTACAAACACATAAATACGTGCATACATAAATACATATACACACTACTCTGTTCGGTAAAAGCAAGCAAGCGTGGTGCATAGTACAGCCCATTTTTTCGTATCATTTATCCTCTTCATTTTGTGTTTTGAAGCGGTACAAGCACCAATTCTTAATGAATATATTTTTAAAACCTTACCATAAAATTTCGATTCGAATGTTCTCATCATATTGTTTATATTGTTAATTTCTTTTTTTAAATCAGTAATTTGGAGCTCAAATTCTACTAAACTGATATTTTCATTATCATTTGCATTATCATTAATGTTATTCATTCGAGAATTTAGTTGTTCAATTTTTCCTGTCAATGTTTTATATGACACATAAGTTACAAGGGGTGACATATTGAACACATCAGAATATTCGTTTGATTCATCACACCCGCCAAAAACATGCAAAGATTTTTTATACGGTACCAAGCATAAGGACCCGAAATATCCTCTACTGAAATTCTTTGATGTACTTATGTCAACTTCAAACCATGAGAATGTGTATATATTCAGTGCGTACATATCTTAAGGGTGAGGTAAAAAGGGAGAATGGGAACATATAAAGGTTATAAAAAAATGGAAGAATTAAAAATTGGAAATATAAATAGAATTAAACTGAAAAAATAACAAAACTATACTAAAAATAAAGAACGGATATTCTATTTCATTCAGTTTATATTTCGCAATTTTGTGATATGGATATTTAAATTGAGAGTTTGTAAACAAACCTAATTCTACGAAACTTTTTTTTTTTTTTTTTTTTTTTTTATTACCAGACAAGGCATAATTTTCAATCCATCCATTTGTAATTCCTCCATATATTATCATCCATTCATTATCAAAGAGCTGTGCAGCATGGCTGTAAAATAAATAATTAAATAAACATACATATACATATACATATACATACACATAATATATATGAACTGTTGCGATATACATATGTGTGGGTAACTGTTACGGCTTATATGTATATATATATATATATATGTATACATATGTGCAGGAATGTATGCGTGAAAGTATGTGTAATACCCCCATCGTGAACAAGGTTTGGGACCAGTGGTATTGGTAACTTCTCGCCATCTATTGGTGCTAGTATTAAAAATCCAGGTATCACCTAATGCTCCACTGAAACCTTTTTTATTACCACCAAATAAGAAAATTAGTCTTGCATTTCCATATATGGAGAAAATTAAGCTATGTGCACATCTAGCTTCAGGGATTATATCAAGTTGTGAAAGTTCTCTCCATACATTACCTGATAAGACCCATAGATCAGATAATAATGAATTGTTTAGGTCTAATCCTCCATGTATATATACAGTATCACTAAAACTACAAGATGCATGTTTATATCTTGGTACAGGATTTACTTTATTTTGAATATGTTCCCATTTTTTCGCTTGAAAATCAAATTTATATGTTTCATTAACAATTTGATTTTCTTCATTTATACCACCAAATATAACAATGCTATTTTTATTATCTTCTGTTATCACATTTCCTGAGTGAAATGCTCTAGGCATTATATCATTTGAATTCAAACGTACCTTTTCAAATAAATTAATTCCTGGTACATATCTTATAAAATTATCAACACATTTATTTTGTAACATACCACCATATATACATATATCCCCATTTATTTCCACTGATATATGACCTTTTGTTCTTTTGAAACATCTTTCATTGTGCATTATTTCAGTTAAATGAAAAACAGGGGGAGAAGGAAATCCTTTGGACACTTCATCATTTGGTTTTGAGTTAAAGAAACTTCTTTTTTCATTTTCCGCTTTACCTGTATCCTTTTTTTTTCCATCTTGTGCATTTTCCGCATTTTCAGCGTGCTGTACATTTTTTTCATTTTGCACATTTTCAATATTTTCTGTGTTTTGAATATTTTGAATATTTTGAGCATTTTGTACATTTTGATCATTTTGTACATTTTGAATATTTTGAACATTTTGATCGTTTTGTGCATTTTGTACACTTCGTACATTTTGTGTATTTACTAAATTTTGTGCTTTTTGTACATTTTGTGCATTTAGTGAATTGAGTGTAGATGGTGTGATATGTGTATTTAGTGTGCTTGGTATAATCGATATGTTTGGAGCGCTTTGTGTACTTACTGTGTTTTCTCTCTTTTGTACTACATTTTCTTCTTTTATTTTCCCCCCTGAAGGAACACTGTTTTCGTTATTTAGTGAGTGTTCCTTTTCAATGATGCCTTTTTCTTCAGGATTTATTTCATATGGGGCGATGCTTTGGTTTTCCATTCTGTTATATTTTTGTTGAGTTTGCAACAGTATAAGCTTATTTTATGGGTATAATTACTGATATTTTTCACTGTTATCTTACGTTGTCTCCCTTTATGTTATTTCACCTTATTCTATCTTATTTCACCTTATTCTATCTTATTTCACCTTATTCTAACTTATTTCACCTTATTCTATCTTATTTCACCTTATTCTAACTTATTTCACCTTATTCTAACTTATTTCACCTTATTCTAACTTATTTCACCTTATTCTATTTTATTTTACCTTATTCTATCTTATTTTACCTTATTTCACCTTATTTTACCTTTTTATTTTTTTATTTTTATTTTTTCTTAAATATATAATCGAGTTGTGCTCTAAATGTACAGTTTTACCTTGCCTGTTCATAAAAAGTTCAGAATTATATCAAAGTTTACTATTTTTAAAAAGTTTTTTATGAACATAAAAAAATTTAATATTTTTATATATATCATGTACAAATTAATTACAAAGCAGTGTTATATAATACTTTTTTCTAATTTAGCAAATATGTAGCTTTGGTCATTACTAATAAACTAAATTTCGATTCAGCGTATGTTAAAAATGCTTCTTTTTTTTTTTTTTTTAATTCTCAATCCATGCGCTATATATATACATATATATACTTATATGTGTGTACGTATATTATATAGAGGGCGCAACTTACGAAATTTGCATATAATATACAATACAGTTTCTTTTCGCGTGAAGTCCTAAATATGTATTTTAGTGGAATTTAAATAAAAAGAAAATAGAAAATTTCAACATATGTGTAATTTACTTTTCGTGCAATTAAGCAGAAAAGCTGACAAGTTTATAAATTCTACTTAGGATTTTATACATACACACATATGAATTATAATTTACATTTATATGGGGTAAAGAGTTTATAAAATTTTAAAGATTCTTATGCGGAGGAAAACCGTTCTAATTAGTTACAATTATAAAATAGCAATTTTTTTTTTATTGTTTTTCTTTTCTTTTTCTAAATATATTATTAAAATGAAGTAAAAAACTTGTTCCATTCGTGTTTTCTAATGGTAAATATTACAAAAATATGTGTATATTCTTTTTGATTTTTTTTTTTTTTTTTTTTTTTTTTACGCTTATAAATTTAATGTAATGTTTCTATAAAGATGATATGTATATTTCATAAATGGTAAAAAGTAGTAAATAAAAAAAAAATATTTGTTAATTAAAGTTTTAGTTGAATTTCTCTTATTGTTTTTTATTTTTAAATCATTTAGTTGATAATTTAAGCATTTTAGTTGTTAAGTTAAACATTTTAGTTGATAAATTAAATATTTTTGTTCATAAATTAATTATTTTAGTTCATATGTGCAATGTTTTCTTTCATTAGATAACAAATGTGTGCTTGGATTAAGTCATATTTTTTTCAGTAAAAATTTGATATAAAGCCAAACAACAAAAAAGCAAAATAGAACTTTGAGCAGAACATATCTGAATGTGCTCACTCTAGAATGAAAAATGTTTCTTCTTTTTTTTTTTTTTTTTCTTTAAAATTTTTGTCAAAACGTAAGGTTATTTATTAGTTAATTTTTCACTTTTGTATTTTTATACTTATAGATACTCTCAAAATGTTCAGCAATTATATTTACACAATAATTTTTTGTAAAAATCTAATAAACAATTTTCCTAATATGTATTCACATACATTGTTGCACTTTTTTTTTTTTTTTTTTTTTTTTTTCTCAAAAAAGTATCTATAAAATTAAAATTTACTTTTTGAAATTAAAACACGAGGAAAAGGGAAAAAAAAAAAATTAAAAAGAGAAAAACTTCAGATGAGATAAGAAAATAAAAAAGTTGTAACAAAGAAAAAAAAAAAAAAAAAGGGGAATACAACTTTGGAGGAAGCAAGGGAAGTTCCCTCTTTATACATATTTTTGAAAAGCAGAAATATGGCGCAACTGGATTAATGGCATAAAATATATACACATATGTGTATGCGTATGTTCATCTGAACATATGTATATATATGTATGTACATTTGTGTATAGGTATATATATGTGCTCTTTGCCCCCCGCTCAAACGAGTATCAACAAAAAGGAAAAAAAGTATATATAAATTTCTGTAAGAGTTGCTTCCTTTTACAAACTAAAAAACTTAATGCTACTCTTTTAATAAACAACGGAAGGCATAGAAAAATATGCGCAAAAAAAAAAAAAAAAAAGCAAATGAAAGCACAGCAAATTAAATTAAAGTAAAAGATTTTAATTCTGTAAAATATGCTCTAATGTTTTTTAAAAAATAAGCTGCTAATCCTTTTTGTTTGGACACCTTTTCGGAGAATTTCCAATTTTGTAAAAGTTAACAACAGATTTCTGTTTTGTATAAATTTGTAAAGTTTTCTTATCTGTTGCTTTTGTTAAAGCTTTTTTCCTTTTTCAATATATTTTTTTTTTTATTTTTAAACTAACGATATGGAAACAAAGCTAGATTGGTACGTTATATAAATGAACATTCTCATATTAACATCAAGGCTTTATTTTCAGGGGAAAAAAAAAAGAGATTAAAAAAAGAGAAATATTATGCATAAGCCATATTTTATTTGATTAACAGCTTAGTTAATAAAAAAAAAAAAAAAAAAAAAAATGAAAAATTGAGGGATGATAGATAGTATGCTTTTTCTACATAATAATGGAATAGAAAGATGCGATAAATATATTTTATTCCCTTTTAATAATAAAAAGATTCGAAGAGGAGAAGATTTTCTTTGCTTTATTCGTATTTGCAAGTAGATTAATTATTAAGAGCAAAGGTTTATTAACCTGGAAAAATAGAACATTCGGCAGCTGGAAAAATAAAATAAACTGCCGGCTTTAAAGGCGTACCAGAAGTTTAACATAAGTATGTATATCAAATACATGTGCGTATATACATGTATATATGTACACGCACGTATGTTCATGTGTTAACTTGTGCGTATATTAATTTTAGCTTGTTTTAATTACTCATAATGTCAGAAGATCAAATCAAAATGAACGATGAAAATATGACGAAAGAAGAAAGAGAAGTTTTAATTGAGGCAAATACAAAAAAGGAATGGGAGTCCAACGGGCAGTGGTTAAAAAGAAAAGAATTTCTTTTAAAAATGTTAAAATATCACAAAAAGAATAATGTTAAAATTGATGTAGATAAGTTTTCAAAAATGGGTCATATATTTTACAACATGAAATACCTTAGCTGTACCTATAGCTCGCAGGTTGTAGATGAAATGAACAAATACCAAGATAGTTGATTCATCATGGGCATGTACATGCATACATATATGCCTATATACCTATGTACATGCATATGCATATATATTATATTTTCTCATTTTAGTATTTGTATTCACGTTTAATAATATTAACTAGTACTACCCCTATGGCTGTTTATTTAACCAGAATTTTTTTTTTTTTTTTCTAGTTATAAAAATTTACAACATTTTAACCATCTCTTTTACTTTTAAGTTTTTATTTTTTTAAACATTCTAGAATTGTAATTAGGAGAAAACCTTTATGCACACATTACGTAGCACTTTGGGAAAAATATACTTCTTCTACTGCACACTTGAACATTTAAAGTGGAAAAATGATCGCGCGTGGATGCTCATGCATGTGCAAACGTACGTAGAGTTGTACGTCAAATAAAGACCGCACATATTTGAAGCGAATACTGTTGTTGCAAAATGGGAATATTTTAAATAAGCTATTTTTTTCTTTTTTTTTTTTTTTTATACTATAGTTTGTTTCATTTTCATATGAGCAAACAAAAATGCATGTATACACATATTATATGCACATTTGTAACGTCTTCACAACTAATAAGTAAATGAAAAAGATAAAAAAAAAAAAAAAAAAAAAATAGGTGCGACGATTCACTTGCGTATGAAAAAACCTACACATTTAACTATATTAAATGTCGTATGTCGAGCTAAAATGAACAATAACACTTGTGCATTGACATTAAAAAAAAAGCAAGACGAAGAGGGATAGGAAGATAAAAAAGATGAAGAAGTGGGGGAAGGAGGAGCTGACAAAGGATAAGAAGACGACGAATAAAGCATGCCAAAAAAACTGAAATTAAACAAAAGTAAAAAAGTAAAAATGCTCAAAGGAGTAGGCGTATATGAAGCATATTTTAACCTTTGGCATGGATGGCAAACCACGAATTTCTCTTTAGCTCTCTCTCTGTGTGTAATTCTTTTCAAATTTGTATGTCACTGAAAGGGAATAATTTGGTTGAATTTGCACGAATTAACTTCAAGCATTTCTTTAAATTTGTTTACAATATCATTAACTGAATAAACCTGTTGATTATTTGGGTCATCCCTATCTCGTACAGTGACCGTGTTTGTTGTCAATTCCTTTTCTCCAACGACAAGTATAAAATTAAACTGCTTCAACTGAGCCTCTCTAATTTTTTTATTTAATGTATTCATTGACGTATCTACATCTACATCAAAAAAGTTGTTATTCAAAGTTTCATATACATAATAAGCATACTTATTAAATTTATCGCTTACTGGTAAAACTATGGCTTGTCTTGGAGACAACCAAAAGGGCAGCTTACCGGCTGTATGTTCAATCAAAATTGCTACAAATCTTTCCACTGATCCTAGAATTGCTCTATGTATAATTACTGGTCTATCAAATCCCTTCTTCAATAAGTCATCTGATGCAGATTGCACCCCTCCACTGTAATTACCACACTCAAGGTTAGCCGCACGGTCATGGTTACCATCATCATTGTCATTACCGCCATCATAACCATAATCTTTTTTGGTTTCTCCCCCTCCCGTAGAGCCATTTTCCAGGTCCGCGTGCTCCTTCTTCTCATTATCATCCTCAAGAACGCCAAAATCTTTATTTTTATACTGCAAATTAAATCTAATGGGTAGCTGAAAATCCAGCTGTATTGTGCCACACTGATGGGTTCTGTTGATACTGTCCCTTACCAATATATCAATTTTGGGTCCGTAAAAAGCTCCATCTCCTTCATTTAATTTCCATTCGACATTTACCGAATTTAAAGCATCTTTTAATGATTGTTCAGCAAAGTCCCATGTAGATATGTTTCCAATAAATTTCTTAGGTCGTGTTGATAAAAATAATTCATATTTAAAACCAAATAAATCATATACAAAGAAAAGAAAATGAAGTGTGTTTACAACTTCTTTTGTTATTTGCTCAAAAGAGCAAAAGATATGTGCATCATCTTGTTGAAACCTTCTAACCCTAGTTAAACCACTCAAACTACCTGTTATTTCATTTCTATGTAAGACACCAAAGTCGGCTAAACGTATGGGCAAAGAACGATAGGAAACATTCATTTGTTTAAACATAATACAATGACCTGGACAATTCATAGGTTTCATACCCCATTCTTTATTTTCTACATTAAATATGAACATACAATCTTTGTAATTTTGATAATGGCCAGAAGTTTTCCATAAATCGCAACTAAATACATTTGGAGTTATTACCTCCTCATATTTTCTTAATCGATATTCTCTTCTCATAAAGTCGATTAGCTTATTAAATATTTTTGCTCCATTAGAAAACCAAAATCCAGATCCTGGGGACATATCTTTTTCAAAAAAGAAAAAATTTAATTTTTTTCCTACATTTCTATGATCTCTTTTTTTTGCGTCTTCAAGAAATGTTAAGTAATCTGTGAGTTCATTTTTTTTTTGAAAAGATATACCATACACTCTTTGTAAACTATCATTATCTTTCTTTCCTAACCAATATGCAGATGAATTCTTTAATACTTTAAAAGCTTTCACTTTCCCAGTATTTCTAATATGAGGACCTAAACATAAATCTATAAACTCTCCACATTTATATACAGAAGTTTTTTTATTATCTGGTATTTTTGATTTTATTAATTCTAATTTAAAAGGGTTATATTTAAATAGCTCTAATACTTCTTCCTTTGTACATACAACTTTTTCAAATTCCACATTTTCTTTTGTTAATTTGGCAAACTCATCTTCAATCCTTTTATAATGTTCATTACTGATAGCATAATTTCCTAAAAATATATCATAATAAAATCCTTCACTTAACGCAGGACCAATTGTTAAGTACCCTCCAAATATTTTCTCTAAACTGCTACCTAATATGTGTGCAGATGAATGCCAGAAGATCTTCTTTGCTTCTTCATGTTCAATATTCAGAAACTCAATTTTGCAATTTCCTATTAGAGGCACGTTCATATCCCACAGCATGGGAGTACGTCCCCCACTACAGTGTTTATTCTCTGCACTGTTTCCACTGTCGTTGCCATTGCCACTTCCACTCACGTTGCTGTTTTCCTCTGCATCCTCTATATCACATAATTCCAGGTCTACTTTCTCTAAATATGTAATTTTTGACACTATGGAATCCTCAGCTAGCTTTTTTGAAATCGAGCTAGCTATATGAAAAGGAGTTGTAACATGACATTCTCCAACCCTGATAGATCCATCCAGTAGTTCTATGTTTATATTCTTTTTAAAATGTTCATCATTTTTTATTTGTAATTCTGTATCCAGCCTTTTTTTCTCTTTTAACTCATTATATTTTGCTAATCTTTCTTTAATATATGCAGGATTCTCTCCGACAAGCACAGCTTTTTTTAAGCCCTCCATCATATTTACGTTAAAATTATTGGGATGTATAGGATTTCCAAATGAATAGCAACTAAACTTAATAATCTTTTTTTTCTTCCTTTTAAATGTATTCCAATTCGTCAATTTGTTTATATTAATAAAATTTTTCAAAAAATATATCGAACGATGCTTTTTCACCGTATTTAGTAAGCTACTACTGTTTTTCTTTACAGATGATATGAACAACAAATTTTTTATGTTAATACAAATGTTCGTAACGATTAGGCAAAGGATCATACTTATTTTTTTCATTCATATTTTTACCAATCAAAATGTAAATAGAACAAGAGCTGAGGAAAAGATGAAAAAATGGAAAAGTTTATGATTTGTATCTTTTTTTCCTTTTTACTCACAGTCGCTTAGGCAAACGAGCTAAAATGTATGTACGTAGGTATATATGTATGTATGTATGCATGTATGTATGTATATGTATGCACGTATATGTATGTACGTATGTATGTATGTATATGTATGCACGTATATGTATGCACGTATATGTATGTACGTATGTATGTATGTATATGTATGCACGTATATGTATGCACGTATATGTATGTACGTATGTATGTATGTATATGTATGCACTTATATGTATGTACGCGTATGCGTGTGCATATATATGCATATATACAGTAAGCGTAATTATGCCAATCTCAAATGCATTTTTACATACAAAATTACAAAATGCTACACAAATTTAAATCTCTAGCTTTTCAAAAATTACATATTGCATATATACATGGGCATATTTTTATTTGTTGCAAATATTCCCTTGTGTTAAACGTACGTATGAATTACATAGATGTGTGTTCGATATTTTGTAAATTAAAATTTTCATGTTCTGCTTCGAAATTTCGCATTTTTATGTAAATGCCCTCACTTGCATAATTAAGAAAATCGGGCTTAAGAAATAAAGAAAGAAAATTTCGGTTGCGTCGAAATATGTGTATGAATAGAAATAGTGTATATAATTTTTATCTTTCATCATAGATGGAATCGAAATTCTATTATGCTAAACACATTGTTAACAGTGTTGTTCTCGTTAAATATGCTTTTAAAAAAAATGGTCAAAGGGAAGAAAAAAATTTGAGTGTATATTAAAATATATATATATATATATTTATATATTTATGTGTTTATATTTATATGAATATATTTATATGAATATATTTATATGCATAACGTATGTATAAATCATTTTGAAAATACGTGCTTGGGCACATCTTGCAGCATGAGGACAAATAACTTGTAAGATTATGGTAAAAAAGTTACTTGGTGTTTTTCTTTTTTTTTTTTATTAAATATTGCAAAAAAAAAATAATAAAAATGAAAAAAGGCACAAAAAGAACAACATATGCGCAAATTAAAAACCCCCAATGGACAGAAATAAAAAGGAGCTAAAATTAAAAATTTATACTCGCGTATACAAAAACAACATATTGTATATATTTATTATATGCATATCCTCGTACGTACAAGCAACTATCACGTAATGAGCATATAATTTATTTAAAATTTAAAACTCCCACAAATTTTACTCATAATTAGGAGTTAGTCCAGGAGAATTACATCATTTTCCTGTACTTTTAATTGACCTATATTTGTAACTCTTTCTAGTACTAGACTATCACTAATAACCTAAAAAAAAAAAAAGAAGGCACGAAACAAAATTATGAACAAGGAATAAAATGGGGAAAAATTATGAACAAGGAATAAAATGGGGAAAAATTATGAACAAGGAATAAAATGGGGAAAAAATTATGAACATGGAATAAAATGGGGAAAAAATTATGAACATGGAATAAAATGGTAAAAAAATTATGAACAAGGAATAAAATGGGAAAAAAATATGAACAAGGAATAAAATGGGGAAAAAATTATGAACAAGGAATAAAATGGGGAAAAAATTATGAACAAGGAATAAAATGGGGAAAAAATTATGAACAAGGAATAAAATGGGGAAAAAATTATGAACAAGGAATAAAATGGGGAAAAAATTATGAACATGGAATAAAATGGTAAAAAAATTATGAACAAGGAATAAAATGGGGAAAAAATTATGAACATGGAATAAAATGGTAAAAAAATTATGAACAAGGAATAAAATGGGAAAAAAATATGAACAAGGAATAAAATGGGGAAAAAAAATGGCTATGCAAAAGGCAATATATATATATATATATGTATGTACACATGTGCATAACACTGTGAGCAATTGCAGAAATGTAGGACAAAATGCGTTAAGTCTACGAAAATTCATATGAATGCGCATTTCTTCATTTTATTCGAAAGTAATTTTCGTGCAAACATTTTTGATGAAGTCCATTTTGTCTTCTTGATAAAGTGAAATAACGTTCTCCGAACAGCACAGGCATTTTTCAAATGCATGGCTAAACAGCTTTTTGATCGAAAAATTTGCTAAATTGAATGTAAGTATATGAGGAGTGGCACCCAAACAGGAAATGAATGAATTTGAAAGGTTCGTTTTTTTAGTTTCATCATTATTTACAGATTTGTTGTTACTGTCATAGTTATAAATATACTGATCTTGGTCTGAGTGTGGGGCAAAAAAATAGAGAGGATGTTGAGTTAAGGATATTAATAATTCTGTAGACATGGCACTACTAATAGTGCTTATTCCGCTCCTAGTGACGGTACATTTTTCATCCAACGTTCTGTAAGTTAACGAATCGGATGGAGAATGCATATCATTGCAGAAATAACAAGCAGCTTTAAAATATAAAAATGAATGTCTTAGAACAAGAAAGGAATCAAATCCAATAGCTACTGTTATACCTAGGGGAGGCATTTTCGGTAATTTTTTTACATTGGTAAGAATATTATTATAAAATGTGTTCCTATCAAAATTGCCTTCGTTTGATAAACCACTCTTTTTATATACATTTGTATGATATGTATAGGTAACATGGTCTGTATATGCAATATGAGTATTAGTATCGGAAGTAGTATCCGAATGGACTACTTGTTTGGGGGTATCATGTGTTACAATTTTTCTTATTTCTTTCAAACAGTTGTATTGCTTTTCTGCTATTAAGAGACATGGAAAATATCTCGATTCTTTTGAATCCGTTAATAAAAAAACCACGTCATGATTTTCAATTAACTCGTCTAATTCTTTCATTTTATTCTCTATATTTTTATCCTTTAAATAATTTAAATGCCCCGGCATAGGAATATCCATAACCTTAGCAGTAATATTTATGTCAGGTGAAATTTTTAATAAATTATTTTTAGCAGCAATACATTTATACTCACCCAAATTGCCATACCGTTCTGCATCTGCAATGGTATATAAGTACTGTCTACTTACATTAGAATAAGAGACACGTGCATTGTCAATAAATGTAAAATTCTGTATTCCCCAAGATACACAGTTTCTAGCAACCATGCAACCTAATGTACCTAGTCCTATAATTAATATTTTCAATTTTTTAATTTTTTCAAATTTTAAATCTTTTAAAATTTTCCATTTTATCAATTTTATATTTAATTCTACAGATATTCTTTGAATTGTATTTTTATTTAAGAAATCGTTCAAATTTATAACATAAATTATGCTTTGTTTTTTTGTTCCATGTATTACTTTTTCATAAGTTTTCCAGCCTGATATTATTTCATACTTCGAATTGTTCCTCATAATATGCTTATTCGAGTTGGATGAAATCAAAATGGAGCAAGATGATGTGTTTTTATCCTTACTCTTTTCCCTGTTTTCCAATTTTGTATTAACTGATAAATCTAATTTTGCAGTACATTCAAAGGAACAATTTGTCATTAGGTTTATACTTCTAATGTCGGTATCTCCATAGGTACATTTTTCATCTCTGCTGAAATTAAGTTTCTTTGGTCCCTCTTCAAAACTGTGCTTGTTTGGAAACTTAATTTTAAATATAGACGAATTTAAGAAATATTTAACCAGTGGTTTCTTTTCATTTATAATTTCGAATGCCTTAGTTGCGTTTGAATCTATTGCAGTAGCAGTATTACATGTAATCCCATTACACACATTCGTATTATCATTAAATGAAGAAGTATTTCCAGTAGTTTTACCAATAAGGGACTTATCAATATCGTCCATGTTCATACAAACAAAAATACTGTTATTTGTGTGTATGGATTCTCTATCTTTACACTCTTCTTTTTTCATCGTAGAGTATTCATTTATGCATCCATTTGAATTGTTTTTATTTATATTGGTATAATTCACTTTGCAAATGTTTGACACGTAGGGAGATGTATAATCTCTGTTATTTGTATTTACCCCCCTTATATTATGTATAGGATATATCCATAATAATTCTTTTTCCATATTAAATTTACACACACATTCGTCAGATAATAAAGAAAGGTCTCTAAAAGCTAATAAATCTATTTCGAAATTATATAATTCGTATTTTTTTGAAAAAAAATATAAGAAGTTTCTAAAGTCCCAACCCAAAGAATTATGTGTGTAATTGGGGTCAATCACACATATGTATAAATCAAAAATATCCTTTTTAATATTTTTTAATACTCTATCTTTTGAATTTTTGATGTCTTCTTTCAACTCGCTTAAGCAGGTTATGGGGAGGATTACCATATCGAGGTTTTGACACAGTTCACTAACGCAGTTATCCTCCCGTTTCTCCTCCCCTTCCTCCTTCCGTTTTTTCCATTCCTCTTTCTTCCATTCATTCATGTGGCCCCTATTTCCTTTCCCCCAATTGATGCTAGACAAATATTCAAACAACTTTTTAAAGTTATTTATTTGGTAAAATTCTTTCTCTCTTTTACTGCGAACGGCTCTACCGTTAGTGTACAAGCACATGTTGTATAAACATGTGCTATAATATTGTGTATAGTTAAATTTACGAATAGTATTATTATTACTGTCAAATTTGAGTAAAAGAAATATATTAGATTTTATGAACATTTTAAAATTATCAAAATATGTATCAATATTATAGGACAAATAAAGCAAATCTGTAATGTTAAACCCTCTCTTATCATTATTTAAATACAATGTTCTTGAATCTATGTAAAAAAATATTCTTTCAAATGGTGTTATTAACTTATAATCTTCATCAGGTTTTATAATAGGATTTGCTATACTATAGTAACATATGAACGTTTTTAAGTCCAAGTAACTCAATATCAAGTATTTGTTTATTTTTTCAAAAAAATTTAATTCACCTGCTTTATATTCCCAAAAAGAGTCATCATATATACTCTCCTCCTTTCTACCTTCCTTACTTCTTTCGACACAATTATGCTCTTTTAAATATGACCTTATATCATTCAAGGCATAGTTAATATGCTCATTCCTTTTAGCATTTAAAAATTCTTCTAACGTATTGAAGTTTAACAAAACTCCCAAATATTTTTTGTTATATCTGTTTATTTTTATCTCTCTTCGACTCCTATGCATTTGTGCAATATAGTTTTCTTTCACTTCCTCCATGGTTTCTTCAGATCCTTCCCCTGCTTCTTTCACTCCTTCCCCCGCTTCTTTTACTACTTCCCCTATTCCTCTTTCTATTTTTTCTTCCTCTTTTTCTATGTATTTCTCATCGCCAGTAAATGACTTTTTGTTAACCTCTACTGTACTCACATAAATATGAGGGTATTCCAATTCCGTTATAGTTGCATTTTCCTGAGTTCTATTATACTTATGCATTGTTTTTGTTTTATTTACATATGTACTTGAAATCAAATTAACGTAATCACTCTTTAACTTATAAACATTCGTTTTCTTTTCATGCAATTTTATAAAAAATGATATGTCTATTTTAAATTCGTTGTAGCAGTGTTTTAAAATTTGGACCCCTTCTATTTCTGCTGGGTTATGTATGTCAAACTCCCTCAAACTACGTGCATTTGGGTGGTTGGAGGTATCCATTATGTTCCCGTAAAAAGCGCGCACACGCATATATACATATACATACATATATATATATATATATATATATATATTATATATATATATATATATATATATATATATATATTGAATGAACTTGGGTTGGCGGGTTGTTAGTTGTTGAGCTCAAAAATGCAGACGCATATGAATATATATGCATATATTTGCACATATATTTACCCATATACTATTTTTTTACATTAAACATAAAGTCAAAAAAAAAAAAAAAAAAAAAAAATTATTCCTTCTCATCAGATCAACTTACATAATAACGCTTGAAAATAGATCGTGGCTATTTCTACTACACCTTTAAAAATATTTCTACATAAACATATATTTTCTTTAACAATCAAGACTGAAGCATATTTTCGAAACACTAAATATGCTATTTATGCTTATAATAAGATCATATTGACCTATGTATTATTTTTCACAATTTCCATATTTACTTGTTCTACTAAAAAGATGTATACGCAAATCAGTAACATTAAGAAAAAAAAAAAAAAATTATTACCAGGATGGTCATTATTCGCTTTTAATAACTTTTACTGCTTTAAAAATAATATATATAAATAATTACATACACATATGTGTACATACGAGTACTTAAACATATATGCATATAATGACATGTGCACATAATGTTGACAACTGTCATGTAACAAAAACTGGCGATAATAGATTAAAAGTAAAAAAAAATAATATAAAATAAAATTTGCGGAGACGATAAAATTTTTTTTTTTTTTTTTTTTTTTTGCTAATCAAATATTTAAAATTGTAAAAATGAGGTCTGATTAAATCAAATATAGCAAACACATAAATGTACTAAAATAGATTGTAAGAGCAAAATGACAAAGAAAAAATTTATAAATATATATATATCTTTTTTTTTTTTTTTTTAGTAAAAAATGAAAAATAAAACCAAAATTATTAAAACCCTAATGAACACCTAATTTTAAAAGGATATAATATTTTTACACATAATAATGATGAGTAAATATCGTGCTACTATTCCAAAGGAGTGATTTTAATCTAGCTGAATAAAAAGATATAACACTGGAGATTTAAAAAATTAATTTTGTATTATGAAATTAAAGCAGCCACAACATGTAGTGTTAACAATTTTTTAACAGTTATGGCATGTAAAAACTTTACAATGATACATACAACAAGAACATTAAATGGTATGTTTTTTGCCTACTTCATAAATGCCCATATGACCGAAACCTACAAAACTCTACGTACATATTTTATCCATCTATACATATATATGTATATAAATGTGTTCAAATATATATGTGTACTCATGTGTATATAACAGGATGCTTGAAATTATATTACAAATGCTTATTTATAAGGCGAAACAAATGATTCAACTGGTAACTGCGTTTATATAACCAATAAAAAAGAAATGGTATATATAAGTTAACCTTTAAGCCTTCAAGGTATTGTTAATTTTGCAAACCTATTTTAAACATATATATGGCCTTTAAAAATGGTGAGATATTATAGCAGTACACCTTGCTTTACGTAAAACAAATAAATTAAAATTAAAAGCACGCTTCAAAAGGATTTAAACTTATATATAATAATATAAATAAAAAAGGAGGAAAAAAGGAGAAAAAAAAAAAAAAAAGTATTTTAATATTTATTTGCAAAAGAATTTTTAAAAAAATATTATACATCGCCAAAGGTAACAATCTTTTTATCTACTAGTTATTTTTTAATTACGTTGGTTAATATACTTTTTTTTTTTTTTTTTGTATTATTTTACATGGTGTTTGTAAAAATGTTATTAAAGAATAAGAACATAAAAAAAAAAAAAAAAAAAAAAAAAAAAGCATAAGAATAATAGGAATAAGAGTAATATGAATAAGAATAATAGGAATAAGAGTAATATGAATAAGAATAATAGGAATAAGAGTAATATGAATAAGAATAATAGGAATAAGAGTAATATGAATAAGAATAATAGGAATAAGAGTAATATGAATAAGAGTAATAGGAATAAGATATATAAACTGGAACAGGGGTAGCAATTAGCAAAGGTTATTCCATTTACGCTCCTTTCTTTTTGGATACACCAACAGTTCTTCCCCTTCTTCCCGTTGTTTTGGTGTGCTGACCGCGCACTCTTAATCCCCAGTGGTGACGTAAACCTCTGTGTAATCTAATTTTTTTCATTCTTTCTAAATCTTCACGTAAATAGGAATCTAGCTGATTTGCTATAACATGTAAATTCTTTCCGTCTTTTACATCTTTCCTTCTATTCAAAAACCAGTCTGGAATTTTGAATTGAGAGGGGGCATTCATAATGTGAACAATCTGAAAAGAATCATATTAAGTCAATTTAATTAAAATGTAATAATTAGGGAACAAATGCAAACAAATAAAAACGAATATATTCTATTTAACATATATGCACATATATAAACGTAAATGTACATGTATTGGCGTACATATTCACTTATGCATATGTACATAAACTTTATAAGCATCGTGTAAATTTTATAATTATGTTTAAACTAACGTTGTTAATTTCTTCTGCTGTTAATTCCCCTGCTCTTTTTGTTGGGTTAACATTTGCCTGCCTGCATATTACGCTAGCCATTCTCTTTCCAATACCTTTAATAGCAGTTAAGGCAATGGTTACTTTTTCTTTACCATCAACATTCGTATTCAAAATTCTTAAAATATGCTGAAAATCGTTGTTATCGATTATTTGTAAAGACATTTTCACTCAAATAATATATTGCATAGGATGATTATAAGCAGGTACATATAATATAGCATGTATATATTTATATATATGTATAAATTGATAACTTTATGTCCCAACTATTTTTTAAAATATAAGCTAATTTTCTATCACTTCTGTTAATTTATAATTTTTTTTTTTTTATTTTCACAATATTTATTATTTGATTTATATGCCATTCGCTTGTGTTAATTTATTATTTTTATTTTTATAATTTTTTTCTTTTTCAATTTTATTAAATTTTTATCGTTCAAGCACTAAAAAAATTGCTTTTTTCGTTTGTTCACATGTTCATATGATACATAAATAATTGTATAAAATATAAATGATTATATATATATATATAAAATCATTCCAAAATGAGGCACTCTTGATGTGCTTATGTTCTTTTTGTTTATAAGAACATGTTTTAAATCTTTTCAATAATTTAAAAATATTTAAAAGAGAATAAAAAAATTACATTAACAATTAAATATGAACAAATAGTATTGTTAAATGTGTTCATACATGTTACTTTCTCTTCTTTTTGTTTTTATAAAAATTATTAATTCATAGAAGTAAAAAAATTATATAGTACTGGAGAAAATATACTGATGATTAAAATACATACAGTGTATTATGTATGAATATATATATATATATATATATATATTTATTTATTTATTTATTTATCGTGAGCTGTACTAAAGTGTACTAGGGGGATTAGTATCACAGTAGTACTATTGGCATATATATACACGTTTGTATGAAAAAATCGACTGATAAAGAAATGCTGCAAAAAGATAAAGAGAATAACGTTTTTCTTTTCTATGAGTATTATTTTTGTAAAAAGATACATTTTGCTAAATGTATTAATCCTCATTTTATTTTAAAAATGCATTCAATTATTTTAACTCATTATATACAAAACTTATACGTAAAAATATTTATCATACCATGCGTTATACCGTTGACAAAAGAAGCTAGTGTAAATAAAAATAACTAAGAAGTCTTTTCCGCAAGGATTTAACTATATTCATTTACGAAAAACAGTTTATCTTTATTTTTTAATAAAGCAATGTTAAATAGCATTCTGTTTGAAAGATAAAAATTATGTACATATATATATGTGTATATTTTTATGTAAAAGAAATATACGAAAATTTCAACATTTTAGGTCCAAAAAGAAAAAAAAAAAAAATGTGTTCTTTTGCGACATGTGTTTAATGTATATAAATGTTGCTAAGTTTCTTTTTAGAAAAAAAGAAAAGAAAAGAAAATTTCAATAAAAACAGTTGTAAATATTTTTGCAACATTTTAAACGGTATATATATTTTTTTCCCAAACCGCTCAAATGTTACGCAAATCTTCGTTGCATTTTACAATTGTGAAAATACCAGTTGCTAACTTTAAGACGGTTTACACAAAAAATAAAATAAAATAATTAATATTAATATTAATGATAATAATAAACAGTAATAGTAGTAATAATAATAATATTATAATAAAATTGCTTCTAATGTACACTGTTCTTTTAAGTAATTTTTATTTTCACATATACAAGAAGGCCTTATATAAGATTATTAAAAAATCATATGGTTGTGTAATTTTTTTTCCAAATGTTAAGAGAGAATGGAATGAGATAAGACTTCATAATATTAACACACAGGGAAAGGAGCAAAACGAGTATATGTTATGATACTTATATACGTAGTGTGTATGTATGTATGTATGTACGTATGTATGTGTATATCTATGTATCTATGTATCTATGTACAGATAAGCATCTTCCGCAAATTGTACAAGTTAACTTAGTAATTTTTGATTTGCCCTTTCTTTTCAGGCATCATTAGCAATGAACATTTTAACACACTCAATAAGAACAATAATGTCCATATAATAACTTGAATCTTTTAATTTACTGAATCACGTTCTAAATTTTGCGTAATGTTTGATAGTTCCGTTTTATTATTAGTTCCTCTTTGCTTAATTCTGCTGTTTTTTTCTTGATGGAGCTCATAATTTTTTGCTTTAATTTATTTCCATATCTGTATGTATAAAAGGTTTCACCTGTTTTCTCGCCACATGTTTTTTAAAGCTTGTACATATTATTATTACTACATGAATTCCCATTCCTTTTAATTACTCACGTGTTTATATTGTTCATTCGACCTTTATTAATATTATATATATATATTTATTTATTTATTTGTGTGCACAAACCTTTTTATTTTTTATTGTATTTTTTCAAGAAAAATTTGAAGTTTAATTCTTTTGTGTGTATCATTTTTGCCACTGTCACTGTCATTGCTACTACCGTTGCTGTTATTACTTTTGCTTCTTTATTTTATTTTATTTTATTTTTTGCTCCTGTATAATCTTCAACCGTATAAGTTTCTTTTTTGAACGAGTATGCACAATATAAATTAACCTACCTAATATGTACTCTTATATACATAAATATAGTCCTATTTTTCATTTTATCAATATTTCAATTTTTTATTTTTTCAAATCGAAATTTGAAGTTTTTTTCTGTATTGCTCTTTAACCATAATACAAGGAAAAATTTTTCCTTTTCCTAACAATTTTGATATATATATATTTTTTTTTTTTAATTTGATTTTTAAGAAATAATTTTCTTTTATTTACCATTTCAAGTTAATTTTCAGAAAAAACGATTTTCCTTCTTTTTTAGTTCTAATAAATTTATAATAGCTCAAAATATGTAGAGTTATTTTACTTTTCTCAAAGAAGAAATGATTAATAATTTCATATCTCCTCAAACAAACGATCCCATTAAAAAACTCCAAAATTTGCTGAACAATTGCTTACATTCAATAATAGTATATAAAAAAAAATTACATAAAAAAATACATAAAGAATACATAATAAATATATAATAAATACATAAAAGATAAGTAAAAGATACATAATAAATATATAATAAATACATAAAAGATAAATAAAAAATACATAATAAATATATAATAAATACATAAAAGATAAATAAAAAATACATAATAAATATATAATAAATACATAAAAGATAAATAAAAAATACATAATAAATATATAATAAAAAACTAATAAGCAAATAACGTCACCTACAAAATTTTAAGAATATATAAAAGTACTCAACTTTATAAATAAATGCACACATAAGAACATAAACGTATTTGTATTATGTACACGTAGTTTTGTATTAATTTGTTTTTCTTGTTTTTTTTAATTTAAGGATGTTCTTAGTAATTTATCGTACAAAGGTGAACTGAAGGAATTACAAATTGTGTCCAGTGAGTCTAGCGAATATGCCCATTTTGTGAATTTGCTAAAAGAATGGGAAAAAGAAAGGAAGGGAACTATCGAGGGAGGAACACAGGAATTAAATAGCGTATTTAATGACAAAGTGAAGGAGGATATGAATGCCAAAATGAACGAGGACACGAATGACAAAATGAAGGACGAAGTAAATGAAGGGAATAAATCAGATGGCAAAAAGGAACACCCTCTCTATGAAGACAAAGAAAATGAAAAAAGCTATTTTATCAAATCAAATTTCGAAGTATCGTTAGAGGAGGAGATTTTAGATAGGGCGGAAAGAATGAATTTAATTTTAAAAATAATAGATGCCTGCATTGATGAACTACCCGACTCATTAATGATAGAAGTAATTTAAAAGAACCATAGTGTACCCACACGCATATTATATATATATATATATATATATATATGTATATAAATATAAGTGCATATATGCATGTATGCATCGTCACTGCAGTATTAAATTCATCCATTTTTATGTTTTAATTACTACTTATAAAGGAAGAAAAATGTAGGGAAATGAAGATGCTGCAAAAAAAAAAAGACGACTCAAAGGAAGAATTAAAAAACTTGTATAATGAATATAACTATATTTATAATTACGTTACCAGTAACTTAAGAGACTTTATCATTAATATGGAACAATAAACTTCTATGTATCTTGCTCTTTTTTTTGGAACTTTTGTATAATTATTTTATTTTTAATTATTTTTTTTTTTTCATTCCTATTTACATATTATGCACTTTTTTTGGGTAGTTTTTAATTTTTTTTTTTTTTCTTTTTTAAAAACAGCTTATATATTTTTGTTACAACGAAATGATCATAAAAATGTGCCTTGCGTTGTAACATACAATTTTATTTAATGGAGATATTTTCTCAGAAAAGCGGAAAGAACATTAAACAGAAAAATGCAAACATACATATATGCATAAATATGTATACATATACAAACTTCCATACATGCATAGATCTATGTTATATACGCCCATTCATGAATTAACTGTCAAATTTTTGTGATTATTTTTTTTAAAAAAGGTTATAAAACTAACTCTTGAACTTTTGTATTTTTTTTGTAAAAAAAAAAAAAAGAATAATAATAAAATAAAAATTCTTTATTAAAAGGGTTTATACAACGGCATATAGGCTCCTTCAAGTGAGTATAAAAATAAATTTTTCCTTTTTTTGATAATGCAGAATATTTAAAAAAAAGAAAAAAAAAAAAAAAACTAAAGAACGATCGAACAAACGAGTGGTGAGTTTGTTTTATTGGTCATTGTGTCATTAATTTTCCCTTGCTGTGCATACATATGCAGTACAACTATATATGTACATACATATATATATACATACAGTCACAAATACATTTGTATATATTTATTTATACGTATGTATATATATGTATATTTATGTATATGTAATAGTATATTTTGACCCCCTCTTTTTCAACAAATACGGTCAAAAAAAAAAAACCTCTTTTATAACTTACATATTGCTCTACAAAATTTTGAAGAACTTATATGAGTATATACTTATATACGTACATATATATATGTACGTACAAAATATTTATAACATATTATATACGAAATATATAGTGCAAAAAGGAGAGCAACATTTCGCTGATGAAAATGCGTTAACAACTCTTTTTTCGATCTTTTTTTAATTTTTATATAAAAAAATAAAAATTCATATGTAGGTGTTTCATTTGAAATAGTAATATTAGAAGCAAATATTGTAATAATAATAATAAAAGAAAAAAAAGAAATAGAATGAGAATGAGAAGTAGTTTGCTTACAATATTTTTTAATGAAATTTGTAGGATACAAAAATAAAAAAACGACATTGTTTGTTGAACATGTAAACGAGGGAAAAAAAACGACACAGCGTTTTACTCTATGTAATGGACTAGTGATAAAATATTTTTAAAGTTTTGTAGTTCACCGGTTTTGTAGTTTTGTTTGACCACAGTCATAAAAATGAAATGCGAAAATTTTGTAAAACGTGATAGTATATAAAAGCAGTGCCCCATTTGTCGATACGACAATTAGAGTACTTACATGTACAAACGTATGTGCGGGTATGTATAAACACATACATACGTACGTACGTACATACATACATACATACATACATACGTGTACTTGCGCTCGTACACGTACATATACGTAGATATACATATAGGCGTATATCGGTACATGCTGGAGGAAAAGCCCCCTGTTTGACGGATAGTGCAAAGGATGAACATAAGCAAAGGTGCCTTTAGCAGAGATGGTATGATGCACAATGTTGTTGAAAAGCAAAAAGAGAATGAAAAAATGCATGTGAACAAATTAAATGAACTTGAAGAAGAGATAATTAAAAATGAATACACGAGTGTATTAGAAAAGGAATTATTACTAAGAAATGCAAATTATAAAAAAGATATCAGTTTTTTAAAAGTGCATTTAGGAGGTAATATAATTAAAAATAGACCAATACTAAGTAAAAAGAATATTTTATATGCTAGTAGTGAAAGCGGTATATTATTAATAGATTTAGGGAGGAAAAAAAAGAAAAGAATAGTAACATCATTTCTCATAGATAAGATGTTTTATTTTTATGATAAAAAAGATAAAGAAGAATATTTAATTTTGAAAAGTTATAATAACTATATTTATGTATATCGTATTACAAATAAAATTTTTCATTTCATTAAAAAATTTTTTATAAAAAATTTATTTTATATAAATAGCTTTGGTAAAAATGGGGAGCTCTGTTTTTCTACATGGGAGTTTTGTGATGGTAAGATGTACATGAACTTTTTTTTATTAAGATTTATTTTTAACTACGAAAAAGACATGCACAATTTGCAAGCCAATTTACTATTAAATGAAGAGAAGAAGAAGGAAGAGAATGAGGAGAACAAAGAGAACAAGAAAGATCGGAAAAAAAAGTCAAGCAGCATGGTTGCACCTCCAAGTCATGTCACTTATACATTTTCTTCTGATTCTGAAATGGATTATAATATGAAGCTTTATCCAAAAGAATTAGCAGAGAATAGAAGTTTTGAAGAAAAGGGGCAGAAGAAAGTGGAGGGAAAAAATTGGACAAACGTCGCGTACGAAATGGGTGGAAAAATAAATGAAGTAATGAATGTACCAGTGAGTGCATATACAGTACGAGAGCGAGAAAAAGCAAGCAGTTTAGGATTCAGCACAAAGTTGTACATTACGGCCAAGTTGAAAATAAAACCCATACTAAAAATAAAATATATTTATTTCTCCATGATTGACATGAACAGTAGTTTGAGTAAACTAGTTTTGGCAAATAATAACATAATCGTTATATATGATATTGTTAAAAAGTGGTATAATATTATTTATTATAAGGACTATATATCATCAATAAAAATAAGTGATGATAATTTTTTATGCATTGGGTTCGTTACAGGTTATATATACATACTGTTATTTGAAGAGTTAATAATGTTGGACAGTAAAGATAATAAAGGGACTAAAGGAAGAGGAAGATTGACAATGCGCGAACCATTACATGCAACTAAAGATTGTGCTAGCTTTATTTATAACTTATCCTCCTTATCAAATTTATTTCCACATTTAGCGACATTTGAAGTAGATTATATAAGTAACATGGTACATCGTAGCACAACAGAGGGAGAAAGTGCACCAGAAATTTTTTCAAAAAAGGAGGAAACTCAACAGCGCATTTTTGAAAAAAATCTAATGGATGATGACGAGTTTACTTGCGTAAAGAACATCCCATATATTGATTTCCATCTAAGCAGTGAAAAAGTAATAAATATGCAAAAAGTAAATTTGATAAAATATAGTTGGCATAGTCATTCTGTATATAATATAACAATAGATGAAAAAAAAGTGATATCATGTGGAGAGGAAGCTGTAATATTATTTTATGATATAAACAATGGATCATATGAATTTATATCACATTTAGGTTCACCATGTTATTATGTTTATGTAAATAAAAAGAAAAACTTAATTATTTGCAGTTCTTTAGATAACAATATTTTATGTATAAACTATAATCATCGCCTTTTTTTTTATAAGCACTATGGAATAAATATGCCCTTATCACTCAGGAATTTATATTCCAATTATTCAAGTATTTATTTAAACATCAGAAATAGCTTTAACATTTTTGCAAAACAGATAAATGACACGTACAATTATGGAACTACGAGGGGTAGCGATAGGGGTAGAGATAGAACTAAGGAAAGTAGACAGACAAAGGAGAGGGTACATATGCCATCCGTTTGTGAGGTGTCCATAGAAGGAGAAGGTGGTCCTGAAGCATTGCTTGAATACAACATGGAAGAGGAGAAGAATAAGCAGAAGCAAAAAGAAAAGTCAAATTTTGACATTTTTAACAACGATTCTTCAGAAAATTGTCTTGCTAATAGTGAAGAGGGCGATGACGACCAGTCGGATTATGATGAAAACACGGAAGGGGATGAAGAGGAGAATGTAGAGGAGGAAATAATACAGTTGGACAGAGGGGATAAAGACGGGGTGCAGGAAGGCGGAGTAGAGGAAGATTCACTGCTAGAGGAAGGAATAGAGTTTTGCACAAGTGAAGAGGAGGTCAACATACGGGGAAAGAACTTGAATGGTGAGATTACAAGAGTGAATACCTTAGAAGGAAAGAGAAAAATAAGAAAAAGACAAAACCCTATTATGACCTTTGAACATATACAAAAGGAGCTCGAAAAGAAAATATACAATCACACAAATGTAGAGAATAGTTTATACAGGAATTATCAAATATGTTTTTATTGCGATTCAAACAAAGGATTAATTTTTTGTTTCTTAACAACTTTTTCAAATTTACAGTTATATAATATTGAAAAAGATAGGCATGTAAAATTTTTATGTCCTTTAAAAACTATATATAAAAGTAGAACAGACGCAGAAAAAGTAAATGACTTGGAATTAATTTTATTTTCGTTTAATCATAGCAGAAATGTATTAATGACTATTGAAAAGAGAAATTATTTGATGGATGAAGTTAGTTACTCTTTATCCGAATCTGTTCTTATGCAAACGTTGTACACTTTCAAGTTCTGGCGTCTTATTAACAATTTAGAATACATAAATGTGTATGAGTACACTATTACATGTGACTCTTTAAATAATGTTGAAAGCAAAATATGTATAGAAGAAGAGAACATACATATACAAGGAAAACACGAAAATAATTATGATGTAGAAAAATATAAAATGATTTTAAGTCATCCCTTCTTAAGTCTCTTCCTTGTGTTAGAATACAGTGGCATGATAACTTTCTACTGTTTAGAAAATAGTGAGCATGTCTTTGAAAAGTGTATATATGAGGAACAGGATATAGACGTTTTTGATATATATGAGGACAAGTATGTATATGTACCAAAGGGGTGTAACGTTCGTGACTTGTACAGACATGACCCACAAGAATGTGTTTCCGCTGGTGGAGAAGTGGAGAAGGGGAGAAACGGTAATGAAAATTGGAGAAGAGGAAATGGAAGTTGGGGAAGAGGAAATGGAAGTTGGGGAAGAGGAAATGGAAGTTGGGGAAGAGGAAATGGAAGTTGGGGAAGAGGAAATGGAAGTTGGAGAAGAGGAAATGGAAGTTGGGGAAGAGGCAATGTCAATTGGGGGGACGGTACCGGCACCGACAATCCCGTGGAAAGCACGGATACGGGAAAGGACAAAAAAATCACAATAATTAAAAACGTGAATTATAACAACCATAAGATTTTGCAAGGTGCGATAAGTGAGGACGGGAAAATATTATGTATATGTCATGATAATTTTATTAGCATTTGGAATACTATAACAATAAAAACATTAGCAATAATAAATCATCCTTTATATACATCATTGAATGACTACATATTTAACTTGTACAAAGGGATAGAAACAATACAAACGCAAGACGGTTCAATATATATGTGCTTCTATTCATTTGATACAATTTTCATTTACTCATTACACCAGTTTCATTTTAAGTATCAGAAAAAATTCAAAGGAATAATAGAATATGTAAAGTTTGATAAATACACCTCATGTATGTTTTTAGCTATAGGTATTACCAGAAGATTTAAGAATATTGAGAAAAATAATAGTTCTTTTATAATACAAGAAAATTATTTATATGAATTTAATCCTACTTACTTAAAAAAAAAAAAATTATTTTATTCCTCCCAAAATAAACCTATTATCGCTTTAGATTTTGCTCCTCTAAACAGCAAGAAAAATGAGATACTTAGCAATTATCAAAAGTCAACAATACTAGTTTCGTTGAACTCTAAATTTCAGATCTCTACTTTTTATTTTAATAATTACCCTTATTTTATGCAACTAAGGTGATTTTATATGAACATGATCCATGTGTATGAAACTCCTTTTTCTCTTTTCTTTTTTTTTATTACGTGTTCATATGCTGTTGTTTTAATCGTCTTCATATGAAGGAGGAAAGGTGCCCCCTTACCCCCCCATTTTTTCCTTTTTTCGTAATTTAACTTATTAATCACGTTATTATTTGGGTGCATATCCCCCTATGGGCGTGCACGAATAAACACGTTTCCATACCTTCGTACTTACACAAGATACGTGCGTATACGAATGCTTCAAACGAACTACTCTTTCCCCCCCCCACCCACATTTTGAATGTTTAACTCGAATTGTGTGTACGTAAAATAAAAAAGTAACCCGTAATAATGGTACACCGAGATGTTCCTGCTTGCCATATGTATAGGGATAATACATGATCATAAAAGTAAGGCAAAAAAAAAAAAAAAAAAGCAAAAAGGGCAAAAAAGAACAAAAAAGCACAAATGAACAAAAGAACAAAAAAGCACAAATGAACAAAAGAACAAAAAAGCACAAATGAACAAAAGAACAAAAAAGCAAAAATGAACAAATGAACAAAATGGGCATCTGTTGGTAAAACCCCCGTACGTCGAAAAAATTGCAAGTTTATCGAAATAAAATCGTCGTAAACATTTACGTATACGTAGCCGGGGACCCCTGCAGCACTGTTAGCTGTTTCGTTTTTTAAAATATTTCATATATATTATATTTCTTCCGCTAATAACTAAAAAACTGTGTTCTTACTGGTAAATGCATGAAAAATATTCAGGGAGTTTGAAGTGTAATTTTAAGAAGTTTTATCACAAAAAACAGAAATAAACAAAATAAGAAAAATAGCAAAATGAACAAAATAAGAAAAATAGCAAAATGAACAAAATAAGAAAAATAGCAAAATGAACAAAATAAGAAAAATAGCAAAATGAACAAAATAAGAAAAATAGCAAAATGAACAAAATGAAAATTAGCAAAATGAACGAAATGAAAATTAGCAAAATGAACAAAATGAGCAAAATAAGCAAAATGAACGAAGTGAGCAAAATAAACAATTAACGAAAAGATTGCATAAAATAGTAAAAAAAAAAAAAAAAAAAAATTGAAAACTACAAAATAACGACAGAAAAAAGGGTGTTTATTATGCATGAACGCATATTGTGAACACACTACTATAATAAACATTAAAAAAAAGGAGATATGGAAAAATTGCAAAATTGCAAAATGCAGACTTTGTTGTATTAACAAAAATTAAGGTGCATATATTATAAGGGGGGGAATACATCATTATATCTGCTCTTCCCTTTTATATTCCCTCTCCCAGGCTCCATTTTGCTTCCCTCTCGTTTATATATATACTTATATAATACATATAAAAGATTAAAAAAAACAAAAAATGGGACTTTCTTTTTTTCTTTTCAATATAATACAGGTAAAAACATATATAATATATAATATGCCCAAACAGCAATAAAATATTAATATACGCAAATCACGTGAAAAAAAACTACTGGGACAGAAAAAAAAATTTACGTTTCTTTTTACCCACGAATGTTTGTGCATGTTTATGGAAAAGACAACACCTAGTCTTCTCCCACCCCCTCTTCTCCACACACACGCATATACACATATATCACTTACGCACCTACCAGCACCCCACGTCTTCCTCCTCCGCCTTCATCATTCCTTAAGTCTTTCAGAATGCTAGAGATGACAACATTATCATCGTCTGTCCATACAGGATCTAAGTGTGACCAATGTTTTTTTCTAATTATTTGTATATTATTATGGGGGAATTTCTTTTTCATATACTCAATAGAATTCTGAGGGTCTACAATTGTATCCTTATCTCCATATATAAGTGTAATTGGGAATGTACATTTATCTGCGTGTTTGTCAATTATATCTGTAACAGGTCCATTATTAAATCCCGAAAACCATTTCTTTAAGTTTGCTTTTGATGTAGTACCACTGGGAGTATTACTAAAGTATCTTCTTTTTTCTTCATCATTTAATGATCCATTATAATACTTAAACATTCTCTGTGTAATAAGATGAGCGGTTTTGGGTATTAAATATGAACTTACTTTATTTGGAAGTGATTTTTGCATACATTCTCTTAACTTTAAAATTGATTTATAATGTCTATATATTGAAGGTAATGACAATCTAATTGGCTTTATTAAATTACGTTTTTCTCTTAATATAATTGGAAGTGACAATAAATATGATCTCTTAATACTATCATTTACATAAGGATTCAAACATGAACTAATTAAAAGCTGTATACTACCTTGAGAGAATCCTACATATATTATTTTGTCTTTTTGTGTTTCTTCTCTTATGTATTTTATTATTGCAGGTAAATCTTTACTTCCCATATCTTCAAATGTCCATGAGTCTTCTATATTCTTTCCTTCCAATTTTATACTACTCTTCTTTTTTTCCCTTAGGAACTCCTCCTTCTCTCTTTTGATATTTTGCAACAACTTATTCTTCACCTTGTTTACCCCCACAGTGTCAACAACTTTGTGCTGTTTATCATCTTCTCCATCATTACCTACATGACCAACATTTTGCTGTATGACGCTATATCTCCCCGAATTAAAACCGGTACGACGGTTTCCACTACTACCACCTTTACCACCACTACCTCCACTGCCACCTCTACCTCCACTGTCACCTCTACCACCGCTACCTCCACTAGCACCACTGCCACCTCTACCACCACTACCTCCACTAGCACCACCACCACCACCACCACTACCACCACCACTACCACCTTTGCCATCTTTTCCATCTTTTCCATCTTTGCCATCTTTGCCATCTTTTCCATCTTTTCCATCTTTGCCATCTTTGCCATCTTTGCCATCTTTGCCATCTTTTCCATCTTTGCCATCTTTTCCATCTTTGCCATCTTTTCCATCTTTTCCATCTTTGCCATCTTTTCCATCTTTTCCATCTTTATTGTGTTTATCATTTTGCATGTTAGAAAATAAACCACCTACCCCAGAATTTTGAACGTTTACTAAATCTTCTAAATTTAAGCTTTCCATTAAATTCTGAAAATCCGGAAAATTAATTTTATCTTCATTTTTTTCATCCTCCTTACGCCACTCATTATGACCATAATCACCTTCCTCTTCGTAATCCCAATTATTTGAACTATCTTCTAATTCATCTTCATCTATGTCATCATCATCTTTTTTCTTACGTTTTTTGCCTTCTCTCTTTTCATCTTCTTCTTCTTCTTGCTCTTTCTTTTTCTTTTTTTTTTCTTCATCTTCCTCACGTTTACAAACTTCATCGTCTTCATCTTCCTCATCATCTTTATCAAAGTCCTTCCTGTCATCATATTCATTTGTGCTATCTTTTAAATCTTCCTGTACTAAGCGGTCGAGATCACTTTCACCTTCTGCCAATTGTTCAAGAGGGAATGAACCCCTACCACGATTACGATTGAACAAATCCTCAATTTTTATTTTATCCATAAAATTATCAAAGTCCTTCTTAGCTTTCTTTTTATCTTTGCGTTTTTTGTCATTTTCGTCATCATTTTTATCTTTCTCATCATTTTTATCTTTCTTATCTTTTTTATCTTTCTCACCTTTTTTATCTTTCTCATCTTTTTTATCTTTCTCATCTTTTTTATCTTTCTCATCTTTTTTATCTTTCTCACCTTTTTTATCTTTCTCATTATCGTCATCGTCGTCATCGTCTCCATCTTCGCCATTATCGTTATCTTTGTCACCCCCTTTCTCCCAATCTTCCTGACCATTATCGTAATCTCCTTCTTTGTTGTAATCCCATTCATTCGTATTATCCTTTAAATCAGTTTCTTCTAATTCTTCTTCTTCTTCTTCATCATCCTCTCTTCTACAAACATCATCATCTTCATCTTCGTCATCATCTTTATCATAGTCCTTCCTGTCATCATATTCATTTGTGCTATCTTTTAAATCTTCCTGTACTAAGCGGTCAAGATCATTTTCACCTTCTGCCAATTGTTCAAGAGGGAATGAACCCCTACCACGATTACGATCGAACAAATCCTCAATTTTTATTTTATCCATAAAATTTTCAAAATTCGCACCTTCAGGGAACTTTTTAGGGTCTTTAGGTTTATGAGGTCTTCTATCATATTTATCTTTTTTTATATCATTCTTATCTTTACTGTCTTTATCGTCTTTCTTATCTTTACCGTCTTTATCGTCTTTCTTATCTTTACCGTCTTTATCGTCTTTCTTATCTTTACCGTCTTTATAATCTTTATCGATTTTGTCATCTGTATCTTTTTTTCGTCTAGGAAATAAATTCCCCCTATCACGTCCATTACTAAACATATCTGTAACATTAAAACTAGTCAATAAGTTTCTTAAATCCTGAAAATTATCGGCATCTTCATCATCGTCCTTTTCGCCGTCATCCTGCTTATTCCATTCATCCCCGTCATCTTCATTCACATTATCCCAATTATTTGAACTATCTTCTAATTCATCTTCATCTATGTCATCATCATCTTTTTTCTTACGTTTTTTGCCTTCTCTCTTTTCTTCTTCTTCTTCTTCTTCTTGCTCTTTCTTTTTCTTTTTTTTTTCTTCATCTTCCTCACGTTTACAAACTTCATCGTCTTCATCTTCCTCATCATCTTTATCAAAGTCCTTCCTGTCATCATATTCATTTGTGCTATCTTTTAAATCTTCCTGTACTAAGCGGTCGAGATCACTTTCACCTTCTGCCAATTGTTCAAGAGGGAATGAACCCCTACCACGATTACGATTGAACAAATCCTCAATTTTTATTTTATCCATAAAATTATCAAAGTCCTTCTTAGCTTTCTTTTTATCTTTGCGTTTTTTGTCATTTTCGTCATCATTTTTATCTTTCTCATCTTTTTTATCTTTCCCATCATCGTCATCGTCTCCATCGTCGCCATTATCGTTATCTTCGTCATCTTCTCCCCCCCATTCCTCCTCATCATAATCTTTATCTGCCGTGTTATCCCAGTTATTTGAAGTATCTTCTAAATCATCTTCATCTTTCTTTTTTTTCTTAGGTTTTTTGTCATCTTCGTCATCTTCCTTATCTTCGTCATCGTCTTCATCGCTATCACTATCACTTTCTCTTTTACAAACTTCATCGTCTTCATCTTCCTCATCATCTTTATCAAAGTCCTTCCTGTCATCATATTCATTTGTGCTATCTTTTAAATCTTCCTGTACTAAGCGGTCGAGATCACTTTCACCTTCTGCCAATTGTTCAAGAGGGAATGAACCCCTACCACGATTACGATTGAACAAATCCTCAATTTTTATTTTATCCATAAAATTATCAAAGTCCTTCTTAGCTTTATTTTCATCATGGCGTCTTTTGTGTTTTTTGCGTTTTCCTTCACCTTTCTTGTCTGTAGTTTTGTCAGAAACATTTCTACCACTTGCACCTGAAGCACCTGAAGCACCTGCAGCACCTGCAGCAGCACCAGCAGCACCAGCAGCACCAGCAGCACCACCTGCACCTCCACCTGCACCTGCACCACCACCAGCACCAGCACCAGCACCTCCACCTGCACCTGCACCACCACCAGCACCTCCATCAGCACCTCCACCACCACCGCCTATGGTTTCATATATATGTTCAGTTGGGCCTGGAGTTTCATATGCACCTTCACCACCACCGCCTATGGTTTCATATATATGCTCAGTTGGGCCTGGTGTTTCATATGAACCTCCACTGCTGCCACCGAAACTTACGTCATCATATGTACCACTACCACTTAAGCCTACGTCTTCATATGTCCCTTGACCACCACCACCTATGGTTTCATAAATAGATCCATTACCGCCGCCTAAGGCTTCATATCCAGATGAACTACCACCGCCGGCTACGGCATCATATAGAGCTTCACCAATACCACCAGCTGCACCAGCTGCACCAGCCCCACCAGCTGCACCAGCTCCACCAGCTGCACCAGCTGCACCAGCTGCACCAGCCCCACCAGCTATAATACCAGCTAAACCACCTAACGCAGCAGCTCCTATACCACCACCAACAACAAACAATGTACCAAGACCGCTGTCGCGCTCTCTTTTCTGGGCCTCCTTACCTGTTCCATCTTTACCGGTTTTCTTATCTTTTCCATCTTTATCGTCTTTCTTATCCTTTCCATCTTTATCGTCTTTCTTATCTTTTCCATCTTTATCGTCTTTCTTGTCCTTTCCATCTTTATCGTCTTTCTTATCTTTTCCATCTTTATCGTCTTTCTTATCTTTTCCATCCTTATCGTCTTTCTTATCTTTTCCATCCTTATCGTCTTTCTTATCTTTTCCATCCTTATCGTCTTTCTTATCCTTTCCATCTTTATCGTCTTTCTTATCTTTTCCATCTTTATCGTCTTTCTTATCTTTTCCATCTTTATCGTCTTTCTTATCTTTTCCATCTTTATCGTCTTTCTTATCTTTTCCATCTTTATCGTCTTTCTTATCTTTTCCATCCTTATCGTCTTTCTTATCTTTTCCATCCTTATCGTCTTTCTTATCTTTTCCATCCTTATCGTCTTTCTTATCTTTTCCATCCTTATCGTCTTTCTTATCTTTTCCATCCTTATCGTCTTTCTTATCTTTTCCATCCTTATCGTCTTTCTTGTCCTTTCCATCTTTATCGTCTTTCTTGTCCTTTCCATCTTTATCGTCTTTCTTGTCCTTTCCATCTTTATCGTCTTTTTTGTCCTTTCCATCTTTATCGTCTTTCTTATCTTTTCCATCTTTATCGTCTTTCTTATCTTTTCCATCTTTATCGTCTTTCTTATCTTTTCCATCTTTATCGTCTTTGTCATCTTTATCGTCTTTGTCATCTTTATCGTCTTTCTTGTCCTTGTTATCCCACGATTCTTCTCCAAAGTCATATAAATTATCCCAGTTATTTGTGGTATCCTCCAAATCATCATCATCTTCATCATCTACATCATCTACATCATCTTTATCATCTTCTTTGTCGCCTTTGCCATCTTTCTTATCTTTTCCATCTTTATCTTCTTTCTTATCTTTTCCATCTTTATCATCTTTCTTATCCTTTCCATCTTTATCGTCTTTCTTATCTTTTCCATCTTTATCGTCTTTCTTGTCCTTTCCATCTTTATCGTCTTTCTTGTCCTTTCCATCTTTATCATCTTTCTTATCTTTTCCATCTTTATCATCTTTCTTATCTTTTCCATCTTTATCATCTTTCTTATCTTTTCCATCTTTATCATCTTTCTTATCTTTTCCATCTTTATCATCTTTCTTATCTTTTCCATCTTTATTACCGTCGTCTAATGCACAAACATCATCTTCTTCATCTTCGTCATCATCTTTATCAAAGTCCTTCCTGTCATCATATTCATTTGTGCTATCTTTTAAATCTTCCTGTACTAAGCGGTCGAGATCACTTTCACCTTCTTCCATTTGCGCAAGAGGAAATGAACCCCTACCACGATTACGATTGAACAAATCCTCAATTTTTATTTTATCCATAAAATTATCAAATTTTTCCTTAGAGGTGGTTTTATCTTTGCCATCATCATCAATACTGCGATACCACTCACTCAACATAACTGACTCCTCGTTTTCATTTCTCTCTTTTTCCTTTTCGTCATCCTCGTTATCTTCGTCATCCTTGTCATTTTCGCCTTCTTTTATACGCTTACAGTATTTGTCATCCGTATCACCATCATCACCCCAGTAAAACCTATAATTCACGCTATCTTCATTGTTATCCCAATTATTTGTGGTATCCTCCAAATCATCTTCATCATCATCTTCATCATCTTCATCATCATCTTTGTCGCCTTTGCCATCTTTATCGTCTTTGTTATCTTTCTTATCTTTTCCATCTTTATCGTCTTTCTTGTCCTTTCCATCTTTATCGTCTTTCTTATCTTTTCCATCTTTATCGTCTTTCTTATCTTTTCCATCTTTATCGTCTTTCTTATCTTTTCCATCTTTATCATCTTTCTTATCTTTTCCATCTTTATCATCTTTCTTATCTTTTCCATCTTTATCATCTTTCTTATCTTTTCCATCTTTATCATCTTTCTTATCTTTTCCATCTTTATCGTCTTTCTTATCTTTTCCATCTTTATCATCTTTCTTATCTTTTCCATCTTTATCATCTTTCTTATCTTTTCCATCTTTATCGTCTTTCTTATCTTTTCCATCTTTATCGTCTTTCTTATCTTTTCCATCTTTATTACCGTCGTCTAATGCACAAACATCATCTTCTTCATCTTCGTCATCATCTTTATCAAAGTCCTTCCTGTCATCATATTCATTTGTGCTATCTTTTAAATCTTCCTGTACTAAGCGATCAAGATCATTCTCACCCTCTTCCATAACCTTGGGAGGGAATGAACCCGTACCACGCCTTTGATTAAATAAATCTTGGAATCTTAATTTATCCATTAAATTAGGAAATTTCCAAGGATCATTGTCATCATCTAAATCATCTTCTTCATCTTTATCATTTTTCGAATCGGACCCAGATACGGCGGTAACTTTCAGACCTCCCTTAGAAGTGGAATTTCCGTTCTTAGAATTACTAGGATAATTACCTGTACCACCGTCCTTTTTGTCTTTTTTTTTGTCTTTTTTCTTTTTATCATTCTCCTTATCATTCTCCTTATCATTCTTCTTCTTATTATTATTGTTATTGTTATTGTTATTATTATTATTATTATTATTATTATTATTATTATTATTATTATTATTATTATTATTATTATTATTATTATTATTATTATTATTATTATTATTATTATTATTATTATTATTATTTATTATTATTATTATTTTATTATTATTATTATTATTATTATTTTATTATTATTATTATTATTATTATTATTATTATTATTATTATTATTATTATTATTATTATTTATTATTATTATTATTATTGATGTTTGCTTTCCATGCTCTTCTTTATCTTCCGGTAAAACATGAACATGTTCAGAATTATTCGTCATCTGTTCTTGTTCAACTTTTGTTGGCTGTTCTGACGAGTTCAATACCTTATACTTACGAGTCAAAATTATATCCGTGTTGGGTAACGACTTCTCAATTAAATCTGACTCTTCATCTTTTTTTTGACATTGATGAAAAATTTTATTTTTATCATCTTCAATATTTATCTCTTCACCTTTTTTAATATCCTCTAAACACAAAATTTCTTTTTTTTTACTAGTATTATTATGATCAGATTGTTTATCCTCATTTTCTTCTAATTCAACACCTATATCTTTTAAACCTTCCGTGGTATATCTTTCTAACAATTTTTTTAAAGCTTTTTCTTTTCCTACAAACTTTGAAAAATTATTTCCCCTATTATTACAAATCCATACATCGTAATTTTTTGCAAAAATTTGAAAAGCTAAAGATCTATACCCTTTGCATGCATAATTCATTGAGGATTCGAAAAGTCCATGATTTAAACAAAACACTTCTTTTTTTTTTTCTATTTTACCAGCATTATTATTCTTATTGTTATCTTTATTTGCATCCACAATATGGTATAAATTTAGTTTATATCCATCACTTGTATATACATAATGTTTTTCTGCTTTCATTTTTCCATTTGTTAAGTCATACAATAACTTTTCCATTGGATCCATATTTTTAATACGTACACTACTATTTTCACCATCACTTGAATCTTCATCCCCTGAGTTGTTATTACTATGATTATTATTTTCATTTCTCATTAAATCAAAATTATTATAAGGCAATAATGTACTAACATCTTGACTAGGTGGGGATATATTCCCCAATGCCTCGGACATATTATTCAATGGAAGCTTCCACATTATTCCAACAAAATAATTTACGTATTTTTTATTATCAGTAGATATTACTTATGTGCACCGGAAAAATCGAGAAAGGCGTTCTTGTTTTCCTGCCACCTCTAAGAAGCGCATATATATATATATATATATGCGTCAAGATATATAAGTCCGAATTAATAGAAAAGGAGGAGGGGGAAAAAAACCATCATCTGATATTATATCAGACGAGTGGTGCAAACAGTACAAAATATATTCGTATTTGCAATGTGTGCGCAAAATATGTTCAGAAATTTTGTTTCAAAGAGTTTTCGAGAAGTGCCCTTCTTTGCCTCTGCTTCTCCCCTTCAACTTTTTTGCGTCTATTTTTATTTTATATATATATATATATATATATATATCTATGTATATGTATATTTTTCTCTTCTAAATTGGTTGATAAAACTTCAATATGTACATACATATATGTATACCTACATAATATGCATGCAACTTATATATATATATATATACAATATGTACAAGTGCACATACAGCATATGTATTGCTAAAACTCAATGTCCTAAAAAAGGGAGTTGTGCTTACTCAGCAGTTTCATATATGTATAGTACATGTATGTATATATACAATATTCTTACGAGATCGTTTAGAGCGGTTATATAGAACAAATTATGTAATAAAAATGAGTTATATACAAATGAGACAAAATATGGAAAAGTAAGTTAAAACGGAACAAGAATGAATAATAAAGTAGTCAACGTTAATATGTGCTTTACAAATTTTCAAAATTACGGTTAACGGTAAAAATATATATAACAATCATTTATAATGCTAAAAGCACCTCAACATTGTAAAAAAAAAAAAAAAAAAAGAAAAAAAAAGAGCCATATGTATCCATCGACACAACTCATGCGTTTTCGCATATATAAACATAACGTGCAAAACTAACAGGTGTAGTTATATATTATATATATATAAATATACGTGCTACGTATACGTGGTAAATTAAATAATATTATTATATGTAAATTCAAATTAATTATGAACAGCGCTTAATAAGACTTTTATTCATATACAAATTAATTTTAACGTTTCATTTAACAGTCTGTCGACTATAATGAATCAAGTTCTTCTGTTACCTTTATTTTATTGCAGCAAAAAAAAAAAAAAAAAAAGGATAACATTCTACATACTAAAAAATTTCCAAATTTTTAAAGATAAAATTTCTACTAAATATATTAATACACTTACAATATTTCTATAAATATATACATAAAATATATAATATTATATATAGGTTACATGGATTTAATATAAAAATAGGTCATAAAAAAAAAAAAAATTAAAAACTAATAAACAACATCATAAATGTTATTGTATTATAGAAAAATTAAACTAAATAAAAAGATTCGTAACGTAGAGAAAAAAAAAAAAAATTAAGCGGATTGTAATAACTATTAAAAAGATACATAAAAAAGGTCAAAAAAAAGATAAATCAAGTAAATATAAAAATATTAATGAAATATAACTATCTATATCTATATATATATGTAACATTTTTACAAAAAAGGAGGAACTTAAAAAATTAAAAAGTAAATATACATTATTAAACATACATGTATAGTATAACATATATAGAAAAATTAAAAAAAGAACATAATTTAGAGAAAAAGGCAAATTATGTGGAATTAATTTCTATAGAATAGATATATAAAAATAGGTAAAAAAAAATATATATTAATAAACTATTAGTATATTCTATATATCATATATAAATAACTAGTATATGATGATAAATATGTTGCATATGTATATAAACATTATATACTAGTATACACATAAATAATGTATTCAGTTTTATTAAATAGCTAAAAAAAAAATTTCAAAAAAAACTTATTTCAAATAAAAAAATAGCATTTCACCACGTGATTTTTTCAGAAGGGTACATAATAAGAAAAAAAAAAAACAAATAATTAAATAAGGTAATTATATTAAGTTAATAAAAAAAATTAACAATACTTTTCTAATAATTTTTTCAGTTATAATTGTAACATTAAGTAGTTTTTTTATATTTTATATATATTTTTATTTATTTTTATTATTTTTTTTATTTTCAAAGTTAAAATTTTGCCGTAAATTTTTTTTTTCATATTTTTCTGATGACTTTATATAATTTTACTCCATTTTGAGGCGCATTATTTTTTTTTCCATTTTTTGAAAGCAATTATTCTTTTAACTTATTTTGCTATAAAACTGTTGATCCTCATTTGGGCTCCCATTTTCTTCCCCATCTTATCTCCCATTTTCTTACCCATTTTGGTTGTTATTTTGGCTCCCATTTTCTTCCCCATTTTTGGCTTCCATTTTTCTACCCCATTTTTGGCTCCCATTTTCTTCCCCATTTTTGGCTTCCATTTTTCTACCCCATTTTTGGCTTCCATTTTTCTACCCCATTTTTGGCTTCCATTTTTCTACCCCATTTTTGGCTTCCATTTTTCTACCCCATTTTGGCTCTTATTTTTCCTTTTTTTTTTTTTTTTTTTTTTTATACATAAGAGGGTAGAATGGACCAGTCGTCCTCGAGGGATGAAAAATAATTAGAGATTTGTTCATTGCTTGTCAATGACACATCTTGGGAGTTAGCCTTTTTAAAATTAGAAAGAAAATGTAAAAGGCATTCTGAGGCAAATTTAATAGCATCATGTTCAACAATTTGGTCATAATTAAAAATTTCGAATAAGATAGCCTCATCTTTGTTCGCTGTTAGGACGATATTTGTATTGTTAAAATCAGCAACAGTATTATTATTAACATTCATATTATTAACATTCATATTATTATTATTATTTTTATTAATATTATTAACACTCATATTATTATTAACATTCATATTATTAATATTCATATTATTAATATTACTATCAGTATTCGTATTAGTATTATTATTATCAATATTCATATTAGTATTATTATTATTATTAATATTCATATTCATATTATTATTAATATTCATATTATTATTAATATTCATATTGTTATTATTATTATTAAAATTCAAATTATTATTATTATTGTAATTAACATTATTTTTAACATTATTTTTAACATTATTTTTAACATTATTTTTAACATTATTATTAACATTATTATTAACATTAATATTAACCTTATTATTAACATTATTATTAACATTATTATTAACATTATTATTAACATTATTATTAACATTATTATTAACATTATTATTAACATTATTATTAACATTATTATTAACATTATTATTAACATTATTAATATTAACCTTATTTTTAATATGATTATTACCATTACTATTAATGTCATTATGTATACATTCAGATAGGGAGATATTCGTGCTCTGCATATAATTCATCGCCAATGATTTATATAATAAATTATTATTATGGTTTTTATTACGAAAATTCTTCTCATTTTCAGTGTTAACTTTGTTTTTTAAGTTATATTTAACACTATCATCTTTATCGTTGTCTGTTGTACTTGTGCTATAACTACTATTATCAGAAAGTAGGAGCATATCTTTTGCTATATTATATTTATGTAAATTTTCTTCATTCATTTCCTTAACCTTTAATTCTTTTTTATTTCCTTGAGGTGTTAATAATTTGGGGTCTTTTATCTTTCCATTTTTGGGAAGTACTTTCTTTTTTTTTTTTTTCTTCTTAAGCATCACTGTAGTTTGAGATTTACTTTTTTTTTTTGTTGTTACGTTATTATTATTACTATTATTATCATTACCTTGAAAACTCTTTTCCTCATTTGCAGTAGTATCCACCTCAGCTGTTTTTACGAAAAAGCATGTTTCTTTTTCATTTTCAATTTTTAATTTCTGATCACTAGTTTTTATAATTATATTTCCATTCTCTTCTTTTTCATTAGTTATATAGTTAATTAATTTATTTACAACTTTATTATAATCTGAATTGTCAACTCCTTTTTTTTTTTTTTTATCAAAATAAAACTGTTTGCTTAACCCGCTAAAATATTTTCCGCTTTCTTTTTCTTTTATAAGAACTAATTTTGTTCCTTTTTTCGTTTCGTATATTTCTTCAAATATATAACTACACTTTCGACATTTAGCTATTTCCAAATTATTCTTATTGTTACCTACTGTTACACTGTAGCCATAAAATTTATTAAATGGTCCTACATAAATCAGATGTTTTGCGTCCTCTTCATTTATCAGAAAGATTCCTCTTGTTTCGTTCTTGTAAGAAAGCAAGCTTGTAAAAAGGTAGAAAAAAAATGCACATATGTTTATGCATTTGAAAAAAAATTTCTTTTGTGTTCCGTACACATTTCAAATTGCAAATACGTAAATACATTTCACATTGCGGTTTATAAAAAAAAATGTTATATTACAAATTCGTAAAAACATTTTTTATTATATGTTCATAAAAAAAAATTTCACATTACAAATTCGTAAAAACATTTCATGCTTGTTACCATTTTTTCGCACTTTCTTCCTTCACGTCTAAGAACTTCCAAATGAATATGAAAAAAGAATTAAAATTAAATATAATAAAATAAAACACAGTAAAATAACGTAAAATTAAACAAAATAATTGAAAATAAAATATTATAAAAATAAAATAAAATTATAAAAATAAAATAAAATTATAAAAATAAAATAAAATTATAAAAATAAAATAAAATTATAAAAATAAAGTTATTACAATGAAGTTATCAAAATAAAGTTTTAAAAACGAGTGACGTGTATTTTTTAAAATTAAACAAAATTTACATCGATTTAGATAAGGATTTTAATACGAGTATTTAAAATACAAAGTAAAATAAAAACGATATATAAAACAGCTTCATTTATTACCAAACCAGTGTCATAGGCAGTTATAAACCGATGATTTTTGTTCCCACTATATAGGTAGGCGTCCCGCATTTTTAGCATAGTTTTGCATAAGTCAACATAACCAAACCACAACTACAGCAAAAAAATAGTAAAACATTTATATATATATATACATACATACATACATACATGCATGCATGTGTACATACATAATTATATAATACAAATGAACACACATCAACGTTTCCTCCCTATTTAGTGAAAAGTTCTTGCATTTACTGTTTTTAAAAGCAAGGATTGCGGATGTCCCTCAAAGTGCAAGTCATCTCTTTCCTTTATTTTTCTTTTAATTATTAATTTAGCTAGTTTCTGTAAAATAAATATATAAAAAAAAAAAAAAAGAAAAAAAATTTATAATGTATATTCATCCATAAAACGAATAATAACTGGAATTGTAACATAGGGAATGAAGATAATAAAAAGTCTATAGAAATCTTTGTTAATAGTAAAAAAAAGTGCACTTTATATGAATCCCTTACTTCATGTAAGTCACTCTCGATATTGTCCATTTCACATTTTTTGCTCTCTCGTATTTTGTTCAACTCTTTTTTGTAGCTTTTCAAGGATAAATTCTCATTCTAAAAAGGGGTAAAGAAAAACGAATAAAATGAAATAATTTATATAAAATAAAACAAAATTAGTGGAGCAAAACAAAACAAAGTTAATGGAGAAAAATAAAACAAAGTTAATACAATAAAACAGAATAAACACTGCAATAATTCGTAATTCAAATTTGCATCGTTTGTATGAACGTTGACTTAGGTAAAAAGTTACTCTATGAGCATACAAACAAGTACGTACAAACACATACAAGTGTTTGTGTTTACCTGAAATAATACCAGTTCGCTTTCTTTCTCTTTTAATTTATTATACAAAATCTGCACACAATTAAACAAGCAAATTAGAACATTATCCAATATGCACAGTGATACATAAATATTACATATGCTTGTATGTATATATGTATGGACACATATATCATATGCGTAAATGACAAACTTGAATAATGGAGTCCCTCTTAAGAACTTCCTTCTGTTTATTGACCACTTCTTCCTAAAATAAAAGAAAAGAAATCTCATTATTGTTAAAAATATTATAAAAAAATATATTCATATGTTTCGATATAATTTGTACGATATATTACTTTCAGTTGGTTATTCTTTATTTTTTCGCTAGCCAATTCCTTCTAATAAAATAGGAGTAAAAAAAAAAAAAAAAAAAAAAAAGACGTTAATAAAAAAATAATCTTCAAAATTATGAAACTTTTTTGCACCATATTTTTACATGCTGTGTACTTTTATTTCCTGTAATTTGAGATCTAAGCTCTTGATCTTGTCCTATCGAAGAAAAAAAAAAAAAGATATGTGCATCTATATTTATGTACGCGTAAATATAAATCAAAATAGAAGTGTACATAAATAAATGTATACATAGATATATACATAGGTATATGTGTAGGTGTACATATAAGTGTATGTATAAGTACATGTATAAGTATGTGTATAAGTATATATATATAAGTATATTTATAAGTATAGATGTAGGAATAAATATGTATATATGTATATGTACAATAGGCACATTTGCTACCGAATTTTCTGCCGTAAGTTCATCAACTTCTTTCTGTAAATTGCCATATTTTATAATAATTTTTTTTAAGTTATTTTCTTGTCGTTCCCTGTCCTTTTCTAATTCATCTTTATTTATCTGTATATGTTCCTTTTCTTTTTCTATCTGGTCTTTATTTTTCTGAATTTGTTCCTTTTCCTTTAACAACTCCTCCTTATATTTATCAATTTCTTCTTTTTCTTTACCTAATTTTTCTTGCTCTTTTTTTAATTCTTCTTTTTCTTTAGCTAATTGTTTCAATTCAACTTTTATTTTATTTTGCTCGTTTTTGACTATGTCCATATCTAGTCCAAGCATCTTTTTCTCTGCCTGATTTACAGGGGGAAAAAAATAAATAAATAAAAATAAAATAATAAACAGAGAAAAATGTAAAACGTAAAATGTAAAAAGCAAAATGCAGAAAGAAAAATGTAATTCCATATAAGTATTATTAAATTTTAATAGTATCAATTTATATCTGGCCCCAATTAAATCTGTATTACCTTTAAATTTGAAATTTCATTATTTAAGTTTTCAATGATGTTGTTTTTATGCTATTATACGGGAAGAACAAATACAAACAAGGTAAATATAAAAGGATCACATATATATATATATATATATATATATATTACACTTATACACATGTCGAAGTGATATATGCAAAATGCAAATTACTTCATTAAGTTTGTGTAGCTCTTGACGTTCTGTTTTCATATGGTCTAACTGTTCCTATAATTATACGCAAATGATATTCAAGTATGAAAAAAAAAAAAAAAGTGTGCAACCAATTAGGGGTAATTATAATATAAATGAACTAATAATAATTCGAAACGAAAAGAAAATAAGAAATATATATTACATTAAACTTATCGATCTGCGAATAAAGATTCGAAATTTCTTCTTGTATTTCTTTTAATTCCTCCTAAATGGATCCAAAAGGGAAATATATAGATGTACGCAGATGCAAAAGTAGATGTACAAGTAGAGGTATATGCAGAAGTACATGTAGCAGTAGATTCACGATGCTAAATTAATGATAGACAATATTATATATCTATATATATATATATTGGGTTTTGGAAAGGGAGGAGGATATACAGATATGAATAGACCCACAACTTCTCATACCTTATGCACTTCCTTTTGGGATGCCGAATTTTCGTTAATTTCATAAATAGCTTTTTCATAGTTATTAACGTCTTCCTCTAATTTACACTTTTCTTCTAATAACTCTTGAAAATTAACCTATATATTGCAAAAAAAAAAAAAAAATTAAAATAAAATAATATTAAAAATATAATATAAAAAGAATATAAAAAGAAAAAAAAAATCATGTAAATTAAACTTGTATTTATATTTTTATTTATTTTCATTACTCTTAAATCCATGTATTCATTTTCCTTTTCCTTTATTATCTCATCTAATTTTCGTATCTCCTCTTCATAATTCTTAAAAATTAAAATTTTCATATGTTATTTGTATATATATATGCATATAGACGTATACATATATACAAACACGCTTATACTATTGCACTTAGTTTTTACATACATATGTATATAATTTGAAAATGATCGATTTAAATAGTTGTCTAAATAAATTATATACTATTGTACTACGTGTAATTTTCATGTTATCTATTCTTCTATATATTTTACACAATTTGTTATACAAATCTTTTCAATTTTTGTACTATTCATTTTTTAACTTTAAATATATATATGCTGCTTTTTACTGAGTCGTACGTTTATGTACGTATATATATATACATGTAAACATGGTTATTATTATATATGTATTGTGATATGTTAAACTACATTATTGTTCTACTGTAGTACTATCCTTCTATTTTGTCTTTCTTGTTACATTTGCAGTTTCATCCAACTTTGTTTTTGTCATGATATATGAGCCCTAAATGTTGTAAATAAAAAAAGAAAAAAAATAAGAGAACGGCTTAGCAATTTTATTCTTCGAGAGATCAATAAATACGTTTTGCGTAACTTTTAAAGATTGATATATATGTATTTATATATATATATATATATATATATTCATATATTTAAGCTTAATTATTTTCTTTTTTTACGTATGTTTCTCTATAGTTATTATTCAGTTCCTCATATTCCCCATTTCGCTTTTTTAATTCCTTTTCCATTTTTTTAATTTCCAGCTATAAAAAAGTAATAACAATTGAACTAAAAAGCGTGAAAAATTATCTCGTATGTTTATATATATATATATATATATATATATATATTTATTTATTTATTCATTTATTTTAATTAATTTTTTTTTTTTATTTTGTTGTTTATAGTTCTATTTATTTTTAAAATTTTCCTAATTCGTACAAGCAACGCATTGCTAATAGAATTGTTAATTTGTAGCTCATTTCTGCCTCTAGTCATTTTACAGATCTCCTAAAGGACAAATGAATAAATAAAAGAATATATAAAATAAATAAATAATACAAAAAAAAAAAAAAATAAAATAACACAATGCCTGATGTTAATCAAGGAGTATAAATATACGTATATGTACAAGCACATGAAAGGAAGCATGCATAAATGAAATTTAAAAAAATTGGCCATGTTCTTACGGACTTTGATAAATAAACGTAGTATAAAATTTTTTTTTAGAATTATTTGTTAATCAGAATGATTATAATTTTGCTGTATATTTATTTGTGATAAATATATTCTGAAAATGTGTATCTGACTTAATTTTAGGAAAAAAAATAATATTCAATTATTTTTATTTAACAAGACAAAAAAAAAAAAAAAATTATGATCAATTCATGTAAAATAATGAAAAGTATAGATACATCTATCTATATATAACTACACATATGTGTATAAATTTAAAGGATATATTTGAACTGTATCTTATATTTAATTCTCTATGACATAAACGTGTTCTTTTGTTGTCATGGTAATGTTTCTTATTTCGTTTCGTTTTATTTTGCTTTGTTTTGTTTTCATATGTTTTGTTTTAACATGTTCTATTTTGATATGTTCTATTTTGATATGTTCTGTTTTATTTTGTTATAATTTATTTTATTTTAGTATCTGTGTTACATGTTTTTTCGTGAGCATATTTTAGATATGTATTTACGTATAGTGTGTAATAATTTTTCAATTAATAAGAATGTTTCAAAAAAAAAAAAAAAAAAAAAAAATTACCCCTTAAAATTTTGTGGTTCTTACTTGTACATAAATCGAATATTTGAGAACATTTCATTTTTTTTTTTTTTGTTTTTACTGATACTTTAAATTTAGCAAGATTTTTTTTATAAATCCATTTTACATATGTTTCCTATGGTGTATATTGTTTTAACGTCTTTAAAATTACACTTGTAGAACGGGTAACATTCATATACATGTATATATGCATATATTTATACATATATATACACGTATTGTGTATATATATGAACATGTAAGTGTGTGTACGCGTGTGTTTGAGTAACAACTGTGCAAAATGTACAGTTATGTCATTTTCCTTTTCCAGAATTTTTCATTCCTTTGAAGTTAAATGTGGTTCAGTGTAAGTTATCTCAAGAGAAAAAGAAATGAGTGTGCACCATGTGCATAACTTTTTTTTTTTTTTCTTTTTCTTTTTCTTACTACACATTTTGTTGTTGTTTTTTACAAATCAGTCTACATTAACTCACTGTTAATTATTTCATTTTCTTTTTCTTTTTTTTTTTTGTTATCTATTCTTTTTGTGTCTATTTTATTAGTTTTTCTATAAAATTTTTTAACAATGTGAACAGCGCTTTTTAAACAGGAATCACCTGAACGCGAAATAATTTTTTTTTTTTTTTATTAGTTGTTTAACAATATACAAATCAATAAAAAATAATTTAAAAGTTTATATTTTAAAAGTTCATTGATAGTTATGTGTTTGTCCGAATTAATAATATAAGTCTATTGAAGTGTAAGATTGCATTTCAAGTATTAATTTTTTAAAATTCTTTTATAATAGATCCTTTTTTTCAGCAATTATTATGTTTGGTAATAAATATTTTTTATTTAGATACTAATTTTATACAAACATGGTATAATAATACCTTTTTTTTTTTTTTTTTTTTTCTTCCCTCTTATCTATCTTCATTTTTACTTTTAATGTGGCTATTTAAAATTTTTACTTTAAATTTGGCTAATTATTACTTTTTAATTGTTACACGCACTTTAGTTGTTTATGTTTTAACTGTTATGAGCGTTTTAGTTGGGCATTTCTCAACTGTTATGAGTGTTTTAGTTGCTATTTTACGTTTAATACGTACATTTTAACTGTGAATTGAAGAAATTTTTGAGATTTTGAAAATGAGAAAAGTATTTAAAATTTTCGCTAGAAATGTTACTTAAACGTTGTATGCATTTGTGTATATGTATATATGTTTATATATGTATATATTTATATATGCATATGTTTATATGTTTATGCGTTTATACATGTACATGTTTGTGTGTATATGTACATGTTTGTGTGTATATGTACATGTTTGTGTGTATATGTACATGTTTGTGTGTATATGTACATGTTTATATATGTATATGTTTGTATATATATATGTCTGTATTTTTTATATTTTTTTTGAACTAGCTGTAATTTATAACCTTGTTTCGTGACATTTTTTTTTTCTGTAAATTTCACCATCGAATGGAAAAATAAAGTCCGCTCATTCATTAAAGAATATAATTAATATTCTAAATATAAACATGCATTATTTTAATTGTAATGGACTTCTCTTCAATCATTTTTAATAAAAAATTAATTAATGAAAAGAGTGTTGCATTGAAAAGTGCACAAACAATATAGTAAAATATAGCAAAAATAGAATGTGGGACATGCATTTTATATGTAGATCTTTTTTTCTGTAACTACGCACATATCAAAAAAATGCAATTTGTTTGATAAATGGCCGGAATAAACCTGTGTAAAATGGAGAAGTGGAAGAACAAGATTAAAAAGTAAAATAAAAATATAGAATAGTTTTTTCCTCTTTACAGGAAAACGAAAAAATTAATTTTTCTTAAAATGCCACGTGGTGAATGATTATATATGCACATATATAGATATATACTGTAATAATAACAATAATAAAAATAAAAGGAAATGACAGGAAATAAAAAGTTTAAGAAAACATAAAAAAATAGTAGCTAAATTTAAAAAAATAATTTCATGGGAATTTAAAAAATGTTGTAAAAATATGAACGTTTTTTTTATTTTTTTGTTATATATCTATTTGCTTATTCAATTTTGACACCCATATATTTGGAGAGAAATGAATAAAACGTTATTTTATTTTAAATGGACAATTATGTTTGTTTAATTATTTTTATGCGGAATTACAAGATTATATGTCTTGCGCTAATTCTTCGCTTAATGGAATTAGAAAATTTATTACACATTTAAGGAAATATCTTAGCTATACTTTTTTTTATTTTTACGCCTTTATTTATTAAATAATATTGTGGGCATAAATAAAAAAGAGTATTCTTTTCCTTCTTTTTTTTAAATTACAATTCTATATTGCAATTTTTATATTTATTGGAAACGACAAAAAAGGACGAAAAATAAGGCGAAACGGATAAAATGAAATACATAAAATAAAAAAAATATATGAAATAGGACAAAATAAAATAGAACGAAATAAAACGAAATAAAACGAAATAAAACGAAATAAATTGAAATAAAACGAAATAAATAGAAATAAAACGAAATAAATAGAAATAAAACGAAATAAATAGAAATAAAATAAAATTTAATGAGATAAAAACTTCTTGAAGGAGACGTAGGAGTTACGTAGATGCATAAGCACACATCTTACGTTTACGTGTTTTTTTCTTATTTTTTAAATTATAATTTTTCTGATGTTCTCCGTCCAAAAAAAAAAAAAAAAAAAAAGAGAAGAAAGAATAAATGAATCGTATATGAACTGTGTAGAATTTTATTTCATCTTTTTTACCTAATATATTCGTTAATTATTACACATGTATGTATAAATATCCATAACGGATGTTTAAATTAATTGCCTATTTGCATGGTTTCATTGAATTCGTATATATAACTGCGTAACTACAATGTGTATGTACCTATATAAGTATATTTACGAGAATATATATATATATATATATTACATATTTATGTATGTAATTTTTTTTTTTTGGAAGCATCCTCATTTAAATGTAATTTCAAAAAAAAGGTTTTCCTAAGTATATCAAAAAAAAGCAGTATACATGTGACGAGAGATATAAACTAAAAAAAAAGTAAAAGCTACAAATAGAAAAATAAGGACAGTTTTTTATATGGACTATACTACTCTGTGTATTATTTTGATTACATTTTTTTTTTATAATTTATGCACAGCATGTCAATGAAATAAAAAATTTCTTTTAAAAGAAAAAAAATAAAAATAAAAATACTATTCAATTAAAAAACTGCAAATGTGCTAATTTGTAGGTATACACGTACGCTCACATATATATATAATTAATTTAAATACGTTATATTTATATACAGTACATTCGTATTCATTATTTACATACATTGTACATCGTATATAAATGTATGTTTAATCTAATATTGTAATGTAATTTTAATAAACGAGAAAGACTAAAAATAACTCATTTCAAATGCTCCTAACTTGTATATACATATATGCATACATAAATGCATAAATATATACGTACATATATATATAGATTATGCATGTATAACCCATTAGGGGAAAAAAAACATAATTTTTTTTTTTTTTTTTTATATTAACATATTTATACATATCTTTTATTCTCATAAGTAGTTTATTTTTTATATAGCGTAAAAATTTTTTTTAACTGGATGTCATCTTAAGCATTTCACTGAAGAGTATTAATAAAATATAGATGATGTGAAGTGAACGTTATTAAAGTCACTTCGTGTAATATATATATATATATATATATTTTAAGTTAGCTGGAGCAAAAATTGAGATACCAGTTTTACTTTGAAATAATAATCTGCTTTAATGAACGGAAAACATTTAACTTCCTTTTTCCTTTAAATAAAAGAAAACAAAAAAAATTGATATGATATAATAAAATGAAATGATATAAAATGAAATGATATAAAATGAAATGGTACAAAATGAAATAATAAAAATAAAATGAAAAAAATAAAATGAAAAAAATAAAATGAAAAAAATGAAATGAAAAAACTGAAATGAAAAAAAATAAAATGAAAAAGGATACAATGAAAACAAATGAAATGAAAAAATAGGAAAAGAACAAAGTTATGAATATATATTTATCCGAAAGAAGAAGAAGAAGAAGAGCCATAGATCTCTGCATCCTTATAAACACGTCTAACTGTCCTTCAGAATTGTATGAATACACAAATAGAGTTGTAGTTGAATCTTGGAACCATAAATGATGTTATTTTTAAAATGACACAATGACAGTGAAAATATAATATTCCTATTTTTTGACATGGACGTGAAGGATGTACGTATGTATATGCATATATATTATATATATATATATATATATAAGTACACTTTTGCAGAATATAACATTTGTGCGTACTCTTTTTTTTTTCTTTTTTTTTCCTTTTCTTTTATTGTTTTTTTTTTTTTTTTTTTGTTTACCATTAGAAAGAATAAACTGATATACGTCCAATTACTCGTTTATGTCAGTTGTTACAAGAGGGACGTGACAAAGTGATATACATGCCGGTGATATATAATATATAGGTAAAAGACCCATACACATATACATGTGCATACGTGTGTTTGTACGTTTGTTTGCACATGTATTTGTACTTGTATTTGTACGTATAATTGTACGTATAACTGTATGTATAATTGTACGTATAACTGTATGTATAATTGTACGTATATCTGTACATATATTTGTGTATGGGCAAAAAGCTCCTCCAATTTTGCGCTTAAACAACTGTAAAATTATAAAAAAAAGAGGGATAAAAAAAATGGTTGAAAATGGATGTAGTTTATTAATTAGAAATTTAAGTTTTGAAACAAGCCCCGAAAAAGTAAGAAAAGTTTTTGAGAATTTTGGAAAAATTCGTGATGTCTATTTACCTTTAGATCATTATACTAGAAGACCTAGAGGTTTTGGATTCGTTGAATATTATGATCCTAAATATGCGAAAGAGGCTTTAAATACTTTAAATAATTCTAAAATAGATGGAAAAGAAATTAAAATTATTATAGCTCAAAACAGGAGGAAATCTCCTGATACCATGAAAATGTACCATTATAATGCTTATGAGTCGAGATATAGAAAAGGGGTAAGGTATAATAGCAGCAGAAAAAGGTATAAAAGTAGATATAGATCGATGGAAAGATATAGGTACAAAAATAAAAGGGGTAGGAGCAGAAGTGGAAGTAGAAGTGGAAGTAGAAGTGGAAGTAGAAGTGGAAGTAGAAGCGGAAGTAGAAGTGGAAGTAGAAGCAGAAGTAGAAGTGGAAGTAGAAGTCTAGGTTTACAGAAGTACAAAAAGGAGAAAAATAACAGACGTTATGCAAAATATTCTAGAAGTGCTTCTAGCTGTTGCTCCACGTCTTCTGATTATTCCTCCTATAGAGATAGTAAAAGTGGAAGTAGGACCAAAAGTACTATTAGAAGTGACAGTAGTAGCAACAGTAGAAGTGGCAGTACCCGTAGAAGGAGCAGCCGAAGCAGCGGAAGCGATTATGATTATAGCAAAAGAAAAAATAAAAACGAGAACCCAAAAAAGGAAGAAAAAGATGGCGTAAAAGTTGGAGCGAATGATGGAACGAATGACGTAGCGAATGATGGATCGAATGATGGATCGAATGATGGATCGAATGATGGAACTAATAACGGATCGAATGATGGAACTAATAACGGATCGAATGACAGAGCTAGTGACAAATTAGGAAAGGGAGGAAAGAAGAGTATAAAAAAGTGTGCAAATAAGGGGTACTCATCATGCAAAAGCAGAAAAATATATGTGGGGAAGCGTAATCGGAGCTCTATGAAAAGAAAGAGAAGTTATTCAGTAGAGGATGTGTCTTATGAGGGAATCTCATCTAAAAGTTTTGCAAGCAGTGGACAGGATAAAGAAGAGAAAAGAATTAAGTCTAGTAAATATAGCCGTGAACATAGTAAAAGTGCAAGCAGTATTAGAAGTATTTTGAACGAAACATATGACGACATAGATAAGAAAGAAAGTAATAATAGTTACAGTAGCAAAAGCGCGTATTTAATAGATGATCATTTTGACAAAAATGCAAAGGATAAAAATGTAAAAGATAAAAAAAGTTGTTGGCTTAGTTCCTGTTCAAAGGAAAAATGTTCTGAGGGAGGAACGCTTATAGAATATGTTTTTAAGGAAGGAAAAACACATATAAAAAAAGCAAAAAAAGAAGTAAAGAATAATATTTTGCAAAACTTTCCATGTAGTAAGTTGAAGTACAAGGGTAATGAACAGAGTGAGGGCTCCTCTTCAGAAAAAAGTTTTGATGAGCATGAAAATTCTTTAAAGGAAGGATTGAACAAACAGAAAAGTAAAGAATGCCATAATAAAAAAGAAAAAAGTGAGAAACGTAAAAACGCTTCTACTCGACTTGTTATGGATGGAAGAAAGCAAAAAAGTGCAAGTATATCACGTACTGCACGCGGAGAATGCGGAGCAGATTGTGTAATGAACAGTAATACTAACAGTAATGCTAACAGTAATGCTAACAGTAATGCTAACAGTAATGCTAACAGTAATGCTAACAGTAATGCTAACAGTAATGCTAACAGAGATGTCAACAGAGATGTCAACAATGAAGCTAATAGAACTGATAATAGCATTGCGAATAGTGCTGCCAGAGCCTCCAACTATGATGTTGGCAAAGATGAGCAGGGGAAAAAGCCTGTGTCTGACTTGTTACAGTCAAGTAACATTTCAAATTCAACCAAAATTTTAGAATCACATTTTTCTTATTTATGTAATAAATACATTGATGGGGATTCTAAAAAAGATAATAATGAAAATAGAACTAATAGCGAATGTAAGGAATTAGATGCAACTACTATTGAGGGGAAAATTCCACGTAATTTAATTATGAGTGACAAGATGAAAATATTAAAGCAGGGGGGAGATGAAGAACTATTGAATACTCAAATTGAAGATGACTGTGTTTCGGAGCATGTAGTAAAAGAAAAGTACAATGAACATATAAATGTTTCTTCTTCGAATATGAAAAATAAAATGGATCATATGAGTACAAGTGAAAATCGATGTAGGGATGACACGACAAACAATAGTAGTGAACATTGCACCTATGAAAGTTTCAAGGAAAAAAAAAGAAAAGAAAAAGATTTTTCCTTAAAGGATAGGATAATATCAAAGGGGAAAGAATCAGCGAGTTTCGGTCGTAGAGGGAAAGCAGGTGGTAGTGGAAAAAGTAGTGGTAGCGGTAGGAGTGATAGTGGAAAAAGTAGTGGTAGCGGTAGGAGTGATAGTGGAAAAAGTAGTGGTAGCGGTAGGAGTGATAGTGGAAAAAGTAGTGGTAGCGGTAGGAGTGATAGTGGAAAAAGTAGTGGTAGCGGTAGGAGTGATAGTGGAAAAAATAGTGGTAGCGGTAGGAGTGATAGTGAAAACAGTAGTGGTAGCGGTAGGAGTGATAGTGGAAGCATTAGTGATCGAAGCAGTGATAGTGGAAGTATTGGCGGTCGAAGGAGTGATCGTGGAAGGAACATGTCGTGCCGCTCAAGAAATACCAGTTCAGGGTACAAAAAGAAATATAGGCAAAACTATTTACATAAAAAAAAGAAGAAAAAACGAATTAATGAAAGTTTATCAAATGGAAACATGGATTATCGAAAAACGTCTGATTATAAGGAAGAAATGAGTGATAAACACACTAGCAAAAATTACAGAAAATTATTGCAAGGGAAGAGAAAAAGGGAGATAAGTAAAAATTGCTCAAAAATTAAGGAAAGTAAAAGTTACTCCTATTTTAAAAGTGAAAGCACAAATGATGATGAAGGGTATAATAGGTGTAGAGACAGAAGTAGACGAGGAAGTAATAGTGATAGGGAAGAAGGTAGCCGGAAAAGAAGAAAAATAGGGGACGAAAATGCAGAAACTAAGAGAGTAAGACACAAGGTAAGTGTAGATAATGAAGTGGAAAATAACCAGGTTGATCTTGCAAGAAACGATGAAATGGGGAAAAAGAAAAAAAAAAAAAATGTAACAAACACAGTAATATTATTAAGCATGTACTAAATAATAAGAGTGCAAGGAGTAGATCTAAGGGTATGAGAACATGTAACAAAGAGGATACTTATTCAAAACAAAAGAAAAAAAAGAATTCTCCTAGTAGTGCCAGCAGTGCTCGAAATGGTAGTAGTGCTAGAAGTAGCAGTAGTACAAGTGAAGTGAGTTATAAAAGTAAAAGCATTTATGAGGATTCATACGAACTATCAGATGATAAAGATTATAGTTTAGAAGAAAAAAAAGGAAACAAAAAAAAAAGCAATACAAAAAAAGGAAAAACAAAAGGTACTTTTAAATATTCTGAGGAATCATACGAACTGAGACATCATTCTAAACATCATAATAATAAAATAAAATATAAAGCAATAAATAAAAACAAAAAATTAAAAAAAAGAAACGTATATAATAATTCTTACGAAAAATCAACATACAGTAAAAGTAAGAATTATTGCTCTGTCGAATTATCATCAACTAACAGTACAAAAAGTAACTATAGCAATTCATCAAAAAGGATGAGTAATATAAAATATTATAAGAGATGCGGGAATACAATCAAACACAAACATGTAAGAAATAGGAAGAATAGAAGACTCGATAAATCTGGAAGTTCATCTATCAGTTATGGAATATCCCCAGTGGATAGAAGTAACAGTTGAGCAGGAAAATTGTGCTAGCCGTGTGACGTGCGAAAGTGTCTGTGAATGTACTGTAAAAATATATGCACCCATATATGTACATAGATATATATGTGGGAGAAAAGTTATTCGTCCTTACCTTTTTTTTTAATCAGCGAATTTATATCATTGCGATTTAAAGGCAAGCAAAGTAGTACACAGTGATACAGGGTAAAAAAAAAAAAAATTTTAAATAATTAATAAAAATTAAAATATTAAAAAAGAGAGCATTTTATGGAAAAATAGGACAAAAATAAACAGTTCACATGTTCCTTACTCAGAATGTAATTAAAATTTTTTTTTTTTTTTTTTTTTTCGAAACGGTATTTACAATTTTGTGTATTCTTTGAATTTTGGAATTTTTGTCAAAGTTCCTAGTTGATGTGTGAATATCTGGCAAGGAATTTTCAAAGGACCCTTACATTTATTGTGTATGTGTATATACGTTTGAAGATACAACGAGCATTATCCGTGTAGATTGTATATTTTAGTTTTATTTTGGCTATGCAGTGAATTTAATGAACTGATAAAATAGTCATTTTATATTGTAACTAAATGAAAAATATTTACATATACATATGTACATTCGTTAGAATATACTTTTTTATATTTAGTATGGAGCTTCCATGAACTTAAGTTCATGCTCCAATTTCGACCATTTTCATATAATCAATTTATGCATTCATTCGTTCGCTTTGCTTACCCCCATTTTTCTATTTTTCCCATTTTTCTTATTTCTTTTTTTTTTCGCGTTTTTTGTGATATAGCATTTTGTTTTGCATGCTTTTTATTTACCATATATATGCACATCAATTTTGTAATTACTCGATTTATAATTATAGTTTATTATGTTACGTCATGCTATGCTATGTAATATATTCCTGCGCTTAATTATTTTTTTTAAGTTTAACGTTTTATTAAAAAGCGTTTAGTCTTCCCACTTAAAAAAGGAGGTGCAAAATGTGCATTAAAATAAAAAAAAAATAAAAATAAAAAAAACTAGGGAGGAAAGGGAAAGATAAGGAAAAGGAGTAATATAATGGGAATATTAATCGTATGCACATATATATATACATCCGTATGTACATATGAATGTATGCTTGAAGGCACAAAATATTTAGAGGGAAATTGATAAAAAGATGTGTTGAAAATTTATGTACTTTGCTTATCTCTTCGCATTCTTTAAAGTGAACCGATTAAAAACAAAATTATTTGCGCCGATTTATTACGTGAAATTATAAAAAATAGTTTTGTGTGTTAACTGAACAGGGAAAATTATGGCCGAGTTTGTGCAATATTAAAAGTTCATTAAAATAAAAAAAAAAATAAAAAAAAAGCAAAAAAAGGAAAAATGGAGAGGAATAATGGTAAAATGAAAAATTAACGTGAACATAAATCCACGACAGTACATACCCTTGTACGCCTTAAAAGCCTGGGAATAGTTCACTTCTCAGAATTTTCGTTTTCGTTATCTTCTCTTATATAGAGGATGTTGTTGCACCTAAAAAAAAAAAAAAAATAAAATGAGCACAGATAATTCTGTCACTAAAAAAATTCGCAATCTCTGCATTGTTCATTCATTTTGATCCGTTCATCAGTTGAATGGTTCATTCTTTTTTTTCTTTTTTTCTTTTTCCATTTTGGGGTGATTTGATAATTTACCTTAAAAATATTTCGCCCAAGGTACCCTTATAATCACCATGTATCCACTCCTCCGCACTTGTAAGTCGTATGTTCATGTATGCATCAAAAGATTTTAGATTTCCTGTGAATTAAATAATGAAATGTATTTCCATTACGAGTGAGTTAGTACACTAGGAACGAAGCTTAACACATGGGCACAAATTGAGATATCATTTTGTGTATGTGTTGGTGGTAGTTTGTACGGTAGTTTGAGAGGTAGATTGAGCAGTAGATTGAGCAGTAGATTGAGCGGTAGATTGAGCGGTAGATTGAGCGGTAGATTGAGCGGTAGATTGAGCGGTAGATTGAGCGGTAGATTGAGCGGTAGATTGAGCGGTAGATTGAGCGGTAGATTGAGCGGTAGATTGAGCGGTGGTTTGAGCAGTAGATTGAGCGGTAGATTGAGCGGTGGTTTGAGCGATAGTATGAGCGGTAGTATATATGATTGTCTGCACGCTCGTTTGCATGGCCGTATATATATGGACGACCGTACGTCTGCTCGTATGGCCGTTTGTACGACAAGGGCGAACTTAAATCACTGATAGTACCTTTGTATTCCATTCCCCACTTCAATTTTATGATGACTCGATTTCCAGCTAAGCTATTTAAAAATGGCTTGGGATTGAGAGGAGCAATTCCCTGAATGTAAATGTAGTGTTTGATGTGTTACAGAATATGATATTTTTTAATAAAGTTTTTTTGATAATTTTTTGGCGCTTTTTAGGCGTTTCTTTAACGTATTTTTTACATTTTTTTGACATATTTTTTGACATATTTTTTACGCTTTTTTGACATATTTTTTGACATATTTTTTTTCTTATTTGGAAAAATGTCTGTATATATGATTCTGTCATTCTAGATAGCTCGAAATGTAAGCACTGCTAGGTATGCAATAAATATATTCTCTTCAAAATTTTTTCAAATTTCTTGCTTACCACTGACATGTTTAGTTAAGATAGACCAAAAATGGAAAATGGAGAAAGAACGGGTAAAAAAAAAAAGGAAAAAATAAAATAAAATATTAAGAACAAAATAAAAACAAAGGAGAGAAATATTCGGTCGCACTGCTTAAAAATTAATTCTTGTACATTTATCCTTTTTAAAAATAAATTTTTATTGAACTTTTTTTCTAAAAAATTACAAGTGTTGATGCGTCCTAAGCACTTAATATATTTTTGCTTCCTTCCATTTTTTGCCCACCCTTTAAATGATTTTTTTTTTTCCTTTACGTTTGTTCATACGTATTATATATATATATATATACATATTATGCACAAATATATGTACATGTATATGCATATATAAATGCTTACATACATAATACATAAGTAATGCGTACGTGCTTATTTATATGCAAATTTAACACTGTTGAACGTTGTTGTTTTATACCGCCGTACCTGAACAACATTTCTCTAATTTCAATTATATGTCAAAACTCAAAATGCCCACGTATATACATACATACATACATTATATATATATATATATATATATACATACATATAAATATATATATGTGTATATGTGCTTATATATAAAATTTTGAAGAAGCTTATTTTACTTTTTTCTCCTTGCAAGCTTTTAATTATATATAATTATTAGGAAATATGAAAAAAAACAAAAAAATTTCATTATATAAATTACAATTTAATTATGTTTAATTATTTTCAAAATAATATCAACTATAAAAAAAAATTTTTTAAATCAAAAAAAAAAAAAGAATTAAGAATATGGTAAACACTGTATATATGTATGAACCCTTAAAGATCGGTACGATCAAAAACCACATTTTATAAGTAAAATGTGCATATCGTTTCGCTGATACATCTAAGCATGTATGATGGTATGCATACATGTATGTATATATATATAAATATGTAAAAATATATATAGTAAAACCTGAAAAAATGGCGATTTTATTTTTTCCCTTACGAATCGGCGCACACATATATAGGCATGTATATACATATATTTATATATATATATATATGTACACATAATATATATGTAACACACTTGTATAATTACCAAAAAATACAGCCTCTTTTTTTCCTCGACTGTCATATAACATATAGGTATTTATTTATACCTAATATAATTAACATATTATTTTATAAAAAGGGGAAAAAATAAAAAAAAAATTATAAATCAATATTGTACAGTTAATTAAAAAAAACTGATTTAAAAAAAAAATTTCAAAAGGATCAACAAGAAGGAAGGGATCAATAAAGAGATATAAGGATAAGTTCAAAAAGGTATGAAGCTATGCCACAACAACGCAATAATGCTACGAAGGTAGTCAACTCTTCACAGTAATGTATATATACGAATATATTGATGTATTTTATTTATTATACACATGTAATATTTTACACCACATATATTCTATAAACAAACTTTACACTTAAAAAGAATTTAATTCAAATAAAATGGGGAAATGAACACATATACGTGTGTATACATCTACACATACATGCATACACATATGTGAGACTATACAAATTTATAAAAACACTTTATTAGTATTACAAAACGATTTATTATTATGATGCACTACATCCCATAATGTTTTACAATAAATGCGCAGGATGATACCGACATATATACATATACAATTCCCGTAGTATATATATTTCACCTAAAATCATAACAGCCTATATTTGAGTAACCCAACACTTTTTCTAAAAATAAGCATAACCATTTTTGCATTTTAAGATATTGTTCTTTTACTTTTCCTATTTCTTCATTAGACTTTACTACAGTATCAAAGTCATGTTTCTTTATTATCATTCTATAAGCAGAAACAAATTCTCCCGTTCTGTCTCTACCTCTTCTACAATGAATTACAAATATTGTATTCTTCATTGTATTAAATTTTTCTGTTAAGTCTTGTACTCGTTCCAGTAATTTGTCCGTATCCCAATTTTGGCTCTTCAATTCTTGTTCAAGTGTCTACAAGGGGAAAGGTGTAATTGAACCCATGTAACCTAGTACATATTGGCGCGTTAATAAACTTCTACATTAACGTATGCATGTATGTGCATAAGTGCATATAGACATATGCTAAGTCAGATAATCAATAGTATGTTCGCCATTAATTCTGGCTCTTTTAAAATTATTACCTTGTTATCTATGTCAAACGGATTATCCTTATGTCCTAATATTACATAATTAATGATGGATGCATCTTTTATATTACATCTTTGGGCGGTGTAGCAACATCCATCCTGTAGCGTGAAGAAGCAAAAAAAAAAAAAAAAATTTGGATAAACGGATGCGCGGTCAAACAGACGAACACAATGTATGGAGATGCACTGGTCAAACCTTTATGTCATTCCTCAAAAAAGATATGATGTATAGGGATAAACTATCGTCGTAATTTAAGTTCGAGTTCTCCATTAAAGTTTTAATGTGGTTACGCAACAAGTCCTCGGAGAATATGCCTAAAGAAGAAAAGGTCGATATATATATATATATATATATATATATATATATATATATATATATATATGTAGGTATATATGTATACATGTCACACTGTTCAGTATTAGCACATACACGTGCGTGAATTTGTTGGCATAAAGAATTCATGTATATTCGTTACTAGCACACTTAAAAAACATATGTAATAATTACCATTGAATAATGGTACACTGCTTCTTAGCAGTATGTTGTTGTTTTCCGCATTAATGTCTACGATACGGAGTCTATGAGCTATAAAGAATATAAAAAGAGCAGAATAAAAATATATACATATGTGTAAGCACATAGACATACATGCACCCCACATACAAATGAGGGAAGCATATGTGCAGTGCAAATACGACTGACTTAAGATGCTCATAAGCAGAATGAAGACCACAAATCTTACGCTTAAATTCGGGGTACTTATAAGTGAGACATCTTTCATTTAAATCGTTACAATCTAACTCGAAATCTATATCTAAAAGGATAAAAATAAAATTGTATACATTTTAAATGAAATAATAATAATGGCTTATATGTGGCATGCACGGATAGTATCATATACCCGTGTACACTAGGACATAGTTGCACGTGTAGACCTTTTCAACATGAAAAAAAAAAAATTTAATTCTTTTTTTTTTCTTACTTTTGTTTTCATTTATTTCGTAATAAGATATAAATACAATAAATATTACAAGGATTACTAAAAAAATATAAATAAAACTTTTGTATTTCCTAAAACTCTTCGACAGACAATTTTCTGTATCACCTGCAAGTTAATGGCAAAAATTGGGGAAAAAATAAAAAACGAAAAAATGGGGGAGGGGGGGGGAAACTATAGTTAGCAATGTCTACATATGCGTTAATTTTATATAATACACAAAGACTAGGAGGTACTGGAATGTTCCTATAAGCTCGTCGTAGTCGATATATGCACATGTACATGTATATATATATATATATATATATATACACATACAGACATATGTACGTACGTACTCGTTTGTGCATTTTTTTTAATCTATATATGGTCAAATAACGTTCCATTCCTCCGCTTTATTACAAACGAACATTACTATTTTCTCATTATTTCATTTACTCCTATACATACAAGAACATACACATATGTACAAAATATATCATACCAATATTCCCAGCCTCGTCAATATTTTCTGCGTCCTGTAACTGATTCCACATAATCACTTCTTAAAATTTAAAGCAAGTTAAAAACTAAAAATTTTAGAAATTATTCAACTGGATTCTTAAACTAGATACATTTAAAATATAAGTGTTTAACATATCAAAAAAGCTTAAAGACTTTCTTTTTGTTTTTCTTTTTTCTCTTTTTTCTTTTTTCTCTTTTTTCTTTTTTCTCTTTTTTATTTTCTTCTCTTTTTTATTTTCTTCTCTTTTTTTTTTTTTTTTTTTTTTAAATAATAATACTGTATAAAATTCTAAAAACCAACTTTCCCTTTTATGTAATAAAGTAATAAATTTCTAGTTTTTTCTTAATTATACTTCATATATATATATGTATATGAATAACTAGGTGTTAATTTAAAAAAATAAAAACACTTACGTAAATTAAACATATATATTATATATATGAACGTAAATAGAATATATATGTAAATAAATAAGGGAAAAAAATATATATTCCTTTAAAATCGAAAAGAAAAATTAAAGAAAATAAAATGTAATTATAATAATGAAAAAGGAAAAATAAAAATAAAAAAAAAAAAGAAAATAGTTAAAATATAGTGCGTGTAAATATTAATAATTTAAAAAAATAAAAAGAAAAATTAAATTACAAACATCAAAAAGGTATTAAAAAGAATTAAAATAACATTAGAAAACAAGAAAAAAGTTCATAAAAACAATGAAACCATAAAATTACGAAAAAAGGAAAAGTTATTTGTGCTATGATTAATACCCAATTTTCACCAAACTAAAATGAACAATAAAATAAAAAAAGGAACAAATCTTTTCATTGAAAAAATTAATATCTTTGTCATTTTGTAACCATGATAATATAAACTTGTTCTAAACAATATTTGTAATACTAATAGGAACAATTTTATGAGTTCACAGGACGTTCATATGTATATGTTGTTATTATTATATATATATATATTTTACCTTGTTACACTGAGGGAAAGTACACCAAAAAAACCACTTAAAATAGGGGTACATAAATATATATAATATGTAATATATATATGTTATATATATATGTACATCATATATATAGTAGTATATCATGTGTATAGCATATTTATATATAAGTATATTATATATATATATATATATATATATATATATATGTGTGTGTGTGTGGGTATATATAATAACTATGACGCCCCAGGCTGTTCTTCTCTAAGGGCTTTTCCTTTAGTCAGCGGAGAAATGAATAAACATAAATCTTATATTATTACCCGATGTACATTTATAAATGTATATTCGTATAAAAAAGCCAACGAATAATATGGTTTCTACGTTGAAATTAAAATTTTTTTTTTTTTTTTTTTTTTTGTTTTAAATTACAGAAAGAGTGCTTTTATTTTTTTTATGGTTCTCTTTTTTTTTTCTTTTACGTAGAAGCTAATAATATATAATAACATTTTCCTCCCCATTGCTTCATATACTGTGTAATATAAATGAAAAAGAGTTTTCTTTTTTCATGTGGCTTATTTGATGGGGTTATACGCTCACGTACACATTTTATATAATATATATATATATATATTATATATATATATATATATATATATATATATATATATATATATATATATATTAAAGCAGTATGAGCACAGTACTTTTAATTAATCCCGTGCGAATTAAAAGAAATAATAGAAAAAAAAAAAAAACGTTACTATGGTCATATAACTTAATTATGCACACATAATAGAACTGCGTTTTTCGGAAAAAAAAATTAAATCATATTAAACTAATTCATCTCTTTTTTAATTATTTTGAATAGAAGGGAATTAAAAAAATAAAATAAAACAAATAACAATAAAAATAACAATAGTAGTGGTGGTAGTAGCAACAATAACAATATTTACAAGAACAACTCGCAAGTGGTTTGCTCATCTGTACATGTGGCACACATTAGTTCCAACTTTGGTAACACCATCACTTCAATATGAGGAAAAATAATGCATGCATCTAATCCTTGAATTAAGCGAAATGGGTATATTCGTTAAAACGTTTTATATATAAAAAAAAAAAAAAAAAAAAAAAAACAAAAAACATTTCTGTTTTGAGTAAACATACATATACTTTGTATTTTTATTGAATAATGAAAATTTTTCCTGTCCCTTTTTTTCGTACTTGTGTTTTTTGCAATTAAGGCTAACGCACTTTTCATGTTTATGAGTCACATACCTTTCTTTTGTTATGCCCATTTTTTACTCATTAATATATATATGAATATATAGATGTACATACATAAACATATAGAATGTACATACATATACATATAAAGATATACATGCATATACATATATAGATATACATATGTACATGTTTATTAGCTTAATATTGTTCATTCTACGAGGTTGGAGCAACGAAAGGAAGCAAAAAAAAAAAAAAAAATAGCATATAATTAGGTATTGTGCAAAAAAAGCTAGCATATAAGGTGCGCAGTGGTATCTATCTATCTATCTATCTATATATCTATATATATATATATATATATTTATATGTATGGGTACAAATGTGTATAAACACGAATGAGCATAAATTTTGTAAAAACATTACATGCATAGAAAAGCGTAAGCAGGATAACTGCCACGTATATTTGTTCCTTTGTGTATATAGTCTTCAATACAAATATCTATTCCCTTGTAAAAAATCAATTTTTCTTGTTAGACGTTGAACCAAAACCACCCTCACCTCTTGATGTTTCGTCTAACTCATCCACTAATTCAAAAGAAAGGGGTTCTCCAGTAAAAGAAACTAACTGAACCAGCTTATCATTTTTTTTAATAACATATTCTTCATTACTAGTATTATCTAAAGCAGCGATAATTTCACCTCTATATCCTGCATCTATTAAACCTATCGAGTTAGCTAATCTTAAAGGTGTCTTTGAAATACTACTACGAGGAAATAGTAAAAAACTAGTGTTTACTATTTCTGGTATATTATTATTATTGTTTCCACTATTTTCATTTTTACTGCAATTATTGCAGTTACTGCTATTATTACAATTATTGCCATTATTGCTGTTACTGTTTTTATTGCATTTATAATAATAATTGTATTTATACTGTAAAGCTATTACTTTTATTCCTAGTTTAACAAATGTAGTTGCTTTCGGTTTAAGCACTTCATCCTTAATTACAAATAAATCTAGTCCGCTATCTCCTTCGTGATACGCCTTGTGATTTTTGTACATCTCCCTGACTTCATTGTTTATGCACATAATTTTTAGATGCATCTTTACGTTAGCACTCACGTTTGTACATTAATAAGCAGTGGGTTAAACAAGCGACACAATACGGACGTACGTTACTATGCCTGTAACTGTATATACTACTCTATAAGCTGATACGTACGCTGATGTATATGTTGTTGTGTACGCAGCTGTGTACGCAGCTGTGTACGCAACTGTATATTTACTATGTACGTTATTGTGCGTATTAGTTTATGTACTGCCGAGAGTAAATTTCACTAAATTTTATGCAAATTTTTTCGTATTCCTAATATACGGTTAGCCAAAAATAACGAAACCTGCACACGTTAATAATAAAACTTACAATGTTTATTATGTACTTAAATGGACACACATATAAAAGTTATACTTAAACCTAAAAAAAAAAAAAATTTTGCGATGAAAAAATAAATGTTTTTTTTAATTTTTTATTTTGTGTAATTATAATTACTTTGTTATAGTATATATAGGTTTAGAATTCAAGCTGATTTGTGGTATTTTTGATTTTTTCGCATTTTTTTGCTTATTTTTGCTCTTTTTTGCTATTTTTTTTTTTTTTACTTCCTTATTTTACTCCTTTATTTTACTTTTTTCTCTTCAAGTATATAATTTTTCCGCGCGAAATAAAAAAAAAAAGAAAATTTTTTTTTTTAAACAATTCTGTATTTAAAATAAATTTATTTTTCATGCTCTCGTAGGAGACTGCTATATTAAATATGCATCTATAGATATTTTTAGGAGTTTTATAAATTTTAGCAATTTTAAAAAAAACATATTGTCGCTTGAGCATTTTATTACCAAGGTAAATCAATGCTCTGCAAGATTATTGAATGAGAGTGCAATTTTGTACTGTAGTTCATGATATGAAAAGTTAATGTTCTTAAATTTCACACATAATTATTGTATTATATATATATATATATATATACATATATACGAATATATGTACAAAATATTGCAATCTCATATTGTCTTAGCAAAAGCTATGACATTTTTATTTTTTGGATTCACTTCTGGTAAGACGCGTAATAATGATTAATATAACAAGCCGAGAAAAGTATAAATCTCACTCGATAAAGAGAAGAGAATGCTTAAATATACTTTGGATTGAGGAATAAAATATTGCTACATTTGTGAAGAATGCATTGCTATACTGAGGCGCGCTTATGCATACATACAATAATAAAATAACACATATATGTGTGTGCAAATGTGTATGAGTTTTCCCTTTTTATTGTATTTTTGGAATAAACGGAATAGACTAGGCAAGGGAAAAAAAAAGAAAAAAAAATAGTGAGCATTATAAAAGGATAAAAGAGGAAAGGCATGTTTTCCTTTTATTATTTTATTGTTATTCCATTTTATTATTTTATTGTTATTCCATTTTATTATTTTATTATTATTCCATTTTATTATTTTATTATTATTCCATTTTATTATTTTATTATTATTCCATTTTATTATTTTATTATTATTCCATTTTATTATTTTGTTATTATTCCATTTTATTATTTTATTATTATTCCATTTTATTATTTTATTATTATTCCATTTTATTATTTTATTATTATTCCATTTTATTATTTTGTTATTATTCCATTTTATTATTTTATTATTATTCCATTTTATTATTTTATTATTATTCTACTTTTTTATTTTATTATCTTTCTACTATTTTGTTTTATTATTTTTTCATGTTTCCCTGTTTTTCCATCTTGACATGATGAATTGTTTCGAAGTAGCGCATTATTAGGTTCATTATGAAAAGCAAAAACAAGGAATTGAATTATGATCCTTAAAACAACATAGTGATAATAAAATTCGAAACGATCATTACGTTTTTTTGTTTTTTTGTGCCAACTCTCCTTTTCATCTTAAGCTTGAACATCAAAGGTGACTATAATTCATGGGGGTTATAGTTGCATAACTTAAAAGTGGGTCTCCTCCCTTTTGTCGTTTCAATTTTCAAGCAGTTCTACCTAAATCTTTATTTATTTTTAGAGATGGCATTTGTTACTGGGCATGTATATGTATTTAAATATTAATTGATATGTGTATTTATATATTAATTTATATGTGTATTTATATATTAATTTATATGTGTATTTGTATATGCACTTACAGATGTCTTTTTTTTTTTTTTTTTTTTTTTAAGAGCTACTTAAAGCTCCCTTTTTTCAGCATTGCCAAATAATAAAACGCAAAAGAAATGTTTCACATGTCTAATGGTGTATTTGAATTTATTTTTATAACACTTAATTTTTTTATGCATAATTTTCTTTTTTTTTTTCCCCATCTGCCCCATTAAAAGGGGCGAAAAAATGCAAAGGTTGGGAAACAATTCTATTGCATCCCTTTTAAAAAATTAAGGAAAAGAAATGAGGAAAGAAAATGAGGAAAGAAAATGAGGAAGGAAAATGAGGAAAGAAAATGAGGAAAAAAAAATACATAAATGTTCTAAGCTATCAATTAAAATATTGTTTTGATTAGAGGTATATTCTAATAATTTTTTTTTTCAATATAAAAGAAAAAATATGTACCAATTCACACTTTCACGTCGATATATATAAAAAAAAAACAAAGAAACTAGTAGTCTACTTTGATATACTGACATGTGTAAGCCCTAAAGTGAATTTCAAAAAGGTTAGAAAGTTATTTCATGGGTATAATGGGTTATATACGGATTTATTCCATCCATTAATTTATTCCATCCATTAATTTATTCGTTCATTCGTTAATTCGTTTATCCGTTCATTCATTTATTCGTTCATTCATTTATTCGTGCATTCGTTTATTCGTTCATTCATTTATTCGTTTATTCGTTTATTCGTTCATTCATTTATTCGTTTATTCATTTATTTTTTTTTTTTTTTTTTTTCCACGTGGGTACAAATAAAAATCGCTGGACGTTTTAATGAGACATACATATCCAGAAAATTGTACGTGTGTACATAAACATATATAAAGTATAAACGCAAAATGCTACATGTCTTTCCCATACATTTTTATGGGTCACTTTCAAGGCATATACAAAAATGTTAAAAAAATAATTGTAATTAATTTTAACAGTTTACACAATGGTACAACTTTACACACATTTTTGGCTACATAAACTCTACAAAGTGGAGTTTAATGTAAATAATTTTGTACCTCAAAAAGAAGAAAAAAAAAAAAAAAAAAAGAATACCAACATGTACATATACATTTGTTTATGCATATTTGCTTATTTTTATTTTTACGAGAAAAAAAAAAAAAAAAAAAATTGTCTAATTAGCGATATGCAGATTGAGAGCAGCAGCAGTTCAAATTTTGTAGAACAACGTTTGCCTATTTAGGAAATGAAAAATAAATTAAAATCCAAAGAAAAGAAGATAAAACAAAATGTGTTAAGTTATATTATACATATATATATTTCTACACATATATTTGTGCATATATTTATACGTATGTTCATAAATATGTACATATTTGTACACACGTGCAAAATGGCTGTAGTCACATATTAACAATACAACCTCCTGGTTAGCTCCCTATGCCCATTTTTAGCTACTACCAATTTTTAATCAGTTCAACGAGAAATTTAAGCGATCAAAAAATATGAGACAAATTAAAATATAAAATAAAAAAAAAAAAATGTAAAGGAAATATAAGAGATATATAGAAGACATATAAAACATATATATAAAAGATATAAAAGTAAAAAGAAAATTTTCCTAGCTTCATACATTTTTTTTTTTTTTTTTTTTAATTCTTCTATTTTGCCTTTTGGCTTACTAGCTAATTTTACCATTTGCCCCATTATTTTTTCTATTTTATTTTATTTTATTATTTTTTTTATTTCTTTTCCCTTTATTTCTTCTATTTTTTTAATTTTTTCTATTTTATTTTATTTTTTATTTTTTTTAATTCTTGCATATGTTATATTTTTGTAAATGTAAATATAAATTTCCTTTCTTGTAAAAAAATTACATACCATTACAACGCCTATTTTTTTTTTTTTTTTTTTTTCCTGTTTATTTTATTTGTTTTTTCTTTATTTTTGCTTATTCCCCGCAATTGTTAAACTCTGTTTTGTTTTCATTCTCCCCTTATCTATTTTGCATTTACAATTTTGCATTTTCCATATTTCACATTTTAATTAAAATATTTTCCTCCTATTTTATCAAAATGAGATCTTGTTATTCTCACAAAGGAGTAAGTCCCGGAAAGCATCCTGCTCGATGCGCCAATTGCGACAAAATAGGTAATATATTCATTACTCACATACGTAGCAGCTTTGTGGAAGCACCACAGATTTACGGATACATTTATGTACAAATTTACATATATATATATATATATATATATACACATGCACGTATAAGTATATGCCAATTTCCTCCCTGCAAATACATACCGATTTTCTTTTCGTAGGAAAAGAAGATATTCAGTCTGTAAATAACGGCATGTATTCTGACTGCACTCTATGCGGTATTATTCATAAAGACCCACACAAGCAGACATTATATCCCTTACGACCAGATCAGTACAGAGATAATTAGAGAGTAGCTAGATGCAAATTTAATTCGTACGCTTGTATTGTATGAACTAATCAGGATATTTTCAAAAGTCGTGTAAATATTTTTGTTAAACAAATAGACGCATAACAGATGTGTGAGCATGTTTTCAAGCGTGGACGGTAAAAAAAAAAAAAAAAAAAACTTCCATCTTTCCAACTACTCATTGTCGCATTTCATATTTGTAATTACATTTTAAATTGCTTGTGGAAATGCTTTCCTTAAATATTTAAAATGTTAAGTTAAAATGTTTCGTTAAAAGGCGAGTAAAACATTTCACTTAATCATTTGTGTTGTAAAAATTATTACAGTGCTGCAAGGGATACATCCTTAAAAATCTTTCACACATTAAATTTTTTTCTGTGCCATTGCTTCCTGTGCTTGGGGCATATACATATATGTGCACACGTACATACATATGTAATACCATTTTAACCGCAAAAGTAATGTTTTAAAATGTGCGGTTTTACTACATACAAGTATTTTTAATCGGCTCTGTGTGGCTATTATTTTGTTTTTTTTAAGTAGCTCCCAAAATTTTTATTTTTTCTTTCATTTTAACGTTCACTCTAACGTTTATTTTTTCCTTATTTTCACCCATATTTTTTCCAATATATTTTCCCTATTTTTTCCCATACTTATCCCTTATTTTAGTCCATATTTTTTACTTATTTTTACCCTTTTTTTTTTTTTCTTGTTTTTTCTTGTTTTTTCCCTTCTTTTTCCCGAATTTATATGTCGAAAAGCGTGCTATGCTTTCAAAAAATAAAAGCAAAAAAATTACGTCTATTTGTCTACATAATTAAATGTAAAATTTACAACTATAACTGCATAACTGCATCCTTTTACTTAAACAGAAAAATACAATTTACATACGTTCCTCACCTGTTGTACTTTTAAAAAAAAATATTCTGTCTTCTACACATTTGTGTAGGGATTTATTCCTTTCCATTTGAACTTTTTCAACATCTTCATTTTTAATTTTTTCATATTTAAAAATAAAATAAAATAAATGGATCAAATAAAACATATAACAATATATTTAGATTTTACAAAAAAAAAAAAAAAAAAAAAAAGTTCCTTAACTGTCTTTGTGTAACATTATGCTTAATAAAATATTCTCTTTTTTATATCTCCACATGCACTGCTCGATGCATATAGCTTCGTGATAAAAGGACTTTTAAATTTTGAAAAAATAATCCTTTTCGAAGCCCATTTTTAAAGAATATATGAATAGCACATTTATTCGTATGCACATGTTCATATGCTAAATTTTTTTTGCAACCAAGAAATACATGGTCTGGTTGTTTTTTTTTACTCGCTTTGATTCTTCTGAACTCTGATGTATTAACTTTATACAAATATCATTTTTATACTCTTCTGTGGAGAGTAGTTTAAAATATGGGTATTTACTAAAGCATAATTTTGTCCATAAATATAAAGTAAAAACATCAGTAATAAAATAGATCATTCCATTTTTTTGTAACAAATGATGATATAATGATAAGTTTTCTATAGTTATTATTCTTCTTCTCCAGTTTTGTTTTTTAAAATGAGGATCAGGAAAACAAAAAAAAATTTTTTCTATTTGATTTTTTTTAATATAATTTGGTAAAAATTTCATAGCATTTGTACGAATAACAGATATGTTATTATAATTAGGAAAATAATTTTTTCTATATGAGTTTATCTTTTCCCCTACATAATTCGTTACCTTATCTCTTATTTCTAGCCCTAATATTAATTTATTATTAAATGTGCTACTTAACGCAAATAATAAACCTCCATATCCACAACCTACGTCCAAAATAGCTATGTCATGGGTGTTCACCTGACTCGGCAATAATATTTTTTCGTATGTTATTGGGTATATATTTGTATTTAGATAGAGATTATTCAAAGGTTTCGTACCTTCGTTAATTTCGTCACTTCGTTGAATGTTATTCTGTTCACCATCCTGATCAGCAATCTGCTGATTAATCTGACCTTTCTGACCACGAGTCATCTCCTTTTTTTTTTCTCCGTCCATTTTCTCAGCTGGTCCTTCCGGGTCAGGGAAATAATGCGGGTAATGTAAATGCCAGTTCACATATCTATAATTGACGGGGTATTTTATGTAACTATCCGAAAGAGGGTTACAATGTGCCCTTTGGCGGTAAAACTTTTTACAGGGCATTTTATGCTTTTTCATTTTTTCCCACTTACGTGAACTTTGTATTTATGTTAACTTGTTAATTTTTTTGTATTTTTGTTAACTTGTTAATTTTTTTATATTTTTTCTGACTCGTTCATTTTTTCTTTTCTTTTTTTTTTTTTTTTTTTTTTTTTTTTTTTTTTTCCTTAAGAAGATAGCTTTAAGAACAACTCTTTATTATGAAGTTATCACAGATTTCTTTATTTTTTTTTCACATGCAAAATGTAGGGTATTATACTACTTTTAGCATTAAAAATATTTAATCTGTGTACATAATCGTCCTTTTTTAAGTAAGCACATTTGCGCCATTTAACTTGGACGTAATAAAACTGTCATGTGCACGTTAGTAAAAATATATAGAAGTGTATATATGCATGTGTATGTATACATATGTTTGTTTATCTATGTGCATGTTTGTATATGCATATAGAGAGAGCTGAGATCTCTCACCAAGCGGCGTTATTAAAAATTCGTTAAAAGGATACTATAACAATTTCGTTAACTTAAAATAAAATAATAATATAAATTTTTATATACATATAAAACAACATAATAATAAAGTGCATAATAATAAAATGAAGTGAATAATGTAACCTAAATTTAAGAGTACAGGAGATTCCAGGTTAATATCTCAGGGGGACTAAACAAAATAATATTCTTTACTTAAAAATAATAAAAAAAAAGGAGGCCTCAAGTTTTATAATCCTATATCGGTTAATTGTACTATATTTGTTTAAAATATAGCAGAGAAAACAGAACTAAACAAAATATGGAAAAATAAATTAAAACAAATTATGCAAAACAAAGCAAATGGCAAAACAAAACAAAACAAAACAAATGATGGCAAAACAAAACAAATAATGGCAAAACAAAACAAATAATGGCAAAACAAAACAAATAATGGCAAAACAAAACAAATAATGGCAAAACAAAACAAATAATGGCAAAACAAAACAAATAATGGCAAAACAAAATAAATCATATATATATGTGACAAAATATAAACAAACAAAATATATCAAGGCACGGAGAAGATTAATTTGACGACATGAAATACGCTGAACGGTATGCCAAATATATGTAATAACAACAATAAATATGAATGTGCATGTTTTGAATACTGAGAAAAAACTTCAATAAATTTTATTTGGTTTAATACTCATTTAGTGGAAATCAATGAATTGTGCAAATATGTAATTAAAAATCTCATCATTAAATATGTTAACCATTAATTATCTTATATATAATAGCCTCTTAATGTTCATTTATTTTTGTATTGTCAAAAGTATTTATGGAATGCATATCATTGCATTATAAGTGCTTATGTTTAGCACATATATGTATCAAGCTACAGACAGGGGAACAACATATTTCTCCCTTCCCCACCACCAAATTGCATTTTGTAACTGAAGTGATATATATATATATATTAATACTTGTTCATTTGAATTATAAACTTTGTATTTTTAATTTTTTTTCCCCCACGTGCGTAAGGATATTAAACGTATAATTCTTTTTTCTCTTATAGCATATTATAAATAATGTGGAAAAAGATATTCCAAATTTTTGTATTTTTCATTTTTTTCAATGGCATTTCACTCATATTGTGTAGAAAAATATGCAACGTTGTACAGTTTGGGTCCTACACATTATCATTAAACAAAGAAAATAAAAAATATTTCAAATATGAAGTAAGCTGACTATAAGTAAAAATGAAAAGTTTTACATAGAAAAAAACTAATATTGCTTACATATATTTTTTTTTTATCTCAAATTTTTTTTTTTTTTTCCGCCTAGGTAGTTGGCATAATAGACCCTTTTGACAGAAACAAAATATTGTGGAGTAGAAAAAAAAGAAACAGAAAATTCGATTTGAATCCTTTTAAAAATATATATGATCGTTTTTTTTGCAATATTAATGATTATGTTTATGTAACAAATAGGGATCAGTTCATTTTTCGTATCTTTCACATAAATCTAAAGGTATATTTTTGTGCATGATGAGTGTGTACCAAGAGTATCATGCGTACGATACTTGTCCTGCACACACATACGTATACTCCTCCCTTATGCATACACCCACATAACATAGCTTATTAGTGTACCAAATTAAGGCAAAAGCTTCTCGACATTTAAAAGAAAAAGTGAATGACGCTATTTGATATTATATGAAGTTACGAGTAAAACAGCTATGAATGATTTGTTATCGATAATTTAATTCTCTTTATTTCTCTGATTTTTCTTTTCTTATCATATCTTTTCATATAATATCTTATCTCTTTTTTTTTTTTTTTTTTTGCCGTTTTTAGAACACTATTAAATATATGTTAAAGTATAAAATTATACGCGGTAAAATGAAGGGCGGAAAAAACGGCGAAAATACCATTTTGTGCTTAAAAGAAACGAGCAAATTGTATCGATTCTTGAACAACATTAACATTTAGACCAAAGGAGGTGGAGTAAAAGAATAATTAGAATTGGTATGCAAATTCAAACGCAAATACAAATATTATATGAAAAAGGTGTAGTATAGAAGAAAATGCAAAATTCATAGTATAAAAGGATATAATTGTATCACCTCTACTTTAGATAATTGTGCACATTCACCTGTTCTGTTTTTGTGTACATTTTTTAGTTAACCCCTTGTTTCGTCTCGTTTCATTTCTTTACGTTTCGTTTTGTTTTTCCCATTTTTAGTATGCTATGGCATACCATAGTACTATATATTATTTTGTTACCTTCTTTATTTACAACACGCATAAGCTTGTGCAAAACGAAAAAAAATAAAAAAAATAAACACTAAGAATATTTTTTTTTTTTTTTTATGTAAGGATTAAATAACCCATTATTGCAAGTTTGAAAGTTTTGTTTCATTGCGAAAGAAAAGATACACATCCATTTTTATTTTGTTTCGTTTTGTTTTATCATGATTTATTTTATTTATTTTTTTTATTTATTTATTTTATTTATTTATTTATTTTTTTTATTTATTTTTTTTATTTATTTATTTTTTGTTTTATTTATTTATTTTATTTTATTTTTTTTTTTTTTTTATTTTATTCTTTCTGTTTTGTTTTATTTTGTTTTGCTTTTTTTGTTTTGTTTTATTCTGTTAATACTTCCAAGTTAGTGTGCTTTAAAATAGAACAAATAAGGGGAAAAAGAAGTTATAGTATTATGTGTGTTACTAATTAACAAAAAATGGTAATTAAGTTTTTTTTTATTTTATGTTTATCCTTGTTTTTTCTTTTTTGTAATACAAATACTCAATATCCCTACGCGCATCATGGCATTTTAAACATAGACTCAGATAATATTCAAGACGTGTTTAACACAAATGAGCATTGTCTTATAAAATTGTAATGGAGCAGAGAAATATAAAATAAAATTTAAGTGAAATATGAAAGTTATCTTGTTACAATTCTCATATGCTTTTATTTATCATTTCCTCGGGCTGGTGTTTACATTTACATATTTGTTTTTGCCTAGGACTGCCTATACCTTTGCTGTGACGTTTGCGTTTAATTGTTTATTTGTTTATATGTTTATTTGTTTATATGTTTATTTGTTTATATGTTTATTTGTTTATATGTTTATTTGTTTATATGTTTATTTGTTTATATGTTTATTTGTTTATATGTTTATTTGTTTATATGTTTATTTGTTTATATGTTTATATGTTTATTTGTTTATATGTTTATTTGTTTATATGTTTATTTGTTTATATGTTTATTTGTTTATATGTTTATTTGTTTATATGTTTATATGTTTATTTGTTTATATGTTTATTTGTTTATATGTTTATTTGTTTATATGTTTATTTGTTTATATGTTTATTTGTTTATATGTTTATATGTTTATTTGTTTATATGTTTATTTGTTTATATGTTTATTTGTTTATATGTTTATTTGTTTATATGTTTATTTGTTTATATGTTTATATGTTTATTTGTTTATATGTTTATTTGTTTATATGTTTATTTGTTTATATGTTTATTTGTTTATATGTTTATTTGTTTATATGTTTATTTGTTTATATGTTTATTTGTTTATATATTTATTTATTTATTTGTTTGTATATTTATTTGTTTATTTATTTGTTTATTTTTTTTTTTTTTTTTGATTTTTCTCTCTTCCCCCCAACAACTGAAGCTATGCACCACAATGTGTACACTGCAAGCGTATATGGAATAAAATTGTAAATTTAAAAAGTACGATACAGAATGATGATAAAAAAAAAGTATTCTTTGGCCAAGTAAGTTTTAAACGAACATATAGAGTGGTATAATTACATATTTGGAAAAATACAGGATAGATAACATATTAATACATTTCTCTCCTGCAACACATGTACGTATACATGTATTACACGCGTGTATTTTTATGTGCACACGTACTCATTTACCTCCTTACAAATAAAATGCGAATATTCAAAAATCATATATAACTGTTCAGGTAAATTGTGGTGATACGAAAGGGAAATTTATCTGCCAAAAGTACGACGTCTTAAGAGTACCACAATTAAAAATGTAAATTGAAAAAAAAAAAAACAAAGTAAAAAAGTATTATTTTTATATTTATTTTGATTTTATTATTACTTTTTTATTATTTTATTCTTATTTTATTTTAATTTTATTCATATTTTATTCTTATTTAATTCATATTTTATTCTTATTTTATTCATATTTTATTCTTATTTTATTCATATTTTATTCTTATTTTATTCTTAATTTTATGTGGCATCATTCTATTGTTTCGTCAACTTATGAACTGCTTATATAGTTGTCTATTCGTATTTCCTCATTACAGGTTTAAAGGAAGTGAACTGGTCTCAACTTACTCAAATAACATAAATGATGAAAATTTTGTAAAAAAATGGATATATTATGTTACCACGTAAGATAAAGGAATAACCAAATTTTATAAGAAACGATAGCAGAAGTTGTCTAACTTTTTTTTGTTTTTTCGTTTTTTCGTTTTTTCTTATTTTTTGAACATACAATTTGTCAATACTGCAACTTTAATATTCATCTCATTTTTACCTTACGTAATCATATTCTTTGTATATTTCCTTAACCATTCATACTATTTTTCAATTTTGTGCTTTAAAAAAAAACAGCCCTATTTTTTTAGGTGTACATTCGGAAAAAGAATTGAGCGCTTACATAACAGATGATAATCTCTTTCTAACGTGTTCAGAAAATTTAAGTGTTATAAATATATATAAAGAAGAAAAAATAAAATAATAAAAAAAAATTGTAAATAATGTAAAATAAAATATATCAAAACGTATAACAACACATAACAAAGAATAACATAGCATAACATAGCATAACAAAACATAGTATTAAGGAAAACATAGGATGTTAATAGATTGCATGAACAAGCAATAATTTTTAAAGATGCGAACATAAAACTTTTTTTTAATTCAAATTTCGACAAAAAAACAAAAATAGTACATAAATAATTAAATATATAGATAATTAAATGCATAGATAATTAAATATATAGATAATTAAATACATAAATAATTAAATAAATAAATATGTTTTATTAGGATGATTTAATTGAGGTAGCTAAATTATATTACGATGAACACTACTTTATCAACATTAAGAATCAAGTAAAACTGAAATAAATAAATGTGCTTTAACGAAATGGTACAATATACGTACATACATATGACTACATTTTTTTTGATTTCACATTTAGAATCTGTGCGACAAGTTAAATATCAAGACTAGCCAATTGCACGTTAAGGGATTATATGAGCATGATGCCTATAACCTTGATAAAATAGTATATATAGAACTGTATTCAAATGTGAAGGATGTTGCATAAATAACCACTCACACAAGTCTTCCTTTTTTTTTTTTTTTCTCTTTTTTTTTTTTTCATCTTGAGGTTTAGCAAACATTGACAACAAAATTAAGAGAACGTATTACTTGTAACAGACCTATATATAAAATTTTTATCGTTTGTCATTTATGATAAATTATTTATAGGAATTTGAACCATTAAAAACATTTGTTAATAAAAATAGATTTCCTTTAGTTAATAAAGTTGATCATCATAATTTTTTTAATCTAAGGAGCAGTGGTATATATTAATACATTAATTTACACAAGGTGTATAATGAACAAATTTGATGAGGTGCTAATATTCCATTTCAGAGCTTGGATAATTGCAATTGCTGGTTAGTGATATACATATATATACACGGGCATTATTTATTTTTTTTTTTTAAAGGAAATAATTTAATATTACTACTTCTGGACTTGCAAAGAGAGGTTGATGTAGTAATTTCAATATTTACCGAATATGCTAAAAGGTAATAAAAACATTAAAAAGATTCTTCATTAAAAAAAATTTATTTTTTTAGGTTTAGCTAGTTACTTATTCGGCATTATACAACATGTTAGTATTGTTAATACATTGATTGCATTCGTTTAATATAGTATGTTTTCTTTTCTTTTTCTTTTTTCTTTTTTTATGTACCACTGAAGGCACAAAAACTTGAAGGAATTTATTTTTGCATATATAGATGGAAAATACTATGAAGAAGTGAGCATTTTAGAAATTGCCATAATGTTTTGTTATGAACAAAATAAAAAGCGGTTTACCTTGTACATACATATATACATGCATATATGCGTACTTATGTACATAAATATGAAATTCATAAATACGGAATTGCGTAAATACGGAAACGCATAAATACTTACATGTGTACATACTTATACACATACATATATGCATATAGTATATATCTGCAAACATCCATTGAAAGCACGTGGACATAAAACTGAATTTTGTGTAAAAAAGAATTTAGAGTTGTATGGAACTGATTCAAGAAAATATCCTCAAATAATTGTATTTAGCAAACGTCCGCATGTAAGCATTTTCATTATTTTATATTTTATTTTTATCATTATTATTATTTTTTTTTTTTTTTTATTTATTATTTTTTTTGCTGTTATTAGTTTTTTTATTATTATTATCTTTTTTCACTATTATTATTTTTTTTTATTTTAATTACTTATTAACGTGTTACATCTTTCCAGTATTTTAAGCAATTATATGAACAAGTGCATATTTATTCTTTTTAGGAATATTATTTCGAAGATTATTTTAATTTAGATAACTTGGATAGTATAATAGGTAAAAGAGAGTAAATAGAAATTTATTCTTTTGAAATGGAATAAAATAAAAAGAAAGATGTAACCGTTTGTTTGCACGATCGTTTGTATAAACTTCATATTCTCTTAATCTTTATCTTTATCTTTATCTTTATCTTTATCTTTTTTTCTTTTTTTTTTTTTGTAGAGGACCTACAGAACGAAAGAATTAACACTAAAGCAGAAGAATTCACTAAATCGAAAATGTAATTAATAAATTCATAAACAAGAGTACCAGATAATATCATCGCACCTAATAAGTTTGCATTAGACAGACGCTCATATATATGCACGTATGTGTATGTATGTCTTTGTATATACTGGTAACACATAGTACTCTCTTCATTTCATCCCCACCTTTTCTTAGATATCTGATACAACTAAAAAAGCATATGCGTTATATTTTCCATAAAGCATTTAAAACAGATATTATTTCTTTTATAGGTTTTTTATGCTCCGTTGTTATGGTATAATATATATTACAACTATACATTCTTCATAGGAAATGTTTATTATATATTATATAATAGAATAAAAAATTGCTTTGTTTAGTTGTGTTCTGTTCTCTTCTGTTTCGCTTTATTGTTTTATCAATTCACTGTCTCCTTCTCTTTGTATATTCTATAGGTAATATTCACATGTATCTTAATGGCACATACAATTTATAGGATAATTAGTCAGCAAGGAGTGAAACATCACTCACAGTGAGGGATAAAAAAAAAAAAAAAAAGTTGAACAAGAAGAGTTAGATAAACATGAGGAGAAACAGGCTAAAAATAAAAGCCAAAACAAAGTAAAAGTTAATATTGATAAATATATTTATTTCTAAATGAAAAAAAAAAAGAAAAAAAAGTAACACTGCTGATATTTTTTTTTTTTTGTTGTTCTACAATATGAAATATAAACGTATTAAATTTATAGCTTAATTCATTTTATTATATCTCTCATGCACGAAATTATAAATTGCTGTTATATAGATGGATACAAATGATTTATAAATACTAATCCTTTTTCTTTTATTCTTCTTTTACCTTATTTTCTTTAGTTAAGAGTAAAAGCAAAATTTATAATTCTTCCTACTTTAAAAAAATATGTTATTTTATCATGATCTTGTTTACTTTTTTTTTTTTTTTTTTTCTATTCAACATTAATAATGTTTTATTATTGTAATGTTCTTTTTGTTCTGTTGAATAACTCTTATCTTTGAGTGAAATATAAAGAAAAAAGAAAAGAAAAAAAATGTACCATGTACCATGTACCAAGTAACAGGTAACAGGTAAAAAAAAAGGTTGTAACGAAAAAAGCGAAATGGACAAATCACATAGGCGAAGCTAATGAAATTTTTATTTTCTTTCTCCTTATAGATATATACAAGCTTACAACAATACTGATAAAAAAATGCTTATAATATATATATATATATATATATATATAAAATAATATGAAAAAAATTAAAAATTTCTTTCTTAGTAAATTGTAAAATCAAAAAATAGCTAAATTTATACTAAATGATAGAAAGGGAAAAGCCGTTTTTTTAAAATTTAAAACAAACATCAATTATAAATACGTATTTATTATATTTTACTTCTAACGTGTTAAACGCAATGTTACATAAGAAGTAATATTTGGCAATACTAGGTTCATTAATAAAAAAATAAACTAAAAAATAAGATACTAGATCGAAGTATGCATATATAAACATATGAATATACGAACATAAGAACATAATAACATACGAACATATAAGCATATTTACATGTATAAATAATTACTAATTAGATAAATAAATATAACAATTCCATATACATATCTTACACGTACTACATTACAAATTTTATGGTTGACACAGGAATAACAGCTACATTTATGTATATGCATATATTTATATATATATATATGTATATATATATGTATATATATATGTATATTAAAAATATATATATACATGTACATATTATATATATAAATTAAAAATATATATATGCAAATAAATTATATGCATATGTATATTATTAATATATATATGCATAACCTCCTTATTGCATGCGTAAAAAATTATTAGGCTAACAAAATATATAGTAGTAAAAATAAAAAGAAATTAATAATTGCTGTAGTACAAAAAACTCAGTAAGGAAAGGATGGAAGAAGTCCTGTAACCAGATTAGTCTAGAAAATGTAAATTCTTTTAATAAAAATGGTAATATATATATATATATATACATTCATACGAACATATATTTATATATATATATATATATTTTTATTTGAAGAACAAATTTTAATGAAGTGAATTTTTTAGTTTTTTAAAAAAAAATTGTAAAGGGAAAAAATAAATATGTATAAATTTTGCGCTTCAAAATTTTTATTTTTTATATATAGGGATTAACACTTTAATAAAAGCTTAAAAAAAATTAAAAAAAAAAAAATAGAAGGAAAAAAAAATAAGGAATAAATAAGGGAAAAAAAATTGAAAAAAATAAGGATATATAAATAAAAAAAGAATTAATTTTTAGAGGGAAAAACATATCATACTTTTATTATTTCTGACTGTTATATATTTGCCCCTTTTTTCTTTTTTGCTTTTAAATTATTTAAAATTTTTTTTTATAAATTTTTTAATATAATAGTATTCCAATTATAATAGAGTTCTAGTTTATACAGATATATATATATATATATACGTGTATATAGACATATATATATATATATATATGCACCATACATAATACTCGCCACTGTTGAAATATTTTTTTTTTACGAGTTTTTGAATATCGAAAATATATAAGTAATTAGAAATTGAAATCCTTTAAAAAGGGACTTTAAGAATTCGAAATTATTCTTATGATAAATTACACATAAATCTTAATTTTTGTATACATAGATATAATCGCATTTTTTACATGTACAAAAACGTACATACATACGTAGATAAATATATAATATAAAAAAGCCTTAGTCCTTGAACAGATATAACAATACTTATCTCCACACATAAATCAAGAACAATGAATGAAAGTACAAATGACAAGAATGATTTTATGACAGACAAGGTTTTATCATATAAACCATCCAAGGAGGAAATTAAATATGTAAACATATGCATTTGCATATAAATATATATATAATATGTGTTATACATATGTATATAGATATACATATATATTCGTATATGTACATATATTATATAATAAGAAAAAAAAAAAAAAAATACCTCTTTAAATTAAGCTTGATTTGTTATATATTAATGTACATTAAATACAAAGAACTCGTATTGCATTTTGTATGATTTATTATTTCTATTATTATTTCTATTATTATTTCTATTATTATTTCTATTATTATTTCTATTATTATTTCTATTATTATTTCTATTATTATTGCTGTTGTTATTGCTGTTGTTATTGCTGTTGTTATTTCTATTATTATTGCAATTGCTATTATTATTTTTTTTTTCCCCATTTCCCATTTTTAGTATCATAATAATAAACAGAAAAGTATAAGATATATATTCTGCAATCAAGAATTAGATGATTATGAAAAGGAAAAAATAAAAGAGCTAAAAGATTTTGTCAATAATTTAAAGCAAAAAGAGTGGGAACAAAAAAAAGTGGAGGAAGGAAAGGAAAAAGCAGAAACGTACGAGTCTCTATTTGCTGATACTGTATTTAATGATGACAATTACGTACTAAGATTTTTACAAGGGTTAGTATATATATATATATATATATATATGTGTATATGTATATTTGTGGAAAAAGTTGAATATTTCAGTGTATCAAAAAACGCACACATGTTATATGTATGCACCATGTATACACGTAATACCTTAATGGATGTAATTTACCTGACATTGCATATGTTTATGAAAAATATGTACTATATTTCTGTACTTACGTACTTATGCACATTTTTTTTTTTTTTTTTTTTTTTTTTTTTCTTTTGCGTACTAATAATAGAAATGAGTACAATTTTGAAAAATGTTATTATGATATGGTAAGACACTTGGAATGGAGAAAAGAAAATCTTCCAGTGAAATACGAGGACGTTAAGGATATATTAGTAATTAAAAGAAAAAAAATAATAAAATTGGGGATATGAGAAATTGAGAAAATGAACTTCTCTCTACATGAACTGCTAACTAAGAGAACATATAGGCATTTGAACAAAATAACTAGCTGAACGATATAAATAAAAAATATTATTTCTCTACTTTGATTTTTATACGTTTCATCTTTTATTTTTTATTGCAGAATAATGGCTATATCTACGTTCATGGAAGGGATAAACAAATGCACCCTATAATTGTTATCAACTGCAAAAATTTTATTACAGCAAATGCTGTAAGTAGATAAGTAAAAGTGTGAACATATGTGTGTGTAGGCGTTTGTTTATATATATGTACATATACATGTTTATATGCACGTGTTTATAAATTAAATATGTGCATTTTGAACTGTTTTCAATTTATATAATATTGTTATCTGTAGACATATGCATATACATATTTACCATATATTGTGTATTGTTCATCGTGTATTGTTCATCGTGTATTGTTTATTGTATATTGTCTATTGTGTACTTTATATTGTTTATTATTTTTTTTTTTTTTTCATTGCAGAAAGACGTTTTAAAGGTAGTGTACTACTGGCTGGGTAATTCTACGATTACATCTTATTTATTTAATTATATTTTGGTTACTTGTTAATACGTATTACATTTCTTTGGATACATTAACATATTTTACTGTTCCCCTTACGTTTTTCGTTTTTTACCCTTTTTTTTTTTTTAATTTATTTTTTCCTTTCGTTTAGGCTTTTTTTTTTTTTTTTTTTTTTTTTTCTTCGTTTCTTACAATTTTTTTTTTCGTATTTCTTTCATTTTTAGAGTACATTATATCGAAACTATTCGTTGAAGGAAAAATTGAACAGTGGCGAGTCATCGTGGACCTAAGTTCCTGTGGTGTTTTAAATATACCTATAGGAACATTAAAGGATATTTCCAGATGCTTAAGTGTAATTATAATATAACAAAATATAATATGTAGTACAAGAAATGAACGAAATTTTTATATCAGCAAAGCTTACTCAAAATAAAATGAAAATAAGAATAGAGTGAAAAGTGTTTTTATTTTCAATTTTAATTTCGTATTCTTATTTTTTATTTTGTATTCTTATATTTATTTCGCATTCTTATGTTTATTTCGCATTCTTATGTTTATTTCGCGTTCTTATGTTTATTTCGCATTCTTATGTTTATTTCGCATTCTTATGTTTATTTCGCATTCTTATGTTTATTTCGCGTTCTTATGTTTATTTCGCATTCTTATGTTTATTTCATATTCTTATTTTTATTTCGTGTTCTCATTTTATTTTGTATTCTTATATTTATTTCGTATTCTTATATTTATTTCGTATTCTTATTTTTACTTTTTATTCTTATTCTTAAACTTATTCTTATTTTATCTTTTTCCCTTTCCAGTGCAATTATAGATCGAGGTTGTCAAAAATGTTAGTACTGAGTGCACCCCTGTTTGTAACTGGAATATGGCATATGCTTAAGTCCATCATACCTGTAACTTGAAAATTGGAAATTTTATAATAACTGAACATTTATTAGTCTCCTTTTTCCTTTTTTCCCAATTTCAATTATGATCATAAAAATTTTTTGCTTAATTTTTTATTTATTTTGTAGGTTGTTACACAGCAAAAAATTACTATATCATCATCGGAAATAGATGTAAGAAAAGACAGAAGTTTAACTTGTTACATAATCCTTTTTTTTTTTTTATTTTACGTATCGAAGAAGTTATTCTTTTCACGTATCATCTTCTTTTTCTCTTTTTTTTTTTATTTTTTTAGAAAAAATTGTTAGATCAAGTCGACGTGGACCAACTAGAAAGTAAGTTTTAGAAAGGTCTTTTTAGACATAACATTACATGAAGCTCAGTATATATAATTTATATGCATATATAATAAGCATATTACATATATGCATGCATATAAGCATATTACATATATATTACACATACATATATGCATGTATATAAGCATATTACATATATACACTTATACTTGTACATATAAAAACATATTATATATATGTGCATATTATGAAAATGTATCCCAAGAATAATGTACATTTATATTTAACTTTTTGCCTTATCATTTTTGTTTTTCTTTTTTCTATTCCCATTTTTAGGAAAATTCGGAGGAACATGCGATAATGCAACCGTGTTTACAGAACCTATTATGCCTTAAGTTTCATTTGTTATAATTTATAGTTTTCCCGTTTTAATTATATATATTTACTCATTTTCATTTCTTTTTTTTTATGATATATATATATATTTGAAAATTTTATTCTCTGTGCATATATTATGATGCATTTCACGTTGCTTCTGTTGCGTTGTGTTACTTTCCTTTTTTTTTTTTAATTTTCTATGTTCTCTTTATAGCTTTATTAAACACGTACGTCAATATATACACATTTATGTACCTATTAGTTATGTGTATATACACATGTATGTACATGCATATTTATATTTAAGTACACTTTGGTGTATATAGTATGTATACATGCTCACATGTGTGTATAACCCCGTTCGTAATTTTGTATTTTTTTATTTTTATTTTCATTTTTTTTTTTTTTTTTTTAAGTTTAATCGTCTAAACGAAAATTGATACTTTAAAATTTTTTTAAGAAACAAAAGCCATTTATATAAATGCATATGCTTATAAATCATTTTAACTTAGAACAAAAAGAAGTTTGATTTTGTGTAAAATAAAAGACAAAAAATATATACATACAAACAGGCAAATGGTTGTGTAATATAATCATGTGTGCACACATACGCATATACATATATATATACATATAAATGTAAATATATATATATATATATATTTATTGATTTATTATACGTATGCATGTTGACATATCTTTTTAAGACATATCCTTTTTAACATTCACAATTGGTTACAATGAAATAGAGGATTATAATTAATAAGGTGTAAAAACGTATATACAAAACATATTACGAAATAATGAAAGTGGGGGAAGTATCCTTTTTTTTTTTTTTTTCCCTACAGTTGGAAAGAATTATCTGAAGGGGGGAAATTCTGTTCATTTTTTCCCTAATTCTTTTACCAAATATTTTGCTCACATTTCATCTCATTTTTTCATAGATCTTGGTCAAAAAACACGTGATAAAAGAACCGTTCAAGAATAACAAAAGATAAGCCAAAAAAAAAGCAAGAAGAAAAGAAAAATATATGTAACACGAAATAACAAAAATATTTTTTTTGTCTTAACAAAGCAGTAAACTTTTTTTTCCCCCTAAAAAATAGCCTTACGGGATACGTTAATTTACTATCTTCATTTTGCTCGTTGCCCATATATTTGTGCATGTACTCTGAATTATGTACATGTGTAATAAAAAAAAAAAAAAAAATTTATAATTCCTTTTACATAACAAAATAAATGCATAAATAGGTTAGCTGCACAAAATCGCTAAATTATTTACTATATGTTATATGTCCTACATAAGGCTTAAATGGTTTGCAGTACACACGAGGTACACTACACGACTTCACACTGAGAAATTTTTACCGTTTACTACTTTTCTGCTAATACAACAGCTCATTAAGTTCTCAAATTTACATAAAAGCGAAATGTTTTTATAAATACTTAAAAATGGTAGAACTTATTATCAATGATAAAAACACACGGTAGATATTTTTACCTTTCGTACACTTTATCAAGTTACCCATTTCAGTCTCTTTGTCTTTTTGTTCGTATTTATTTTTGTCTTTTTCTTCGTCTTTATTTTTGTCTTTTTCTTCGTATTTATTTTTGTCTTTTTCTTCGTCTTTATTTTTGTCTTTTACTTCGTCTTTATTTTTGTCTTTTACTTCGTCTTTATTTTTGTCTTTTACTTCGTCTTTATTTTTGTCTTTTACTTCGTCTCTATCTTTGTCTTTTTCTTCGTCTTTATCTTTGTCTTTTTCTTCTTCTTTATATTTGTTTTTATCTTTGACTTTGGCTTTTTCCTTTTCTTCTAAAATGGGACAAATAATAGTTCACTTATCTGACGTTACACTTTTTTTTTTTTTTTCGATCTATTATGCTTCGAATAATAGCCTTATTATTTTATTTTTTTATAAACTATTTCGTTTACCAGTAATATTTTTATTTTATATTTTTTTTTTTTTTTTCCGAGCTATTAAGCTGTCAACAATAGCCTCATTTTCTTTTCTTTTTTTTATATTTACCTTACCTTTATTTATATTTTCATTTTCAATGTTTATATTTGTAGTACAAAAATTGGTCGATTCTTCTTCTGTATCTTTTAAATTTAGACATGTTACTAATTCTTTTCTTTTTTTTTCTAGCCGATTATTTATTAATGAAATGTCATAAGAGGAGTAACTCATACAATTATTCAAGAGCTCTTTTTTCAAATGATCTTCTCCTCCTTTGCTCTTATGAAAATTTGATACGCTTTCAGAATTCGTACTAGCGGTAACAGTATCATGAGATTTGCAAGCTTTTACCTTATCTGTTTCAAAAATATTTAAATTGGCTACATTTTCCAAACTGGTTATATTTTCCAAATTTACTGCATTTTCTAAACTGGTCATATAAGCACAGTCGGAATTTTGAACATGATCCCCCCTAGGGCTTGTACTTTCTGTTCTGATTTGTGTGTGTCCCACTTTCTCATCCCTTAACATAGAAATCTTAGCCTTCCTCTGATCTTGATTTTGTCTATTTGTGCTATATATATCTCCTATAGATATGCATTCATCAATTATGTCTAATACTGTAAAATTTTTTTGTTCTTTCTTTCTATTTATTACTGTTTTTAGTATTTGATCTAAATCTTTACTATTTTTTTTATATTCACATTCCTCGTCGTTACCCTCTTCTAAATTTTCGTATGTTCTTACAAGGCTACTATCATCACTTTCCGATTTGTCTGAAGTCATGTCTACATTTGATTTATCACTTAAGTTAACAATATTTTTAATATTACTTAAATTGTTTTTTATTTTGTATATGCTGTTGTTTATAATACGTACACTCTTGTTGATGGAGGAGGTACAAGTAGCATCATCGTCGTTACAGTTATTGTAATAAGAACCATCGTTATAAGAGAGATCATCATCATCATCGTCATCATTTTCATCATCATCATTTTCATTATTATCATTTTCATCATTATCATTTTCATCATTATCATTTTCATCATCATCATTTTCATCATTATCATTTTCATCATTATCATTTTCATCATTATCATTTTCATCATTATCATTTTCATCATTATCATTTTCACCATCATCATTTTCACCATCATCATTTTCACCATCATCATTTTCACCATCATCATTTTCGCCATCATCATTATTATCGTTTACATAAATTTTGTCTGTTGCAGTTTTTGCATAATCATCATTTAGAAATAATATGTTTTTATCGTCCTTGTTGAAACTGCTATAATGTATATCATCTACCTTCACACCATCTGCTTTATTGTGGTCCACCAGGTCATCTTTCACGGTTGCATTATTACTTACAATGTTTATATTCCTAAAGCTTTTCCTTGCGTGTGCATTTTCATAATTTCCTTCCTCTTGGTCATTATTACTTACACACAATATTTTCTTGTATGTTTTTTCCCCCAAAGTAATCTTCTTTTCGTCATATGGGACTCCCAATTTTTCTGTTTCAACCTCATTTTTTTCTTCCAATGTGAATGGAGGATGTTTTTCATTACCATTATGCTGCAACTTCATCAAGGTGTTTTGCAGCGTGAATATAACTAATACAAGTTTAAAAAGGGTAAAAGAAAAATAAAGAAGCTAAATGAAACGAAAAAACCCTCGATTCTAATTAGAGTTAACTAAAATGGCTCAGACTAAACAGCTGAACAGTTAATGAGATATTGGGGCTATAAAATGGGAAAGTAAAATAAAAGGATAAAAAATGAAGACGCGCATAATGGTCTAGTTATATAACATAAAAATAACAAAAGAGCTTTTTAATTTTTTGTTTACATTCATTTTTTTCCACATATGGATATGCAGTAAAAAGGGGGCATGTATATGTATTTTATAAATATATATACATGAATATATTTGTATATATTCATACGTATATATATATTCATATATATATACTATAAAGATAATTTTGACAAAAACACGTAAAAATAAATATAAACTTGTGAAAAAAAAATTTATGGGTAAACTAACTCCCCTTTAATATGAATGGGTAAAAGATAGAGACACATATAGGCCCCACAAGCGCATGTAAAAGGTCAAGTATAAACCATAAAAATAGCATATGGCATGTGTTAAATGGTATGTGTTATGTGTTATGTGTTATGCGTTATGTGTTATATGTTAAATATAATTAGTATAGGAACCATTTAAAGAAAGAAAAAAATAATTTTGGACAGCTTTTTCATAATTAAACAGTATAATTAATTAATAATAAATGCGTACAAATGGTGCAATTTTTTTTTTTTTTTTTTTTTCTCTTCAAAATACATCATCAAATGATCAAATGTAGAGTATAATCTTGGATAAGGGACGCATATAAAGCTGAGTGTGTATGGGGTAATAAAAAAGGAAGACAGGAAAAAAAAAATGAAAAAAATAATAAATTAAAAAAAAGAGAAGCAAAATAAATTAAAAAAAAGAGAAAAAATATATATTAAAAAAAAGAAAAGCAAAATAAATTACAAAAAAGAGAAAAAATATATATTAAAAAAAAGAAAAGCAAAATAAATTACAAAAAAGAGAAAAAATATATATTAAAAAAAAGAAAAGCAAAATAAATTACAAAAAAGAGAAAAAATATATATTAAAAAAAAAAAAAAAAGCAAAATAAATTACAAAAAAGAGAAAAACAATATATTAAAAAAAAGAGAAAAAAAATATATTAAAAAAAAGAAAAGCAAAATAAATTAAAAGAAAAAAAAAAAAAAAAAATGCTTCGTACTCCTCGCGGAAAGCGCAAGGACCCATATATATTAAAAATCCTCATTCTTACTAGCATCTATGATGGTAAGTATTCTATTATATGAATTGTCTAGAAACGTTAATATAGGAGAAGAGGCATACTTTGGCATATGCTCATAAGCCGACTTTAAATTTTTATATGTATATTCGAAAGTGTATTTTTCCACAGAAGGTATTGTACATGGATTCCCAGATTTATCTTCATATTTACATGTGCTGTCGTCTTTGTTTTTCCCATTCATGTGATCATTCTGCTTTGTGCTACTACTACTACTACAATTATTATTACTAATACCCTGCTCTGTGTTTGTCATATTTCTTGGAGTATTTAGGTGCTCATAGTTTTTTTTTTCGATTCCAATATTTGCATTCTGATTAGAATAATCCCCCAAATTTTGGTCATCTCCTTGTTCATTTTTTTTTGCCTCTATCTTCTCGTCATATATAACACTAGGTTGATAAGGCTCCTCGTCATTATTTTTTACATTTTTTAAATTTATATAATTTTCACGTAAATATATGTTTTCATAAAAATATTTTCTTTCATGTTCTTTTCTTTTATTTTGTAAACTAATTGGAGCTAAATCTGATGAATCCATTTGAGCTAGGTCACTACAACTAATTGTTCCATTTAGTATTTTTTTCCTCAATTCGGAATTATCTTTTCTTAGTAAATTACTACATATAGAAAATAGCTTCATTTTAATATCCATCTTATTATTATATGTTTGTATTACTTGCTCTACTATATTTTTACTGATCATTGTTGTATCTGCATCCATGTTTTCCTTATCTAAGCACTGTTTTATTTTATCAATTACTTTTGTATATTTCGTTATACTTCTACTTCCTACATCCTCGTCATTGCACTGTGTATCCTTTTCATCCAAGTCCTCAACTAATTTTTTATATTCCTCGTCTTTTCTTTCTCTACGCAATCTTTCATAAACATTGTTCCCGCTGCTGACGGCCATGTTGTTCCCACTGCTGACTGTATTGCTTCCACTACTAACCGTGTTATTGCCACTGCTGGCCATGTTATTATCCTCACTTACATTTTTCCCTTTTACAGAAATTATTTTTTTCGTCCTAGAATTTTCATTTTTCTTTTGTGGTTTTCCTTTTTTTTTCCTCTTTTTTCTTTTTTTTCTACTAGATGTATATTCATCAATGTAAAATCCCGAGTCACCACTATATACTTCTTCATTTAGTATTTGTTTTTCTTCCACAATATCCTCATCTGTATTATCTTTTAAATCTTCATTAAAGGAATACTCATCCTCGCTTTCATTCGGTAAGCACTTTTCATCGAACAATTCATCGTCCTCCTCTTTTTTTTTTTTTTTTCTTTTCTTTCCTCGGCATCTTTTGCTATCCCTTTTGTTGTTGGTTTTCTCAAAGACATTTGTTCCACTATTTGTAGCTGCACACCCAGGAATATGATATCCACCATTCTGAGTGCATTGACAATTTGTATTAATTCCTTTCTCATCATTTTTTGCAACATCAAAAATTTCAACAATTTCGTTATTACTATTTGCACCTGTACAACTGTCAATCAGGGTTTTACCCTCCTCGTTCACCTTCTTTCTTTTTTTTCTTTTTTTTTTACTTTCATTTGCAAGATATCGTGAATGCTGGACTAAACTTTTTATCATTTCTTCAGTTCCACTTTCCTTCCTCCCTTTTTTTGATTTATTTGGGAATAATGCACTTTTATTATTGTTCCTTTTTTTCTCACCTTCTTTCTCTGCCTTTATGTTATTGTTACTTCTTTTTTTTTTTTTATTAGAAGAAGGGGTGGCATATTTTCTGTTACCGGGTACTAGCGTATGGTCACTCGCACGCTTTTCACTACTACTACAGTAACTGATACTGCTACTACTACTGCTACTTGTACTACTACTGGTACTGCTACTTTCACTACTACTACTGTTGTTACTGCTACTTCTACCGCTGCTGCCAACACGATCATGTTTAACAATAATAGGCAAGTGTTCCCCTAATTTTGTGCTTTTTTTTTTATTTGTTTCACACATGGGAGATATAATTTTTTTTTTTCTTGCTTGTGCAGGTGAATTTTTCACTTTTTCATTTAAAGTTATTTTATTTTTCTGAACAGTTAATAATAAAACTTCTTCTTTTGTTACATCATATAAGGAGAAAAAGGGAATATCAAGGTGGAAGATATTTTTTATATATTCATTATATAAAACAAAATTATGGTTAAATGAATTTACGATATTACAAAAATAAGAGAAATAATTTATATGTTCATTTAAATTATATACATTATTATGTATGCAATTCATGCATATAAAATATATATCTGTTTGCTTAATTTTTTGTCTTTTTATTTTTATATCATATGATTTTTTATATTTCTGAAAAAATACGTACATTTTATTATTTCCTTCAGAATTATTAGTAGTATCCATATCTTTACTACTCGTAAAAGTAAAAATTTTATGGGCCATTATTATATTAATATCATAATAAATTCTACAGTTAAAACAAAAAAAATACAGAAATTCAAAATTTTTGTACGTTAATACATAATTATTACTTTTGTCATAATAAAAATTAGAGTTATCCCTTATTTTCTCATATAAATTCGCATTAATGTAAAAATTTAAACTTTCGCTATTTCTTCTATTTAGGATAACACAATTTTTTGTTACTTGAGGAATTAATTTTGCATTCTTGCACAGAAAATTCTCATAGTAAAAAACTCTGAACGAGCAGTTTTTCCCCCTTTGTGCTCTCTCCTTCGTCATTCCGTTAAACACAATTTTTTCGTCGTACACACAGGGGGTACTGTTATCACTGTTATTGTTACTGTTACTGAGGCTACTACGACTGCTACTACTACAGTTCGCTTCTTCGTTCAGAATATTCATATTTAGAGCGGGAGTGTCAACTTTTTGCGCGCTTTTTGCATTTTGTGTTGCTTCCGATGAGGACCCATTGCACCGATAAGTGATACCTCCTATTATGTGACTTCCTACCTTTCCATTTAATTCATCAAGGCTATATTTCCCCTTCTCATTACTGGGTTCACTATCACATGCTACTGCTTCATTATCCTTTCCGTTCATAAAAGAAGCAGAGTTGGCACCACTACATTTGTCAGTAGTCCCTACCAAAGGTTTAAAGCGTTTTTCAAAATTGAGCACATCCAGCTGTTTGTTATGCTCGTAACACAAAGGGAAACTATTGAATAAATATATAAATTCGTAAAAATTATAAACATCTATTCGGTTAATTACACTTTTTACATCATTTTTATTATAATATCCTAAACAGGGTAATACATTCCATCTATTCATAAAACATTCAAAACTGTTATATAAGAATTTTTTACATTCATTATTAGTATAAATTAGCTGGCTTATAATATTTATATTACTATCCTGTTTGACGAAATTATAAATTTGTGATATTCTGATTTGGTCATTACCTTCCATAATACTAATAGTATCATATTTTCGTAATTTCCCCAAATGACTTTTAATTTTTTTTTTTTTTTTTTTCTAATGTTTTTTTTATTTTCATCGTATTTTTTGATTATATCAGAATTTTTTAAATTATTTAAATAACTATTCTTTTCGATTTCATTTTTTTCCAAAATGCCTGAAGAAAGTTCAGATGAAGATGATGTTGTTGAGTACGAAGAGTACAAACTAGAGGAAGAAACTGATTCCGATGAAGATGCACAAGAATTTGACGAAGAAACAGACACGTGTGAATTAGAATGATTCTTATTATATATGTTGTGTGTCTTATTATTATTTTCATATGGTACATCCGGATTGGATTGTAAAAGATTAATATTTCTACTATCATCTGTATTATGCTTATCTTTTTTGTTCATTATTATTTCCATTCCGCTAGATAAATTACAATTGGTTACACATGGTTCATTATAACCCCCTTTGCTTTTATATATAGCACATTCACCCACGTCCTGCTTAAGAATTTGATGCGTCTGCGGTTTTCCATGGTGCTCATCCTTTTCAGCCCGTTCATCCTTTGCATCCTTTTCGTCCTTTTTATTCCGTTTCACATAATTCGCTTTGGGATAAGATTCAACATGTAAAATATCATATACTGACGGCTTTTCATTTAACGTGGTATAACAAAAAGAATTTTTGTTTAAATAGCTATACAATTTGCATATATCGTTCAGCCTCATATGGTTATTTACTTTTCTAATATCTAGTTTTGTTAAGTCATAATCAAAAATATTTTTACAATTAATATCAACAAATTGTACATACTCCTCCTCTTCTTCCCGTGCTTTAATTTTTTTACTACTACAAGTATTTTTTTTATTTTCCTCTTTTATCACATTAGTTGTATTATTCATTTTTGCATTGTATGACGTTTTAGAAAAAAAATGAATAAAGGCATCAATTAGAGTAGTACATCTACTCAAACGAACATATATGCATACGTTTTATTTCGGCTCCAACTGACGAAAAAGTAGTAGTCATGTGGGGCATGGCACAGTGACGGAACAGCAGAGAAGAAATAATTTACACTTATACGAATAATATGCTGCTTTTATGGTTATATCTATTTTCCTTAGAAAACAAGAAAAGGAGTTTGTACAAAAATGCAAAAAATACTGTCCGCTATTACGGAAATATTCCTCATTTATATGGAAAATGTACGTATAAATACGTTTTATATGTATATAATATATATATATATATTAATATATATATATATATATATATATATACCCTTATACGTGCCACTTAAAAGAATTTAATAAGAATATTATTATGTTTGTACTGAAACTCGTGCAATGTAATTTCGTCTCTTAACTCCTTTCATTTTAATGAAGGAAAATTCTTTTAATATCAGTTATGTTCCCCTTTTAATTTCATTTTTATTAAAGAATAATGCTGGGGATGCAAAAGTAAATTTTTACTCGTAAAAATAAATTATGTAGATGATTAAAAATAATCATTACTCGTTCGTTTTTTTTTTTTTTTCTTATCTTATAAATATATTACATTATCACATCTTTTATAATATCATATCATTTATAATATTATATCAACCTGTATTATGTATTGAGTATTACGTATTATGTTTTTCTTTTCCTTTTTTTTTTCCTGTTCATTGAGTTGTTCCTTCATCAAAGAAGCCTCACGCATATATATGCATGTTGCTGTTACAGAAAAGCAAGTGAATAGAAATTTAAAAAAAGAAAAAAGAAAATTATATAGGTTAGCTGCCTGCGCTACGTAAATGTAAATTATAGCATTTTTGTTTGTTTGTTTGTTTGTTTGTTTGTTTGTTTGTTTGTTTGTTTTTTTGTTTGTTTGTTTGTTTGTTTTTTTGTTTGTTTGTTTGTTTGTTTGTTTGTTTTTTTGTTTGTTTTTTTGTATGTTTATTTTTTTGCTCTTTTGCTTTTTTTGTTTAATATTTTAAAAATATAAAAATGACAAATTAACAAAATTGTATATTTTTTTGGAGTGATATTTTATTCTGTACAAGTCAGATTTTTTTTTTTTCTTTCTTTTCTGTTTTATATTCTTCGTAGATAAAATGCATATATATATGTATATATGCATAACAGCCGTGCAAAGCTGAACTCCAAGAAGTAGAATGTTTTTATGAGGATATTTTTCCATACAAAATGAAAAATATTTCTTATTATAGTTTAGCTTAATTTAGCATTTCTTTAGCTGCTTGAGTTTAAGTCATATATTTAAGTTGCTCATAACATTGTATCAGTTTTAATATACTTGCTATTTTGTCTTTTTATATGGAGAAAAGAATTTTTTTTTTTTTTTTTTTTTTATTTTATTATTTTTTTTTTCACGTTAGATGATTTCAATATACGAGAATGCATGAAGGGTTTCCCTCAAAAAAAAAAATATTATTCTTGTCATTTCATTTGTGTATATACGCTCAGTTGCATAAGCTTACTCGTATATGCTTCACACATTATATATGTACAGTTAAACCTATTTACAATCGCTTGTACGTATAATCGCACTCGTATGCATTCTCATTTGTAAACCTAGTTATATTCATAATACGGATAAAAAAAGTACGTGGGGGAGAGGGAAGTGCTTCATTTATTTGCCAAGGCTACTATAAAAAGATCGGACCATAATTTTGAATTGAGTTCAAGTAATAATTGTTAACATTGGTAAGAAAGAAAGATAGGTTCATGCAAGTAATAAGGAAAGGGGGAAATGTAACACATAGAAAAAAGGGGCGATAGGAAGCGCATACATACTAGTTGGAAGTGGAACTATCTTTGTCCATATATCGTATACGCATATGTATATGTATATATAAGTATGTGCACATATTTACTTATATGCGACTATATTTACATATATGCGACTATATTTACATATATGCGACTATATTTACATATATGCGACTATATTTACATATATGCGACTATATTTACATATATGCGGCTATATTTACATATATGCGGCTATATTTACATATATGCGGCTATATTTACACATATGCGGCTATATTTACATATATGCGGCTATGTTTACGCATATATGGCTTCCCTTTTTTAAGCATTTATTTTTTTTCCCATTTTGAGGAGTTAAATATGTATGACGAGCATAAAATATGTTTGATTCACTTTTTTGAAAACCTGCATACAGATAGGTAGTATAATTAGCCATGTTTGAAAGAAGCTTTTTTGTTTTTTAAAAAATATAGTTAAGGAAAGGAACACAAAAAAAAAAAAAAAAATTTTTATTTATCACTTATGTGCATACGCCAATTACAAATATGAAGAAGTAATAATGGCGGTTAGAATAAAAAAATAGCAATATACCTTGTATAACTACATAAACAACTTACAAATATGTACATAAATAAATACGTACGTAGATATGCTTGCACGTGTAACTGCCATCCACTGAGTGTACCTCTTCTACAAGGAAGGAAACAAAAAAGAGGTAAAAAGGATAAAGCATTTTGCTTAGACAGTGTGAGTAAATGTTCTTATCTTCAGTTCTTTTAGAAAGTTCTACGTGTTGGTATAATGACAACACTAATGTGGAGGGAAAAAACTAGAAAAAAAAATAAAACTCAACTATACAATCATTGTGTATGGATTGGCTTCTATATCATCTTACACACACAATATGAAGTGGCAACAGCGAAAATGAATGTAGTCATAGTGCTAGTAGTGATAATACCCATAGCGGCAATGTGGTAATAATTAGCGCTTATATATGTATCCCCCCCCTATATACATTATGCACGACACACCTCCCCTGTTCTGATCCCTTTCAAAATTCAAGTCGTTCCAACATCCGTCGCTTCATATATAAACCAAGAAATTTGCATCACCTTCTCTTTGTATATATATGAGTACCTGTTTCAATTTACGTTAATTTTAAAAATATCTTCTAGATTTAATTTTGGTGTTTGCACACTGTGCGATTCGATTATATTATTATAATTTTCACTAGTAATATTTATTAGAAGTATGAAGTCAAGTTTTGGTATTCTTTTTTTTTTTTTTTTTTTTCATCTTTTTCGTCTACTATTATTAAGGTGGAGAATTCTTCGCAGTCGTTTACCAGATCTTTATAAACATCATCCTTGAAATTTATATCTTTTTTAAAATTATTAAAAGCATGATTATAAATCTTCATCATTTTAGTTGCTTCTAGTTCTACATTCGTAGCTAATTCTTTATTAATACAATAAATAGAATAATTAATAAAATTATAATCATCATTATTTGAGCAGTCCATTGAATTGTAATGATGATAAATATAATTATTTTTTTGTTTTTTATTTATATCCATTTTATCCTGGGTACTTGTACGTACTAATAAGTTTTCTATCAAGTCAAATATTCCTGAATTCGCTTCATTGAAGCTGTTATACTTGTTTGTTATTAGTTCCCCTATACTTTCTTGGTTCATTGTCGGTTCAAGCATTTCCTTTATTTTATCGAAGAACCACTCATTTGCCAAGGGAAAAACAGAATTCTCTTTTTCCCGCGTCTGTGGCTGTTCCAGCGATTCTCCCGCTTTGTTCTTGTCTCCAAATTCGTCTATCTCTAGCACATCTTTTTCTACTCCCACGTTATCCTCTACTATTACTCCTTCCGGTTCTACCTCTCTCTCCTCAATTCCCACTTCTACCCCTTGGGAAAAAGCTACTTCTCTTTTCTCATTCGAAGGAAGACTTTCACTGTTTATGTTTAAATTGTATTTATTTGTACCCTCATCACTTGGGTAGTAGTCCGCATATGAGCTCAGGTCACTTAGAAATGGTGATATATTTCTATTTTCTGCACTTAGGTGTATTTCTTTTTTTCTTTCCTTTTCCTTTTTTTTTTCCTTTTCCTTTTCCTTTTCCTTTTTTTTTTCCTTTTCCTTTTCCTTTTCCTTTTTTTTTTCCTTTTCCTTTTCCTTTTCTTTTTTTTTTTCCTTTTCCTTCTTTTCTACTTTTTTTTTTTTTCCTTCTTCTGCTCATCCTCTATTATCTTTTTGTGTCTAACTGAATCATCAGCACTATCATTCACAGTATCCCAAGCAGTTTCGTCGACGGGTTCTTTTACCAGTTCAGCTACTGTTTCGTCAACGAGTTCTTTATCTGAATGCTTCTCACTTTTTGCATTATTATTATCTTCATTATTTTCTTCCTCTTCGTTCTGTTTATCCTTTTAGGGTAAATGAAAAGATATGGGAAATGAGATGTAAATAAAAAGAAATACATGGAGGGGGAGAAAATAAAAAACAAAAAGAATGTGAGAATACAATGTAACAAAAGTAAACGCAAAAAATAAACCAGGTCAAAAGTGTGCGGCTTAAAACTAGACGAGTTTGCATATACGCACAAAACTTAATGAACGCATGTTTTATTAAATTTTTTGTTCATAACTCTGTATATATATATATATAGCTCGAAAGAAAAAAAAAATTAAATTAAAATAAAACAAAATAAAAATAAAACAAAACAAAATAAAAATAAAACAAAACAAAATAAAAATAAAACAAAATAAAAACAAAACAAAATAAAAATAAAACAGAATAAAAATAAAACAGAATAAAATAAAAATAATACAGAATTAAATAAAAATAATACAGAATAAAATAAAATATTTCAGCATGCCTTACATTTATACATTAACCTTTTTTTTTTCTTTTTTCTCTTTTCTTCTTACCGCATATCCTAATATGTTCCAAAGGGTAAAATTGTTGTTCGCTGCCTGAAAAAGGAGCACAGATATGCAATCGCAAATATATATGTAAATGTATATACGCATATATGTATATTTACATATATATACATATGTTTGTGTCTATAAGAAAGAAGATACACATGTGCTAATTTATGAAGAGATTTATATGTTTGATTACACAAAATTAAACTTTTCGCAGTGTAAGAGTGAAAATGAGATGTAAACACTATAAAGGCTAGTATATCTAGCCTGCACTACTTTACACTCCGACGTATGTATAACGGCAAAAAAGGGGATATATCCCGTTTTTTGCATTTTTCCAATTCTCCTATTTTCTCTATTTCTACTTTTCTTGAAGCATGCACATATAAATACACATAAGACGATATATACATGTATACAAGTATTTGCATATTACATTGTCGTTTCCCTGGTCATTGTTGTAGTTAATAAAGTTCCACATTATAACATGAGGTACTTATTTAATTGCTGTTCTTCACAAAAATTGCAATTCTTGATAAACTGGTCATGGTACTCTTCTCCTTAATATAAACATGTGCAAGCGAATGGAGGAAAACATTTCAAGTGTTTAAATTAATAATAAGCATATCATAAAAAGGCGAAATAAAAGATCATGCCTTCACCCACACATAATACACGAAAAAAAAAAAAAAAAAGGAAATAAATCAAAAGAGAATGGATAAAAAAGAAGGAAAAAGATAAAGAATGGGTTGAAAAAAAAAGTTAAAAACTTATTTCCACAAAAAAAGGGAAATATAAAATGGTACTACTGAAAAGTTGTTACAGCTAAATGCTTTTCTATTTCTAGTTATATATGTATGTATATTTATTTATATGTATATTTTTATATATGTATGTATATTTATTTATATGTATATTTTTATATATGTATATATATTTATTTATATGTGTATTTTTATATATGTACGTATATTTATTTATATGTACAAATATACAACAATACAGTTCGGAGGGTGTTTACTTAAAGGTTTTCAAAAAAAACAAAATCAGAAAATATAAAAGTCAACAACAACAACAAAAAATAAATTATTATACTGTTTTCCTTAAAGTTATACTATATTTTTTTTTTTTTTTTTTTCCTTGTGTGCATATATATATTAAGTAAATTAGTTGAGGGTTACGAGGGTTCAATTCGTCAAAAAAAAAATATATTATAAATCAAAAAAAATGGATTAACGAATAGACGTGTGAACAAACAATTGAACAAATAAAAAGGAGAAAAATAAAGAGAAAAAAACAAAAACGTAAACAAAAAAAAAAAAAAGAAAAAAAAGGCAAAAATAAATTAGAGTTTTATTTATATATTTAAGAGAAAACAATTTCTTTTATCAATTATTCGTTGTTTATTGTTTAATTTTTAGTTAACGGTCAACAAGATTTTTTTTTTTTTAACAATACCAGTTGTACAATCGTATACATAAATAGATATATATACATATATATATATATATATATATATATATATATATTTATATATATATATATATATATATAATATATATATTTATACATATGTATACTTATACTTCCCTACATTACTCCTAATTATACGTACATATATACATTTGCCCGAATAATTGTATATTTATATATATGCTTGCAATTATCGTTATACATACGTAATAATAAAAAAAATATACGCTGTTTGTTCATAAAAAATTATTCGTATATTTTTGTATGTATATATGTATATACGTGTATATAAATGTATTACAATTCCTACGATTTTGTTCTAAAAAATAATGAAATTCAAAAACTCAGGCGTAAAAAAACTAGTTGAATGTATAAAGAAAAAAGAAAAAATATGCTTTTGTTCTCTGTGGAGATTCATATTTTTTTTTTTTTTTTTTATTTAAAAAGAGCGAACAGTTTAAAGAAACATTTTTAATGCCAAATAAAGATAATTAAAAAAAATAAAAAAAAGCAAAGGAGTAAGGAAGCGAAGAAGCAAGAAAGCTCTTTTCTTTTAAGCTATGTATGTATATAATATATACGCAAGATGATGACGAGCAATGCTCTTATTTTAAAGAATTGTTTTATGTGAATAATGATACGCCGTTATAATTTCTGCGACAAATCTTATGGGTATGTACGTACGTAAATAAATACGTACATAAATGCATACATATAAACACGTATGTACATAAACACATACGTACCTACATTTTCAATTTCAAATATTGTGCATGTTTATATATATATATATATATATATGTACATGTACATACTTGTGCCAAGGCATATACAGCAATTTACGTATAAGTATATATGTAAAAACATGTATGGGTCCCTTTGAATTAGCATCTTTGATATTATTTTTATTATTATTTATGCGGTATAACATATAACATGTTATACCGTATAGTTTTTAACATTAACTTTATTACCTTAACAAGGAAGAATTATGAAATTTATTTCTAAAATATTTTAGTGAGGAAGTAATAACAGAAGGATAAGTAGACTTAAAATAAGTAGATGTATAGAGGTGGAGATAGAAATAGAAAAAGAAAAAAAAACAAGAAAAACGGCAGGAAAAATCAGAAAAAAGGAATAAAAAAAAATCAGGAAAACTAGAAAAAAGGAATAAAAAAAAATCAGGAAAACTAGAAAAAAGGAATAAAAAAAAAAGCAGAAAAAACAAGGAAAAAGGAATAAAAAACGAATAAAAAACGAATAAAAATCGTTGACAGCAGGGAACATAGAAAAAATATAACAAAAATTTTGCCAAGAAAATTATTGCAATATGAATCAAGAGAAGAATGAATGTGGGGGAAGAAGCCAAAACAATAGTAACCATTCTAAAAGTATACATATGCTAAGTGCAAACAGTTACATGATTAATAGTATGTATGAAAAGAGTAATAGTAATAGTAATAGTAATGCTATCAATAGTAGTAACAACTCGTTAAAAAATAATAGTAGTACGACTACGAATGAATGTAATACATCAACCATTAGTGCCTCTCGTCTAAGTGAAGATGATAGCTACAACCATCGCATTAATTATAATGATAGTAATAATAACAGCGTGTATCAAAATAGCAGGTCCTTCCATTATTCTAGTATTAATAATGTGTGCAACGGCAATCTTGTCATTTCCGAAGCTGCAATATCTAAGGGCATTGCCATGAGTAAAAATAGGAGTAGAAGTGGGAGTAGAAGTGGGAGTAGAAGTGGGAGTAGAAGTGGGAGTAGAAGTGGGAGTAGAAGTGGGAGTAGAAGTGGGAGTAGAAGTGGGAGTAGAAGTGGGAGTAGAAGTGGGAGTAGAAGTAGGAGCAGAAGTAGGAGCAGAAGTAGGAGCAGAAGTAGGAGCAGAAGTAGGAGCAGTGACAGTAGCAATGGTAGGAGTAGAAGTGGTAGCAGATATAGAGGGGAGAGGAAAGAAGTGTTCATTGAAGGAGGAAATGTGAATAACTGCAAAAGTAATAATATAAATTTAAATTATGAAAAAATAAATGATATGAATACATCAAGAGTGACAGATAATAATTATTACTTGGAAACATGTAGAGAAGATGTAAATATGATAAATATTAACAACTCAAAAGAGCAAGGTAAAATAGTATTAGGGGCTTTAGATAAATGCAGTGACTACAATAGAATGAATATAGCATGCGCCAGTACTACGACCAACAATAGTGGTAGTGGTTGTAGTAGTCGTAATAGTAAAAATATGATGGCATATGAAAACTGGATGAATAATAGCCAAAATGTAAATTTATACAAGTCAAACAATTATGATATATCACATTTGCAAAATAGTCAAGTGATAAATCATGAAGTAGTAAGTAGTGAAGTAGTAAACAGTGAAGTAGTAAACAGTGAAGTAGTAAACAGTGCAGTAGTAAACAGTGCAGTAGTAAACAGTGCAATAGTAAACAGTGCAGTAGTAGACAGTGCAGTAGTAAATAGTGAATTAGTAAAGCCTCCTTTGGTAAGGCTTCCTTACCAGAATGATATGAAGAATCCGCTATTTATTAATAGAAGCATTGATGTAATGCACCTAAGCGGTGATAAAGGTAGTAATAAGAGTAGAAATGCTGACAATAATAGCAATGTAATGGTACAAAATTATAATGAAAAGGATAAAAAGAATGAAAGGAATGAAAAGATTGAAAGGAATGAAAAGAATGAAAGGAATGAAAGGAATGAAAGGAATGAAAGGAATGAAAAGAATGAAAGGAATGAAAAGAATGAAAGGAATGAAAAGAAGCAGGAATACTATTATGGTAATAGCGTAAATGTAATTAATAATAATTACATTCCGACAAATATTTACAACCAAAATGAATATTTTACGGCTAAGATTATGAACAGTTCATATTTATTAAAAAAAAAAAAAAAAAAAAAGAATGTAACCTTTACAAATGAGAATGATGTATATAGTATACCACTCAGAGAGGAAAAGGATGAGCATCATGTGGGTTACTACATGAACGGAAGGAGTAAAATCAGCAAGACAAATCTGATGAATAAATGGAATAATGAAAACATAGAAATGTTTAGAAGCAATAGCAGTAGCAGTAACTGTAACAATGATAGAAATAGTAATAGGAAGAATGAGTATAACAACGGTAGTTTTGATAGGGATGCGGAGATTGTTAAGGAAAGTGGAAAGAGAGAAAGAGCCTTACCCCCTATGACTTATGTTATGAATGATAAGCTAGATGATAAGGATATATACAACTTTATCACTTTAAAAAAAAACAATAATGCGTATAATATAAATACAATGAATAATAACTACGTTGAATATGATATGAACAATGGTCATAATAATGGTAGCTCGAACAGTATTAGTAGCAATAGTAAAAATATTGTTTTTCCGCTTGTAAGTAATAAAATGAACGTTCGAATAAGTGGATTCAGCAATGATGATAGTAATAATAATAATATTAGTAGTAGTAATAGGGGAAATAATGATAATAGTAATAATAGGGATAAAGTTAACAGTAATGATAAGGATAATAGTAATGATAAATTTAACAGTAATGATAAAGTTAACAGTAATGATAAATTTAATAGTAATGATAAATTTAATAGTAATGATAAATTTAATAGTAATGATAAATTTAACAGTAATGATAAATTTAACAGTAGTAACAACTGCAATAGTAGTAACAACTGCAATAGTAGTAACAACTACAATAGTAGTAATTACTACAAAGACAAGCTCGGGGGGAATGGTTTTATCTCTCCAACATTTAACCGAGGGAGAGAACCAAAGGAGATGAACGAGGATTATGTTGATAACTATGATCAACACAATGAACGCAAGGATCACAGTGAAAAAAAGACGACAATTAAATTTAATAAATATGAAATATATAATAATGATAGATATGATAATTGTGTTAGTCTGAGCAAGCAAGTTGAAAAAAAAGAAAATATAATCAAAATTAAAAATAATAAAGGCAGTGATTATTTAATTTCATCCACTATAAAAAAACATGTACAAAATGATGTAATTAAAAATAATAACATGATGACAATATATGATAAGCAGAGGAAAAGAGATGACGTTCCAGATTATTTCAAAACAGAGATAGACAAATCTAACGAAAGAGATGTGCATTTTGCGCAAAGAGGTTTTTCTTATTATTCGAACATGGAAGGGAACGTCCTTCCAATTAGCGGAAGTGCAAATGCTGAGGGAGAGCAGCAGCAGAAGCAGCAGCAGAAGCAGCAACAGAAGCAGCAACAGAAGCAGCAACAGAAACAGCAACAGAAACAGCAACAGAAACACATTGTTGTTCAGAATAACGTGCAGAATATCGTGCAGAACCAGGGAGGTATGGCTCATCCGAACTGCTTCCCTAATAAGAGCAACATACCGAATGCTGATACCTTAAGGGGGAGTTACAACGATGGAAGTATTAAATTTAGCGAAGATTTAAACAGCAAAAATTTTAACAACAAAAATTTTAACAGCAAAAATGTTTTTGGAAGAGCAGAGGAAAAATCTGCAGGAGAAAAATATACGAGTAATGTTGGGCTAAATAAGATACGTGCAGGTAGTGGGAATACATTAATCGGAATGAAACATGATGAAAAAGTTAGCAGTGAATATTTTGGTGTTGAACACAGCGCTGATAGCGGCCACTTGAGAAGTCGTCATAACAGTAACGGTAGTAATGGTAATTATATTAGTAATGTTAATGGAAGTAATACCTATGGCAGTAATACCTATGGAAGTAACAACGATGACAATGTTTACGGCAGTGGTAATAGCAACGAGGTGTACGACTTGAAGAACTTTGTTTTGAAGTACCTTAGTGATATAGATGAGATATACAATATAAAGGAACGAAATAGAAGGTACGAAAATAAGATAAGTGAAAATTATAGTTATAGTTGTAATTATAATGATAAGTATAACAATATTTATGATAATGTGCATAATCGTTGCAGGAGCAATGATAGAGGTGCGAAGGGAAATAACAACCTGCAAAATTACTACAATATCCTGGAGGTGTTATACAAATCGAGTATAAAAAAAAAAAGTCTAAGTGATAGAAGAATTCGAGGTTTACTATATATATTTAAATATATTAAAAACATAGAAAGAAAAAAAAAAAAAAAAAAAATTATATCTATTTGATACTGTAACATTAAAAAGGTTAAATAAACAAGTAGACTTATATATACAATTTGTTGAAAAGAGAGAATATAAAAGGGATTTGTCTCTTCATTTATATAAAAAAAATAAATTTCTAAATTATCAAAAAAGAAATAATAAAAGTTTGTCTTATGTGAAAACGAAATTTATTCAAAATATTTTAAATAAAAAATCAAATTTATATGCCAAATGTCCAAAAAAAGCACAAGTACACGATGATAATTTTTATTTTGCTCATGCATTGAAACAAGTCAATTATTTAAATAATTTATTAGTATATGCTCACTTTATTGTTTTAAAATATATATCTATATTTTCAGTTAAGGAGTGGAATATGTTTCTCTTCCAACATATAGACTTATATAATAGTGGACCAAATAACAATGGACTTGTAGACTTCAAGTATGAATTTAAGAATTGTCATGATAAATGTAAGGAAGAAGAGTGTGAACTGAATGTTGAACGGACGGCTCAAATAGATACAAATTGTATTTACGATCAACTGATGAGAGAAAAGGAGAATAATGAGAAACAAACTTATAAGGAAAAAATAGTCTCACAGGAGCAGGGAATTCATGTGGTAAGTATTATTCAGGAGGGAGAAAAACTCATGTTAAGTAGCAAAACGGGTGATAAAGCAACAAATGGAAAGAGTGAAATGGTTGAACGAAGTGACCTATGCCCAAGCAACAGTGCTATGGAGGGGGAATTAAAAGAAGATGTATTTCTTAAGCACAGTATTGATGCAGTTAGCAGTAGTTTGAACGGAGGGAAGAACGAAAACAAAGATGATGTATGCAATGATGATGTATGCAATGATAATGTATGCAATGATAATGTATGCAATGATAATGTATGCAATGATAATGTATGCAATGATAATGTATGCAATGATAATGTATGCAATGATAATGTATGCAATGATAATGTATGCAATGATAATGTATGCAATGATAATGTATGCAATGATAATGTATGCAATGATAATGTATGCAATGATAATGTATGCAATGATAATGTATGCAATGATAATGTATGCAATGATAATGTATGCAATGATGCTATATGTAGCACTAACGCGGACGACACTTCACGCATGAACAATAGCGGTGCGTGTGAAGCGAATAGTGCAACTAGGAGTACTGGAAATGAATGTATAAACAACGGAACAAGTGTTAACTGTAGACTGAAAAATGAAAATATGATGAACATCCCATTCAATTTTAATAGTATGTATTATGATAGCACATTTAAATATGCAAACATGGATGAAGAGATTATTGAAAAGTTAAATCCCTTACATATAAAAGATGAACATATGATAGACATTAATTACTATGAATATGTAATTGAACCTTTTGATTTTTTTTTCTATGACCAAGTGTATAATGAAATATGTAATTATATGCAAATGTTAAGAAATAGCAATGCATGCCAGAGTGATAACAATACATGCCCGACTGATAACAGTGCACGTCAAAGTAATAGTAATACATACCAGAATAATACTAGCGCTTATTTAAATAACAGTTCTTATCTTATCAATAACTTGCCATTTCAATATTATGATTTCATTAACATTTTGATGAGAGAAGTAATGAATGTTCGAAATTTAATATATCGTAACAAGTATGTTAGATACCTATTCTATTATATATACAGGAATAATAAAGAAAATAATCTATTAGATTCTATTAATAAAATATTTACTTTAGAAAAAAAGAAATTATTCTTATATAAGACGCAAATGAAATTACGATATAACATCTTTATTTCTCGCTTTTTTGAAAATAATTTTATTATGAATCCTAGTAATAGTGAAAAAAAGACAGAAGAAGGAATTAACTTTATTCAAGCAAAAAACAAATTATTTAAGTCTATTTTTAGTGGATACACCAAATATTTTGATGAATATACAACATGGACCCGTCAATCGAGGGAAGTAAGGAGGACCCTCTTTAATATTCAGCCGCAAAAGTTTGTTGATATCAGGCGTAAAATTGAACTTTACTCGGATTATTTTGACAACATGAAGCAGAAACTGCGCGATGGGAAGGTGGAGGCGGTAAACGAAACAGTAAAAGAAGCAATAACCAACGCAGAACCCTGGGGGGGGCACTCCCCCGTGAAGGAGCACGAGGATGAAAAACTGAAATTCGATGTAACCAACAGATATGTAGAATTCCTGTACGGAAAAAACTATGCCGTAATTATAAATGGGGGGAAGAACAATTCAAGAAAATTGAAAGCTGCCTATATAGTAAATAATAATTTAATGGGGAAAGAAAATTTATTAGTTATAACGTCCATAGTGAATGTTACAAAATGGAAGAGTTTGTTTATTACGTTTGAAAATATAACAGTATATAATAATGAGGAAAGTATAATAGATAACAAAGTATCTAATGAGCATTCAAATCTTATCATATGTATAGATTTTTTACCGAAAATTTTGCATATCACATGTGAAATATTAGTACTAGATATGTGTCACTTCAATATACTAAATCAAATAAGTATTTTAAATGATTTAACGTATTTAAATTTTTCAAAAAAGATAGTAATACTTAATAGTATGATAGATAACTGGAATTTTTTATGCGCTCTGTTTCTATTAAATAGCTCATTTTTTGACAACTCCATTAATAATATATTCCAACAAAATTTGAGTGAAGAAGACAAAGTAATATTAAGTACAATCATGCTAAATTTTATTTCTCATTTTTGTATTTTAAATAAGGAAAAATTGCTAGCTGGTAGAGAGAAAACGGAGATGAGGAAGACTTGCTTCATCATAACTTACATGAGTGGAATTCAAAAATTTATTTATGACCATGTACAGGAAAAAGAGAAATGGGATGCTTGTATACACCCACTATTACTACTAGAGGAAAATTCTTTTTTTTTAAAAGACTTTTATATATCAGAAAAATTTGATATGCTCAAAAATATTATTAAAAAATTTTATCTTTTAAAAAAAAAAATACTTGTATGTTATTATGGAGATGAAAAATTAGAAAAACTAATCAAAATATTACTTTATGTTAACTTACTGAATGACACTTCAGCAATTTTTTTTCATAACCTTCAACTGAATACATCTATTGACGACTTAGACACTTTTGATGTTGCTGTGATAGTAAATAAACACACAGAATATTTTTATTTTTTTCAAGATAAAAAATTAGCTTGTTATTTTTTAATTTCTACTTTTACCACTGAGGAAGAGGATATATTACAAAAAATTAAAAACAACAAAGAATTGTATTTTTATAAAAAACAAAAAGAAGAATTAATGAAGGAACACACATATGATAGGGACCTCATATATAGATATTATATTAACAATATGATTTCTGAAAATGATGAACAATTTTTGTTATTTAACATAATTGACCAAAAGGAAAAAGTTTATTGTAACACCTCATACAACGAGATTGTCCTTCCTACATGTTTCGTAACAACCTTGTCGAACTGCGAATCTGCCATGCGACACTCAGGTTTGGAATCACAAAATTGAGAATTTGCGCAAAACTGGCAGATCGTCTCGTATGTGAAATGTGTATATTTGTATATGTGTATATATATATATATATGTATTTATGTTTACACATTTGGGTGTATATTTTTTTTTTTTTTTTTTATGACTAGCTTCTACCTTTTTTTTTTTTATGATTAGCTTCTACCTTTTTTTTTTTTTAATGATTAGCTTCTACCTTTTTTTTTTTTTATGATTAGCTTCTACCTTTTTTTTTTTTTATGATTAGCTTCTAAATTTTTTTTTTCTTTGTCTCCCCTTTTTAGAACACTGGCAAGATATAAAAAATGCTCACAGCTTTTGGAACTTCAACAACTTCAATTGGGAGAAAATTGTTTTTTACTTGGATAAAAAAAATACGGTGTATGACAAGTATCGAAATGAGGTTTGCTCAATTTCGGATAAGTCTATAGCTCCTCCGCAGGTATATTATTTATGTGTGTGTGTTTGTGTGTGTGTGTGATGGTGTATGTGAATATATGTACATGCTTATGTTTATACGCACATATACATGTATGCATGTTACGTTTTTCCCATTTTGTCCCCTTTTACCTATAGATTTATTACTATTTGAATAACCCGGCGAAGGAAAAAAATACGTTTAACAGTTGTCTGTCTTTGGCACTAGATGAAATTATTCAAGAACTAAGCAGAAAAAAAGAATTAGACGAATTTGATGAATTGAAAAAGAGCACATTACTGAATATCAAAGAAAAAACAAATAAAAAGTACTTTTCATCCATCAGAAAAATGGAAAAAATTTTATCCTTATTTTTAAAAGAAAATAAAAAAAAGTCCTTCGAGCAGTTTTTAAAGGTACACCACATAAACGTAAATAATATTTTATTTTTTTCTACTTTGCTTCATTCTGCTGCATTTTAAAAAATGAGTATATGCAAATGTAAAAACGCGAGTTTGTATGTGTAACGCGACGTTTACTTATGCGATACATGTGTTTATTTACATATAATTTTGATATCGTTTTTATACAATTTTCACTAATTTTTAAGCATTCTTTATACAAATTGTACACATTTTTTTTTATGTATTTTTCAGTATTATGAGTTTTTCTATATACATATATATGTGCATATAATGCAAGTTACACAGCACCGTACTGTAGTGGCTAATTTTGACATGACTACATTTTTACTTGTAGGGATGCGAGAGCTATGGACAGATTTTAATAAAATGCAAGGAGAAATTATTTGTTACATTTAACAAATCGTACAATCAACATTTTAAAAATTTTGAAAATTTTTGGAGGGATGAAGAGGATAGAAGAAGAAAAAAATGGAAGGAATTGTGGGAATTAAATGAGAAAAAAGAAAGCGACAAAGAGAACATTGACTTAAACAATATATTTAATGATGATGTATGTAATGAAAAAAACGATTTAACAAATATTCAAACAAATACAAATTTTGATAATATGAAGAATGAATACAACTTACATGAAAAGAAAAACTTTCGTATTAGACTTTCCTCACAGTTATTTGATGGGAAAGAATTCGATCAATTGTTTATTGAGAGAAAAAAAATATGTATTTCGACTGAAGACAATAAAAAGGAAGCGTTATCATGTTCGTATGAAGAGAAGAAGGAAAAGGATAAGGAAACTTGTTTATATATAGAAAGAAAGGATATGCAGGGGGGGCAAAAAGCGTAAATCTAAAACAAAAAAATAAAAGATAATATAAAAAAGTAAAGAAGTGAAAAAATGAAGAAGTGAAAAAATGAAGAAGTGAAAAAATGAAGAAGTGAAAAAATGAAGAAGTGAAAAAATGAAGAAGTGAAAAAATGAAGAAGTGAAAAAATGAAGAAGTGAAAAAATGAAGAAGTGAAAAAATGAAGAAGTGAAAAAATGAAGAAGTGAAAAAATGAAGAAGTGAAAAAATGAAGAAATAAAAAAATGAAGAAGTAAAAAAATGAAGAAATAAAAAAATGAAGTAAATAGATATCAAATGACGAACGACAAATAGAGAATAACTAAATGATAAGTAAAAAGCGAGGAAATATTTTAGCTAAGCAACTGTATCAATTTTGTTATTCAGGGAAGAATAAATGAATGTAGGTCGTGGAAAAAAAAAAGTAAAAAAAGAACAAACGAACAAGCGAACAAATCAAAAAACACGCCATTTTACGCGAGATATATATGGTCTCTTCAAAATTCAATTTTTTAAAATATTTGTGTAGCGGTAATGTTTCATATATATATATATGTATATATGTTGTGTGTACAATTATAGCAGTGAATATGTCGAAAAAGAAAAAAAAAGAGCCTATGATTTTGGTATCTTATCTTATATTGTGTATATAATTAACACACCAAAATACCAAAAAATGTGTATTTGAAAAAATATATTTTTATGATACAAATATCGAACTGAACTTTTTAATAAAAACAAGAAAAAAAAAGAAGATATAATTTGTGAAGGTAACAAAAAATTTCACAAAGAGATACTTGTAGGTTTATGAGAATTAAAAAAAAAATGTAACTTGTATGAATGGAATATTAGAACAGCTTTAAATTTGAACATTCTTACACTATTCCCATTGTGCTTTTTATTTTTTTTTAATTTTAATTTTTATTATTTTAATTTTTATTATTTTAATTTTTATGTTTATTTTTATGTGTATGTTTATGTTTATGTTCATTTTTATGTTTATGTTTATGTTTATTTTTATTTTTATTTTTATTTTTATTTTTGTTTTTGTTTTTATTAATTTTGTGTTTTTTGTATGTTTCATTAACGTTTCATTAGCGTTTCTTTATGTTTAATTTTTAATGAATTGTTCTTTTGTTTTTATATTATTTTTGTTCTCCTTTTTATATCTCCACAAAATGCATATAATACAAGAAAAACTGTGTAAGATAAAAAAATTACTAGAATTGCAGAGATTTCAAAAAGATGAATCAAGAGAAAATTTAATTAAATTGCTTAGGGAATTATATTTAATCTACATGTTTTATGATACTGAAGATACGAGTAAAATTTTAAAAGTACGATTATAAAACAAAAAAAAAAAAAAAATGTACCATATTTAATTATGTGTCTCCCTCTAACGTAGACGTGTGCATAAGCATTTATAAAACTTGTATACCACGATTTGTTATGTAAAAAATTAAGCATACGTCTTTATGTACTTTAATACAATACAACTTAACATTTTGCTTTTTTACGCGTTAAAATAAAGAAATAAAGAAGTAAATGGACTGAGAATTAAATAGAGAGAGAAATAAATAGAAAAATGAAGAATTCAAAAAAAACGTACATGCACTTGAGTATAATATATTATCTGTATGTAACGAAAAAGCTATTTAAAAGATAGCACTATTTTATCGAAAAATTAATAAACAGAAGATTTAGTTTTACCATTTAATTTTTCATCAGCGTTTATTTTTGTTTATGGTGCATTATTATATAGTATTTATGTGTTTATTGTTAAGTATGATACCAGTAGAAGTTTTCTTCTTACTGTTCGTCTATATAGATATATATAGATATATATATATAGATAGATATAGATATATATATAGATATAGATATAGATATATATATAGATATATATATAGATATATATATAGATATAGATATAGATATAGATATAGATATAGATATAGATATAGATATAGATATAGATATAGATATACATGTATTTTTTTTTTTTTAATTTATCTTTTTGGACATATATTAGTAAAAAAATTACGTGACAGTCATTTTGCTAATATGATATACATTCCTTAAAAATTTGTTGTTTCTAACGTTTTTCCATAAAATTTTCTTACCTTTTAACACATTAACACAACTCCATAGTAATTCTCACGCACATCTGTTTATTTTCCCGCTTTTGTGTAATTCGTATTGAAGTTGCCTTACCTTTTTTTTTTTTTTTTTTTTTTTTTTTTGCCTCTCTTAAATTATTTTCGTTTATTTTACTAAAGAAATAGGGAATAATCACTTAAAATGAACAGATTGAGAAAACAAAAAAAAAAAAAATTGATTTCTTAGCAGATTCCCAGTAATATAAAATATTTTATCTTTTTTATTTTTTCCCATTTTTGTTCAATTTTGTAGAGTAGCAAAGAGCAGAAAAAATCAATTTTACGTCTACTGCTTGTTCATGTAGATAGCGAAAATCATACGAACAATGGAGAAAAAATTTTAATGATAAATTTAATAAAATTAATTGAAAAGAAAACGGCTAAACTCTTTTCTTGCTATCCAAACATATGGAAAGGACATAACTCTTCTTTTTTTTTTTATATATTATCAACTCAATATGAGGATAGAAATTTAAATACCAACTTTTTTGCAGTTTTAAAATATTCGGAAAATGTGTATACAAATATATACATATCTTCATTACTATTTAGTTCTGACCATTTTTTAATCAAGAAAAAAACTTTAAAATTTATTTTTTACAAGTATGTTTTATATAATGGAAATAAAAATGTACCCACACAAATTGATAACAATGAGAAAAAGGAAGAAAAAGAGGATATACTTAATAAAAAAGCGAATTTTGCTAACTTCTTAACGGGAGAAAATGACTATATAAATATGTCAGAACAAATGAGTTGCTTCTTCTTTTCCGTAATAGCTCATTTGATTAAGCAAGACTACATTGCGCTTCTCAAAAAAAGGTACAAAAAAAAAAAAAAATAAAAAAAAAAAAAAGGAATACAAATAAATATGGTATGCGTGAAAGGTGTATAATAAGCAAAAAAAGCTGCTTCTTTTTTGGCATTAGTTTGTGCGTAATATATATGTATGCATGTGGTACATCTGGCTCATTGTGATTAATGTTATTCTGTCTATGTATCTATATGGTAGTTATTACAATTTTATTATCATTTCTTTATTCCTTATAATTGTGAGTTGTCTTTCTACCTGTTATTAATTTTTTTTTTTTTTTTTTTTTTGTTTTTTGCTATATTATTCATAGATTTTACTTTCTTTTTTTTTTTTTTATCAGGAAAAAAGAGAATGATGAAGTTTGGCTAAAGCGAACAAAAAAACAAATGGAGAAAGGAAAAGGGAACACAAAAACTAATTACATCAATAAAATGATTCATTATGTAGTTAGTAAAAATATTTTCGATAGTCACTTTAATCATTTAGAGGGTACTATATTTAGTGAAAATATAAAATTAAATGAAAAGAATAATACATGTAAAAACAATTCTTCAGATGACGAAGAATATGATAAAAAAAATAAAAAATTAAGAACCATAAAAAAAGAAAATATGTATTATAATACAGAAAAAGATACAATTCTATGCTGTGAAATAAGAAATTATTATGATGAAAACTTTCTAAAAAGTATATTTTTATATGTAAAAAATTTGTTTGAAGAGTATGAAAAATTATTAACACAAGAGAGTTACGAAACTAAGATAAATAAGAATTACATTTCTTGCTTCCTAACCCAATGTGTAACAATTTTGTTTAACATATGTTGTCTTAACTCAGATTTAATAAATAATTCGTATGATTTAATCAGAAATATAAAAAGGAAATTACCAAATTATATGAATACTTCTATTGTTGTTTCAATAGCTGAGTTTATATTATTCTTTTCTTCCGAAGAACAATTTGTTAACGTATCAAATTATTTATTTATATTTATCTCAAAAGAATACAAAAATTATTTAACAGCCATAACTTTTTTTGATTTTATCAGGAAAAATATTAACATACTTAATAAGAGAAAATTTTTTTTTAAAAAATATTGTTTTGTAATTTTGAAAATATATTTTTACCATTACAGAATATTTAATAATGACTTAATTTATTTTTTGCCACATTTAATATATGAAAATAATTATAAGGATGTGTTTTCTTTTCTTTTGCATGCTCCCCTTTTATTAGATAACGAAAATGTGGTAGCCAAAAAAAAAAAAAAAATAATAAAATATTGTACACGTGTTCATTTGCATACAAGTGTATATGCCTGAATATGTTATAAATGTTCTCGTGCATATTTATTTATGCATACGTAAATTTATGCATGCATGTGTACGTATGAGTGTATGTCCGTATGTATAGGTGTGTGTCAGTATGTGTATGTGTGTGTCGGTATGTATATGATTGGGTCAGTATGTATACTTTTGAGCAAACGAGTTTTTCCCTTTTAATGCATAACATAATAGGAGAGAGCCGTAGGTGCGAATCTATTCAAAAAAACGAATAAAATATTACAACTGCATAACGGATTCAAGGAGCCATGTGAAGAAGGTTTGTACGTTGTAGTGCATGTGCAAGTCATAACTAAAATGTTATTTCGTTACTTATTTTTTATCATGCTTGTTAAATAAATTAATTATACATTTGCACGTATGATCATTATGTTTTAGGTAAGGAAAAAGTATTAGTTCTGGAATTAGACAATCTTCAATTTATCAGGTACATATTTTACTTTTAGTATGCAATTGTTTTTCTTTTATTTGTATTTCACTTTTTTATTTTTTTTATTTTATTTTTTATGTTTGGCCAGCTACTACAATCTATTTTTTTTCCGATTTGTCCAGCTACTACAATTTATTTTTTTTCCTATTTGGCCAGCTACTACAATTTATTTTTTTTCCGATTTGGCTAGCTATTATATTTATTTTGTTTCCCGTTTGGTTAGCTGCTACATTTTTTTTTTTTTTTTTTTTCTCATTCATAAATATGATAAAACATTTATAATAGGGAAGCAAAATGTAAAAGAAAAGTCATGGATATAGTGCAAAACATGCATAAATATTTTAAGATTTATTTTGAGGCTATTTTATCAAGCGAACAAGAATGGATAATTGAAATAACAAAAGTGATATTACATAAATTAAGATGTTCATATATTCTTGAAATGTTAAATAGGGAAAGTATAAAAGAAATATTAAAAAGTTTAAATGATATAATTAATAGTAATTCAAGAATACTGTTAATTTTGAAAAATGAATTTATAAATTTGTTAAGAAATGAATCAAATTATTATTTTTTAATAAATACAAAAGTACTGGAAATGTTAGCACAAAATATTAAGCATATGAATATTAATTATGTTAAAATTGAAGATTATTACATAACATTGAATTCTTTATTTTCAAATGAAAATTTTAATCAATTAAAATTTTGGGTATCTTTAATTCATGCTTTTACAAACATAGCGTTATATTGCCACGATCTGTCTAATAACATTCTAAATACATATAAAAATTTCATTTCTCAAAATAATGTTACCTTAATAATAAAACATGCTGTGATTGAAAATATTAATATTATAAAAAACGTAGCATATGCTAAAAATGTAAGTTAACAAGGAATAACATGTTACACGTTCTTCATGCTTGTAATAAATTGTGGTAAATTATGATAAATGGTGCTTAACATTTTTTATTACTGTGGAATGAAAAATATTTTCTTATGTTGTTTTTGGCAAAATGTGTAACAACCGGAGGAATTAATTTTTTTTTTTTTCGTTTTTTATATTAACAAATAAGCAACTTCTGTACATTATTATGCAATTTGAGTTTAACAAAATGGGATGATTCTACCTAAATTTATACAAGTGATCATTTATACATAGTAATATATATGTATACGCGTGAGTGAACGCGGTTTTGATTTTCCTTATATCTATCTATCTGTTACAGTATTTCGCTTAGGGAAATGCTACAAAAAAGGCTCTTTAGGCATATACGTATAGACATACATATATGTAAGTATATACATTTTTATGTGTTACATATTTATATTCACATTTTAAATAGTCAAATTAAAAAATAAAAACGTGAAAAAATATATGATAAAATAGGAGATAAACTACATAATAAAATAAATATACACCACGCGAATAAGAACATGAATAATCATAAAACAATAATACTACTATAGCAATAATAAAGAAATAACATGGTAATAACATATATATATATACATACCTTCTGTGCAATGAAAAGTGCACATAATTTTATATAAATTGTTAATGTTACATTAACGAATAAAAAAAATAAATATGACTGTTCAGGTAAATTTTTTTCTTTTTTTTTCACGTGTTAACATTACGTGAAGTGGCTTGTAGCGTGTTTGTATTTAAGGCATTCATTTGTTGTTGTCTTTTAATTTGAATGTAATTCTTACATAAATCTATTTCATTTTTTTTCTCTATTATGGTAACTTTTAATTTTTTTATCTGTACATTTAATTTTTTAATTTTATTATTAAAATATTCAATGGTTTGTGCCGAATTCCTTTGGACAAAATAATTTGTGCCCATACGTACGAGAAAGTTTTCCGTGTCCATGATTTTTCCTTAAAAAATTGGGAAATTAAAAAGTTCGGGAATTTTAAAATCAAAAAATCAATTTATTAATAAATTAGTTAAGTAATAAATCAGAAAATAAAACAGAAAACTAATAAATTATGAAATTATTATTACATTAAAAAGAGGAGTTAAAAACAAAACTGCGATAAGATATGAGATAAATTAAATGTATTATAATGCAGCATACGATGTATAATTTTGATTTTGCTTTGTTTTGTTTTGATCTATATATTTTTTTTTTTTTTTGATTTATATTTTTTGCTTTACCGGGTATGTAGACCAACGATGTCAAGGGTATGTGTACATCTAGGGGTTGTTTCTGTTTGTCTTTTCCCTCCTCCTTTTTATTAATTTCAATCTTTTCAATTAAATTATCCAAATGTTCAATGTTTTCTTTTTGATTTGATTCTTCTTTATCTTTTATGATACTTTTATCATCATTCTGATCTTTTTTACATAATTTAATTAAATCTGAACGTTCTAACTCATTCATAAATGCATTAAAATTCTTGGCTTCGTATTTAGATGGGTTTAATTGTTCTACATAATTTTTGCACTTATCGTACGTTAATATAGCTCCTTCTAATATAGCATAATTCTTTTTTATTAGTTTCCACTCCTGAAATTAGGGGTGTACGGGTAAAAATAAGTAATTATGTATATATATATATATATATATATATATATATGTTAATATGTGTATATGTATACATATTATTGTGTATTTTGTAGGTATGTATCACTAAGCAAATGTAGGAAATAAGAGGGAAATCTATTTTCCTTAATTCGTTCAGTTTAATTTTGTCACTCTTGTTTTTCCAAAATTAATTTGTTAAATTTTATTTTGTTTCTCTTTTTCAGTTAGCAAACCTCCTCTAGTTTTAAAGTTAACGATATTAGTTCATCGAGTCTCAATGTATTTAACTGAATCACAACGTTTGGTTTTTCTCTTTCACTGTCTTCAATTTTCTCTAAATCGCACGCCATTGTAACATGTGAAAAACAGGCCAACAAAAAAATAAAGGAAAAAAAGAAAAGGAAATAAATTCATAAAACCGCCTTTTCAAAGTTAAAAAAAAAAAAGAAAAAAGAAGGAAAAAGAGGGGAAACAAAAAGGAAAAAAAGAGAAAAAAAAAAGGGAAAAAAAGGAAAATTCTTCCTTATACATACATGCACACGTTCACGTACTGTATGTATACGTTCGTGTAATTATGTATGTTTATCTAAGTAAGTACATATCTATGAATGCATAAATATATATTATATGTATATATATACGTATGCGAAAGCGTGAACTAATTTTATTTTTATATATTCCTTGAAATGTTTTTCTTCTGAAATTGTAATAAAAAGTCATACTACGTAAAGTAAATTATATGGTATTATTACATTGGCGAAATGCTTTTTTTATATTTTCATTTATTTTCTTATTTTTATTATGAAATTATTTATGAACTAATTGACATGTAAAGCATCTCCTTTTGTGCTGCCTTTCTTTTGGCTCTTCCCCATGAAATTGGTAAAACGAAAAGAAGTAAAATATAAAGCAGTAAAATACAAAGCAGTAAAATACTAAGCAGTAAAATACAAAGCAGTAAAATACAAAGCAGTAAAATACAAAGCAGTAAAATACAAAGCAGTAAAATGAAACAAAATAATAATGATGTATATTACACATGTGAAAATGAAAACAGCACATGACTAAAAAAATTTTTTTTTTTTACTCCGTTACCGCATAAAGAAGAAAATTGTAAATACAGTTACATAAAATAAAATTACATAAAAATTATGCCAATTCTGCACAAAATGAGTATCAACATAGTGTGAATGTAAGTACGTACGAATGGGCAAATGTGCAAGTGTACGAATTTTGCAAAATTGTAACTGTTTGAATTCTGCGTAAAAATCGAAAAAAAAAAATTCCCTTTTTTTGAAGGCAAAAATAATTTAGTTACTGTTTTAAAAGAAAAAATTGTGTAATACCATGTTTATACTAATTAAAGAAGAGCAATTTATTTTTAAAAAAGATTGAAAAAATAAGATTGAAAATAAAAAAAAAATTGAAAATAAAAATAAAAATTAAAGTAAAAATAAAAATGAAAGTAAAAATAAAAATGAAAGTAAAAATAAAAATGAAAGTAAAAATAAAAATGAAAGGAAAAATAAAATGAAAATAAAAAAAAAAAAAAAATATATATATACATAAAGGAGAAGAACAAAATAAAAGAAAAAAGGATAAGTACATAATTTAATAAAATAAAATAAATCATAATAGAATAAAATAAAAAAAAAGAATTGTAAAAGAAGGGAGACTGACAAATTGGTATTCAGAAAAGTGAATTGTTTCCATTTCTCTAGTTCGTTTTCTTTATTTCTTAAAACATATATAATAGCGACGTGAATTTAAAAAAATACAAAAAATTAAGCAAAAAAAAATTGCCTAATAACGAAATATATGCATACGTACATATTAATACATATTTATACATATATATATTTATATGTGTGTACACGAATGTATGAATGTATACATGTACGTATGTATGTATGTAAGTATATATGTATGTAATGGCCCCCTCCACCCTAGTGTTTAATTCAACTTCAAACATATTTATTACATATCGTGTAAACTGCGCTGTTACTGCAGGAAGTTAAAGTTCGTACTCTCCACATAGTACCACTTTTTTTTTTAAATTTATCTTACACAAATTTACATTTCTTTTAAGAATATAATAATGTCAATGGATCATCAAGACCTTAAGCCGGTAATATGGCATAAAACCGAAAAAAAGCCGAAACCAAAAAATATTCAAGAGGCTAGAAAATTAGGTATAGATGTAGAAGTAGAAAAGAAATATTTTGGCGGTAAAAATAAATCATGTAAAGGTAATTTAATAATAGAAAATAAAGCGAAAATTGAACAAGAGACAGAGAATTTTAAAATTGATAGAGTTACTCCTGTTTTTTCAAGAGCTTTACAACAAGCTAGAATAAATAAAAAATTAACACAAGCTCAGTTAGCTCGACTCGTTAATGAAAGTGAATCGGTTATAAAAGAATATGAAAATGGAAAAGCAATACCAAATAATGTCATTATTCAAAAGTTGAACAGAGTTTTAGGCGTGAATCTCCCATCGCCAAAAAAGAAATAAAGATCAACAATTTATTAGAAAGAAGCGAGTTGGCAAAGTGAGTCGGAAAAGGCCAATCAGCAGAAAAGTAGAAAAAGGAAGAGAAGCAATACAATATTATGTACGTTTGCTGAATATTTTAATGAACATATTTATAAACCCCGTAAATTTTAAGCATAAGCTTTTTTCTTTAAAATTTGACTAGATGTACATTTATATATTTGCACATATTCACATGTGAGTAATTATGTATATAATGTATGCACATTCTTATGAATATATACGGATTGTGGAGCGTTCTTAAAAATGGCATGTTGTGTTGTAATATTTCAAATGATTAGAAAAAAAGAGAAGAATTATACTTGCTTTCGTTTTAACACTATTTTGATAGGAGTAAATGCAGCATGTACAACGCACATGGATATTTATCATTACTTCTTGTAATAGTAAAGAAAAAAATAATAATAATAATAACAATAATAATAATAATAATAATTAATAATAATAATAATAATAATAATAATAATAATAATAATAATAATAATAATAATAATAATAATAATAATAATAATAATAATAATAATAATAATAATAATAATAATAATAATAATAATAATAATAATAATAATAATAATAATAATAATAATAATAATAATAACAATAAATATATATATATATATATATATTTTAACCCATTTGTGTAGCTTTAGTTGTTTCCCAAGTTTTCCGATAATACGGAAATATTTTGTTCTTTGTATGTGTCTTTTTTTCTTAGCCCATGTATGTTTGCGCGCATGTATGTACATGTACATGTATATGTATATGTAATGTATACATTTATGCATGTATGTGATTTATTTTAAATGATACAATTTTCATTTTGCATTTTCATTTACATTTTTATTGACATATTTCTACTTTTTTCATTTACGCATTTTAAATACATTCTTTATTTACTTGTACGTTTATTTAATTTTTTTTATCAAAAAAAGTAAAAGAAGCACAAATGAGTAGATAAATATATGTAGTATAGATATACCCGAATTTTTTATATTTCCTTCATGTTTCGTAATGATAAATACAGTGTAAATTGCAAAAAAAAAAAAAAAAAAGAAAAAAAAGAAAGAAATATACAGATAGGTAGATACATACATACATAGGTACGTAAATACACAGATAGGTACGTAAATACACAGATAGATACGTAAATGCACAGATAGGTACGTAAATGCACAGATAGGTACATAAATATATAGATAGAAAAAAAAAAAAAAAAAAGGGTTATATCTCTACATTTCGCAAATCTTTCTTACCTTTTTGCCGTTTTCCTGATTATTAAAAAATGTACGAAGAGCATCCAAGACTATCTGAGTTTACACCGTATTGAACGGGCCCGACGTAAATGTAACTGTCACTGTATGCCCACTTCAAACGAAAGAGCATTAATAAAATTGAAGTATATATGTATATATATATATATATATATATTTATATATGCACAAGTACATGTAAATGTGAAGATAAGAAAATATACGGGACGCGAACTTTTTTGATGTTTTGTGTGTATGCACACACATACATTGTTGTAAAGTATTTCATTTTAACCCTTTTATTTGCTCTGTGTTTTTATTTTTATATTGCGTTAATTTTTCCGTTATTATGCCTTTATTTTGCTTATATTTTGCTTATATTTTGCCTATATTTTGCTTATATTTTGCCTATATTTTGCTTATATTTTGCCTATATTTTGCTTATATTTTGCTTATATTTTGCTTATATTTTGCCTATATTTTGCTTATATTTTGCCTATATTTTGCGTATATTTTGCTTATATTTTGCGTATATTTTGTTTTTATTTTTTTAATTTTTGGTTTTTACCGTATTTGCATTATGCTTGATGGTAGCCATTTGGCTGGACTTCACTGATATTGGAACCGGTGCAACATAGGGGTACTTTAAAAAAAAATAGCAAAAAAAAGGTATATAGAAATGAACCAAAAGAAAAAGATGATATAAAGAAAGGAGTCTATAAAATTATATAAGGATTAATAGACAGCTGTGCAGTGTGTAGTTTGCAGTGCATTACATTAGTACGTATATTTTTTTTTTTTTTTTTTCTCCCATTTCTTTCTTTTTTTTTTCTCCCATTTCTTTTTTTTTTTTTCTGCCTTTCCGCGTTTGCTACCTCACGGTAGGGACCCCCATTGTTGTTGTTATTTATAAAGTATAATCCGGGGTATAGAGAACTGCTCCAATATTTTTTATTTAAATTTAAATGTCTTATAGAGGTTACATAATTAACTAGATCATTTTCAACAGCAATACCAGCCAGTAGGCCATGAGAAAAGGCTAAAGAGTTATCAAAATGTGTGGGGAAGTAACAGTTCATTTCTCTGTCTATGTTTTTAATTATAGTTTTGAAATGTAGTAAGTAATCTATATCACTATATACTTTTATGTTTTTTGCTGTTATTTGGCTAGTTACAGTATTCATATGTTTTTTATAACAGTACAGTTCGTTCTTACCCTTGAATTTCTTCATTAATTCATATATATATTTTTTTATTCCATTTATTAACATTACCTCGAAGTTTGAATCGATGTCTTCATTTTCCCTTTTTTCTTTTCTTAGTAACTTTTCCTTAACTGAACGTGTGCATGTTTTTAGCAATTCGACATTCTCCTTCTTTAGAACTTTTTCCAATCTAAGAAAGCGATGGGGAGAGAAGGAAAAAAAAAAAAAAAAAAAAAAAAAAAAAAGTGTACACGTTCATATATATTTATTCATATTACACAATACGCTTGAACGAAAGCGTCGTGTCGTGTAGGAAGTGAAAAGTGTAGTGTTAGTGGACAGTATTTCCGTATTCGTAAGTGTGGGGATATCGTGTTCGACAGCGGTTTACCACCGTTAGTTAATTTTATTCTATTTATACATTGTTTTTCGTAATTTTTCCATATTCTGAATTTTTCCTTTTTATTCTTTTCTTTTCTTGTCTTTTTTTTTTTTTTTTTTTTTTTTTTTTTTTTCAATTTTTTTAAGCATTGCATCATTTTACGTGGGAATTTTTTCTTGACTTTTTTTTATTGTTACCTTCGTGGAGGCTCAGCGTCATTGATAATTTTAGCTAGTTCCTCTTCACTTTTTACGTTTTCGTCTATATCTATGCACAATTCATAGAAGTCGTTGATACAGTATATCAAATTGGAGCTAAATAGAATAACACCATAGTATTTCATCCTATTAATACGTTCTATAATAATTATCGAGATATGTTCAATGATTGTATGTAGGTTGATAAGTTGGTTAGTCAAGCATTCACCGATATAACATACATTACAATGTGTTTCTAATTGAATAGACAATATGAGAGAAGAAGAAATATTAGTAGGGACCTTTATTAAATAATAAAATTTATTTATATTTAAACAACAACTCTGTAAATTACTTATAGTATCACTAACATTTCGAACCATAGAGTGATAACCAATACTACACTCCACTAAGTTTTTATCAAAACTATTATATAGAGAAATAGGAACAGATATAATTTTTATATTAACTTTTCTATTTATAAATATATCATTAAGTATATTCATAACTGATATAACCTTTTCATCTCCTATAAAAACTAAATTGGTTATATAATTTTCTTTACAGTTTTCAATTATTTTATTTACGCATTCTTCTTTCACTAAATCGGGAATGTACAGTGTTGTATCTTCACACTTTTTATGATAATCTACCTGTACACCTAGTAGTGGAAAACCACCTATATTTATGCAATTCTTTAAATTATTGTCGTTAATTATACAAGTTTCATTTTTTAGTAGTCCTCTTATACCTCTTACATACCCGAACAATTTTAAATTATTCATAGACAATCGTTGGTGTAATCCCACTAATATATTATTTGCACCAGGAGTACAATGAGAAAGTAACACAACCCCTGTGTTCTTATAATAACAGGAAGAGCTCACTCTACCATTTTTCTTCAAACCAAACGTGTTGTCATGTACTACATAAAAGTCTTTTATTTTATTTATATGAAGGAATGAATTATAATTGAATTTACTTTCGAAATTGTTGTCCATATATCTAATTCCTGTATTGTGTCTAATCAAAATTGTGTTAAAATTTATTACTGACTTTGTTAAGGCTTTTTCAATTTCTGATAACATCTCTTCCCTCTTGTAATAATTGCACTTGATTTGGTTCCCACTTGGGTTTACCCATTTTCCTTCATTTTTGCATCCATTGTTTCGTTCGTCCATTCGCTCGTCCATTCGTTCGTCCATTTGTTTGTCCATTCGTTCGTCCATTTGTTTGTCCATTCGTTCGTCCATTCGTTTGTCCATTCGTTTGTCCATTCGTTCGTCCATTCGTTCGTCCATTCGTTCGTCCATTCGCTCGTCCATTCGCTCGTCCATTCGCTCGTCCATTCGCTCGTCCATTCGCTCGTCCATTCGCTCGTCCATTCGCTCATCCATTCGCTCGCCCATTCGTTCGTCCGTTTTGGAAATTTTGTACCGCACTCTTCCCACATTCTCATCGCTAAATGCTTTACCGCTCGTTACTCCATTCAGTTTGACAGTCCCTGTGTAATCTTCCCGAATACCCATGTACTCGTCCTTCAGTCCAGAGATAGTGAAATTCACCCTGTTGTATATTTCGCTATCCTTTGAAATGATGTCTACATAATCCTCAGCAAAAAATTTGGTTAATTTTTTAGGAGACCCTAAAGAGCTTTCATCACTTTGAACAGACACATTGTGCTGATATTGTATCCCGCTAAGTGCTCTGTACCTGTCCTCATACAAGTAGATGGAGCGGCATGTTTTGTATTTAGAGTAGTAGTTGCTCTTTAGGTTCACTTTTTCCCTTTTCAAAAAAAATTCAAAGTCTTTTACTAGGTTTTGCGGGCAGTCTTTTACGAGGTCCCCCTTAGCATTTTTCTGTGTATCATTATCGATAGCATTTGAGCCATCTTCTCCTTGCCTATCCTTAGTTTTATTTTTTATTCTCATTAAGCTACAGATGGGTACTCCTATAATCTCTATATCATTTACATTTGACAGTAGATGTTTCAAATTCTTGATGATGCACATATATCCGTTATATTTATTTTCTATTATATGCACACAACTGAATCCTAGGATATAACTGTAAGCACAGTCGAAGTTTGTTGGCAAAGAGCAAGTAACTTCGTTCCCGTAAGAATGAGGTATATATACTAAATCGTCTATTTTTCTCTTGTCTGTTTTTTCCTTCACCATTTGAAGAAGCAGCTCTTCCACGTTCGTGCGGAAATACTAAAAAGGGAAGACGAAATATGATAAGCGCAAGACCAAAGAGGTAAGACGAATAAGACAAGACAAAAAGGAAAATACAAAAAATACAAATTGCTTAAGTATAACACATGAACGCCAGAGGGTGATATGGGTGTCTATATATCCATACATACCCACACGAACACAAAAGCATGAATGCATATGCAGCGGACGATAATAAGCACCCCACGTACGATAGTTCTACGCATATAACATGTGATACAACAAAACATTGCTCAGTAAACGCAGGGACTTACTTGAAAATTTTCCGAACAAATTTCTTCCAAGAGCTGATTTTGAAAAGATAAAGGTAAAGAGTGAAAGAGGGAGTATTCTTCTCTATCCAAGTGACTACTTAGTTGAGCTTTGAGTTTACTGAGCATGGTCATTTCGTCCTTAACATGCTTTTCTTCGAAATTCCCCTCCACAGTAGGCTCCTCCTTAGTAACTCTATCACTTGTAGCAATTTTCTCTTTCGTTTGTCCAATAGAACTAACCATCGCTTTAAACTCAGGAATTTTTCTAAGTAACCCTTCAGGTATAATTATAATGCCATATTTTTTATGGTACTTCGTGCACCTAGTCTCAATAGTGTCAGCAATAAAATTAATAATATCTTTTAGCCTTAATTTTTTTTTTTTAATTTCCTCGCTTACTAGAACAATATTTACCTTAGTTTGTAGGAAGCATTCTAAGGCAATATGACTAGAATGATTTCCAATTATCCTAATAAAGTGATACCCCTTCAAGTATGTTTGTATGTGTGATATTAAATAACTAATATACTGACAGTATGTATACACAGTAGTGTCAAAACCTAAGGAGCATTCAATAAATTCATTTCTCATTTCGTTATGTACTGTTTTGGGGGCACTTACTATTGCAGTTTTGTTCAATTTATTTTTCATTTTTCGAGGATATTTCTTTTTTACTTCTTCATCACTTAAGTCACTCAAAATTTCGTATGTAGCATCGTATAATTGACACTCTTCATGTTCATTTGCATGTTCATTTGCTTGTTCGTTTGCATAGTCGTTTGCATAGTCGTTTGCATAGTCGTTTGCACGTTCATTTGCATGTTCGTTTGCATGTTCGTTTGCATAGTCGTTTGCATAGTCGTTTCCATTTTCAGCTTCATTTATATTTCTATTTCCATTTCTATTTCCATTTCTATTTCCATTTCTATTTCCATTTCCATCCTCATGCTCACCATTTTCATGGCAGTATCCTCTTTTTGCGCCTTCTGCGTGAACTTCTTTGCTATTTCCTTTTCCATAAAGCATACCACGAACTATTCCATTTTCCTGCTCTACCTTTATTTCCCCTTCATATAACTTTTTTGCTCTCATCTTATGATATTTTTTTGTCTTAATTTTAATCTTTTCATTAGCTTGGTTGTAAATATTTTCAAAATACTCTGCTAGTATGGCTGCTTGTCTATTACTATTAACCGCTCCAACAATTATTAAACCGTTCAAATTTAAGTGTCTACAAATTTTAAATAATTTTTTTTTGTCCTTTTCGTTCAAAATATTTAATTTACTACTTTTTATCATGTCGAAACCACCACTATTTCTGAACATACTTATGTACTCATTTTTTAATTCCATGAAATCATAATTTTGTACTCCTTTAAAACCATTTAAAAAACCATATAATACATTTTTTTTATTTTTCTTTCTTAAACAATCTAACACACCACAAATAATATTATGACCACCTGGTGCTTGTAAACCTGTGAACAATATTCCTATATTTAGAATAACATCTTCACTGTAAACTTTCATCATTTCTTTAAGAAGAGAATTTTCAGTATAATAGCTTCTTGATATGTCATCTGATATTTCGGTTGAACATGTATCATATAATTTTTTTCCTTTAAAATAATTTAAACAAGTATTTTCTCCATACAATTTGATTATTGGTTTATTTATAGTATTAGGAAAATGGTTCTTCAAAACATCCTTTTCACATTTTCCACTTATATTATTTTCCATCTGTTCAATTATAGTCTTATTTTTCAGAGCAAGTGGTAGAGCGATTTTATGTTTCCTTCTTTCTTCTTGCAGTTCACTCAAGTGTTTTTTGGCGTTCTCAATATCCATGATGGTATCCAGGTGTTTATTTGTTAATGAACGTGGATATTTACTATTATATTTGCTATATTTGCTATATTTGCTATAATTGCTATATTTGCTATATTTGCTATAATTGCTATATTTGCTATATTTGCTATATTTGCTATAATTGCTATATTTGCTATAATTGTTCCTATTTTTGTTCCTAATATTATTATTATTATTATTTTTTTATTTATTTATTTTTATTTTAAAACCCAATGACAGGTGTGTCTCTTGTGTGCCCCGCCTTTTGTTCCTCAGTGCACTTCTACATGCACATCATACAGGTGAAAACCAAATGTAAAAAAGTGTATACAGATATTTAAAAAAAAAAAAAAAAAAATTGAATAAAAAAAAATTGCAGCTAATACTGCTCTAAAGAGGGTGCGTTGAACTTTTTTTCAGAGCTGCAAATATCAAGAGCAACAAAATGGTTACATGAACAGTCACATGGGCAGTTATACGATTGGTCTCATCAAGAATTACATTTCTGCCTTTTTTCATATGAAACCCTGTTTTATACTCTATATAGACATATCAAGCTTTAATAGAAGTACTGGTAAAAGGAAAAATAAGAGCAATATGGAGAAAAAAACATTTAGTATAAAAACATATACGTTATTATGTATTATTCGAATAAAGAGGACACAAAAAAAAAAAAAAAAAAAAAAAAATTGCGAACAAGGCAATTTTTCAAAAAAGTAACTTGCACAAATTGATGTGGGTATATATACATATACATGCACATACAAATACGTCCATCTAATCATATTCACATATATGTGTGCCGTTTGAGGATAATACTTAATTCTGCGAATGAAACAAGTGGCACCGTCTACAAAATAAATGAAATTATGTAAAAAAAGGGAACACTGAAAATGCGGAAAAAATGGAAAGAACGGAAATAATGGAAGGAGTGGAAATAATGGAAGGAGCGGAAATAATGGAAGGAGCGGAAATAATGGAAGGAGCGGAAATAATGGAAGGAGCGGAAATAATGGAAGGAGCGGAAATAATGGAAGGAGCGGAAATAATGGAAGGAGCGGAAATAATGAAAGGAGCGGAAATAATGAAAGGAGCGGAAAAAATATTCACATTTGTTTAATCTGCTTAAAACTTTCCCTACAACATAATAATTCAAAATAAAATATTAAAAAAGCGTAACACAAAGTATGAATAACCAGTGCATATATGAAAGAATAAATCATTATAGGTGATCACAAAAAAAAAAAAAAAAAAATATAAATATATATGTATATGTGCATGTATATTTGTCCGTATCTTTTCTCTTATTTATCACCCATAATGATCTATTGCAAATGAAGCAATAACGGATTCAAAATGTAAAATTAAAAAAAGTTTAGTAATATTCTAATGATGGCATCATAATTTATGCACATGTGAATGTCTACTTAAAATATATGCGGCTAAGTCCCTTTAATAAATATATCATAATATGACGTAAAATGAAATAGGAAAAAATAAAGATCTACATATTTTTTTTTGCATACAAAAAAATTAAACTTAATTTTCAATGAATGCTTGTGTGCATCATATATAAATTGGGATAAATTAATTGTATTTGTTTAAAAAAAAAAAAAAAAAAAAAAAAAGCTTAATTTGGTGGTTACAATATTTTTGTAGTTACGCATACTTGTATGAACATAACTAAATATGCATACACGCCCACATACATATTCATAAACATATATATATATATATATATATACACACACCAGACTTACACGTATGTGCACTTGCTACTAAGAATAATTTAATGTACCTACATTAAAATACATTAAAGCTTCATCTATTTTATTTTATTTTTTTTTTTTTTTTGGGGTTTATGGCATATGATGAAAAAAAAAAATAATAAAATAAAATAAAGTAAAATAAAATAGAATGACTCCTACGCACCAGTAAATAAAATGTCCAGCAAATATTTTAACACATATTCAATACCTATACATAAGTAAATTCAAAAAAGGGAAAATATAAAAAAATGTAAGAAGCAACGGCACATATGAAAAAAAAAAAAAAAAAAAAAAATGAAACGTTCCTTTGAGACATTTTTAATATGCATTACCTTCGTGTTGCAACTCGCATATAGCCCTAAAGATGAAAAGGGAAAAAGATCATAAATGTGAACAAATATGCATATGTGTTATTGTGCATATAAGCTGAACGGAAAAAATAGTTATGCAGGCAAAAATGTTTACGTATATACATACATATGCATGTAAATGTATATATATGTACGTATACGCACAGTAATTTTCTTTTTTTTTTTTCCATTTTTTACTTTTGTATTTTTTCCTTTTGCTCCTTCTCATACTCACTGTAATGGTATTTTATGTCATATTGCTCATACATACTATCAATAACTTTAACACACTCTCTATTATTTTTCCCGTAATTTTTTATTATTTTAATTTTGTCTGATTCGGAACATAGCTCAAAAGTCTGGAAAACGGAGATTGCGAAATGCAGGTAAGGGGTAAAAAAAAGGAATAACAATAATATTAAAAATGTTAGTAATAATAACAATAATATTAATAATACTAACAAACATAATTATATTAATAACAGTAATAATAGTCATCAAGCGAGTTTTTTTTTTTTCACTGTTACGCACTTTTATTAGTGGCCAGGTTAATTTATTATTTTGTATGTCCGATCCAACTTTCCCCGTTTTTTCCTCGTCTCCAAAATAATCCATAAAATCGTCATGAATCTGAACAGTGCAGGAAAAAAAATGGAGAACGAAATGATGGAAAATAACATGGTAGAAATGAACAAATGGATAAATTGTCAAAAGGGCATGTAATCAAATTGTGATCAAATGCGAAATAAAAAAGCACATGGAAATGGAAAAATTTTTTGAAAAAACCAACTTGAAAATACTCGCCCATCAAAACAGATATATTCTCAACCTTTTTGTAAATTAAGTTATCTAGAGATATTCCAGCTAGCTGCATACCTACGGTGCGTATATAAATTGGTAAGAAAAATATGAACAGTCAGGAAAAAAAATAAAAAAAAATGCATAAAATATAAACGTCACAAAAAAAAAAAAAAAAAAAGAAATAATAAAGCACGAAATGTACGTATCAGCTGCTGGAATATTATGGCAAAAAATGTAACTAACCACACACAATAGGTAAAAAGAAAGAATAATATGCAGTTTTATGAATAACTATATTTTGATAAACTTTAAAATTGATCATATTAATATTAATAAGTGACTGTTCTGAAACATTAATATTGTTAACGTCAATATTTCTACTTATGTCTGAGTATTTTTCAGAAAATATATTCGCATCTAGGTGTTGGCCAATAATAGTTTTTAAAGTAGCGTCTCTGAAGGAGGCTATAATGTCAACGTAGCAGCTTTCGTTTCGCAAATACAGCTCAATTAACCTGTTATCAGGAAAGGGACACAAACATATACACACGCACACACACACACAAAAATTATTACAAATAGCAAAGAAACTATACCAACTATGACCTTTTTAATTTTTAAGAACTAACTTGTAAATGGCATTATACAAAAGGAGAACGTCATTCACGGCGTTTTTCGTTTCAACTTCTTTCAATAGATACCTATTCATCGTTCAGGAATGAGAAAAAAGAAAGGAAAGAAAGGGAAGAACGAACCAACGAAAGAATAATGGTTAACGCGTTGAAGAAGTATACATGCATGCATTTACATAAAATTATTTTCAATAGGTAAATACAAAGCCAAAATTTTGGTCATACCAACAATATTTGTTTCTCCTCGTTTCTCCTTTGTCCATTATGTCATCGGCCACTAGGAACGACGCCTGTAAAATTTCTATGCACCAGGCTGAAAGGGAAACAATGCGTAAATAGAAAAATAAGCGGGTAGCTCTATGTGTTGCGCGTCTCTATCTATATGTATACATACATGTACATTCGTATATATGTACGTAAAAGCATGTGTGCATTTATGTGTACACTCTTCTTAAGTATCAGTTGCAGTTGCAAATATTATAAACCTAAACAAGCAGCCTTCTCCCACTCTGAACTGTTAATGTCCCTATTTTTTACATATTCATAAATTAAAATAACCAAAATGCCTCTTATATTTTTTCCCCCTGTCAAAAAAAAAAAAAAAAAATAATAAAATAATAATAAAAAAATAATAAAAATATAAAATAGAAAAAAATACTTCTTAATGGCTTCACACACTTAAAATTATTTCACCATTTACACATATCAGTTTCGGGGTAAACAAAATTTTTTTACCACTTTTAACAAATTATATCTTAAAATAATCCTTCTGCTCTTTTCATTTAATTATGTCCCAAAAAATATATTCATCATGTACGCAAAAATGTGTACATGAGTGTATATATACATACATATATATATGTATGTATGTCCTACCTAAGCAGTTGTAATCAAATAAAAGTTTGTAATATTTTGAAATGTGTTCCTTTATGTGATCTTCTAGTATGTATTCGTTAATATGGCTTATGAAAGCATCCCTGTATTTGTCATACATCTAAGTATATATATGTATATATGGGTGTATTTATGTATATATATGAGTATATGGGGATACATATGGGCATATATCTGCGCGTAAACATGAGGGACAGATAAGATATAAAGGCTACGTAATCTGCAGTAATTATTTCGAATTTTTATACGTTAAACAGATAAATAAATAAATAAATACATACACGTACATATATATATATTTATATAAATGTAAACTACTATGCTACAACAGCACTCACACTTCTAAAAAAGGCTAATCCTCCATCCACTTCTTCGTTATTTACCTCCTTTTCCATACTTGTTCTTTCCTTTGTTTATTCCTTTTTTTTTGTTTGTAAAATTATATTTTTAATAGTGTTGTGTGTGTGTGTGTTTCTTTTTTTACTATATTTTGATTACAAATTTGTTAAATTGAACGATGTGTTTTTAAAAGGATGTTTTCATTATATACTTAAAATGTAAATGGTGACAAGGAAGGAGATACTAATTTGTTATTCTTACTATATGTATATATATTTATATGTATTTATATATTTTTATGATTATATTTATATATAATGCATGTTTATATATATATTCATGTATATAAACATGTAAGCATCAAAATTTCGGGGAGAGCGTTTTTCTTACTCCGTGTTTATTTAATAAGCCTTTATTCAAGAAACGTTTCCCAACAACTCCTTCTCATTGGTGCTATTGGCAGTTACCATTGTTGTGCGTTTTTGAATAGCCATATATTTATGCACAGTTAAAATGACTGTTCCTTTTTAACATACATATACATTTATGCTCTCCTTAGAAATGCTAATACAAACTATTCGTAAAAAACGTAAAAACAAAAAAATGTAAAAATTACTATTTCTGTATAATGCAAAAAAAAAAAAAAAAAAAAAAAAAAAATACTATTTCACATATATTATTATATATGTACGTGTTTTACGAAAAGGGCTATTTTCAGATATTGGAATGAAAAACAAAATGAAATACGGCTTCGATTTTTTACTAATTCGATTAAGTCAATAAAAAAAAAAAAAAAAGAAGATATTGTAATTCCGCATTGTCCCTTTTTCGTAACTTCTTCTATGTGAATGTTTGCTGTTGTGGTTATATATATGTATACATAAATGTATATTGATAAACATATGTGCATACATAAACATATGTGTATGTTTGTACTTACATGACCAGAGAATAGTACTGAAAAACATTTGAGCATTAGTACATCATAACGAAATACAGCACTAAAGGAGCCTAACTTTTTTAAGCGTAAATGAGGGAAATACGAATACTCACATGAAACGGAATGGTAGCAAGTAACCACGGAGTTACATTCATATGAAACTCATTAGCGCGACGTAGAAGTAAAAAAATTTTCAGCAATGAAAAGCGTAGGCTGTAAAAGGTAACGTAGACATAAAAGGAAAAAGAGCTAATACGTAAAATGAGAAAAACTGCGCCAGAAATTAAGGAAAACTTAGATATGCTACATATATATGCACGTACACACACATATATATATATATACGAAGAGAGAAATAGGAAAGCTATATAAGGGATACCCAGGAGGAAAAAGATAAAAAAAAAGGAGAAAATTTTGTATATTTGACGTGTAAGGTGTAGTTGCATGTTTGAAGTTTAGCATTTATTATTATTATTATTATTATTATTATTATTATTATTATTATTATTATTATTATTATTATTATTATTATTATTATTATTATTATTATTATTATTATTATTATTATTATTATTATTATTATTATTATTATTATTATTATTATTATTATTATTATTATTATTATTATTATTATTATTATTATTATTATTATTATTATTATATTATTATTATTATTATTATTATTATTATTATTATTATTATTATTATTATTATTATTATTATTATTATTATTATTATTATTATTATTATTATTATTATTACTATTATTACTATTATTATTGTTATTATTATTATTTTTGTTTTTATTTTTATTTTTATTTTTTTTTTAAAGATGGACAGTGACATAATCGACGAAGAATTTGTGTACGGCAAAAATATTGAAAAGATAAAGAAAAAAAAAGCGCTAATCTTAGATTGCCTAAAAAGTGTAACAGACCCAGATTTAAAAAAGAATATTGTTGAGTTAAATTTTGTTCGTAATTTAAAAATAATTGAAAAGGAATGTAGAAAATATGACGTAAATTTTGATTTAAATTTGACAACTCCTGCCTGTCCTGTTAAGGAAGAATTAGTTGCAGAATGTAAAAAAAAATTGAGATTATATGAATGGATAGAAAATGTAAATATTAATATAACATTTATAAATTTTAATGAAAATAATAACAAAAGAAATCGAATTAATAAAATTGAAAATATTATATTAATATATAGTTGTAAAGGAGGAGTAGGGAAATCTTTTTTTTCAGTTAATTTTTCGTTTTACTTGAAAAAAAAAGGAGCATCCGTTGGACTTCTTGATGCAGATATTAATGGCCCGAGCTTACCCACATTACTTCCATTTGAACATACATACGCAAAATTTAAAAATACAAAAAAGACAAGGAATAATAAAATATTTTATGAAAAGGAGCTAGGTAATTATGACCATAGTGATGATTGTACAAGTGGTATATCAAAGAAGGAAATTGAACAAAAGCTGGATTTTTTGCATATCCCTATAGTTGATCATCACAATGAGAAATGGCAAAAGATCGATCAAATTAAAGGTGAGAGAGGGCAGGAAAGAGCAGATAGCAACGAGTTGAACAGTCACAGGGACAAAATTGGCGATATCTATGGAATTGATCGTATTTTTAACATTGACAACAGTGATAACGTTAATCGCACTAATAATGCTAATCGCACTAATAGTGCTAATCGTTCTAATCAACCTAATCGCAGTAGCACAATAAATTTGAAAGGTAATGATGATGATGATAAGGAATCGCAAAAGGTCGTGAGAGATCACGTGCCATACCAAAATTTGGGTGAAACGAAAAATAACGTGCACAGAATATCTTACGACCAGGGCAGTGTCAAGGATAAAGAAGTTTGTGAGGATGAACGAAACGACGAGAAGGAGGAAGAGGAGGAAAATGTGGATAGACAACCCATGATTGAACCATTAGTATTTAAAGATGTAAAATTAATGTCTTATGCGTATATAAAAAATAAAAAAAATTTAGGATTTGCTTCTTTTCGAGGGCCTATACTAAATGAATTAATAAACGAATTTATAAATCATGTAGATTGGGGAATCCTAGATTATTTAATTATAGACATGCCTCCAGGAACTAATGATATACATTTAAATTTATTTGAAACTGAAAAAATTGATGGAATTATTATGGTAAGTACCCCCAATGATTTATCTATTAATGATGTAGAAAAAGGAATAAACATGTGCAATTATTTTAATATACCAATAATTTGTCTGATTGTTAATATGAGTTATTTTATTTGTGATAGCTGCGATAAAAAACATTATATTTTTAATAACTGCAATATGGAGGATTTGAAAAAAAAATTTACTAAAGTGTACGACATTCCTTTTCATTCCTTGTTTGCAAGAAATGCGTACCAAGCTTGTGATAGCAGTGGTGATGGCAGTGGTGATGGCAGTGGTGATGGCAGTGGTGATGGCAGTGGTGATGGCAGCGGTGTACGTAGTGGTAGTCGTAGTGGTAGTCATAGTGGTAGTCATAGTGGTAGTCGTAATGGTAGTCGTAATGGTAGTCGTAATGGTAGTCGTAATGGTAGTCGTAATGGTAGTCGTAATGGTAGTCGTAATGGTAGTCGTCGTGATAGTCGTAATGATAGTCGTAGTGATAGTCATAGTGATAGTCGTAATGATAGTCGTAGTGGCAGTCGTAGTGGTAGTTATAGTGGTGGTTACAATGGCGTACGCAGTGATAGCCAAAATGGTAGTTGCAGTGACCGTAAAAGTGGTAGGACGAAGGGAGAGTTGAAATTCCCCTTTATTTTGGCCTTTGAAAAGCATTATTTAATTGACAAGCTAGAATGTATTTTTCAAAATATTATAAGACAAATTTCTATAATAAAAAATAATCATATGTTGAACTTACCATCTTTACAAATATATAACAAACAGTACATTCAACTATCCTTTGACTCGATAGAAAATAAATACGTCTTTGCAGATGATGTATTACTGTGTAATATTAAAGATATTCGATTAAAATGTACATGTGACATATGCAAATTAAATAGGAAAAAGAAAAATTACAAAAAAAAAAAATTTTTAAATCGTAATATTTATGTAAAGGATATTATAAAACTAGGTACGTACAATGTTAAAATTGTGTGGTCAGATCAGCATGTATCTGTTTACTCATATTCTTACTTGAAACATATTTTTCAGAAAAAAAGGCTCAGTGGGGGAAGTGCATATTGCCAGGTGAGCAACAGTGATAGGTATGAGTGGTAGATCTCGGTTATGCGGTGTGCAGACATGTGCACACTCCCATATACGCATGTTTCACTTATGTACGCAAACTCATTTGTGTTTACTGTTTTGTTTATGTCTTTATGTTCTTTACTTTATACTATTCATTCCTAGTGTAGTTATGCAAATAAAGCCCTCCAATATTGCACAGGTGAATGTAATCACATGTGCTATTTGTTTTTTTTTTTTTCTTTTTTTTTATCATTATGGACGTTGTTGAGACCACTTGATTGTTCATTTTGTAATTCTTTTAAAACCTGTATGATCTTTCAACTGATGGCTCTACCTCCTCGCGTGAGTGCATATATATATATGGCATCCCTGCACACACACACACACATATACATTATGCTTGCTCTTGCGATTGCACTTGCTATGTTTACTGCTATTACCACTTTTACTACCACTTCTATTTCTGTTTCAAATTATTTTCGAATTGGAAACTCGCCTAACGAGGGAACAGTGCGGATGTGAATGAATAGGACTGCACAAAACGCATTTTAAAAGGAAAACTTTACTTTAAAAAGTTTATGAACAAAAGCAAAATAATTTGTTTTTATTTTATACTTGCTTGTACTAAAAAGGAAAGCGAAAAACTTCTGTAAGGGGTATACATGTACATGAACATACGAATGTGCAGGTGTACATATATATATGCATATGCATACATGTATATGCGGGTATACGTATATGCGCATTTTTTTGCAAAAATGGGTATTCTCTCAGAATTGAATGTACTTGTTATTCGTAATTTCTAATGTACAAATTATAATATGAAAAAAGTTGTTCATGATAAGAGAACGAGTTAATGTTGTTATTACTGCGCGTGGTTCTTCCATCCGTACATATAGGCACACATATATGCATACACATATGTACACGTATATACACGCATACATGTATCAATACATGCACACGTACATCGCTGTAACACAACGATAGGAGGGTGGAAAAACGCAGAAAATTATGAAAAGGAATCAAGAAATAAGAAAAAAGGAAAATAAATCATATGCAAAATCAAAAATGCTATACAAATACATTTTTATGGTCAATACGGTAAATGCGCTAAACTTTTGAATGTACGGTTACAGGGAAACTATTCGCAAATACCTGTACACGTGCAAATGCACGGTTGTCGAGCGTTCACCTGTGTATGTGTATGTATATGTGTACGTATATGTGTATGTATATGTGTACGTATATGTGTATGTATATGTGTATGTATATGTGTATGTATATGTGTATGTATATGTGTATGTATATGTGTATGTATATGTGTATATGTATGTGTACGTGATTATGTATATGTTTGTGTGTGCGTTTGTGTGTGTGTTTGGATGTTTGTGGGTGTGGGTGTGGGTGTGGGGGAAGAGTTGGCTGGGTTTGCCATATTTGTGCTGTCTTTACTACAGGTTCGACCTGTATTGACATTTTGATCACCTTCTGGTTGATTTATATTATAATAAGACTGCAACTTAATTATATTCTCAATACATTTAGTAACATCCTCTACATTCATAATATCTTGCGTGTTCAGAAAATCCTCGTAATTTTTTTTTGACCATGAAATAGGGTCAAAATATATCCAAGAAGCACATTTTTCTATACTTGAATAATTTGATAAATTTTTAGGAGTAAACCATTTTTTATATATTATATGGTAGAGCCATTTTCTTATATATAGTTCAGAAGCAGCATAAGCTTGTAATACATCTCTCGGTATATTATAAAAAATATAAAAGAGGGTCTCTGTTTTTAATTTTAATAATAAAGATAAACGTATTTGAAAATGTGTATTTAAATAAGAATTTGGTTTTATAAAATAATCATCTTTATTTGTCGGATTATCTGATATAGGTGAATTAAATGAGGAGAAAAGGAAATCACGGGTATTTAAATCTAATCCTAATGTTGTTAAATCTGTTCCTAATGCTAAAATATTTAAATTTGGATTTGTCATTTTTATTACTTTTAGTATTCCTAATAATCCATAATTTGTTCTATTATATATTTTTGCCCTTTCTGTTGTTTCGTACAATATTTCTTCAAGTGAGAGATACTCGTCTTTCTCTTGTTTATATGTATGTTCAGTGCTTTTCTCTTTTTGGTCATCAATCAGTTTGTCCTTATGCATTGACTCATTACAGTTTGGAATCTTCTCCCCTTTGTCTATATTAACCTTTTCATAGACTTCTTTATCTTCATGTGAACTATTTTCCCTTTCCTCATTTGTGTGCTCGTCCAAAGGAAGTCTGTAGCATATATCGTCTCTATTATTCGCTTTCATTCTATGCGCATCCATAGTGTTCATTTTTTTTTCTACCTTTTTCTTTTCATTCTTTTTACAAGTTTTTCCACTTGTGCATCTTATTCTGTCACATGAGACGTCTGTTTGGTCATATGGGAAATCTGTTTGATCGCACGTTCCCTTGATATTATAATCGTTTGCATCATTCGTATGAGGCATTGCATTATGATCGTTCGCACTGTTAGAATTACCTTCATCAATGATGTTACTACTTCCATGTTCTTCCTTTTTATCCCCCCTACTTGACATTTTACTTTCCAAGGAGTATTCAAATTTCTCATTATTATATTCTGCACAAACATCCTGTAACTTATTATTTTTGCATAGTGTTAAATCATTACTAGTAGTATTGATTTGATTGATTTGATTGATTTTATTTACTTTATCTTTAGTCATACTATTTTCATTTAATTTTATATTTTTCTTATTCTTCTTACTTTTCAAATTATCTATATTTGTTTCACTACTTCGAATTGTATCTTCACTGTTTCTTTCATGTTTATTTTTACTGTTATTTGGATTGCCACTTTTCTTTAATTTTGTTTCCTCCTTTTTGTTTTCCCTTCTGTTAGTGGTAATACTAATCTCTTTATTTTTATTGTCATAATTCATACCATTGTTATTTCTACTAGTGCTAACAGAATTGTTGTTATATAAAATTTCTTGGTTCAAGTTAATATTTAATGCACTCTGTCTTTTCTCATTACATACTTTCCTGTAATTATCACATTCGTTGGTAATACATATACCTTTTTTTTTGGTCCATATATAGTTACCTTCTACATCATTATTGTGTTCATGAATGAGTAGATCTTTTTCCGTGTTACTGCTATCCTGTGGGTTGTCTTTAATATGATTTTCCCTTGCGTTTATTTTGTCTTTTTTGTTAATTTTGTGCATTTGACATTTTTCAAATATTTCGCATTTTTCGCATTTTTCGTACTTATCATTTTTTTCTTTTTTTTTCCTCTTGTCTTTATTCAGATTCTTTTCCATTGAATCTTTTGTTTCACTGATTCTATTTTCTTTTATGTGGGAAGAGAGAACAGATTCCTTTTGTAACATATCGGTGCTTTCGTTAATATATACTGAGTGTTTCACTTCATTATCCATGGGGTTGGAAATAGAGTTATCACTTATGTTATCTTCTATGTTTTCATCCATATATTCTATCCAGTGAATTTCGTTTTTCTCATCCTCTTTATCGTTCCTGCTATGTGTATTGCCATTGGTTGGGCTACTAATGCTATTAGTGTTGTTACTACTGCAGTTATGATCCTTTATCAAATCTGATACTTGTTCATTCGTTTCAATATCCAAATCGTTTATATCGTTAGAATCATTATCTTCATTTTTGTTATTTCCTTCTGTGTTTTTTTTTTTTTTTTTTTTTGACATTTTGATTGAATTCTTACTTTTTTCCCTTTTTTTTTCTTTATTTCCCTTACCCATAATATTGTACTTTCTTTTTATTTTGGGTCGTGATTTAAATAAAAAAAAAAAAAATAGGAATAATCAAAATTTTAAAATTGCATAAAGAGCTGCTATGCATATGCGGTATTACACGTGTTTGCATACATACGTTGCGTGTGCATATAGATATGTGTTTATGTCTGCGCTTAAGTCTGTGCATACGTATGTATGACTGCGCATCACAAGGCAACTACCTACTTAGTGGTACGTTCAGCTTTCGATGTATTATGCATGAGCATAACTGCTAAATCATTCCACCGATTGTAAATATTTATTTATAATATTTCTATCACATATACCCATATATGCGCTTGTATGTATGTACGTATTTATGCACGTATTTCTACTCAGTTTAACTATTTTTCTTTCATGCATATTTTACGTATGTACGCATTTATATCTCTAAAAAATAATAGAGCTACACTATAGGCTTGAAACCTTTTTTTTTTTTTTTTTTTACTTACAAAAACTATGTGAACTATTAGAAAAAAACATGTACATACTTATGATAAAAATGAGAACAGTGCAATTACTTTAATAATTTCCAAAAAGGAAAAGCACAAAACGAAAAGTACGTCATAACGTGTGCCTAAATTTGTGCGCTCATATGTATATATATATAAATGTATGCACGTATGCACGTATGCACGTATTTACATATGCACGTATTTACGTATGCCCTTATTTACATATGCACGTATTTACATATGCCCTTATTTACATATGCACGTATTTACATATGCCCTTATTTACATATGCCCTTATTTACATATGCACGTATTTACATATGTACGTATGACCATATGCACATATTTACGTATTCACGTTTGTACAAATGTGCAATGATACAAGTTTGTTTATGCCGACTTGAAAATGTTTTCATGAGTATTACCAGCACAACGTTTACGATATTTCAAAAAAAAAAAAAAATTATATATTTTTTATAAGGTCTTTAGAAAAAAGAGTAAAAATGAAACTTATTAAAGATGTATGAAAAATGCCTTTTCTAGGTAGACCTAAAATAACAATGTAAAAATTAAGAATGCTTAGTAGTTTATTTAAACGTCATTTGAATAACTAAAGAAAATGAAGCTTATATAAAAATTATAAGCTCATACATAAAAGACCCTTGATATATGCTATTATTTTACCAAGGGACAAATTTTTTTTTTTTTTTCTTTTTAATTGTATTGGAAGATATTATAAATTTTGATGGCATCACTAGAGTTTTTTTTTTTTTTAATTTGTACGGGATGTAACCTTATGTACACATTTAACTTTAGCGAAAAAAATTAAGAAATGTCATACGACAAGTTAATATTTATATAAAATTATGTTCAACATTATGTTCAACATTATGTTCAAAATTATGTTCAAAATTATATTCAAAATTATGTTCAAAATTATGTTCAAAGTTGTGTTCATAATTGTGTTCATAATTGTCAGCAAAGTGTAAATTGTGTACACACTATTTTTTTAATGCATAATAATACTAATTTAGTGCTGCTCAACGTGTTTATACAAATATATATATGTGCATGGGTATGTATTGACAATTTTGATTGTTAGATTTAACCTTTTTTTTTTTTTTTTTTTTTTTTTTTTTTTTTTTTTTTTTTTCTTTTTTTTTTTTTTCTTAAAATAATAATAAATTATAAATAATCTTATGTTTTTAAGAACAGGTGCTTATTTCCAAAACAAGAATATATTTTTTTATTCCTATGACTGTAAAGACTTCACTTTCATTCTTCGTTTTTTTATTTTTTTTTCTTATTACACAAAATTGAGTATCACGAAATGAACATATTAAATAAAGCGGAAAATGAATGAAAAAAGGGAAATTATTTTGACTATTCAATTGCTTTTTTTTTCCTACATTTTTTCTTTTTTTTTTTTTTTTTTTTTTTTTTTTTTTTTTAAGCACTTTTCTACGTAATAATTCAAAAAGTATATCTGTTATCTTTACCCTTTGTTATTTATTTTAATTATGTTGTATATGTACATATATGCCCTTATATGTAATTACATATATATTTACTAACTAATGTGTGTACACATGTTAAACATAAAAAAATATTATTCGTACACGGATAGATTTGTTTAATTTAACATTATCCATGCAAACACATGTATACGTGTGTACTTATATGTACATACAAATATATTCTTATGGATATATATTTATTTGTGTTCATAACTGTATGTAATAATGCAAAACTTTTCAGAAGAGCAATTTCAGTGAAAGGCAAGATCAACAACACGTAGTACTATTTGAACTTTTTCCTTTTATTAACAGTGCATTGCAGTGTATCCTAAGCATACTATTACATTTTTATTTTTCTTTTTGCCGTACGAGGATAACCAAAAATTATGAGGATAACCAAAAATAGTTTAACTTATTTTAATTTTTTTATTTATACATTTATTTTAATTAATACATTTATTTATTTATTTATTTGTGTTATTTTAATTAATTAATTACTTTATTTATTTATATATTTATTTATTGTATTTTAATTAATTTATTTATTTTATTTTTTTTTTTTAAAGTGGAACAAATATATTATTAATGTAGTACTGCCTCATCGATATGTTTTACTCAAATTATTTACTCGGCTTTATTTAAAAAAAAAAAGGAAAAAAAAAAAAAAATGAACCGTTTTCATAAATGGCATACATATCGGGTTGGACATCAAATATAGTTCTTCATAAATAATGAGGAAGCCTTCTTTTTCAAAACGATTTAAAATTCATTCAACTGGTGTATATATATAATTTAAGAATATTTTTATTTTTAAATTATGAATATATCCTAATTTTAATATAATAAAAAAAAAAAGAAAAAAAAGAAAGGTACTTTTTAAAATTTCCACCTAAAATTATCAGCTTCTTTTAAACATTTTTTTTTTTGTTTAACAAATAATTCCTATATCAAGAAAAAATTTATGCCACCTTTTATTTGCATTTTACGCCATTCGAGCTTCATTTATTACTACTGCTACTGCTATTACTACTAGTACAGCAACAACTACTACTGTTACTACTATTATTTCTTTTTTTTTCTTTTTTGTTATGTTAAATGCTTACCAATGTAATAGCTACGAAGTTTGAAAAGAGTGCTTCCAGCAGGTTAATAGAAAAAAAAAGAGAAGAAAAAAGATGAATGGGTAAACGTACACAGCCTATTTACACATACATGCATATACACACATATATACCCACGTACACACTACTTATGCACCTACATATATACCCCCCTTTATGACAATCTTTTACTTACCAAAAGCAATTAAGATATACCATACTGCAGAAAAGACGCAAAAAGTACAAACATACGTCCAAAAAAGAGGTAATAAAAAGAGAATACACACAAACATGCACATGAACATACATGCGTGTAAACATACGTGCGCAGTGAAAAGGAAACAACATTGATGTAATGAAGGTTCTAATATTTAAACAGACAAAATGAAATTAAAACTTATGCTTGAATGGTGTACAGTGGTAGCAATTAAAATTGTAATTGCGTCATTTTATTTCTCTGGTGTGGATATTAAAAATATGAAAGGGAAATACAAAGAGATTGAAAACATAAATAAAAAGGAGAATGTAATAAAGGAAATATTTTTGAATGAATTAAAGAAATTAAATTATATGAATAACAATGTTATAGCATTAAGTACATCAAGACATCATTTTAATTATAGGCATACGTGTAACTTATTGATTGCATATAAATACCTAAAAGATATAGGTGATATTATTGATACAAATATATTACTTATGATCCCATTTGATCAAGCTTGTAATTGTAGGAATATTATAGAAGGCACAATTTTTAAAGAATATGAAATATTTCCAAGTGAAAATTACGATATACATGTAAGAGATAATTTATATACAAATTTAAATATTGATTATAAAAATGATAATGTTAAGGATGAACAAATCAGAAGAGTTATTAGACATAGATATGATGCATTTAGTCCTAAAAAAAATAGACTACAAACGAATGGAAATAAACAAAAAAACTTATTCATATACATGACAGGTCATGGTGGTGTAAACTTTTTAAAAATTCAAGAATTTAATATTATGAGTTCCTTTGAATTTAAATTATATATACAAGAACTACTTATAAAAAATTTATACAAATATATCTTTGTGATCATTGATACATGTCAAGGATATAGTTTTTATGATGATATATTACATTTTATAAATAAATATACTATTAAAAATGTCTTTTTATTATCTTCATCTAATAGAAATGAAAATAGCTACAGTCTCTTTTCAAGTAAATTTTTAAGTGTATCAACAGTTGATAGATTTACTTATCATTTTTTTAATTATTTAGAAAATATTTATAGAATATATCCTGACGAACCACATAAAAATGCAAAATCTTTTTCCATGTTTAATATTTTGAATTATTTAAAAACACAACATTTAATATCACAAGCAACAATAAATAATTCCAAATTTAACTCATCCACATTTTTACATGATAAAAACATCCTTTTTTTTAATTCCAATTTGTTACCTATAAATAAGGATGATATGAACAAATCAACATATAACCAAAATGACAAGGACAGAAGAGATGACTCGTTTAATTCGAGAAAAACGTGTTTAGGTTATTTAACTTTATGTGGTCATATAAAAAGTCAAATATATGCAAATATGGCAAATCTATATGAAGATAGAAGCTATTACAGCAATAATATGGGGGTTTACCTGAAAGAAGAGTCCTATTTTACGGATTATTGTTTTACTTCCATTCACGTGAATGTAAACTATATGCTGAAAGTTTTAGTTTTTTTATTTTTCCTTTTCTTTTTTCTGCTCATTTTTTTGTTTAAGTGATGCGCCATGGGTGATGCTACTTTCTAACGCTTCAATGTTATTATGTTATTTTATCATTTCGTCATTTTATCATTTCGTCATTTCATTATTTCGGCATTTTATCATTTCGTCATTTTATCATTTCGTCATTTCATTATTTCGGCATTTTATCATTTCGGCATTTTATCATTTCGGCATTTTATCATTTCGGCATTTTATCATTTCGTCATTTCATTATTTTATTATTTTATTATTTTTGTAAAATTAACTTACTTTTCTGGAAATGACAGCATTATTTTTTTTTTAGTTTCAAAATAGAGCAACCATTGACGTTTTGCAGGTCATGTAATTTAAAAAAAAAAAAAAAATTAAGCTAAATTCGTAAATGGTTCATTACATATTTATACATGTGTGCAAATATGTTCAAAAAGAATACGATATACGTTCCGTTCGCAATTGGTTTGGTGCGGGGGGGGGGAGGGAAGGTAAGACACTGAAACGGATAAAAGATAAAAAAATAATATAGTGTAACATAATTGTGATACTAAAAAAAAAAACTAATGTATTTAACAAAACTGAAAGGAGAAAAATGAAAAGGATTATGAAAAGAATATTTCTTGAGGTTAAAAAAAAAATATTATGTTAGAGGGCAAATATATGCAGCCATTTTATTGAATAAAAAACAGAAGAATGAAGAATACTTTTCCATATTAAAGAGATTATTTGATTATTTTTAGATTACGAATACTCTTTTTTTCCAAAAGAAATTCATATTTTAAAAAAAGTAAAGTGTCTTCTTTTAAAGTATTATCATTTTGCCCACACTACACATACACAAAATGGAAAGAAAAAATAAAAAAAAAAAATATAAAAATATAAAAAAATAAAATACAAAGGTTTGTTTAAATGAATATACGGTAATGCATTAAAATGTTGAACGTATGAATTTTGTGTATTTCAAAAAAATTGCTTATAACATTTGGTTTTCCTATTAGAAAGGTGTATGACACCACTAAAATTACATTGCTTTTTTTTTTTTTTTACAAAAAAAAAATGGAAAAAATTAATGATAAAATGATAGGATTAAAATATGTTTACTGCTAGTACTTTATGAGAGGCGCACTTTGCATAATATGTTCCTCTTTTTTGACAACTCCAAAAGAGGAATAACCGAATTAACAGTTTCCAAGAGTTCATTATTCTGGTTGTTTAGCATTTTTTTATCTTTTTTATTAAATTTCAGCTTATAACAGTTTATGGCATCGATGCATAGTATTGCCAGGGCTCAAAAAAAGATGCAGTATTTTCATTTTTTCCAAATTTTTTTTAAAGCATACATATAAATGTACGTATGTGGGTTTCTGGATATATGAGTTGTATGGGTGTATGGGTTATGGGTGTATGGGTTATGGGTGTATGGGTTATGGGTGTATGGGTTATGGGTGTATGGGTTATGGGTGTATGGGTGTATGGGTGTATGAGTATATATGTATAAACGCATTAGCGTATTTTAATTTTTTTTCTTCTGAAGGTACATGGAATGTTTTTATATACAGAGATAAACAACAAACACCAAAAATTTTAATAGCAATGCTTAAAACTTTAAAATATACATTTTTAAATATTATGAAAAAAGTGGAAGCTCCAAGAAAAAGCTGTAAAAGTTTTTATTGATTTTTTCTTTTTTTCGCGCTCTATTAATGTGTTAATGTGTCAATGTACCGATGTGCCAATATGCGAACGTGTTTATGTGTTATTTTATTTTTTTTTTTTTGTTCTTTTTTGTACATTTTTGCACATTTTTGCGCTCATGATTTTTATTTACCTTAACAAGACAGCATGAATAAATAAATTTTTTGGTTGTATTTAAGAAAAAATATTAACGCGTCAGTACAAAAAAAAAAAAAAAAATATATAAAATTAAAGACAAAATATAATAAAAAAAATACACCTACTTTAATTTTAGTGTTTAGAAAAATTTACTATATTGAAGCAAAATTACCAAGTATCACCTTATGTTCATATATATGTACACATATATATATATATATATATTATATATATATATATATATATATATAATATATATATATATATATACATATATGCGAATATATGTATGTGTTCGTAGGCGTGTGAGTAAAATTGAAAAGAAGGGAAAAAGGTGCCAATTTTAATAAACCTAAATACATAAATCCTTTTAAGGATTTTGCCTGGTATGTGTTACTTTTTGTTATTTGCTGATACGTATCCATTTTGTATTGCACTTTAGAATTTATTACAAAATAGTCTAAGTCAATTTATAATAAAGGAAATATATGTATAACGCGAATATATGCATAAATAGTACTATGAAAAAAAAAAAATAAAAAAAAAAGGACACATATATAAGTGGGATATGTATGTTCCAAATAACTTATATGTACACAGTATAAAAATGGCACACTGTATTGTTTTATAAATACTTTTCACTGTCAGAATATACACACATAATATACGTGAGCATGTGTAAACAAGATTGGTGTGTGAACGCAAACATAAAAAAATATTTTCAGTTACACATTAGAAGCGGAAATATTCGTGCACTATTTTGAAATACAGTTAAATAATATTACTATTTTTAAAATTTTTTAAATATTTGTATTTTAATTGTATTTACCTGAAAATGTTATACGGTTATAAAAAAAAAAAATTTTTATTAGTTATAAATTCAGTATTATTTATACTATTTACTGTATTTATTTTATTTACATCTTTTACATTATTCGCTTTATTCACACTGTTTACACGATTTTCTCTTTATTTTTAAATGAATTAAAAGTAGTAAATACTCGTTCTTCAATTTTTCCTGCGATTTATTCGGCACAGACAATTTTCATAGCGCACACCATTGAAATAAAATTGCCATAGTGTTTTATGTTTATATACCATTCTGTAAAATTAAAAGGAAAATAGTAGTTCGCAAATTTTTTAAACAGAAGACAAACTACCAGTTATGTTAAAGTGATACATATTTTAGCAAAGTTAAAAATTTATGATAAATTAATGGTTTATTAATTTTCACCTAATCTCCTGTTATTTTTATCGTACATTTTACTCCATTTTACTGCTTTTTACTGCATTTTGCTCCATTTTGCTGTTATTTAATTAGACGTGTAGCAAAACAACGAAGTAAAAATAATTAATGCCTTAATTTATTTGGCACCATGTTTCGCAAAATCGCTTGTCTTTAATGAGTAACCGCTGCACCAACTTTTTGTTTTATCACATAGATATATTTGTATCTTGGGTGCGTGCCTACATGTACACAAATGCACTTTGCAACGCCGCACGCTACGTCTATACATTAATCAAAGCATGATGAAAATACATACGTTTTCAACATAATTTGTTTGTGGTTTTATTTGCGGTTTTATTTGCGGTTTTGTTTAAGGTTTTTATTTTTATTTCGGTGAAGTGTTCACATTAAATTTATTCATGTTTTTGAGTTTTTACAAAGGCTAAATTTTATTTGTTTATTTTTTTTTTTAACATAATGTATTCGCAGTGATCCTATTTGTATATCATCAGACAAATTAATTTACCCACCCGCATATACTATCAAATGAACATACTTTCCTTAGTTTGCTTCTTTACATTGTTTTGTTTTATTTTTTATTTTCATTTTATTTTTATTTTCATTTTATTTTTATTTGTTTTTTATTTTTATTTATTTATTTTATTTTTTTACGTGCTTATTAAGTCTCACTAATATACCATTATTTGATACTGTTTTAATTGAATTCTTTTTTCTTTTCTTTTTTTTTACTTTTGTTTTTCTTTTTTTTCTTCATATTTTATGCTTGTTAAACATTACATGTTTCTTTATGCCCAAATCGACTTGCCTACTTTGTTATAGTTTTCTTATAAAGTGAAATTTCCCAAGAAAATGGATATAAGACATGTAAAAGGTTGTGCATATTATGAAAGGGAAGATGAAATAGATTATAAAGATGAAATTAAAGAGGTTACAGAAAATTTAATATATGAGAGAAAAAAGAATTTTCAAGAACAAGACAATTATTGTTACAACTCCGCAATAAGTATATGTCCGAACGTTTATTGTAATATTTACACAGATTTATATAACTGGTTTGGTTTTAAAAATTGTAGGAAAATAGACATTGAATCTTTGAATACCTGTTTTACAGATATAACAAATGGAGGTGTAGGTTATTATGAAAAGCTGATAGTATTAGGAGGAAGAGTTTTAGAATTATATAGTGAATTACATTTTTTTAATAAATATAATTATGAAAAAGATGTAGAGATAGTTAATGATTTGAAAAATATTAAATCAATTAAAGAAGTTGTTTTTCATTATTTATATGTTCAAAAGAGAAAAAATCGTGTAATATATAAAAACAGTTTATATTTATTTGGTTATTCTTATCTGTATACACCATTATTTTTTAATAATAAAAATTCCATAATAAAATATGTTAAAGCATGTGTAGCATATGCAGTCAAATATAGTGGTTCAAATATTTTCTCGTGGATGCCTTCCTTAATTGAACATATACATCATGCACAAAAATTAAAGATTGCAGAAATAGAACAGGAAAACGAGTTAATACAAGATTTACAGGAATATTTTGGGTACCAATTTGACTACATATTACCAAGAATAGCAGAATGTTTTAGTTATCACAATATTTATATAACCAATTCCCACTTAACAGGACTACAAATAATTCGAATGTTTGCTAATGAGTATTTTTCCCTTTTGGCGGATGTAAGGAATTGGCCAAATGACTGTTTATAAATTTGAGACTGCATGAGTTATGCTGTTTGTGTGGCGTGTACGTGCACGTAGATATGCATATTTGTATATATGTATATATAGTACATGTGTACATATTACATATATACATAGTACATGAATACATAGTAGATGTATAACATAGTACATGAATACATAATACATGTACATACGTAAACACACTTTTAAATATATATAAATGCACAATACACACACTAACCCTGCACTACGACGAACGTTTTTCCTCTATTCGTGGATTAAAAATGAGTGCATAATTTTTTTTTTTTTTTTTTTTTTTTTTTGTTGCTTACGTAGGACGTGAACATAAACGGAAAGGAAAAAGTAGTATGGGTGCGAGAGGAGACTGAAGCCTTTTTGAATTCCAAATGTATTGAAATCTTTAGTGGATGCATGATATCATTGAACAAATATTTAAATGAGAAAAATGTACAAGTATCTAAGATAAGGAACATATTCGAAATGATATTATCATCCTGTTGGGTTTTAGGAAATGAAAAGAAAAATAAAATATGGGTAAAGGCTTTAATACAAAGATTAAGACAAGTGCAGTTATTAACTCAAATAACTACTATAGAAAAGTGGTCTTATAGTATAAAAAAATATAATGATATTAATATAAGTAATTTTGTAAAAGATATATACAACTTTAATAATATAAATGGAAGTATATTATCACCTTTCCAGTTACAAAATATTAATGTTTATTTACCTCCAAAGGAGGTTATGTTAAAACAGATTCCTTATTATACTACTATTGCTGATAAATATAAAGATCGGTATCAGCAAGCAGATAATAACAAAGTGAAGGGAAAAAAAGACTGCCAACTTTATAATGCATTGAACAATATTTCGAAAAATATATATATGCATTTCAAACCTAGGAAGCAGACAAATGTTCATTCAGCTAGTGTGAAAAAGCTAGTCTACACGAATAAGGAGGACCCATATGCAGGTTAGAAAGGAGGCAAGCATTTCAGTGTGCATATGCATGTTGAGCAGTGCCATGTGTACGCGCACATGTACGTATATACATATGTTTATGTATATATATACGTATATGCATATATATATATATATAGCTGCACACTACTAAGCGGGTGTGCGGATTTGCGAGAGGTTTCCGCTTACGATATCAACCAACAAGGTATTAAATTACAAATGTTTATTTATTTGTCATTCCAACACAGATATGAATTATCACAAACTTAAAGCAAATCTTGAGGAAGATGAGTCTTCAAACGAAGGATATGATGATCTTGTGAACATGGACGAGGAAGAAGTATTTTTTCCCAATAAAAAAATGAACATAATAAAATCAGAAAGAAATAAAAAAAATGGAATCCCTGTTAAAATAAAATATATTAGAGATGCAAACAATGATGAAAATTCTAAATATGTCATAGAGATACCAAAAAAAGACCTGACACAAAGAGGGAGTAAAAATCATGTAAAAGCTGGTAAGATATAAAATAAAAAAATAGAAGTTTATGTGTAAATTTTAGTTAATAATGCATAAAAAAAGTATCTAAAATTTGGTGCAAAAAAAAAAAAAAAAAAAAAAAGAAAAAAGATATGTCCACACTATTTCGTTGTTTTACGCGTGCATAAATTTAGATATATATATATATATATAAGAACATATGACGATGTTTTTTATGTTTTATTCTCAGTGCTTTGGGGAAACGGCAAAAAAGGCTTAGAAATTAAGCTACCGGCTGCAAGCAACTTTATATCACAGATGAAAATTAAATGAAAAAAAGTCTACAAGTAAAATACAATTCTGATATAATATAGTTCAAAAAGTAAAATAAAATAAAAAAATTTTTTTTTTTTTTTTTTATATGTTAATTTAGTATTAAAAATTTAATCTTACATAACTTTTACCTTGTATCATAATGTATGTGTAGTCGTAGTTCATATATTAAATTATGTCAAGCATGTTTTGCTATTTTTTAGTAAATCTTGTACATCGTGTTCATCATTTTTTTTTTTTGTTCATTTCGGAATATGACGCAGTTATATATTCACATATATATATATATATATGCATCCAAATACAGAGCTCAAAAGTTTTCTCATATTTTTTTGGAATACTACAACGTCATAATGATTTTTTTTCATTTATATAAAGTGAAAAATCAAAGCTAATAAACAGTGCTCCCTATAGGGAAATCTTTCAAAAAGGCATGAAAAAAAAATAAAATACAAACAAAACAAACAAAACAAACAAAGCAAACAAAACAAGCAAAACAAACAAAGCAAACAAAGCAAACAAAGCAAACAAAACAAACAAAGCAAACAAAACAAACAAAACAAACAAAACAAACAAAACAAACAAAACAAACAAAAAAAACAAAAAAAACAAAAAAAACAAAACAAAAATAATGAATAGAAAAGTAATAAAAAGAAGTAATGAAAAATAAGTAAATGAAAAAAAAAAAAAAAATTAAATATTGTATAGTTCTAGGACATAAAATAATAAGAAGATACGTAAAAACGTAAAGCTAAAAAAAAGGAAAATTCAGGCAACCAATATTTTCATAAGAACGTTAAAAAAAAAAGGAAAAAAAAAAATAGGAAAAATCAAAATTAGCATATTATTAACCTGTTTGTTCGTAAAAAACAATATATGTATGTATATATGTATGTATATATGTATGTATTTATATGTATTGCAAAAACACAATAAAGGCACAACACTAAGATCAATGTTATAGGGTTAATATAACGTGAACAAAAAAAAAAAAAAATAATATAAAATATATACATTTTTATTTTATAAAAAAAAATGTAACATATGCATATATACATATATAAATATATACATATATACATATATACATATATAAATATATACATATATACATATATACATATATACATATATACATATATACATATATACATATATATATATATATATCTATATCTATGTATATATATAGATGTATAGATAGATATAGATATAGATATACATGTACATAGAGAAATTTCAGAAATAAATACATTAGAAAAAGGGAGAAGTAAAATATTTCCAAATATGCCAAAATATAGCATTTACTGTAAAACGAAAAAAAAAAATATATTTATACATAACAATACATGTCAGTGGTAATTAAATTTGTTTGTTATAAAGAATAACATAAAACCTTTTCAAAAATCATATTTTGTAGAAAACTTTTTTGTATATAAAAAGAAAAAAAAAATAATAATAACATCAAAAATATAGTTGGAGAAAAAGCGAAAAGAAAACATAAATTTTATAGGATTAATACTACGAAGAAACAGGCAACACAAATATATATATATGCATTCATGTAAAATATAGAAATTGAGATAAACAAATATATAAAATTTAGGAGAGGAAGAAAATAAAAAACACAGTATAACGATATATAGTAAAATAAAGAGAAACAAATAGATATAAATCGTAACACAACGAAAAAGAGTAGAATAAAAAAAAATATAAAAAAGTACAAAAAAATGGATAAGCTAATATCATGCAACAAGATCAAATTGACTGTTGTTTTGGTGGGAGGTTTATGCTCTCTAGCATTATATCATATGAAAAAGAAAATAAAATTTTCTCAATTTCTATTTTCGAAAAAATGGTTTAGCGAATTTTCATTGATGTGGCCAGGACAAGCATTTAGTCTGGAAATAAAAAAAATTATTCACCAAGCCAGATCGAAATACCAAGTAATGTATACACGTATATGTATGTACATGCACATGTATATATATATATATATGTATGTTATTTTATGGGTTTTTTAAAAATGTGTATAATATTCAGCTGATTTTTCCTTTATATTTCAACTGTTAGGTCATAAAACAAATTGTTGGCAGCTTTTTTTTTTTTTTTTTTTTTATTATTTTTATTTGCTTTTTTAAAATATGTGTATATGTATTTTTATGAATATTTATTAAACGTCTTATGTGAATAGAACCCATCTAAGTTTTATGAAGCAATTTTATATGTGCTATTTTTAGCACAATGTATTTTGCTTACCCGTTTGTATGCATATAAATGAGCATATATTTATACATATATGCATATATATATGTACATGCACATGCGCATGTTCCAATTCGTTTAATGTTAATTACATCTGTTTGATTGCAAGGGAAGAAGTTCAACATGTAGCCATATTTCATAAGAAAGGAGATAAAAAAGCTTGTTCAATTAATAAAAAAAATATGAACAGTTAATATTTTTTTTTTTTTTTTTCACATTGTTTATTTTTTTTCTGCTTATTTGTAGAATATATTAGTCTTTGAAAGTACCACTTTTGGGAATGTATTAGTGTTGGATGGTGTAATCCAATTAACAGAAAAAGACGAGTTCGCTTATCACGAAATGATGGCACATATACCAATGACAATTGCAAAAGAGCCCAAGAATATTTTAGTTGTAGGAGGAGGTGATGGAGGAGTAATAAGAGAATTATGTAAATATAAAACTGTTGAAAATATAGACATTTGTGAAATAGATGAAATGGTTATAGATGTATGTAAAATGTTTTTTAAAAATATTAGTTGTGGTTTTGAAGATAAAAGAGTAAATGTGTTTATTGAAGATGCTAGTAAATTTTTAGAAAATGTAACGAACACATATGATATTATAATAGTAGATAGTTCAGACCCCATCGGGCCTGCGGAATCTTTATTCAACCAAGATTTTTATGAAAAAGTATACCATGCACTGAAACCCATTGGTTATTGTGTTGCGCAGGTAACGACGAGAATTTATGTGTTTACATGTGATTACATATAATAAAATGTACAATGATTTTTTTATTTATTTTTTTTATTCTTTTACACCTGTGCAGATTTTGGTTTGTTAACATTTGATAACCTCTTTGCAATTTTTTTTTTTTTAATTTCCATATTTTTTAATTTCCATATTTTTTAATTTCCTTATTTTCTAATTTCCCTATTCTTTAATTTCTTTATTCTTTAATTTCTTTATTCTTTAATTTCTTTATTCTTTAATTTCTTTATTCTTTAATTTCTTTATTCTTTAATTTCCTTATTTTTTAATTTCCTTATTTTTTAATTTCCTTATTTTTTAATTTCCATATTTTTTAATTTCCTTTTTTTTTTATTTTTAATTAGTGCGAATCTTTTTGGATACACGTAGGAACAATAAAAAGTATGATGGGATACGCGAAAAAATTATTTAAAAAGGTAGAATATGCAAATGTTTGTATTCCAACCTATCCGTGTGGATGTATAGGTACGTTCGCTTATTGCAAATAATTTTATACATATATACACGGTCCATGTATTTATAAATGATGAATTCATGAAAAAGGAAATTCTTGAAATATAGATGAGAATGCACAATGAATGTGAGATAAATATTTGGGTATTCTTCATATTTATTCGCATGATTCATTCAGATGGAAGACGTAAATACGTGTGTTTATATACGTATATATGCATGCGTACATGCATATATATAGTATATATTCATATACATAATACCCATACCCATACGCTATACGCGTGTATAGTATAAACTGTGTTTACTCATATATACCCCCCTTATTTTATTTTATTTTTTTACAGGCTTACTGTGCTGCTCCAAATCAGACACAGGTATGTCAAAACCAATCAAAAAATTAGAAACAAAGGAATTTTTAGATTTGAAATATTATAGTTATAAAAATCATAGCGCATCATTTAGGTTACCATCATTTGTTTTAAAGGAGATTGAAAATGTCTAATGTTTAATTTGTAATATTGTACATCGTACACATTATACAAATATACATTATATACGAACGCACCATTAAGTTCATTTGTAGAAGACGCTTATGTGTGTATATATTTAAATACATATAAATATATATACACATTTATATGTGAATATATATATGCATATGTGGTACCTGGACAACTCTTTTTGAAGAATAAAAATTTTTGTTTTGTCCCCTTTTTTCATTTTTTATACTTGTAAATTTTGTTATTACTCAGTCCATGCGACGAAACAGGAAATGGGAGAAAATATATAACCCCTTTTATATATATATGTGCGCACATAAACATATGTACGGTGAAAAAAGGAAAAAATATTACATACATACATACATACATATATATATATATATATATATATATTTTTTTTTTTTTTTTTTTCCTTTTTTTATCCTTTTTTTTGAAATATTTACATAAAGTTTTATAACAATTAATTTTATTTTGAAATCATAAAAACGAAAAACTGTTTAAAAAAACAAATTTTGTAGATATGACGCAAAAAATATTGTATATATTTGAATTCAATGGTAAATTCTCACATAATTTTTTTATACCGCAAGTGTACACATATATATCCATATATATATATATATATATATATATATATAATTCTTCATTTGTATTATTTTCTTTTTCTTTTTTTTTAAATTTCATTTTGAAGTTCTACCATTATATAAAAATAAATACAACATAGATAAGAAAAATAGTATTACTTTATTATTCCTCCTCCTTCGCGTCTTTTGTACAAGCTTAAAAATGTATAGCAAGACTATTTATTTTTTTTATTTATCATAAAAATAATTTATGCTATAATAAAAGTTTATTATATATTTAAATTTGTATAAACTTTTTATCCAACTACATGAAAATAAAATATAATTATTCGTCCATAAATAAAATTCAACATTTTTTTCAGTACAAAATATAAATAAACATTCATATATCTTATGTACATCCTATTATAGGAAAAAATTAAAGTTTGCCCTTCAAATAAGCATCAAGCAGTAAAGTCTAATTAACAATCAAAGCAAAAACAAAGATAGATGTATATATATGTAGATATGTATATATTAAGCACATTTTGAAACATATTATATATATAGGCATAAATGGACCCCATTTTTGCCAATCATTATTATGCTAACGCGAAAAACTGCAAAAAGATGCGAAAAAATTAAGAGAATTACTACAGTAAAACTTTACCTGAGGTACATTAATAAAAACCTTTGTCCTCTTTTTTTTTTTTTTTTTTCATAAAAATGTAATTACAAAAGAATGGTATAAAAATTATTTTTATATATTATTTTGACAAAATAATATATTATTCATATATATATATTATATATATATATAGTTCTATTATGTGGAATAATTTTTTTTTTTTTTTTTTTTTTTTAATGCACTGATCCATTTTATGACTTGATGTACAAGCATGCAGCTTTTCAATTTTATTACTTTTTATATCCTTACATAATATAGGATACTATCTCCTACGAAAAAAATCAATTTTCGTAATGCCATAAAATTAAAAATATAGATATATTTAACCACATGAAAAAATTAAATTTAATTATGTAGTAGTACATAATATAGTGCTAAATCGTTTGCAATATATATTTATATAAATATATATGTACAATATTATGTAATGCCTACATATCATATAAGAACACAATAATGTATACAAAATTATATATACATATATTTATATAATACTATATTTTATAAACATAAAATATATAAATAATTATACATGTATAAATAATTATACATATATAAATACATAAATATTCGATTAAACATCTTATCTTATATATCTTGTAATGGTATGCATGTAAGAACTTTATAAAGTTACTATAACTGCTTTATTAATTCCTATATTAAGTGCTATCTTAATTGCTATAATAAAGTTCTGTGTTAATTGCTATAATAAAGTGATATGTTAATTGCTATAATGAAGTGCTATGTTAATTGCTATAATAAAGTGCTATGTTAATTGCTTTATTATATTACTTTACTAAGTGCTTTACCAATTATATTACTTTACTATTTGCTTCATTAACAGCTTCGTAATTACTTGCTATCCCTTTAGAGCATTATCTTAATTTTAGCAATATAAATATGTATTTTAATATATACATAAATAGATATATTTTAAGAAAAAAAAATAAAGGTATATAGCACAGTTTATTATTTTATTTTAATATGTATTTATTATATGTTATGTATATATAATTATTATATATATAGAATGCACAAATAAAAAAATTAATTTTTTTTTTTTTTTATACTTATTCGTATAGTTATTTAACTGAATAAGGAAAACAAAAAAACAGCTTGAAAAGGAATTTTTTTTTTTTTTTTTTTTTTTATATCGTTATTGATTTAACATGAAAAAGAAAAATTAAAATTTTAAATATATATAGTTAATATGTTTTATTATAACATATAACATATTTAAAGTTATATAAGCATATATAGTAATATATATATATATATTATATATATATAATACATATTTATATTTGTATATATTTATATACAAATATATGTTTACATACTTTAATTTTAACGTTCAGAATTCAGAGATCACCGCTAATTAATTTTTATAACTTTCAGCTGAAGCCTTTTTTTTGAATATATTTATATAAATAAAAAATATAAATATATAAATATATATAATATAAATATATATATATAAGTATAAATATATAAATATATATATATATATAAATATATAAATATAAATATATATATATACATAAATATATATTTATAAAAGTATATGCTTATTTAAATACCTCATATATTTTATACATTATTTATACGTACATATACATATATATATATATATATATATACTGCACTCTTACGTATAAGGCAAAAACCCAGATTTTTTGAAAAATGATGAAAGTAGCGCTATCGATATTACTTTTGCTTCTCCCATCATACGCAGTTGCAACAGGAATGGATGAACCTTTACCACCAGCCATTGAATCTATTACAGGAAAATTGAAAACAGCAAATGATGCTCACAATAAATATTTAAATATTATAAATGAAGTTTTATCAAAGAAAGAAGAGAATTTTGCTTTTTCTGTTTCCACTAGTGGATATAAATGCACATTTAATAAATTTGATATCATTGTTGACAATTCTTCAAAGGCTGTAAACTCTTTATTTGTTGAAGATAATGAAGCGCTAATAAAAGATGCTATAAATGAATATAAATTGCGTTTAATGCTTGAATTGGATCATTTGAAACCTCCACATATTAACTTGAAAAATCTTAAGAAGGATTTTCAAGGTATTTGTTTGAAATATTTTACAGATTTAAGAATGAAATTTTTCCACATATACAGGAATGATGGAGTAACAGGAAATAATAATAATATTAGTGATGAGGGTTCGAATAATGAAAACCAATTACCATCAAACTATGAATCTTCTTTATCTGATTCTGATGTATCTAGTGATGAAAATAGAGACTTGTCAGAAGTAACTGAAGATGGAAAAAATGAAAATAAAAACCCACAAATTACTAGTAGCTATTCTTTTTCATCCCACAGTTCACATAAAGTAGTACAAAATGGTAAAGAGATATTAAATGAAAATGACGAAAGCAATGTTAGTAGTGACGATGAAGATCATGCATCATTAGGACCTATGACAAAAGAAAAAGCACTTGAAATTTTCTTAAAAAATACAGCATTTGAAATTGAAGGATATTGCACAGAAGAACAACCAAAAGAAAAACCATTCATTGTTTATTTTACTGGTAATCTAAGTAGAAATCACATAGCAACTGCGTGTAATACTACAGGAAAAAATCATTTAAGAGGAGCTGATGGAAAACTTTTACCTATTCAACCATTAAGTGCAGATGATATGAATAGGATGATGAGCGATATGTTTAAATTTTTTGAAAGTCAGAAAGATGCACAACAATTATTATTTCCCATACTTGATAAATTTAACATGTTGGGTTCACTTGAAAATATGGGATTTCCGGAAGAACTAGATTTTGATAGCTTACTTAATAATTTACCAGATTCCACAACCCAGGGAGGTAATAATAGTGGCGGTAGACGTAATAAACCAGATAGCCGAATTCCACTAGACGACTCTAATGATGAAGACCAGAACAATTAGGTATACAGAACAGTAAGTATAATACAGAATAAGATGAAGAAGAATAAGATTTCATGCAGAGGAGAGGTGTAGGTTGAAAAAAAAAAAAAAAAAGAGGGGAGGGATTCTTCTTTTTTTTTTTTTTTTTTCCCGAAATTTTTTATTCTTCGTAAACTGTGATATTATACGCACATACATATATATATATATATATATATGTATGTATGTATGTATGTATGTGTAATGTACATATACATACACATGTACAGTACTAGCATATGCCCCTCATATATGGGCACAAATTGTAAGATATAAAATTCCCAAAAAATGATTAAAGTGATAATTTTAATGATTTAGTTCAGTGTAATATACACATTGAACATTAAAAAAAGACATATATCTGTGTAAAACGGAGTTTTGTTACATATGTATTGTATATATATATATATATATATATGGTATGATTTATATTTATTTTTATATAAGTAATTTTTGCAAAGAATTACCATTGTATTTTTTACTATCTTTAATCAATATTTTTTTTTTTTTTTTTTTTTAAAAAATAGCAAGTATAGTAGTACATGCTTAACGAACCTTTTCATGTGGACCTTTTTCAATGAACGACAGTAATTAAGCAGTAAAAGTTTCGTGTATTCGATTTTTCTAATTTTTCGAATTTTTTAAAATTTTTTCGCGCTGTTCCTGAACTTTTTTTCTGAATGATTCTTAAATTTTTTTTAATTTTTATTAAATTTTATTTTTTATTTTTTTTATTATAACTCCGCATTATAATGGGTCCACCCATTGTAGTACCATATATATATATATATAAAAATATTTTTTTTTTTATTTGCAATCCAGTGTACAGTGCACGAAATAATTTATTCTGTAATAAATCGCTCAAATAAGGCCCCAATGCTGATATGTATGTATATATATATATATATATATATGAATATAAATATAAATATATATGTATTATGTATGTATTTATATATACATTCATTGCAATAAATTTAAAATGAAAGGTGGGGGTGGTACAACACTTCTAAAAAGTAGAGTGGAGAGACGCGTCTATATTGTATAATGGAAAATGCTTTCGTTTGACATCAGGTTCGAGAAAGTGTGTGCACATACTATCGTCCTTATGCACAAATATATGCATAAACACCTACATGTTGTGTGTGTATTTATGTATGTATATTTATATATATATATATAGAAATATAAGATATACGCCTTTTCATGGGGCAATGTGGCACATACTCATTTAGTAACCTGTTTATACTTCAGCTTTTATTTATATAGAACGTATAAATAATGTCCTACGTAGCACAAGTGTAGTTATGGGGGGGTAAAAGGAAAAAAAAGCATATTCCATTTACTTTCATAATAAACTAGGAAATAAATCTAGTGCTACAGTTCTCTTCTTTTCTTTTCTTTTCTTTTTATATTTTTTTTTGGAGGAAATATATACTTGCATAAATTTATAATGTATTATTTAATTATGTAAATTATCCAAGTCGAAGTTAACGTACTTACTGTATCATTCTTTTAAGAGTCCTCAAAAATGATTGAACAGGATAAATGAAAAAAGCAGCGTATGAAAGAAATTAAGCATAAAAGTTCGAAGAATAAGGGATATAACATAGCAAAATATGTGTTAATAAATTTTTTTTTTTTTTTTTTTTTTTTTTTTTTTTTTTTTTTTTTTTTTTTTTTTTTTTTTTTTTTTTTTTTCATTTGAAGTGCAACAAAAAGTTTTGCACTACAAATTAGCAAAATTAGTGTTTCACAAAAAATAATCTTTTAGAGCACGAAAAAGGGAAAAAAATAAGAAAAAAAAATAAAAAAAATAAAAAAAATAAAAAAATTTACAAAAATAAGTGTAAATTATAAATACAAAATATTCAAGCGATGTATATATATGATGTATGTATGATCTATTTACGTATGTATGTATGATGTATGTATGATCTATTTACGTATGTATGTATGATGTATGTATGTATGTATGTAAGTATGTACTTATGTATGTATATATGTACATATGTTCTTATGTATGTAATTATCCACTTTTAATTTTTTGAGAATAGCACTGTGAAGAATAAAAAAAAAAAAATTCTACTTTGCGCTGAACAGAAGTTTTTGCAAAATGAATGAGAACAAAGATAACATTTGCGAGCTGAACAAAAACAGCTATCCTAATTTTTACTTGGCTAACTTATTTTACATTTTACAATTATCGCATATATCAATAAATGAGAGAAATGAAACATTACAAAAATTTTTAGATGAAATAAAAAAAAATAATATGTATCCATATTATAGTTATATATGCGATGAACTAAATTTACATATGGACCAAACTCTTTACGACACTTTGAAATACAAAGCCGATGAAGAATTTAATGAAATTGAGAAAAAACTTTTAGAGGCCTCCGAAAATTTTGATTCAATTGATACAAAAAATGATATTCTACTGAAAGCAAATTTTTTTTGCAAAATTGGCGATAAGGTTAGTTGATGCACATTTTGCATCCATTTCACTTATTTGTGTTTTTTGAGTTACCGTACTGTGCGCAAGGAATGAATTCACACTGCAATGTGAATGTGTGTGTATGCTATGGGTATACGTATATGCATGTGTATACGTATATGTATATGCATGTTTATACGTATATGTATGTGTGTGCGGTGTAGCACCGACCTAGTGCTTATATTCTATTACATATAGTGCATTGATGAACGGCGTTTCATCTTTGTAATTGTTGTACATCACATTTTTTTGGACTATAATTCTTTCCTGATCATTTCGTTAGTATATTTTTTATTGTTCTTTTATATTCCCATCGCATTTATGTGAACGTCCATATACAGCTCTTCTTATGTACACATTTTTATGTGGTATCATTTTTTTCTCATTTGCAGGAAAATGCATATAAGGAATACGAAGAAGTATACAAAAAGGGGATAGGTATAGGAGTTAAATTAGATATATTACTTACCATAATCAGAATAAGCATATTCTTTAATGATTTAAAAAATACTAAGAAATACTTAGAACAAGCAAAAATGCAAATGGAAAAAGGTGGAGATTGGGAAAGAAAGAATAAACTAAAAATATATGAAGCATTAAATTATATTATGATACGAAATTTCCCAGAAGCTTCCAAAATTTTAATAGATGCTGCTTCTACCTTTACTGCAACTGAGATAATTTCATATGATGAAATTATTTTCTATGTCGTTATTCTTGGAATAGTAAATATTATGCACCATATTATGATAAACGATAAAATTTGTTTTCCTCACATATCTATATATATATTCAATTTGAATATAGTGTGCTTGTTTTTATTATTCTTAATAATGGAATGTGTATATGCTTTTTACCATGATTTATTATATATTTAAAAAATTGTTATAGTTATTGTTATCATTGATGTTATTGTTATCATTGATGTTATTGTTATAATCGTTATTATTGCAATTATCATTATTATTGCAATTATCATTATTATTGCAATTATCATTATTATCTGTATTATTGTTATTACTGTTATTATTATTTTTTTTTTTTTTTTTTCTTTCATTTCCCACCTAATCTTGCATTCCTACTAGATGACCGAAGAGAGAACAGTACTGGACAAGAAGATATTAAATAGCTCCGTAATTCTGCAAGTTACTAGTAGTGATGATGACTTACATAGTTACATTTACTCCTTTTATCATTGTGATTATCGTACGTTTATGGAAAAGACAATAAAAATAGCAATGCGAGTTAAAAGAGATAGATATATGGGAAGGCATTATAGATATTTTATTAGAAATACTAGAGTTAGAGCATATAGACAATTCTTGGAGCCCTTTAAAAGTGTTACTCTTAAAAATATGGCCTTTGCCTTTGGTGTTAGTGAAGAGTTCATTGAAGCTGAAATTTCTTCTTTTATTGCAAATGGAAAACTGAATTGTAAAATTGACAAAGTTAATGGTTCAATAGAAAGTAACCAACCTAATGAAAGAAATACAATGTATTTGAATACCATCAAAAAGGTACCGTATATGTGTGAGACGGAGTTTCATCCTTGTCATAAATACGCTTGCATGTACAGTGCACATGCTACATTTTGCTTACATTATGTGAGCATTATGTGAGCATTATGTGAACATTATGCGAACATAATGTTTATGTACATTTTGAGATTTTTTTTTTTTTTTTTATTTTTCCATTACAGGGGGACATTTTACTAAACAGAATACAAAAGTTGTCAAGAGTAATTGATATGTGATACAACTTCCTTTTTTTTTTTTTTTTTTTATTAGTTATTTTTAGCAATCCCTATTATCGTTGCAATTTGGCATTAATGTTCATGTTACCATTGCGTGCGAATTGTATCATCATCGTTATTAACGTGTTGTTATTACTGTTATTGTTGCTACTGTTGTTATAATTGTTGTTGTTATTGTTGTTATTGTTGTTATTGTTGTTATTATTGTTATAATTGTTGTTGTTATTGTTGCTACTGTTGTTATAATTGTTGTTGTTATTGTTGCTATTGTTGTTATAATTGTTGTTGTTATTGTTGTTATTATTACAGATTAATTTTTATTTGCCACGGATAATGCTATCATTTTTATTTTTTTCCTTTTTTTTTTATTTTACAATAGCGTAAAATAATTTTTACATGTTTCCTTTACATGTATACACAGTATTAATAAATATATTTACTGCTGTGTACGTATCTCCTACCTTTTTCCCCATTTCTGTTAAACACAGGCACAAACATGTACGCCTATACAAATTAGTTTAAATTTTAATTAAACGAATGAACTTGCGTATATATGTGTACATACATACATACATACATACATACATGTATGTTGCTTTTATATCGTTTCCATGTTTTTATCAAGAGGGAAACAAAAAAACAAAACAAAAAAAAAACCAAAAAAAATACAAAAAAAGGGCTAGCTATATATGCAAATGGGAAATTGTAAACAAAAAAAATAAATAAACAAATAGCTAGCTACAAGTGTAAACAGGATATTAAAATAAAAAAAATAAAATAAAAAAAAAAAAAAAATAGCTAGCTGTAAGTGCATATGTAAAATTAAAAAAAAAAAAAAAAAATATAAAATATGTAATTACATGCGCAAATACAAAATTACAAAAAAAAAAAAAAAGAGAAACCTTTGTGTGTGTACTTATCCATTTTGAGTACTCAAGTTTTTATGTGAAACTCATTTTTCCTTTTATGGAGAGTAGTAATAAAAAATGGGCAGCTTTTGTACTATTATATTCAATTCAGGACAATAGCATGCAAAGTAATTTTACGTATTAATTAATTTCGATGAGATTTTTTGAATGTACTGTAAGTAGACTGTTTTTAATAAATATATATCTTTATAAAGAGTACTATGAAATTTGTGTATACTAGTTGTACTAAAGGGGTGTAATTTGAGCGGTTTAAATATTATTTGCAAAATTCGGTTTTCTGTGTCTGAATTAAAAATAGAAGAATGGCAATCCTCCTTAAATATATATAAGAAGCATTCTATATTTGACAGTGCATATTTGAAAATAAGTTTATTTGTTAAATTATATAACTTTAAACTCATTTCATAATTTACTAATGTATCTTTTTGACCATGAATAAAATCAATTTGTAAATTATGAAAAATTTTACTCAGATATTTGTTTTTTTTAAAATCATTAATAATTTTAAAAAGTTCTTTTAATACAATTATGTTGTCCCAGTGAACATATGAACACTTTTTATTCATAATGAATGAACTAAATAGAAAAAAAATACTGTTATTTAGTACACTCTTAACCAACTTTTGCGTATTAGTAAATGGTGCTACTAATACAACTTTATCGACTGTTATGTTTATATCATTTTTCAAAATTTCTTCAAATTTTTTATCATTTTTTTTGTTAATTGGTGCATTTTTCTTCGGTGTTACTTTATTAATGCTCGTTTTTTCATTTTTGAAATTTTCACTCATCCGGGATTTTAACCTGTTGTAGTTACTGTCAAGCACCGGGGTCTCATACGCGAAGTCCATACCGTTATTACTACTTTTTTTTGGTAAATTATCATTGAACTTGTAGCTTCCCCCACCACTGTGTTTACCGTTACTACCTCCGCTATGTATACCGACTTTACCTCCGCTATGTATTCCGATACCTCCTTCATTGACACTATCCCTATTATTGCCTCTGATATTCCTATTGCTCTCGCTTTGCACTTCAATTCCTGCGTTGCCCAATTTAGAGGGTAAAACGATGGCATAATTTTGGGCTTGGCGGAAATTTCTAAATATCGTTTTTTTGTGACAGTTTATTTTACATTTGTCCTTTTCCACTATTTCATGTGTACATGAGTCATCAACAGAATCGTCTAATTTGTGAAAAAACATATCTCGAAAGGTTAGTATTTTTTTTTCATCATAAACATATTCATTGTTTATGTTCTTATTATTGTTTAATTTAATATACAAATGTCCCTCATTTTTTAATTCTTTAATTGGCTCCTTTTCCTTTTTGTGGAAAGGAATTTTATTTGAATCTTGAAAAAAATCATTGTATAAGCATTTCGCAATATCTAGTAGAAGCTGTAAGCTTACACTACACCCTAAGGAATACCCTACCATATTAATTGATATGCTACTATTACCATGATCTGTTTTTTTAATTTCCTTCAGCGCTTCTTTTAATGCTGTTAATGCATTTGTTTTAAAGGTCAGCGGAGATGGGTGACCTGTGCTATTGTTATATGCTGGATAATCTAATAGTAAGAATGCATATTTCACTTTTTGCCTTTGCTTTTGCTTCTCGTTTTGCTTCTCCTTTTGCTTCTCCTTTTGCTTCTCCTCTTTCTTTTCATTTTTCTTCTTATTTTTATATATAATCGGACCATATATATCGGTGTAGTTCAATTTTTCCTTTTTTACCTTTTTTCCTTTTTTTTCAAAAGATGGGTTTCTTCCTTGCATGTGGTAAGATATAAAACTAAATAATTCATCCTCTGTACTTATATCGCTAGATTCATTTTCACTTCCTTCGAGAAATAAATCATATGATTCGTCCTCCTCTCTGTCTGACTTTACGCTCTTATCGTGATATACATATTTTAAATTATTTTCATATTCCTTTACAGGTGAAGTATAATTATGGATACACCTCTCCACATATTTTTTTTTCTTTTTTTTTTTTTTTTCTCCTTTTTCGAATTCTTTTAATGAGTTATTTTTGGTATCATATTTATGGTTTTTTTCCAAATATTTTGAATATTTCCTTTCCCTTTCATTCTGCACTATTTTGTCTTCCTCACTCCTATCACTCGCAATATCATTACGTCTATTCTTTCCCTCCCTTTGGGTTATTTCCTCTGCGCGTATCACCGACTGTAGAACTGACTGTACCTCGGAATTTACTCCCAGCTGCACTCGCAACTCTGCTCCCAACTGTTCATCCTTCCTGATTGTCCCTTTGACCCCCTTTTTATGGCCACATTTCTCTTTTTCTTTTTTTTCTCTTTTTCTATTTTTTTTTTTTTTTCATTATAGTAGGCCAAAAAATCTGCATAATTGTTGGGTCCAAAGGTATCAACCTTTTCGTGATACTCTTTATAGTAAGTGACAATTCTGTTGTATATTTCGGAGGCAGTAACGTACAAATTTTGATCGTGAAAGATTTTCTTCGGTAAATCTGGAAATTTATTTATTCCTTTTTTATCTCTAGTGTCGTTTGTGCTCTCTTTTGTGGTCTCATGTTTCCCCACATTGGTACTGATATCATTATTCACATCTTTACGGACATATTTACTGATGATATTTTTTTTCGGCTCTCCGCAGGATCCTTCCCCTGTATAAGTTTCGAATTCCCGTATATCACTACTAAAAAAATTGTCACAGATGAATACCTTTTTAGTTTCCTTTTCCTTATATTTTTGGAAATTTGTTGTAATATGTATTCCTTTAATTTTTGCATTATAACATGTATCTTCACCAGTTGGTTTATCAGGCGAACGGTCATGAGAATATGGATAATGGGAATTCCTATTATTCGATCTCTCGTGCCATATTTTTTTAATTTTCTTCTTTTTCAACCTCCTTATAAACTTTTCATATTCACATGGGGGTATCTCAGTTGCATAACGTAAAATCTTGTACACAGTATTTAAGGAGTCCATCGATTTCATATCCTTACCGCCAAAAATTATCCAAAAAAATATAGGTATTTCCACATCTTGACTATATAGCTCTTTTTTTATTTTTTCCTTATTTTTTTTTCTTATATGATGAAAAATGGAATCATATAATTTAGAATTAATAGAATTTCTTATTTTAAAATTGTTTATGTCTGTTATGTTTGTTATTCTTTTTCCAAATTTTAGATTTTCCTTAATATCTGGGTAAATTCTATTTATTGGTCTACCCCCACTTAAGCATCTTTGTATGTCCCTGGTACAATATATTCCATTCATCATGTTTTTTTTTGCTCTTTCGTTTATTATATATTGTTTCTGTAAGGTTTTATAATACATTTTTATGTTTTTATTATGAGCAACAGAATCTGCTAATTGTTTTTTGTTTTTATTTAAAAAAAGAAATTCCCCCTTTTTACTATTTGCTGTAAAAAGTGATATGACATTGTTCAGGTAATTGTTATAATATTCAAAAAGGAAAAAAAGGTTTCTGCTAATATAGGGGAAGACAGGCTCAATTTTACTATTCTCAAATGTCATGAACATATTTGAAAGGTCAGATTGTGTAGTACCATCAGGAAAAGTATTTTTCGCTCTTTGTTTGTACATTAATTCGCTATATTTACTGAGGGTTGTATGTTCCATAGTAGGATAAGAACTATTCTGGATTGTATTCATTTTGTGTAGTCTACCTGGTCCGTTATCGTTTCTCAAATGGGGGCATATGCAGAAGATGGAGCTAACACGTCTCACATCGACCTTAGCATTTCCCTGCTTAACACTTTTATGGTATTCCAAAAATGAAGGAAGATAATCCGTTTCACGGTTTTTCTCCTTATTTCTGTTGTCATTTTTGACTTTTTTATCTTCGCCCAAACAGTCTTCTGTGTGTTTTATTACTGTGTGTCTTTTAAATCTCGTTTTAGGGGCATCGTAATTTGTTAAGTGTGCAAAGTAGTTTTTAGTAGAAGATTTAACGGAGCAGTTTTCTATGTAATATTTATTTCTCCTCATGTTTAAGAAGTAGCTAAAATGTTTTCTTATTCTCTTATCTCCATAGACATAAGCATGACAGTCGATACTTTCATCATTATTAGCTACATTATGCCCACCACTATTATCTCTAATACTACCTTTATCATAACTACAACTATCACATCCACCACTATCATATCCACCACTATCATATCTATGAGTGCTAATTTTTTTTTTCTCTTTCCTGAAAAAAGTCCATGCCCCATTGTTTATAATCGAATTATCACTGGTTATTTTTTGTATCCTTAGGGCGTTTTCTGTCTTATGGATATTTATAGGTGGTATTAAATAAGCATTGTATATATAAGGGTAATTAAAATGTATGGTATTTATATCAACAATTACAATATCTTTTATTTGTTTTACCATAAGCTCAAAATTTAGTCGCATTATTAAATAGTTATATAAAGTATTTTTATTATTATGATTATTATAAAAGAACAATTCATACCATGTATTTTTGTATTTGAAAAAATTGATGTCTTCACTCTCTACTTTTAATGCTGGTATTTCAATACTTGTATTTAATTTAAATTTATAATTCTCTAACTCATATAAACTAATAGGAAATTTTGGTAAACTTAAAATATCTCTTCTTCTGACTAGTACATTTCTTATATTTGATATTACATTTTTATATCTCTCTTCATTTGGATATATTCTTAAACCATTTACTAAAATGTTATTATTCTTTGCAAGTAATTTCACAATTCGATTTTTTTTCAAATACTTTACTTTCCTTTTTATGTTTATTCTGCTGAGTTGTTGAAAATGCCATGTGGGGTTCGTCCACGCCACGTTGTTTTTTACTGAGTGCTTGAGCATTCCCCCCGCCGTCCTGCACCCTCCGCAGTTGTCATGATATCCACAGGTAATAGCACTACTGCCAATAGTACCACTTCCAATAGTACCACTTCCAATAGTACCACTGCCAATAGCACTACTGCCAATAGTACCACTTCCAATAGTACCACTTCCAGTAATGGCACTAGTACTGATATTATTTCTCCTATCCCAATTTTGGCCTGCCCCTTTGTAGACGTTATCCCTTGAGTGCTCCAGTAAATTCAATACACGCTTCATAACCGCTTCCTTCGAACCAAAACTATTTTTTTTTACAAATGTTGCAGCACATTTATTTTTATTTTTCAGATAATTTTTATAAATTGCATTAAAAATTAAATTCTTTCTATACTTGTCATTTAAGGAGGGTGTTACAGTATTGTTATTAATCTGCTTCTGTTTTCCCTGCTTCTTTGGTATATGAACAAACCTGTAATTTTGTAATTCGTGTTGTAGTCTTTCCCGTTCATATTCCTCATCTGTAAATTTCAAATTATTTATGTATGTTAATAAGCTCTTCTTTTCTGTTATATTATTATTACTGTTAAATAATTTTACAAGTTCTATAGTACGATTTTTTTTTGTATATATTTCTTCAGGTTGTAGCCTGTCAGTAGTTGTTTCGGTTATATTGACAGCTGTTCGGTCTTCATTCATTTCGTCACACTTATTTCTATTCATGTATTTCTCCCTTTCTTTGTTCCCTTTCCCTAACAATTTAATATCCCCCTCTATAATTGGAACCGCATTTTCTCTTATTCCATTTCCGCTTACCATTTCTTTAGTATGTTTCTGATGAAATAAATCATGATTATTTTGTTTACTGTTTGTAAAAGCAGAAGAGGAAATAGCAGGACGTTCATTAGAGCTATTTTTGCAATTTTTAATATATGCCTGGTGCATAGTATTTATAAATGTTTTGCATTCTTTATATTCTCTACTACCGTTTTTACATGATACCTTCTTTTTTATATGAGTGTCTATATTTTTAACAGATTCTTCTTTTACGCTTTTCTCTTCTCTTTTTTTTACTCTTTCTGTAATGTATCTATTTAAAGACTCTGGTTTAACTTGACCATGTGTGGAAATTTCAAAGAAACGACGTCTTCCTTCTCTAGCTGATATAGTTTTGCTCACAAAACATTTACATACACAATCTGTTGTGTTTATAGGACAGTGTTTTTCTCTTTTCAAAGAGAGTATACATTTACACTCATCATAGTTCGACTGATACATTTCTCTGTTTGTCCTATCCTGAGTAAAAGGGTCATTTGTCCCTTGACAACTTTTACAACTTACATTGATTATTAGTTTGCTTTTGTAATTCTTTATTTCATAGTTGTACGAGTTATTTTCATACTTATTGAGTGCAAATTCCTTCTGTCTTCTGATTATTTGTTTTTTCTTGCATGTATTTTTAATGCTTTGATAATATTCCGTATTCGTTTTTTTCCGATTACAGTTCTTACATCTTTTGGCGACATATTTCTTCTTCATACTGTACACATTTGAGCTTAATTAGAAAATTTTTTTTACCTCATTTTGCTAATTTTTGCCAATTTTGTTAATTTTGCTAATTTTTGCCAATTTTGTTAATTTTGCTAATTTTTGCCAATTTTGTTAATTTTTGCCAATTTTGCTAATTTTTGCCAATTTTGTTAATTTTTGCCAATTTTGTTAATTTTTGCCAATTTTGTTAATTTTTGCCAATTTTGTTAATTTTTGCCAATTTTGTTAATTTTTGCCAATTTTGCTTATTTTTGCCAGTTTTACCAATTTTGATAATTTTTCTCCTGTGTGCAATCAGGCAAAAGGAGAACATGGCTCAATTATAAGGTGCGATGAGTGCATTTTATACCCTATTCTTATGTTCCTCTTGCTTGTTAAATTTATTATTATTTTTTTTTTTCTTTTCTTAAAGCTTTGGAAAACAATGAAAGTGTGTTTCCTATGGAAAGAAAAAAAAGAAAAAGAAATTCAAGTTAATAATTGGGAGAAATTATATTCTTTATTATCTGAAAAAAAGTACTAGGTACAAAATTATTTCAGTTGATTTAATATGAACTTGTCTTCTCATGCTCTTTACAAGTGTATACGGTATAACAATTTAGGACAAAAATAAACATAATGAAAAAAAAAAAAGAAAGAAAAAGTAAGAAAAAATAAGAAGGGCTGCGTATTCCTCCAGCCTTAATCTAAGGTGAAAGAACTCACGCCCAAAAATTTATCACAATGGATGAAAAAACTATTGGAGTACACACATATATATATATATATATATATATATATATATATATATATGTATGTATGTATGTGTGTGTACAAGTGTTTACCCTTACGTATAGAGAGCTGAAGCAGCAACAGATATCATATGTCAAACTGTTCATTACGAACTTTTTTTTTTTTCCTTTTTTTAATTTCTTGTATGTATGCAATCCTTACAATTGCACCTATTTCGCATAATGTGTATGTTCATAATTAACTTATTGTAACTGATATGGTATATATATATATATATATATATATATATATATATATATATACATACATATTTTATTTTTTATTATTTTTTACATGTAAAATGCAACAGATCAAGAAGTGTAACCTTTCTTCTTTTTGTAGCAATATCCTTTTCAACTTGTAAAAAACAAAAAAATTTGTAGTTCAAAAAAAAAAAAAAAGCATTTTTTTCTTTTTACATGTGGCGCATTGTTAACTAGACGATTCATTATTATTTATTTGATAGTTTTCTTTTTAAAACGAGAAAGATGAAAAAGGTCTATTTTGTGAATTAGAGACGAATGCATATACACACATGTTACATGTATATACGTATGAACACACATATATATATATATATATGTACTGAAATGCGTATACATATATATATTAACAGAATAAGATACTGCTTTCAGACTAATTCTGAACGGGTGTTATGTATTGTTAGCGGGACCTCACAAAGCTTACTCGTATAAGCATTCAAACATGAAACGCAAAATGGTATGATTAACAAATATGTTATCAGTTTTTAAAGTTAGTGAAATAAAAAAAAAAAAAAAAAAAAAAAGGTAATAAATACGTTAATTTGTATTTCCACATTTGCTAAATGTTCAAATGTCGAGCATAACTTTTAAATTGTTAAAAGAAAAACAAATAAAGTGAAGGTTTTTTTATGAGAAAAATAAAATTAAAATTTTAAAAAGGCGTTCAATATTTACACGCTTGTACGTACTTATGCATTTTTTAGTAGCATATAAATTTTATTTTGTGCAGAGTTGCGCATATGAGTGTACGTATGCATGTATGTATTTATGTATGTATTTATGTATGTATGTACACATACATATATACCCATACAAGTGCACTCATTTCACGCTGTGATATATGCACCATTTTTTTTTTGTAAGACTGAACCTTTTTTTACGGATATTTGATGCGTCCTTCAAGTGTGTCTTTTTATTTTACGTTCACTTTGTTCTTTCTTCCTTTCGTCCTTTTGTCCTTTCGTCCTTTTGTCCTTTCGTCCGTTGGTTTTTCCATTTTTTCGTTTCCTTCTTTTTTTTAATAGTCCTGTTCTTAATTTTTTTGTTTGCCTTATCGGAGCTGTGATTTGCTCTGCCATATACGCTTCCATTTTTCTCGCCCCTTTTTTCTGAATGCACATGTTCGGACTGATTCTGTAATTTTTTTTCTTTTCTATTCTTAAACTTGTTTTTTTTGCCCTTGAGATTGTTCCTTTTTCCATTTAAGTAGTTCATCTTGTGGCTTTTAATCGCATTTTTCCTGTTAGTTTTAGATTTGTTTTTTAAGCTAATTTTTATATGATCATTTATCTCCTGGGTGTTGCTATTTGTATTGCCTTCTACCTTCTTTCTGTTGAGTCTGTTGTCCTTTTTTCCACTTTTGGAAGCGCCTGCGTAATTATTATCATGCTTTGAAACATGCTTCACATTATTTGTGTATGTATTTTTATTTCGCATATTACCATCTTGCGCATTTCTTTTTAAATCTTCTCCTTGGCATTTGGGAAAATTTTTTTTTTTTTTTTTTTCCTTTTATTTTCTTCCCCTGCTCGTTTTTTATTATTTCCTGTATGTTTATCTTTACCGAAGATAACATCAGATCGCTTAATTAATTTAGCAACAAAGAAATTATCGTAATTATGTTTATGTAAATAAATCCTTTTGCATAAGGCTATTTTGCTAGAGAACTGTTTCTTTCTATAATGAGTTATTCCTGGATCTCCTATGTCTATATCGGTTGGTAATAAATTAACATCTCTTTTTTTTAAAATATAATTTATGACTTGTTCATTTTCTTCCACAGTAATACTACAAGTAGAATAAACAACAATTCCTCCATTTTTTACTAAATTAATTGCATTGTTTAATAGTTTTCGTTGTTTTTGTGCTAGTTCTCTTATTTCTTTTATACTTTTTCTTCTAGCACTTTTATTTTTGTTAACAACACCTGTACCACTACAAAAAGAATCCAGAAGTATTTTGTCAAACTGGAAGCTAATATATTTATGTATATTTAAAGAATCAAAACATGTAACTATTAGATTATGTATACCCATTCTTGAAGCATGTGCTTCAATAGCTTTACACCGTAATTTGTTAACATCATTTGCATAAACAAGACCTCTATTTTTTTTAAGTGCACACAGATAAGTGCATTTCCCTCCTGGTGCTGCACACATATCTAATATAATATCATTTTCTTGGGCATTTAATTCTAAAACAGGTATAAAAGATGAAGAGGATTGTATCATATAATAACCATATAAATATTCGTTACAACTACCAACATTTGAATTTATATCATTCACAATGATGCCGACGTTATTCCATTTATCTCTTCCTTCTTGTACTGATATATTTTGTCCTTTTAAAATTTTCATTAAATTACTTCTTGTTATTTTCAATGTATTCGTTCTTAGGTGAATTTCCTTTGGCATATTATTTATCTCAAGAAATAAGTACAGCTCTTTTATATCAAATAAGTAGTATAAATATTTTATCATTTCTTTTGTGTACTCATAATAATAAGTGTAATAAAATAGTAGCTCTTTTATTATTGATGATTTTTCTACCACACTATTTATTATGGAAATATTTTTTTTTTTTTTTTTTTTTTTTTTCGAGCTATCACTTAATAATAACAATAAATATTTCATTCTATCTTCTATATCTTCACTATTCATTATTTTGTTATTTTTATATATTCCTATTTCATCAAAATATATGTGCTCACTTTTGTTGATGCACTTCTTCTTTATTTTTTTTTTCATCAACCCAGATATGTTCACCTCCTTTTGTCCCCCCAGAAAATGTACTTCGCTATCTGCTCCATTTTGGCTATCTTCTCTATTTCCATCTTCTCCTATTCTTTTTCTTATTATTTCTATGTCATCAATGTTGTAATATTCATTGTAACTCGTTCCTTTCTCGTGCTCTTCATCGCTGTTCAAATCGTTATAGCTCATGTTAGAGCTATCACTTGAATTGTCCTTGTTATCCATGAGATTCTCCTGGCCTTGTTCCACTCCTCCATTGTCATATCTTTCTTTATAATCCTCATATTCGTCATAATCTTCCCCATCATCTTCTCCTTCATCATACTCATTTTGTCCATCCTCATCTTCCTCCTCTGTCTCCTCATCCTCTCTCACCTCCAACCCATCGGCACTACCCGAGATACATTCATCATCTCCGCTTTGATTTATTTCAAAATTATCATTTTCAAAAAGGGGAAATGTCTTCCTGTTTTCTATATCACATTTCTCTTCCTCATTTGAGGAAACGATACTCGTAAAATTTGAGTTCATTTACGCTATAAATACAAACATGCATAAAGATACAGACACATACGTAATGGTACTTACCTATATGCACAATCGCTTATGTACATGTACATATATATATATATATATATATTTACACTAACGCAGCACTCTCCCCCCTATGCTAAACCTAATGGTATGACACAATTAACTATTTTCACCTTCTTGTTAAACAATGATGTATACATATGTATATGTACTAATATGTATAATAATATGTATGGGTTTATTTTATCTTTTTTTTCCTTTAAATTTGCAAAGTTACAGCAAATATATATTTATAATATACCCTCACAACAGGCACTACTTGCAAAAATTGGCCAAAAAATTTAAGTATTTCATATAATTAACGTAGTTGTATAAAATTAAAAAAATATATTTTTTTTTTAAGAAGGAAAAAGAGTAAAGCAATATATAAAATAACAGCGCTGTAATGTAAAAAGAAAGATAGTATGCGGAATAAACAAATATAAAAAAAAATAAAATAAATATATATTAAATTAAAAAGATTTATAAATAAATGATACAGATAATATACCTACAGAGCAGAACAAAAAAAAAAAAAAAGCACATATACGCATAAATATGTACATATATATGGATATCTATATATATAATTATGTATATATATTTATACCTACAAGTACGCTTATGTATATTCATTTACAAACGAGAAAAACTTTCAACTGGCGCAAAAAAAGAACGTCAGGTTGAAAAATTAGAGAAAAAAATAAATAGCATACATAAACACGGGGAAGGAAACATGCATTGATAAGTAATAAAACATATATTAAAATAGAGGGAATTCTTAACATGCAAAATGTTAAGGAAACAGATCTGCGTTCTTCTCTATAACTATTAAAGCAAAAGAAATCATGGGAAAAAAAAAAAAAAAAATTATATATTTAAGGTGTAAAAGAAAATAGAATAAAAGGTCAAAAAAACGAATAAAATTGTGCAGTAGGAAATATATTACCATTGCTAGTACTACTATTAATATTACTACTATTACTACTATTACTACTATTACTACTATTACTACTATTACTACTATTTTTTTTTTTTTTTTTTTATCACCATATATAATTACGCGACACCGGGAGAAAAAAAAAGGCATTAATAAAAATAAAACTTGCCTAATTTAGCATTAGCAATAAGACATTGTGAGTTTTTTTTTTTTTTTTTTTTATTCTCCTGTAGTACCAATTCGATATGTTATATCAAAGAGATAAAATGACCCTAAACTATACATTTTCGATGAAAATTGAGTGGTTTCTGAATATGGCATACGTATTATTAAGCATATAATATATATATATGAATACCTACGAACGTACATACGGACATACGCTCATACGCTCATACGCTCATACATGCATACGTGCATAACCGCATACTTTTATACGTACATAAACTCTTGCACATATGCAAAAAACAAAACATTAGAAAAGGTAAGGGATTCTGTAGCGCGATTCGCCTTAGGATATTAGGGTGATCTGTTCTATCGAAATAAGATTTAGCAAAATAAATTGAGCATGATATATTACAACTTATTTTGGAAAACAGCATTAGAATATAAAAGATAACAACTATGAATAGAAATAGGAATAACAAGAATTGTAAGAATAGTACTAATAAGCGATAAAATGTACGAATTCGTTTTACTTTTTTTTTTTTTTTTGTTTTGACTCTTTTGCGTACACTTTGTTATTTCATTTAACAGGATTAATACAGTAAAAAAGTAAGTTGGTTTTCCATGTTTTTCTTTACCCTATTTTGTCGAAAATGAATAAGGGCAATTTTGAAAAGAGTGAGAAACCTGGAAAGGGGTCCACAAAAAATAGCGAGTTGAAAAAGGGAAACAAAATAAGCAGCTCAAAAAGGGGCATGTGCACACATAACAAAATACAAAAGACTGAAAATTTTACGGAGGAATATCACTATTCCATATTGCAGAAATATAATTATGATATAGTAAAAGATTTATTAGAGTGGTATTACAAATATAGGCGAAAGCTGCCATGGAGAAATGACAAGCCACCATACACGACAAGCGTTCAATTGGATGAAGGAAAAATAACTGGAGGAGATATAAGGCATTACTTTACTAAAAGTGATAATAAAAAAATTAAAAAAGAAGATTTGAATAGTTATATTAACAAGAACACAAATAACGAAAGGGAAAAAAGAACAATCGGGGTTGTAGTAAAAGTAAAAAAAGAACAACAAAATTTAGCATGTCAAGAAGTAAAAAGAATAAAAAAGGAAACTATATTAAATAATGAAAATAAGAACATAGAGATAAACCAAATGATAAGAAATGATGAAAATATTACCATGTTATCAACGTGTATAAGACCCAATAGTAATCCTTACAATAATGAAAATGTTGAAAATATTAGAAGCGAGTCGATAAATAATGCAGACAATTTATGTTTAAGGGGGTACCAAATATATATAAGTGAAATAATGTTACAACAAACGAAGGTACATACTGTTTTAAATTACTATATAAAGTGGATGAATACATGGAGTAGCATTTTCGAATTGGCAAAAAGAAATCTAGATGATGTTTTAATATTATGGAAAGGGTTAGGATATTATAATAGAGCCAAAAATTTATTAGAATGCTGTAAAACAGTTGTTGAAAAATATAATGGTATATTCCCAAATGATATAAAATTACTAAAAGAATTACCAGGTATTGGTGATTACACATCTAAAGCTATATGTATACATTTATATAACAGAAAAGATATTTGTATTGATACTAATATCATAAGAATATTTTCAAGAATTACTGATACAATCAATTATTATAAATCCACTGTTTTATCTAAACATTGTGAAGAGGTAAGCCACATTTTATGTTCAGGTGAATTCAATTATTCTGACCTTAGTCAGGCTTTAATGGATTTAGGATCAAGTGTTTGTACCAACTCCCCTTTATGTGCAAAGTGTCCTTTGAATAAATATTGTCTTATTCATTTAAAAACAAACAAGAAAAAATATAGCCCCTTTAACCTGATCCATCCCACTGATTGCACACTGTGCGTTCTGAAGAGAAACGTCGAAATTAAGAGTGTCCCTCTTGTGAAAAGGAAGAAAAAAACAGGGAAAACGTGCCTAGTATTGCTGGTAAAAAGGGAAGAAGTAAATAACGGGGATAATAGTGGAAATAGCAGTATTAATAACGTACCCACAGCTAACCATAGTCGAACGAACCACTTGGATGATCATTATTTGATGATCAAGAACACGGACTCGAATTTATTTTCCATGCATTATTTGTTTCCCCTTTTGCTTATTGATCAGTTTGACAAAAAAACCGTACATGTGGTAACAGTTGGAGAAAAAAAAAAACAAATAAAATAATAAATGAGAAAATAATTTAATTATGATGTATTAACTTTTTAGCAAATATACGTGAACTGTATGTATGCTTAGCAAAGCAGAGGAAGAGATGTATTAACCCCCCAAAGCAAAATAGAGCAAAATAAAAAAAAAAAAAAGAAAAAAAAAAAAAGAAACGTTTTATCTCATAGCATGTTTATATAATTAACTCCATCTTACCTTAATTGTTCAGCATTTAAACAGTTTACTATCCAAATTAAATTTAAACAATTCCAAGAAGGATTCCTTTACATACGTAATTTTTATATCCTCTTGACTTTTCGTGCTGTCCCTACCCATTTTACAGACATATTACGTATTTCACTATAAATGTACATTTTCATTAAAAAATATAAGAGTTTCCTTTTTTTTTTTTTTTTTTTTATAAGATTAACCACTTTAAGCATATATTTTCTCACCTCACGTATGACACGTACATTTATGTTTGTTCTGTTTTGGACGCGGTAGGAGAATACCTCAAAGTGCATTTATATTCCTCATGAGGACGTTTGAAATATATACATGTATATGTATATATATACAGATATAGATATACGTGCGCTTTTTGTTCTCGTTTGTGTTCCTCGTGAGAATATTATATAATACATATATATTTATACAAACACACTTTTTTCTTTTTTGATTAGGAAAATACAACAATCAACGGAGAAAATACATGGATAAAATTAAAAGACATCAAGGTATTTTTATGTCCATCATTTTTTTTTTTTTTTTTTTTTTTCTCTTATTTGTAAATTCCGCCTTTTTATTTTATTTTATTTTATTTCCTTTTTTCAATTTATATATCTTTCCCCCTTTTAAAAATTTTTTTTTTTTTTTTTTTAGGATTTTACGCACAATACATTTTGTCAACATATAATAGATCATTATAAAGAAAAGATAGATGATAAAAAAAATTATTTTTCCGAATTTTACATTTAAGAAAAGTTCCGTAAAAAATACATGCTCCGTTATTTTACTGTTCCCTATTAATATTAAAAATAAAAAGAAGAGCCATAAAAAGGGCTTCTATGTATATGCATATATGTACATATGTGCGTATGTGTGTGCTATTTGGGTATAAATTTCCATTAGTAAAAGTCTACACAGAAATATTTATACATTTTTTTTTCTTAATTTAATTTAACTTAATTTTACAACTTTTTAAGTGTGTAACATCACCCATGAAAAAAAAACATTTTTAATTTTCCTTCGAAAAAATAGACTCAAAGATTATTCTAAGAAAAATAAATAAAAGGGATATTTTTTTTTTTTTTTTTTTTTTTTTAATGAGCCAAATTATACCATTGAAAAAAAAGTTTATGTACGCTCAAGGGGACTCTTTTTTTTTTTCTTTTTTTTTTTTTTTTTTGTAATTTCCACTTGTTCCTTAAAAAAAAAATAAATTCATTTTTGTACCAGGTCGCAATCATACGCTTATAACATATAAGTATATATGCAGACATATATATGTATATTTGTTACCATAAAAAAATGTTTTAACAGACAAACACAAATGTCTGCAAATCATACTTAAACCAAAGTGCGTTTTTTAATTGTACACAATAACGAATTATTTTGTTCTTTGTTTTTTTTATTTTGTATTCTTTTTTTTTTTTTTTTTTTTAGACTCATCCATATGTGTGCTTTCATTTCTCCTTCTGTGAGTTGAATGCTTCCACATTATTAATATAAGCGTCAGGGTGATAACAGGGCAAATAATAACAATAGCGGGGGCGTAATAAACGTAACAATACATATATATATATATATATATATATAAACATAGGATAAAAATAAATGAGAAGCGAACAAGTTCCTCGGCTTTCTCAGTAGAGCGTCACATGGTATTGCGTTCTACAAGAAAAAGCTTATAGGCAAAAAATGCACGTATGCACGTACATACATGTGTACGTAAATACTTGTATATGTGAATAAATGTACATGGAACACTCGCCCGTACATGTACACGCGCACACGAAGGGCAATTTAAAGTGTGAGAAGAAAATCAAACTAAAAAGTTTTGCTAAACATGGGAAATAAATGTAGCTGCGTGGAAATAAGCAACGACAAACTGAAGGTATTGAACAGTGAAGCGTACTTAAGGATACAAGACTTGGAAAAAGCAAAATTTGGAGAAAATCTAGAAACAAATATAACAAATGAAAATAATGAAGAAGAATACTTTTATCGTTTTGAAAAAAAAAATTTTCTGAACGAGTCAGGTAAAAAACATAATGAAGAGGTTACAAATGGGAAAACAGAGAGCAATTACGAAAGTAATATGGAAAAAGATTGCATTATTAATGTTAAAAGAATATTAATGTATATAAAAGAGCATGAAGGAGATTTTTTAATGTTTTTTAAAGAGAGAAATGCAACGAGTTTAATTTTTTTAAAGTACATAATTATGAATTACACAACATATATTATGTATATCCATATGGGTGTAATATATATTGGGGAAGTTAGCGAGAGTAATGAAAAAAATGGACTAGGTATTATTATAACACCTGACCAGTGCATATATATAGGAGAGTTTGAAAATGACAAGATAACTGGTTTTGGACTATATGTGCATTTTTCAAAAAGTAAATATATAGGTTATTGGAAAAGAGGAAAAGCAAATAATTATGGTATTTTTCTTCATCCTGATGGTACTTTTTATAAAGGTTTATGGTTAAATGATAAACAAAATAAGAAAGGAATTGAATATGTAAATAGTAATTATGTATTTTTAGGAAATTATGAGAAAGGGGGAAAAAATGGATTTGGGGCATTTATATGGAATAATGAAAGTATGTACATAGGTAATATAAAAAAAAATTTTTTTTTTAAAAGAGGTATTTATTTTTTAAATAAAAATAAAATATATATAGGCAAATGGAAATATAATTGTATTCAAGGAAAATGTGAAATATTTTGGGTAGACAAAAGACAATTTTTTGGTTATCACAATAATAATATTAAAGAAGGGATAGGAATATATAAATGGAATGATGGCAGAATTTATTTTGGGAACTGGTCAAATAATAAGCAACATGGATATGGTATTTTTATTTTAATTAGACATTATAAAGATTATGAACAATATATTAATAATCCTTTTTTTCTTTTTTTTAAAAGTACCCAAAAAATTAAAAAAGATTTTTTAGTAAATCTCTCTAAAGAGGCTTTTTTTGATAACGGAAAAGCTAAGCATATACTTGAAAATATTCTAAAAAAATGTGATACTTATGATTTTTATAAATTCCTGCTTATATTGTTATATGTCAATTATTACCACACATGTTCCACTTATTTTGACTTTATTAAAAAAAAAAGGTTAAACAGCTTTAAATTTAACTATAAATTTTATGAACACATTAAATTCCATATGTGCTCTACTACGAATGACTACTTGTCTGAGCATGACCTGTCCGAGGAGACACTTGCAGAGAAAGCGGCAGGTAAAGCAGCGAACGAACCTGCAGATGAAGCACTAACACAGGGAAGGTGCAACAAAGGGGACAGTTGGCATAATAAGGGCACGGGTGCCAATACAGGTTCGAGTAAAAGCCCACAACCCATTGATACAACCAATGAGAAAACAAATGCAGTATATATGGAAAGGAACGAATTTGAGGATATAGAACTTTTACAAAATTATTTGAATTCAGTTAATTTAAGTTATTTGAGTGAAAATGATATAAGTATATATAGCCCTCTATTTTCCTATGCTTCAAGTAATATTATTCTCAAGTATGGAAAATGGAAAAATGGGAAATTAAAAAAATGGATTTACGCGACTGATAATTCTATGTACGAATCTGTAGGCTGTTTAGATAATATACAAAATGAGCATGCAGAATTTTCAAATAAGAAAAATAATAACCCGTCTAATATGTTTTCTAATAAAAATTACAATGTTATTAATAATTTCCTGAATAACTTGTCCTCTTCCGCCATAAGTAACATATATAGGCAAAAAAAAAGGAAAAAGCAAAAAAAAAGAAAAAAACAAAAAAACGACCAACATTTTTACGGGTCAAGGGGGGAAGAACCAATTGGTGAGGGGATAAAACACAAGGGAAAAAGAACAAGGAAAGAGGGGGATCAAGACATCGAACAATGTGCAAGAGATCATATTAGTTTAGAAGGTAACGTAGACGTTGTTGAGGATAAAGCGTGTATTTTGGAGATGAAGAGCGTATACACAACAGATGAAAGGGAAGGAGACGAAGGGCAAGAGGACGATGGGGAGGAAGAATCGGACAAATCGGACAAATTGGATAAATTAGATAAATCGGATGAATCGGATGAATCGCATGAATCGCATGAATCGCATGAATCAGATGAATCGCATGAATCGCATGAATCAGATGAATCGCATGAATCGCATGAATCAGATGAATCAGATGAATCGCATGAATCGGATGAGGGCGGAGAGAATGAACGAAGGGAACCGTTCGAGCGGGATGAAGAGAAGCCCCCCCATATATGGAAACCCTTTGCTTATGACACAAACGCAGATTCAAACATACCAATGCATGCAAAGAATTTAATTAAGCATAATAAAAGCTTTATATATGACGAGAAAACGGGTAGGAAAGGAACGAATAGTAGAAAAACAAGTGAACATTTAATATCCACTTGTTCAAATACTTCAAGCAATATTATTTCCAAAAAAGGGAATAATATCTCATCTTCTCTTCTTTTGGGAACAAATGAGAATATCAGTAATTCATCATCTGGAAGAGAGAAGAATGGACATAATATTTTTAATGAAGAGAAGAGTTACAAATATACAAAATTTTCGAATACCTTGAATAATAAGAGTAACCAATTAGATGATAAAATTTTCAAAAAAAAAAAAAAATTAAAAATAAAAAAAAAGGAGTTTGTAAACAACTTTATCACAAATAAAACATTAAACCAGAATAGTGATGTCAAGGAATACAACTACAAAAATGTTGAAAATATTTATAATGGAATGAATAAGGAGCAAGGGAAAAAAAAAAATAAAAAGGGAGGAGAAGGAAAAGAAATAAAAAAAAAAAAAAAAAAAAGAGATGTTTCATCAAAGAGTGGAAGGAGAGTTCATGAAGCCAACTCATCACCTGGAGCTATCAAAAGGGAGAAGAAAACAATGGAAAAAGTGTATCAAGGAAAAAAGGCTGAACGAAGTTCTAATAGGTACAACCGTGATAATAGTGGAAGCAGCGTTGACATTAATAACATAGGAAATAATGACTATGGAAGTAATAAAGTAGGAAATAATTACTGTGCGAGTAATAACGTAGGAAGTAATGACTACGGGAGTAATGATAAACGAAACTACCATTCCATTACGTCCCATAATTACGATTTGCCGAAAAAAGGCTTTTCACTAATATGGAGTTTGAAAAAGATGAAAAATTCGCACCTTTCCGCAAATGAGCATATAACATTCGAAGCTCCAGAAAATTATAATTACGACCATAGTAATACTTTGGATGAAGGTCAAAAAAAGAAAAAGTCCTTTTTTAGGAGCATTTTAGGAGTCAAGAGGGATAAAAAGAAGAGCCAATAAACTGTTACAATCGTAGTGGAATGATGTACATGCATTAAGGCTCTACCAAACAATTACGCGGAAGGGGGAAAAAAAAATAAAAAAAATATCATCAACAGCAAACTATTTTGAAGTTTTTGCCAAAATTTTTCCATTCTTTTTTTTTTTTTTTTTTTTTTTTTGTACATTTAATTTTTTAGTTTTTCTCTTCACTCTAAATATGTTACAAAATGTTTCCTTCCATTTTTTCCTAGTCTTTATAGCACACATATATATACATATATGTATATGTATATATAGATATAGATAGATTGATAGGTAGATACATACATACATGTATGTATACAGACATGTATTCTTAAGTATGTACATATATACTTACATACGTACATATACACATATATGGGTGATGCCTGTATAACAGTAAAACTTCTAACTGTTATTAATTTCCCTTTTTAATTATAATACATGATTTGTTGGTACATGTCAAAACCTGATACAAATAATTCAACAAAGAGAAAGATTTTCTCTTTTTTTTTTTTTTTTTTTTTTTTTTTTCTCTTTTCGTTATGAATATTAAAAGGGAAAAGTACTTATAAGGTAACATGAAAAAATGATAACGTTATACTATATGCTCTCTAATGATTATATAAAAGTTGAGAATATAAGATGATAACGTTATGCATACTGTGTATTATCAAAATGATAACTTTAAAGGGGGTATTGGTAAAACAAAAAAGTACGCTGTACGTAAATGCAAGAAAAACAAAGGGGAAATAAAAATAAAAAAAATGATATAATATTATGTAACAAATAAATGAGATTAACAACAGCCATGGTATAAATATGCAAAATAAGACAGCGGAAATGCAAAATTTCACATAACAGTAATGCACAAATAATTGAAAACTAGATTTTCCAAATATGGAGCATTGAAAAAAAAAATTATATACAAAATGGAAGGGGGATGCTTGTTTAGCCATTTCATTTTTATGTACAGATATATACGCCATTATCACAGGCATTGTGTGTACATTCGGAGTTGTACAATTTAAAATAAAAAATATATTCTACGCAGATGAGAAAAAACTCAATATAAGATTTTTATCTTTATACATTTTTAAGTACTTTTAAAAAATTTTATAAAAACGAGTATGCAACTTTCTAGGTATATCATAAATATGATATATAATTTTTTTCTTTTAAAACTTTATAGAAAAGTATTAAATGTTACAACAGTTCTTCAAAATGTTTTTTTAAAAATATATAAATTAGGATTTAACCAACGATGCATCGTGAACAAGCGTACCATAAGACATGTATTTACAAGCCTCTTTCACTTTTGCGCTTTCGAAAAAAAAAAAAAAAAATATATATATATATATATATATATATATATATGCATTTTTAACTTCACCTAATGAATATCTTCGATTTATGATACGTTATATGTACTTTTTCTTTTTTTTTAATTTCCTTATCATTTGCATTCTAATAAGAACAATTGTTATCATGTATGTTATCATGATTGTTATCATGATTGTTATCATTATTGTTATCATTATTGTTTTATCGTTATTATAACTGCTCTCCCCATCATTTGGTGCCTCATTTCATTCATTCAGATCAGTAATACCTTTTAAACTAAAAAAATAAAAAAACAATTAAAATATTCCTATCAAATGGGGGTCTACATCATTTTTTGAGTTATCATCCTTTTATTCCCTTCATAAAAAAAAAAAAAAAGGGAAAAAATATAAACGTACGTAAAACCACCAAAGAACTTAACTATTTTGTACCACTAAACAGTGGTACCAGGATTTACCACTTTACGAAAAAATTGATAGTTTAAAAATTTTTCCACTTAACTGCTATATACTTTTATATATGTTTTCCCACACAAATGTGCATAACATATATAACAGATCGTACAAATGCATACATAAATATAATAACGAAATCAAGAAGTAAATAAAATCTTTTCAATTAATCTCTTCAACTTGTTTTAAAAATAATTATATATAATTTTTTAAAAAAATACTACATAACTAATATGCATATTCATTATTGTATGGCAAAAGATTATTACATGATATTCTTATTCACAAAAAAAAAAAAAAAAAAAAAAAAAAAGGGCACATCAATTATTCATGTACATTACATTGTATAGTAAAAAAATTTTTTTTGCAGATGAAGTCTTGCAGCTCAAAAAGGAAACAGTTAAATGGTTAAGTTGTTAAGTAGGTAAGAAGCTAAGCAGTTATGAAGCTACTCAGTTAAGAATATAGGTAGTTGGGAAGCTATGTGGTTATGTTGTTAAACGGAACAGCACAATGCACCTTTAAAATCAACATGCTCACCGTAAAACTTAAATTTTTGAGGAATCAAAAAAAGAAAAAAAAAGAAAAAGACCTTCTAATATTATAGCCTTAGAACAGTTACCCATATATGCATTCACTTTCATGAGAATGTACGCACGCACAAAAACATGCAACATATAGTAGTACAAAAAACATAGATTCAATTAATTTATTCTTTAGCTAACACTACGATTTAGTTATGTTAATATTTTTCTCGCATTTCTTTACAACATGTTATGTACAAATATGACGCATATATTAACAAAACGAAAAAGATCGTTATATAATAATAACGTGTAAATTAACATCTCTCTTTACTTATTTTATTAAAAATAGCTTTCATTTTGGTACTTCAATATTTACATTTTCTTTTTCTTTTTTTTCATATTTCTTAAATACCAACCTTTTATAAAAGAAGAAATTTATTTAAGTACCGGGTTTAAAAGAAAAGCTATATTTTATTAATTATTTCATAAGCGTTCGATTTAACTATTGTAAAAGGAGGCGAAAAAAAAAATAAAAAACTGCTATTTATAAACCTTTGTTTTATATGATTTTTCAAGTTGGTCCATCTTTTTTTTTTTTTTTTTTCGTATTTTTTTATTTATTTATTTTTTGTTATTTACACGAATATGTAATCCCATTTTGTAAACGAAGCACAACATTTAAGGAGCGTTAAGAAACTTGAGCATTTTACTTTTTAAGCATTTTTTAATTGTTGAGGGAGAAAAAAGCAAAGCATAATGTAACCTGCCCGCACATGTATATACGCTTACGTATATTCAAAAATAGTAATATACTCTCATGCATACATATATACATATATATATATATACATATATATATATATACATATATATATATATATATATATATATAAATACATATGCAACTCCGTAAAAACGTAAAGGAAGGTATGAATTCACATATTCAAAATGAGCGGGTTTGACTCGATGTTACAAAGTGCAGCATTTTCAGTAGATGAAATTTTTGAAAGCGATTTAACAAATGAAGAAAATAGTTTAATCGTTGAGTTTATAAAAAATATGCAAAATGAGAGGAATATGCTTCCAAGTACAATAAATGCAAATAATTTAATAACAGAAAGGGCTGGTAGACATTTAAATAAGAGCTATAATGAAAAGACACATGAAATATTTTCAATAATAAACAAATTTACTACAAAAGAAAGATTAAATGGGGAAGATTTTTTTAAAGAAAATAATTTAATTAAGTGGAAATCAACAGTTGTCGAATATTTAAATAATTTAAGAAATTATATTCACAGAAAATATAATCGAAAAATAATTGACACATCAAAATATTACTCATCCAATTGTTCTGTATTATCCGAATTACAAAAAAAAGAAAATCTGATATCCATTTTTTCTTACAAACCTTTGTGTGTTCATTTATATATTTATGGTATTAACTATAAACAAGTCATTTATTATATATATATAATAACTAAATATATACAAACAGAACAGGAGAAAAACTTAATTCTTTTCCTTTGGCTAATTTATTTACTTCTTTTATTAGACTCATTACAAGCTTTAGATTCAAATGTGTCATCAAATTTGCAAATAATAAAACGATTCTGTATAGAACAAATTGAAAAAGTTGACACAGCCATAACCACAAGCATAACTACAACAACTACGGAAGAGACAGAAAATTACTTAGACTTCTTAAATAATTTTAACTGTAAATTAAGTGTAGTTAATTTGAATTTCCCAGTGATTTGCCCCAAAAGCGTTTTTTACGTTATTTATTTCTTAATTACCTCAGTGTTTAATCAAAAATGAGCTGACCAATAACATTGTTACGGAGAGAGCGAAAGGGAGTGAAAATAAACACTCCATACGTTTATATATGTGCATGTATATATACGTACACACACGTACACACGTACACACGTACACATATATATATATATATATGTAGTAACAGTGCCGGGGACGTAAATGACCGGATGAACTAGTGTTTTAATGACAAAACGGGGTAGGAAAATATATCACCTAAGACACAGAAGGAAAACGTGTATATTCGAACGAATACAATGTATTTTTATTTAATATCGAGACCGCTCAAACTTTTCGAGATGTATGTTGTAAGATATACCACTTACAGCTTATTTATACACGTTAATTTATTTTTAAAGAGTGATTATCAAGAAAATTATATACTTTTTTTTAAATGACATTTGGATGTAGCAGGGTAATTAAAACTGTATGATATACGATAAGAACATTTTCATTTGTTGGCTTATCTTAATGTGTGTATACTTTTTTTAGAAAAATTTATATACAAATATGGTAAACTTTGTATAGTATCTTAACGTATTGTTTATTCTTTTATTTTATTTTTTTTTTTTTTTGTATGTGTACTTTATATTTAACAACATGAGGAATAAATCCCCTACTACGTACTTTCAACATAATTCAACCATTTTGAACTATCAGTAATTTGTTCCTTTCAATTTTGTTAGAAATACAAGAAAAAAAAAAAAAAAAAAAAAAAAAAAAAAAAAAAAAAAAAAAAAAAAAAAAAAAAAAAAAAAAAAAAAAAAAGAAAAAAAAAAAGGCATGCTTAAAAACAAGCTCATTCAATTTTCCTCAAACTAATTTCATGTCATATGTAGGCCTTAACATAAAAAAACATGTGTATATGTTACATGTGTGCACGTCATACGGATATGTGTGAGAGGGTATATAAAAAAGCTTCTTTATAAATGTGTTTCGTAAAAATCACGTCAAAACAAGGAGCAGATAAAATCGGGTGTAAATGTAAAGTTATAAAGAAAATATTAACAAAGTGTTACAAAAAAAATAAATAAAATTAATGTTATCTTTATGCACATATTTTATCTTCTTATTTTGTATGAATTTATGGGTGCATGCGCCTGTTTTATATATGTATACATTAACTCATCAACGATTAATGTCTATAATATTTGGCGCAATAACAAAGAGTTTTCAATTTAATAATGTAAATTCTTCTTGAATTAAAAGAAGAAAAAAAAAAAAAAAAAAAAAAAAAAAATTAAAATTGAAATTGAAATTAACATCAAAATAGATATTAACATCAAAATAGATATTAACATCAAAATAGATATTAACATCAAAATAGATATTAACATCAAAATAGATATTAACATCAAAATAGATATTAACATCAAAATAGATATTAACATCAAAATAGATATTAACATCAAAATTGATATGAAAATTAAAATTGATATGAAAATTAAATTTGAAATATCAAAACATAAAATAGCATATAACTATGACATTAACGTATCAGTTGAACTATTTAAGTTCATATTAAGGAAAAGGAAAATTTCTCCATTTAAATCTTTTATTTAATTGTACCCCTTTGTTATTTTCATGTAACGCTCAAAGTTTTTTCTCTTTTTTTAATATATTCAAAAGAATTTATATAAATGAAAAACGGTATTAACAGGTCAGAAAATATATACATAAATTATGCATATAAAACCTTAAGGTTAAAAATTGCATATTTTTAATGGTCATAAATAGTTCCTTAGATTTTATATTCTGCATTATATTTACGTTGTACGTAAAATACCTAACAATTACTAAACTATATATAAAAATGATATTGAAATATGGGTACTCATGCTTATAATAATTCTTATTTTGCTGTCTATATACATATATACATATATATATATATATATAAGCAGAGAAAAAATGAGAAGCAACTTGTATAGTTTTCAGGGAAATATGATATTATAACTCTTTTTGAGGATAATTGTAGTTAATGTCTAAATTCTGCTTTACTGAAAATATAAGGAAAAACAAGTAATCATAAGAAATTTTGTCTTATCAAAATAGTATTTAACTTTCTTGCATTAGTTAATTTTTCATAATTTTTTAATATCCTTTATGTCCTATTTTATTCATAATTTCGTTTCCAATAACTTCATATTTTTTTTCTCCCATAAATGTAAAAATATGATAGCATTAGTGGAAATGTAATAAAAAAATTAGTCCACATATATGTTTATTTACATGAAACATATAATACAGTATAATAAGTATGGCATAGTATCATATGATATACACAAACTTAAAAAGGCGAAAAAAAAAAAAAAGAATAAGAGAACTTACAAATAATTATGTTTTCATGACAATTTCTATCTTTCATATTTATGTATAAATGGGAAAAAAAAAAAAATATAAAAAATTGATTTTTTCCCCCCCCCCTTTTTTTTATATTTTTAATTGCCTCCTACTTATATATAAAAAATATAATATACATAATCTTTTTTTTTCTTTTTTTAAACATATATGCATTTATATATAGCAATTTAAAATGGTATTTCTCCCAAGGCACTATTTATAAAACAAATATATAAATGCTTGTTTGCGTGTGTGTGTGTGTGTGTGTGTGCGTATGCGTGTGTCAATTTACTTGGCATGTTCATTTTACATTCAAAACGTATATTTTTATATTTATGTAATATACAATATAATATATATATATATTTATTTATATATAATCCATTAAAATACATACAAATTGTATATCATATATTGTATATATGCATATATACATTTATTTCCACTGCTAATTTCATGTCGCAGCGAAAATACTTTAATATATCGCTGATTTCTCATTCTTATTTTAAATTTTCTCTATTGGTTCTTTTTAATTTTTCTCTCTATTGAAGTACTTACATTAAAAATTTATTTTTATAACTTTGCTCTTTTTCTAATTTTTTATCATTAAGCATTATCATTATTTTACAACTTTTCCTTATTTTTTTACCAATTTATTTGTACAGTACCTTTTTTTTTTCTTTCGGCTCAATAAGCAACATTTTCAAAATAATGTTTTAAAGTATTATATACTTAAAGTAATTAGAAACAAAAGAAAAAAAGGAAGAAAGAAAAAGAAAAAAAAGGAAGAAAAAGAAAAAAAATTAAAAAAAAATAAAATACCTCTTTAATAAAATTTTGAACAGTTGATGTTTTTTATGTACCACGTTGTATTCTTTTTATTTTTACATGCACAGTTCAGAACATTTGGTTTTACATATATAACTTTTTTTAAAATGTTGAAATGGCAACAAGATTCAATCTTTCATAGGTAAGTGTGTTGTTTAACAATAAATATATTTTATATATTTACAAAAATATAGTAGATAAATTCTTGTAATTCATGATTATTATTATTATTATATGAAATATAAAATAATATGGGGAGTAAAATATCGTAATTTTATTTTTTCTGATATCATGTTCCTTTTATAATGTAGCTTTATGAATACATGTGCTTAAATACATGTGCTTAAATATATATACTGAAATATATATGCATATATATATATACATGTATATATATACATGTATATATTCACTTAATTAGAGAACCCTTTTTTTCTGTTTATTCTTGTGTTATATAAGAAATAATTTTGCACATTTTTGATATATTTTTTTTTTGTACATTCATTATTTGAATATTTGCTAGACAAATTCTGAGTATGTTTATTTGATCAAACCATTTGACGATAATTCAAAAAAAAAAAAAATTGAAGAAAAGAAAAAAAAAAGAATAAAGAAAAAAAAAGAATAAAGAAAAAAAAAGAATAAAGAAAAAAAAAGAATAAAGAATAAAGAAGAATAAAGAATAAAGAAGAATAAAGAATATAGAAAAAAAAAAAAAAAAGAACATAGAAAAGCCAATTTAAAAAATGTCTATGTGACGACGACTTGCCATGTTAACGTTAAAATACATCAATTGATTGCTAAAAAATTTTAACAGAAATATTTCATAATTTTAAAAAAAATAAAGGATTTTTTTTTTTTAATTTTTCGGTTTTAAAACGACCCATACGTCATACATGCGTGTACATATATATATAATATATATATAATATATATATATATTATATATATACATATATATGCACATAAAATATATGCATATAAACATATACTTGTGATTATATACATATAAATACATACATTTAAGTGTACATATATGTAAATCACTGTAGAGAGAAAAAAAGGAAAATTAAACTTGGCATATATTAAGTGTATATACATACGTATAGACGCACGTACATACTTATATTATGTGTATGGGCTCACATTATTCCCGTTTATGTGTAATTAAATTAAAAATATATATATTCATATATAAATAATGCTCTAGTGTATCCATGGGATCGAAAAAGAAATCAAATATTCCTTTAGCACAGTCAAGGCAGGATATTTTGCAGGAATCTTCAAATAATATGGAATTGGATGCACACAACAATGACTGTAGCAACAGTGATAACAATGGAAACAATGACAAGAGTAACCCGAAAGAGAGTAAAAGCATGCTAAACAATATGATAAATATAAAGGGGTATTATATGCCATCGACTTTAGATGAACTGTTAAAAAAAAAAGAAATACGAGTATCTTCAGAACAAAATACGCCTTTTAACATAAATAGAAATATTATATTATTTCTATATTTTACATTAATTGTGCTAACAAATCGTTTGTTTTTTGGTTGGCCCAATTTATCAAATTTATTATTTCGTGAAGAAGCTTATATATGGAAATGTACCAAAAATCCAAGCGGAGGATATGATAAAGTGGATGACAAAAGATATGTATGTGAGGATCAAGACAAAGCTGTGCAGACGATATTTGTATTTGGTTCTTCTGCATATTTTGCCTTTTCCTTTTTCAATGGCATAATAGTAGATTATTTGGGCTCAAGGTTTAGTATGTTATTAGGACATATTTTAAATTTGGTTGGATGGATATTAATGATTATGTCCAATGAACATTTTGATGCATATGTAGTAGCAGGGGTATTTATGGCTGCTAGTATCGATCTAGGCTCCTTTTCGACATTAAATGCTTCAGGGTTATATCCAGGAAATGAAAATTTAATAGTTAATATAATATCGGGTGCTGGATCTTTATCAGCAGGTACAATGACAGTTTTAGATTTATTAATAACAGGACTTGATCTAAATTTTAGGACATTTATGCTTTGTTATATGTGCATTAGTGTTGGATTTTTTTTTATTTTAACGCTATTTTTATTCCCCCCTAATAGATATTATAGACAATATGAATTTGACAATTACTATAGTAATAGAGAGATAAATTTAAAAGATAAGGATGAGATGGAAATAATGAAAAATTATAGTAATGGTAATAATAATTTATCAAATCCGAATAAAAAGGATTCATTAAAAATTGAACAAAAAAATAGTGTAGGTTCACAAATAGCTATACAAAATAGTAATAAGAATATTGACCCAAATGAGGAGAATAAAAAAGAAGAATATGCAAGTACAAATAATAGCGGTTTATCTACAAAAAAAAAATTGAATATGTTTAATTCAACAAGTTTTAAGGATTTATTTAAAATATGTACATGTGCTCATTTTTTATGTTTGTGGATATATGGCCCTCTAAATGCAATATATAATACTTTTTATTTTAGTGTTGTCGAAAATATTTTGTCAAAGGATAAAAATGATTTATTGGGATATATACTTCCATTCTCTTTTATCCCATGTGTTATTTTAGGAAATATATCCGATAAGTATGGTGTTATGGTTATGTTTTCATATGAATTAATTTTTGCTCTATTTATGTATCTTTTTAGTTATTTGAGATCAAATGTGGCTCAATGGATATCTGTTATTTCGAATGCAATGTATTCAGCATGTGCCAATGGTCAGTTATGGACTTTTATCTCTTTTACATTTAGCTCGAAATATCACTCAACCCTTATAGGATTATTAAACTTCGTTTGTGGAATTGTTTCTTTTGTTCGTTTACTATTGTTCGAATGGGCTAAATATACAAAATATGACTTTACATATATTAACTTGCTTATTATAGGACTTATTGGAATCAATATTGGAATTACAGTCGTACTTATGATAATTAGAAGAGTCAAAGGAGAAAAAGTTAATTATGGGGATGAGGGTTCGTCCGAGTAGTTCTTGTGACCTCCCCTTGGCCTCCATTGTGTGTTCAGATATGCGCGTACGCACATTTGTGTGTAGCGTATTAATGCATATGAAGTTATACACCCTCACATAAAGGTGTATACAAACATACATAGATATACACGTGCATATGAAGACGTGCACGGTACGTATATGCATATATGCATGTGCGTCAGTGCACATAGCAGATTGCCCTTTTTATAAAATCTAAAACGATTAATAATAAAGGGCCCAATATTTAATTTAGTTAAATTTACCTTTAAATATTAACTACTTTTTATTTTAACAGAATAACGTAATTAATAATTAAAAATTAATAATTAAAAATTAATAATTGCATGAATTACATCAATTACATCAATTACATCAATTACATGAATTGCTTAAATAACATAAATAGAATAAATAGCATAAGCAAAACGAAGAGTATATTCCCCCCTTTTTTTCTTTTATGTGTATATACATATATTTTCTACTTATGTGTAAGGCTAGGGAATAATTTTTCTATTTTTTTTAATTCATAATATTTTGATACATTTGTTTTATTTATTTATTATATGTATCATATAACGAGAAAACAAATAAGCACACTCTCCTTCAAAAAGTCAAATACGCTAAGCGAAATAAGCAAAACAAAAAACACATTTAGATCACATTGAAAAGTATTTTCTTAATCCTTCTATTCGCAAAAGATTACGATAAATTTAAAAAAAAAAAAAAAAAAAAAAAGGTGCATATGCCATTTCTTTGGCAAATGTGTAATGATACACGAAAATGGCATAAATGATATGAATCATTTTCTTATCCAATTTTGTTATACGAACTGGTATTTATGCAAAACGAGGCAATGAAAGAGAGGGTAGCGAAGTATTCTCCTGTACTAATAAGGAAAGTGGTCACACCACGTCACATCGTGTTATTTTATTTTGTTAATTTTTTTTTTTGTAATTTCTTCTGGCATTATTCGCGTGCATTATTTTTCTCCATTATGTTCGTGCTTTGTTTTTCTGCTTCATTTTTCTGCTGTATTTCCCTGCTTCATTTTTCTGCTGTATTTCCCTGCTTCATTTTTCTGCTGTATTTCCCTGCTTCATTTTTCTGCTGTATTTCAGTGCTCCATTTTTCTGCTGTATTTCAGTGCTTTAATTCCCTGCTTTATTTTTACGCTATATTTTTACGCTTTATTTTTACGCTTTATTTTTACGCTTTATTTTTACGCTTTATTTTTACGCTTTATTTTTACGCTTTATTTTTACGCTTTATTTTTACGCTTTATTTTTGCTTTATTTTTACGCTTTATTTTTACGCTTTATTTTTACGCTTTATTTTTACGCTTTATTTTTACGCTTTATTTTTACGCTTTATTTTTACGCTTTATTTTTACGCTTTATTTTTACGCTTTATTTTCTTACTTCATTTTGCTTCTCTTGTTTTTTTAAACTAGGCCTTTTTTGAACAAATAATTGTAGGAGACTGTACTACGGGCATAGTTCATTTTTCTTTACATAAGTATAAACAATATCCTTCGCTTTATGCAAAATGTTGTTCATTTTTTCAGCTGTTTGTGCTTCCGCATATATGCGAATTAAGTTTTCTGTTCCTGATGGCCGTATAAAACACCTGCCCAAATGGGAATCTATTTCCCTTACTACTTGATCAATTTCACGTTGTAAACATAATGGTTGAATTAAATACTTCTCATGCTCTGGATGAGGTATAATTTCTGCTAATATATTTCTTGGGCAAGGTATATTAATATATAATGAAGGTAAAGGGTCATAGAACTGGTCCCACTGATTTATAGTTAAATTTAAAAATGATAATGATAACTCAATAGCTACAAAATCAATGATAGCATCTCCTGCTGTTTGATTGAAAAAAAGCAAATATTTTTTTAAAGCAATAAAGGATTTATCTTTCTCTATACATAAGCTCCTAGACCATTCATTTAATTTATTTATATCTGTATATATAGTACCATGCCCATTAGATTCGAACAGTATTCCAATAGACGATTTTTGTGCTATCTTATCAAGATATTTAATACCAGTTTTTGTACATATAATATTTATGCTAATATATTGAAATAATTCCATTTGCTCATTAGCGTATTTCTTTATATTATTGATATACTTAAGAAAAGCCGAATTTACGTAAGATGTATGTATTATATTAATATCTAGTTGTTTTGTTGTATTACTGGATAGTACTGATATATTACTGACATCGATTTGTGAGAGCATTTTCATTATGCATTTGAGGAGCAGGCAGGTTATTTTGGGTCCATCTAAAATGGCTATATTACTACCACAACATTTTTCTGTGCTAATAGGGTTATCACTACTGCTATCAGCAATGCCACTAGATCCTGCAATGCTCCCATTCCCATTGGGGTAATCATAAAACACATCATGTATAAAGAAATAAAGAACTCTATCTGCGTCTCCATCGAATGTACAAAATTTAGTGTTCACATTATCTGAAGAAGCATTGATAGGTAGTTTTCTTTTTCTATATACATATTCAGCACCACAATGGAAATTTAGAATACTTTTTTCATTATCTATATAATTAATTTTAATAATTTGTTTTTTTAAAATAGTAAATATATTCTTAAAATTATCAATTTTTAAGCTAGCTATACCGTTAGAACAATCCACATATATCACTTCCTCTTTACAAGTCTTTTTTAAGATTTCATCATATATTTTGTTCATGTAATTATAGAGATCCTCAAATAAATATGTAAAATAATCGAAATAAAATTTATCACTGTTATATGCATACAGGTGAACATCTTTATTACTATAACCATTTGGAATGTTCAAACATTTCCCTATCGGGTTACTCATTTTTAATGTATTATTGTCTTTTCCCTTAGTGGGGTATTTACAATACTCATCGATATTGCTATGCGTATCACAAAGCTCATTAGTAGTGGCATTTATATTCTCACTACAATTTTTTAAAAAATACAGGTCCCTAATGTGCTTACTATTTGGTATGTAAAAATTTTCCAAATAATCTAAATCGTTTTCCTCTTTGTGGATAGTATAATACCCTTTTTCTCTGATAAACGTGTCATCTAATTTCTCATCCATAAAAATATTATTCAGAAAATAAATAACAAAATGCATGCACGGTGTTGTAATAAAACACATATTATTTATGCACTTGTATATATTGATACAATTTAAGGATTCTATAATAATATTATTTAAATGAACACAACTAATACGAGTATCAAAACCTATGCAGATATTTCCTTTTATTATATTATTTATATTATAATTATATATTATATCGTCTAACTCCTTTATAGTATTATATATATTATTATTAAATAAGTCAATATTTACTTCCTTTTCAAAAATATATGAAATACACATAATTATATTATGTACTATATCATGTATAGTACATTCCTCATTCTTCTTTAAATACCTTAAATGTTCATTTACAAGATCAGTTAAGTAATTCTCATATATTTCATTTATTTGTCTCCCATTGCAGTCTATTATTTTAACCCCATTTTCATCGAATGGATTATGAGAGGCTGTTATGATAACACCCACATTTTTCCATTGAATATTTTGCATACTAGGTAAACTACACTGTTTCTTGTTTTCACCCTTCATGTGTTTATCAAACAATTTGAGCTTTCTAATCGTTTCATAATTATGTTTTATAAATAACAGACCTACTAATATTCCACTTTTACTTAAAGCATTTAATAAGTCACAGCTAGCCGTTTTGTATTTATCTCGAAAACCACTATTTCCGTAAGAAAATTCAAAAGAGGACTCAAATTTTACGAGTCCTTCAGTGGAATAATTTGGTAAATACTTTTCAATACAGGATTTAATATTTCTGTAAAAGAGGCTCTCTTCATAATTTCCCATGTTGCAGCATTATAAATGAAACACTTTAAAATGGAAAAAATTCTAATGTTTTTTGTTATATTAGTTTGCATTATATTTGGCAGAATTGTTACATTTGGCATATATGATATATTTTGCTTATTTGTTACATGTGATACGTTTGTTACATATGACACTATTGTTACATTTGACACATTTTTTTTTTTTTTTGTAAAATGCTGAATATTATGAACAGTGCAGGTGATTTCCTTCACCGCGAGGTGTGTGCGTGAATTACCTCAGAAATGGCATAAAAGGAAGAAACGCTCCGAAAAATTAAACTGGACGCAGATATATGTATATACATACATATATATGCATACTGTATGCTCCTTCTTAACCCACTGGTCACCCATGAAAAACAGAAGATGCTAAATAAATTTCGTGAACTACCTCATTTTAGTTGCTTACATTGAAAGCAATAAATGAAGAGGGGAATACGAGAGAAGAATTGAACTGGATATTAAACAAAAACAAATAAAAAAAATACAATAAAATAAATACACAGCTGCAGTTTAAAATAGGATAAAAATTAGTCTTGTGTGAATTCGAATTTAAAGCCACACATAATTATATTACGTGCACACATAAATACATACATTAATACATACATACAATGATTATTTTTCTTATGATATTAAAATATTTACATAATGAGCTTCATGAATTATAGGAACACCTCACAAATGACCTCAGCATAGCCGAATTTTCTTTCTTTATTAGTAGGCTTTTAAATGTTAAGTGTATTAACATGAAAGAATGGAAAAAATCTTTTATGTTTTACACCAGCAAAGTAATATATATGCTATTTTTTCATAATGTTAGTAAACAGCACAAATTGGGAAAAGAAAAGTTTTATATAATTTCAAGAATTACATACTGAGCGGTAAACATGTAAATCCTTGCAATGTGTAGAAAAATTTGATCTTCAAATGTTTATGTATATATAAATACACGTGTGTGCAATTTCAATATATATACCTATATCTACTGATACGGTTACAAAAAAAATCATTTTGCATTTTTATCTGATATTTTTAATCATTGATGCACATTTATGTATATACATGCATATATACATACATACGACGTTCACATATAATTATAACTGTAAGGAATAAGTTACGTACGAATAGGAAGACAGCAATTGTGTGCTATATTAATCTATTTTTAATTTTAAAAAAAAATTAGTTTAGTATACCTATTTATCATTCGTAAATAGAACAATTTTTCTTTATAATTTTCTTTATAATATTTATTACGCCATTCTTTGTGTTGAAATTGAAAAAAAAAATAATAAAAAAAATGATCTTTTTCTATGTACAGAAAAAATCCGCTCTTTCAATTTTTAAGATTTAGGGCATTCTCATAAATGTACGCAAATTAAAAATTATATAATCCGTAAAATTATATAATCTGTACAGTTATATAATCTGTACAGTTATATAAAGTTTTTTATATATTCATAAGCTGATAAAAAATTAAATTCTCTTATTCCCTACATGTTCTAAATAACATTTGTAATTACGTATTTCGAAAAAGTTTACACTGTGTTTAAAATAATTAGCGGAAGAAGAGACCTCTTAAAAATGAGTATGAATCATGCCTACTATAATATATGTGCAGAGAGCATACATAAGTATGCATACATATATATATATATATATATATATTTATAAGTATATATGTATGTATACATATATATAAGTATATAAACATTCTTTAATTTAAATAAAAAAAAAAAAAGTAATACGAAAGTATTAAGCAGGAAATAAAAAAACATCATAAATACTCACATATAAATATGTATAAGCATAAATTCCTAATCCTACTTATTTTTATACATAGTAATCCTCACATGTAATATTATTAATAAGATAAAAATTCAACAGTATATTATTATACCCTACTTCATCTTAATATCCCTATTTTAATAAACGTTTCTACCAAACAATTGCCATCTCTGTTTACTGCTAATCTCTTTTCTTCTTCTTCCTCCTTAAATTTGTTCCTTCTCTTTTTATTTAATTTTTTTCTTTTAAATATAATGATATAAATTGTAATCATAATTTTATATCATTTTATGTGTATTTCTACTTCTTCGTCGTTTTTGCTACTTTTTTTTGTGGGTAGTATATTCTTTTCAACCTTGGTTGTAAGGAGTTTTCAATGCGCTCTGCTTTTTTACGATCCGAAAATACCATTGTGTATAAATATCTCTTTGTTCTTAATTTTAATTTTGTTATGATTGTATTTTTCTTTGTTCTACTTTTCTTCTTCACTATAATGACGGCTGTTGTATCAGGTTTCCTGCTAATTTTCAAGAATTTACGTATGTCAGTTATTTGTTTCGGCATCTTTTCTCTTTTTAATTTTTAAAGTAAAAAGTGTAAAAGTAATTTGTACGTTTCAGCTAGAACTTCGTTCTTCTATAGGAATAATTTTTTATCCCAAAAATTATTCGTAAAAAGTTTTGAACTGAAAATGGTATATTTCTTAGAATATAAATAAAGAAAAATAACAAAAATAATACTACTGCTATAAGTGTATGTATATGTATATGTATATGTATATGCACATATATATATATATATATATATATATATATATATATATATATATATAACAATGTAAAAATGCTCATCAATTTTTTTTAATTATACTGTATTATTTAATTGCCCTCTATATAAATTCAGTACATATTTTATTCCTTATCGTTAATAATATCATCAATAAGTATATATATAAATGTACATAAATAACTATTTATGTATAAATGAACAGGTAGCTAATGTATATATTTGTTAACATATTGGTGTACGATGGCTTGATACTTTGCAATTGCGAATGTATACTCTGCACATAATTTTTTTTTTTTTTAGCTACTATTCTTCCTTCTCGTTAACGATGCGTCGCAAATTTCATATATATATATATATATGTATATATGTATATAATTATATTAATATAACTCAGATCTGCGTTATCACAGGAATTGCCAAATATATACATATTATATATATTGTAGGAGAACGCACGGTTTTTCTTCTTTTTTCTTATATATAAAATTCATTGAATTGCTTATCTAAAAAAGAACACCAAAACACTTATATATGAACGTCGCTTTTAAGTTGGTAAATTATTATATATAAATATAACGAATTTATTACAGATATTAGTCTTCAAAATTAATTTTGTAATAATAGAATATCCCCTTTTTCCACTACAAGGCATAATGTGAATTAAAATTTAGCTCATATTATATATAAAAAAAGAAAAAATAGCCCAAAAATATATGCTATTTTCAATTTTTTTTCATTATTTTTTTTTATAAATTTGTTTTTTTTTTTTTTTTGGTTTTGATAAATTTAATTTTAAAACAGTTAAAATATGAATAAATAAATATATTTTATATTTTTTTAAATTAAGATTTATTTTTTTTAAATTCAAGAAAATTATTTTATCTTCCTTTTTTGAGGACTTTTAATTTATGGTAAGTGAAAAAAAGATTATATGAACAAGTTACATCACCAGTCTGTTTGAATATTTTATTCATTGATAATTTATTTATGTACAGAACCATATATGTTATTCATTTATGCATTATATTTTATATTATATATGTATATAGGTTTATGTATTTATTATGTATGTATTCTTATACAGTCTGCAAGTTTATGTTATTTTATTATTTTATTATTTTGCTATATCAGTCCTTGCTTTTCTATACGTACATTTGAACTCTTAAGTTTTTTGTGCCTATATTAAGTAATTATTCCGAGTGTATTTCTTGCAGTAATAATTAAATTCATTGTTATGAATGATACAGCTTGTATTACTCTGTTATTTATATTACACTAATGTTTTTTCCCTTTTTTTTTTTTTTTTTGTTTATGTCAAGAAGTAAAAAATATATTCATATGTTTATATTTAACCAAGTATCGTGTAGATAGCTTATTAATTTTTATATTATATTTTATCGTAAAACATATATATATGGATATATAGAATGTATATTCATTTTACCGTTCAGTTAATTTTTTTTAAGTATCATTATTTTGTGTTAATACCACTAATTGCAGTTTAGTTTTTTATGTAAATTGTTATACTTAATTGATAAAGTGCAATAGACGAATATTTTGAATTAGTACAAACCACTGTTACATTTACGCAAATATGTATGATTTAATTGATAATAGGCAGGCAGGCTTTTAATTATGCCTTACAAAATTATTTATTTTATATAATGTATACACATTGTTTATTCAATGCCATAATTATATCTGTATATTTTATTTAGTGTGCTTATTTTCATATATGAAGTTTTATGTATTTAATAATTCTTCATAGATTTTTTATGTACTACGTTTATAATTTTTACATGACTTGTTCATAATTTTTGAACAATTTTTCCTTTTTTTCTTTTCTTTTTCTTTTTTTTTACACACTAATATTATAATTTTAATTTGTTAACTTTTTCAGGTTAAAGTGATTGTCAGACATTCATTTGTACTGCCAGTCTCCATAAAATCGCAACTTGTTCGAGTTTTTTTGGAGAATATATATATATATGCACAATTTTTTTTTTTTTTCATCCATTTAAAAATTTTTGATTTATTATAAAAGTAGGAAAAAAATGGCGAAATTATCCAAGGCTCAGAAAAAGCAAATATACATTGAGAAACTGAGCTCACTAATCCAACAATATACTAAAATATTAATTGTACATGTAGACAATGTTGGATCAAATCAAATGGCAAGTGTGCGTCAGAGTTTAAGGGGGAAGGCTATCGTATTAATGGGAAAGAATACAAGAATAAGGACAGCATTAAAAAAAAATTTGCAGAATGTACCACAGATAGAAAAATTATTACCATTAGTAAAATTAAATATGGGTTTCGTATTTTGCAAGGAAGATTTATCAGAAGTTAGAAATATTATTCTTGAAAACAAATCACCAGCACCTGCAAGATTAGGTGTTATAGCACCAATTGATGTATTTATTCCACCAGGTCCAACAGGTATGGATCCATCGCACACATCTTTTTTTCAGTCTTTAGGTATATCGACAAAAATTGTAAAAGGTCAAATTGAAATACAGGAGCATGTGCATCTAATTAAGCAGGGAGAAAAAGTAACAGCTTCATCAGCAACACTCTTACAAAAATTTAATATGAAACCTTTTTCATATGGTGTTGATGTACGAACTGTTTATGATGATGGAGTTATATATGACGCAAAAGTTTTAGATATTACTGATGAAGATATTTTAAAGAAATTTTCAAAAGGTGTTTCCAATGTAGCTGCATTGTCCAGAGCAGTTGGTATAATAACAGAGGCTTCTTATCCTCATGTATTTGTTGAAGCATTTAAAAATATTGTTGCTTTAGTAATTGATACAGATTATACATTCCCATTAATGAAGAAAATTAAAGACATGGTTGAAAATCCCGAAGCATATGCTGCTGCGCCTGTTGCTTCTTCAGCAGCCAAACAAGATGCACCTAAAAAGGAAGAAACGAAAAAACAGGAAGAAGAGGAAGAAGAAGAAGAAGATGGATTTATGGGATTTGGAATGTTTGATTAGTGCAAATCTATATGTGTTTGTTAAAGAGCCAATATGATGATGAACAATGTTAAAATTAAATATATAGAATGTTGCTATCAAAATTGTTGACATATTCTATTGGTGTTTTGTATCTTCAGATTTGAAAGGGTAATAAAAAGTTGTATATATTAATATGCTTTGTTTATGTTTGTTGTTAAGTATGTGTACCATATATATATATGTGCATGAATATATACTGAGTATGTGATAAGTAAATATATGTACATATACATACGTACATATATATATACATTAGAAAAGTGCCAGTTGTGAGTAATAATTATGCGAGTTATAAGAAAAATATGTGAGATGGTTCATTTCGAAAATTAATGAGATTTCACGAATTGTATACTTGTAGTACTATTTATTAATAAAGGACACAAGAATGTGAACAAATTTACTGTACGTGAGCATTAATTATAATATTTATGAAATATCTATATATATATATATTTATATATATTTTTTTTTTTGAATGATAATAAAGCCATATAAAGGTGCAGTTATTGAGAGTTTAAAAAAGTATAAACTCGATGGGAATGCATAGCCCATTGTTACTAAGTAGCTAACGTAAAACATATAACATATATATATATATATATATATATATATATATGAACAGTTTATAAAACGAACAAGAGTTATGTAAGAGAATAAATATTATGTCACAAAATGTACATGCATATATATATATATATATATATATATGAACTTGTACATGATAAAATATTTATCTTACATAATTTTTGTTAGTTTTATAAAATGCATTTATTTTTTTGTGAGTGATGATAAATTTTAAGATAGCAATTTTAGAGCTTATAAAAATGTAAGCTCAATGGAAGTATATTGCCTGAGATTACCTAAGCGACTGACCAAAAAAATAAGTATATTTTATAAAACTAACAGAAATTATGTAAAGTGCATATTTTATCATGTACAACATGGGTATATATACATACATATATACATGCATATATATATATATATATATATATATATATATGTTTTTAGTTGATATGAAAATGTGCATCTATTTTTTGCGAGGGATGATAAAAATTCTCAAATGTTCGCAGTTGAGAGTTTAAGTAATTAAGCTCAATGAATAATCTTTGTAGCCTTCTCTTAGATGTCTGACGCAAAAAATATTTGAAAATAAACAAAGCATATATGTATCATATCATGTAGTTTTGTGTACATACATACGTGCGCATGGAGAGGTATATATATATATATACACGTATATGTATTGTATACATGTGTACATGAATATGAGTATATATTATTTTTTGTGTATGATGATAAACATTCTCAAATGTTCGCAGTAGAGAGCTTAAAGGAATAAGCTCAATGAATTTCCTTTGTAGCCTTCTCTTAGATGTCTGAGACAAGAAATAATTGAAAATAGTGGAAGCTGAATAATCATACAATTTATATTTTATATGTTTGTATGTGCATGCTTACGTGTGTATGTAGGAGTACGTACATATGTATGTGTGTATGTTTATATATATATATATATATATGCATTATGCTATTTGTGAGTGTTGTACATATGTTTGTAAATACATAATTTTATATAAGTAAATGAATGCATACGTACCGTTGCATGCACTATTTTTATGCTCATATTCTCCATATAATTTTTATATATTTTTTATATATTGTGGAAAATAAAAAAAAAAAGTTAAAAAAGCTTAAACGCACTTTACATATGCAGAGATATGTTGACGATATATATTATTGCACTCGTAATTTGTAGATTATATTTATATGTTTAAGGTTTTTTTTTTTTTTTTTTTTTTTTCTATTCATTGTGTTTTCTTTTTTAATACTTTTTAGCAGAATAGAGTGATATTGCTTCTAGAAAAAATGAAAAAAAAAAAAAAAAAAAAAAAAAAAAAAAAAAAAAGAATAACAATTGCAAGTAGTTTATGTAATTGTATACATATGCATATAGTATCAACAGGGTGTTTGATTTGTATATAAACATAACACATGTATGTATTTTATTCATGAGTGAATAGTTTTACGCAAGTGTTTATCCTTACATACTATTATAATTTCGTAAGTGGTTTTGTTTAAAACCATTATTTATTATGGGTATTTTCAGGATATTGAGTTTATCAAAATTGAGGTGTTTATTTTTTTATTACACTTATGCATTTTTATTTTGGAAATTTTTAGTATTTTGTATATTTATTAAATGATATTTGCTATTTATTTTTAAAACAAGTTTTATTAATTTTATAGGTATAGGTGCATGAGGAATAGTTTTTCAGAGATTTAAGAAAGGTGCTGAGGAATGGCAAATATATTATTAGACGAATAAAGAAATATAATAAAGAAGTAGAAGATTAAAGATATGGTACTGTTATTTTTACGTATGTATGTATGTGCTTACTGTTTGTTTACAGTACTTTTGAGTTTTTATTGAAGAAGGAAATTCATGAATCAACTTGAAAAAGAGAGAAATACACTTGTTTATTTTTATACCATATATTGTTATTAAAATAAAATATTTTTATTATAATATATTTTATAGTATTAAACCATATTAGCTTATTTCATTTTATTACATTATGTAGTTTTATACTATATTTTTTATTTCATTATATTATTTTTTAGAGTATATTACACTACATTATTTTATCTTATTCCATTATGTTGTTATTAATATTATTATTTTTTTTTTTTTTTATTATATTTTTTTTTAAATTAAAAAGCAAACTTATAAATAATTAGTATTTTTTAGGAATATAATCAAAAAAAAAATATATAATAGTAAATATTATAAAAGCCTTTTTTTATTTCTAAATTTTGAAGAACAAATTAACGTTTACCATTTCTCATGGATTATACTTAAATTAATCCTTTTTAAGGAGATAAAGAATGCGTACAGTCCTGTTATATTTTAAATGTGTAAAGTGTGTAGCCTTTTTTTTTTATTGTTAAGTTCGAATATATCATAAGGTACATATTAATTGTACATTTTACGTTGTACATTTAAAAAGTTTGTATGTATATTGTAAGTATATTACGCATAAGTAGTGTATATTATGCAAGTATGCACGATTAGGAGAAAACACCTAAGCACATACATATATATGCTTGTTCAAATTGTGGGTAGATAATAAAGTTTGCAGCAGTTGTACACGTATAAGTGTCAAGTACTTTTTCCGTCCGTGAAAATTTTACAAAAAAAAAAAAAATTTTAAACCTTTGTACATTACGATATAATAAATTTGCATAATTTTGCACCAACGTAAAAATAAAAATACATTGTTATTTCTCTAAATAAATTTTGATTATATGTAACATTATAAAATATATAAACAATTCTCTTAAAATCTTCTAATTTGAAGGAAAATGAATGTACAATTTTATTTAAAACTGCTTTGTGCGTATTTTTTTTGGTGCACATCGTAACCTATGTGTATACTGGGCGTATATTTATTATTGTACATTAATAATAACATTAGTATTAACGTTATGACTAGCATTAACATTAACACAAACATTAACACAAACATTAACACGAACATTAACATTTGCATTAGAATTGGCATGAACTGTTTATCATTTTTTAAAGATATTATTGCGCAAATTTTGCGTGTAAAAGTTTTATGTATATATTACTTCAATAATATAGTTCGCTCAAGGGTTGAAATGATGAAAGTATTGCACATATCGTTTAATATACACTTGTGCGTTTATGTATTTATATATACATACATACTTGCATGAATACGTTCTTACATGATACTGTGTTAGTGAATAGCACTGTTCAAGATGCAAAAATTTTTTTAGTGAAAATGTTATTTGTGTTATTACATTTTTTATTGCCCTATTTCAGCATTTTAGCATTACATATATTTTGTTTTTTGTATTTATATTTTTTTATGCTCCAATTTGATAAAAAAAAAAGAAAAGAAAGAAATTTGATGCAGTGTGAATATTATATTTTAATGAAGAGTAAAATATTAAAATTATAGAACTTTCACTTCGTCGTTTTGACATTTCGTTGTTTCTTCGTTTTGTTTCTTTTCCCTTCCATTCCGTTCCTTTCCTCTGCTTTCCTTTCTTTTTTTTTTTTTGCCTTTTTTTTTTCCTTGCTGCATTACACCAAACCTTTTTCTTCAAGGCGGTTTACGTTGGCAAACATATACGTACAAATGTATATATGTATATATTTACATGTACCCATGTGCTGCCATCCTTACACGCTACAGCGTCGAACATAAAGCTATAAAGAATGCTCTCTAGTGCTCAAGCGAAAGGCAGAAGTTGCTTGCATAAATGTATATGATATATAGCTGAAATATATACACATATATTATATATATATATATATATATATACGAGCATATACATACACGAAGGTCTAACGCTTGGAGCAAACCGCAGTGTAACAATATTAGGAGTCCGTGGAAAGTAAAAAATGAATGTGGAAAATATTTTTGGAAATGAGGAAGTAAATGTAGAAGAAATAGAAAAACTGTCAAATAGCGAGATAAAAACAAGAGTAAGTTTAATTGAAACGGAAATAAAAATTTTAAAAAATGAGCATACAAGACTAAAAAATGAATATAAAAGTTTACAAGAAAAGATAAAAGATAATGTGGAAAAAATCCATTTAAATAAAATGCTTCCATATTTAGTGGCAAATGTAGTGGAATCTTTAGATTTAGAAGATGAAGAAGAAGAAAATGAACCGAAAGATGAATATGATTTATATGATAATAATTTAAAAATAAAACATGAGGAAGGATTTCGTGATATAGATGATGAAAAAAGAGGAAAATGTATGGTTATTAAAACATCAACTAGACAAACTATATTTTTACCAGTACCAGGTTTAATAGAAGCATCAGAATTAAAGCCAGGAGATTTAGTGGGTGTAAATAAAGATAGCTATTTAATTATTGATAAATTACCACCAGAATATGATAATAGAGTAAAAGCTATGGAAGTAATTGAAAAACCGTCCGAAGATTATTCGGACATTGGTGGTTTAGATAAACAGATAGAAGATTTAGTAGAAGCAATTGTATTACCTATGTTACATAAGGAAAAATTTGAAAAAATAGGAATAAAACCACCTAAAGGTGTATTAATGCATGGACCTCCAGGTACAGGAAAAACATTATTAGCAAGGGCTTGTGCATCCCAAACCAATGCTACTTTTTTAAAATTAGCAGGACCACAATTAGTCCAAATGTTTATTGGGGATGGTGCAAAGATGGTTAGAGATGCATTCAATTTAGCAAAAGAAAAAGCACCTGCTATTATTTTTATTGATGAATTAGATGCTATTGGAACCAAAAGATTTGATAGTGAATTATCAGGGGATAGAGAAGTACAAAGAACAATGTTGGAATTACTAAATCAGCTTGATGGTTTTAGTACAGATGACACTGTTAAAGTTATTGCTGCTACAAATAGACCAGATACATTAGACCCTGCTTTATTAAGATCAGGAAGACTTGATAGAAAAATTGAATTACCACATCCTAATGAAGAATCTAGAGCTCGAATTTTACAAATACATTCAAGAAAAATGAATGTACATAAAGATGTTAATTTTGAAGAATTAGCTAGATCTACTGATGATTTCAATGGAGCTCAACTAAAAGCTGTTTGTGTTGAAGCAGGTATGATTGCCCTAAGAAGAGGAGCCACTGAAATTGATCACGAAGATTTCGTTGAGGGTATCACCTCCGTTTTGTCAAAAAAAAAAAGTACTTTGAATTATTTTACGTAAGCGTTGTTCGTATTGCAGTATAAGCCTTTGCAGTATAAGCATTTGCAGTATAAGTCTTTGCAGTGTAAACCTTTGCAGTGTAAACCTTTGCAGTGTAAACCTTTGCAGTGTAAACCTTTGCAGTGTAAACCTTTGCAATGCAGGCTTTTTTAAATGTGCAGTCATGCAATGAGCATAGGTACATACATATATATATATATATATATATATATATATATATACGCACGTATGTATGTTCCTGTGTGCACTGTATTTATGGTTGATGTAGACCACACACACATACACGAAAGAGATACCTAAAAATAGGGAAAAAACACGAGCCAAACAAATATCGTAAACGTGTATACATATGAATACATAAGCAGAAAGGTGTCTAACTACATTCCTACCCGTCATTGTTCTATATAAATTTTTTTTTTTTTTTTTTTTAAATTTATAATTACCCATAGCTCCCATATATTATACATATTGCCCCCTTTTAAATATTACTTACGATTCACGCTCTGTTTGTGTGTTTCGTTTATGTGCATAAATAGATACATATGTTCGCATATGTAGCAGCAAAAATGCTTTTGTTGAATATGCCTCTTCAGGACTGCTTATTGCAGCAGTATACATTTATTCATCATTTATTAAAATACACATATATATATATATACTTATATATTTTTTTTCTTATTTCATTTCATTCCCATATATTTTATGTACCTTTTTTTCTTTCCTTTTGCTAAAATATCTCCCAAATTAAAATTAAATTTGAACTCAAAATTGAACACAAAATTGAGGTTAAAAATGAACACAAAATTGAGGTTAAAAATGAACACAAAATTGAGGTTAAAAATGAACACAAAATTGAGGTTAAAAATGAACACAAAATTGAGGTTAAAAATGAACACAAAATTGAGGTTAAAAATGAACACAAAATTGAGGTTAAAAATGAACACAAAATTGAGGTTAAAAATGAACTAAAAAGTGAAGTTAAAAATGAACTAAAAAGTGAAGTTAAAAATGAACTAAAAAGTGAAGTTAAAAATGAACTAAAAAGTGAAGTTAAAAATGAACTAAAAAGTGAAGTTAAAAATGAACTAAAAAGTGAAGTTAAAAATGAAGTTAACATATATTTCTTCGAAATTATTTATTATATTTCCGTATGATTAGTAACAAGCTCGGTTGAACAATAAAACAAGTTTTAAAAATATGCTACATAAACGTAGCAGGAATGCGAAATGTGGATAGCTTAATAGCAATTTTTTTACACATTAAGTGTTCGTTTGCTCATTTTTTGTATGATTTTTTTTCTTTTTTTTTTTTTCTTTGTACATATGTAAATGCACAGTATAACATATATATAAATGGGGGGAGGGGAAAAAAAAAAAGGGCAATATGACAGCAATTAAAATTTTTTTTTTTTTCCCTTTTTTATGTTTAAGTGCAATTAAGAATTACTTGTTCGTAAGTGAGTGCATCAAGGTGAGGGTTCTCAATGGAGAAAAAAAATAAAAAGAAATTAAAGCATTTGTCATGAATCATTTGTTATATATGATTTGTCATAAAATATTTATCAGTGTGCACGTACATGTTAAAAGCTGCGCTTATCTTTTCATTAACGGCTCCACTGTTCTTGCCAAAAACCGGAAGTTAAATTGAACGAATGATTAAGCCCCTTCGCTCGAAGGTAAAACATATGTTGGTCCAATATTAAGATATAAAAATAGAAACTTATAATAGGGAATAATCAACTATTGGTAACGAAATGAATCTATGATGAGTGCCTAATTTGATTAGAAGGAAAACACAAGAGAAATGTAAATAGGCTGTTCTATTTATTACGTACGCTTATATAAGCAAAATATTTATTTATATATAGAATAAATAGCCTTAATTGAGAGCAAAACAAAAAAAAAAAAAAGAAGGCGAAAAAGGGAAAAGAGGACTAATACGCCTAAAAGAGCGAATAAGCGCTAATCGGTCTAATATGCTCTAAATGACAAAACACCAGATGGACGAGGAGCAGAACAAAAGCCTTTTCAGTAGAAAAGAGGAACTACTAAAAAGTGAAAACATAATGAAGATCATGAACGAATCTATGACATACGTAGTGGAGGCTAGTAGGTATAAACCCCTGTGTGAGATAAAAAAGGATCTTGAGTTAATGAAAAATATAATTCATGGTGATATTATTAAAATATTGAATAAGAATTATGAAGAATTTATGTCTTTACCTTCTAATTTAAATATAATAGAAAATATTATCCCAATATTAGAAAAAGAAATAAGAATTTCGAAAACGTATGTTAAGAAATTATTAACAGAAATTAATGCAATCAATAAAAGTACACACGATATATTAACTGACAAAATTAATATTTTCTATATTAAAAATATAGTAAAGACAAATATAGAAATAGAGCAATTAATAAGTAAAATACAAAAAGAAATTAAAATATATGAACGGTCAGAAAATTATACCCTCTTAGTAAATATAGAGCGTAAATTATCTTCTTTTTCAGATAATAATGAAATGGTTAGAAATTTTATGGAGGATATATGTAAAAAAAATAATTTTTATTTATTTTATTATTTAAGTCAAAGAATTATTAACTTAACAAAAGGAATATGGAATATAAAAGCAATGTTATATAATAATTATAAGAGGATATATAAAGTAACACGTACATTAGAAGGCTTAAAGGAGCTTATTGAAAAATATGGCATATCATCGAAATGTGACAAAGATATAGTTGAAATAACTAAATATTATTCATTCGAATATTTAAATGATAATTTAAAAGGTCTTATTATGAAAGTACAAAAATATACAAATCAGTTGTCATATATATTTCTCAGAATGATAAAAGAGGATATTATAAAAAATATAAGGGATGATTTTATTCTAAACCAGTGCACAAACTATATTTTAAACGCTTGTTATATGTTAGATCATTTTGACACATTTATCCAACAATTCTATGAAGTGTTCATTAAGTACATGGTAAGAAATACCTTCCCTTTTTTTTGGGCATAAAAGGGGAAAATGGCTAAAAAAAAAAAAAATGAGACACGAAGAGCAGGGGAAAAAAAAGAAAAAAAAGAAAAAGTATCATCTGGACGTTTAAAAAATTATAAAAATTTAGTGTGCATATGAGGAGTATTACCGCTGCACTAGTGGAATTTCTGCGCAGCCGTATCAGCCCAACCAGACGCAAGTCTCTACAACATTTTTGCCAATTTTGCGCACAATTTTCTCCCTCTGTGTGTATGTTTTACCGACCGTATGCAATGTACATATTGTGCATATTTAGCACTGATACATGTGTACATATTTGCGTGTGTGTGTGTGTCCATACATATGTGCGTATTTTTACACGCTCACGTTAGGAGGACCATACCTTCCAGTCATATGAGGAATTTCTATTGCACGTACGGGAGCATCTTCTTGAAGACACAAATATTGTGGAAGTGAACAAACGTATTGACAAGATAGACGAAGGAGCTTTGTTCTGCTCAAATGGAATAGTAACAAAATTGTTGGACCTTATAAAGAGTAAATATTGTAATATTTTTTTACTAAAATACTGTGATGTATTTATTGAGAATTATATAAAAACAGCGAATTTTTTAAATGAAATAAAAAAAGAAAGGAAAATATATGAACAGTTTGTACTTGATGAAATTATAAATAATTTTTTAAAAAATTTTGAAAGAGAAGCATATTCTCAATATATCTTAAATATATTAGAAAATAAAATAAATGAAAATTATAATTATATGATATTATTTGATAAAAAATATATATTTGACAATAATTCATATTGGTTAAAACATACAATTAATTTAATTAAAATTTTTAAAATTTTATTTACAAGTAAATATTATATATCCACATGTTTACCAAATTATCTCTCATTTATTTTTAAACATTTTAAAAATTACATATCCAATACTGAAAGCTTTTTATTATTTTTAGAAGAAAATAATAATCATAAAAACATTACTACCATTGATAAAACAAAATTTAATTTTAGCCTAACATTAACCTATAATAGTATAGGCTTTTTTTTGTCTGATTTTTTATCACTGCGAAATTTATTTAAAACTAGCTGTAAAATAAAAAAATTTATTAACCGTAAGAGTCCGACTTATTTTGTTGTTCCAAAGAAAATAGGAAATGTACCTACATGGATTTTTACAAAAATTATTGCTTCTTATGCTAATGGTTATTATCAACATGATGAAAACAACAAAAATTGTTCTTACTTGAGTAGTGATCATTTTGTTGTGTCCTCATCTTCCTCCACGTCGTCCTCTGCATCAGACTGGTGTGAAAATATGAACGATATCCTTATGCAAGAAAAGTATTTCTCGGACCTTATGAATCGTTGGAATAGCAATGATACGAAGTTAAGCAAAAAGGATGGGAGCAACTTACCATATGTTCAAGCTGCTAACAAATTACTACAACAAGGAGATGAGGATGAAAAAGTACACCAAAAGATGAATGCGCAAATGAGGGTACAGGTGTATGAAGGGGCACGTGTACTCATGCATGAACGAAGCGGTGATAGTAATATCGATAGTCATAGCGGTAGTGATGATGGATGGGATGTGAGTTGTGATAGGAAGCACCCCCATAGTAACCCCTATATGGATATTCAACAAATAGAATTGAAAAATTCAAATACTAAATCACTCAACCGAGCCAAAAAAGGTAACAATACTAGCTCTGCGTGCGCTGCTAATATTATACCCAGTGTTGAACAAAACGAAGACAAAGAATGCGAACAAAACAGCAGCCTACAGAAATTAGGCAAGGACAATAAAAATACATTAAAAGAAAAGAGGAAAAAAATGAAGCTACATTTACACATATATCAAAAAAATAGCAAAAGAAAAATTATACATGATATAAACTGTATAAACGGTTTTTTAAAAACCTTATCCAAGATTGTTCTAAATACACAAAAATCCTTTGAAGAATATTTCATTAATAAGATGTTTGAAATATGCTCTAGTTTTTTGGTTTATTTGCACTCCCTCTTGGCCATTTACAAAATGACTAATAAGCGCGTAAGAGAATAGACATGCACAGCATCACATTGGAAAAGGTACATGTGGGCGTGTTACAACTATACGTACGGGAGTGTATCTACGTTGAGAAGAAGTGCATGGGGTGTGTATGCACATGGCAACATATAAACGTGTATATATACATACACATATATATACATATGCATATGTGTACGTATATATATCTATGTGTATAACTGTGCGTGCTTGATTAGATGCTGCTTTTATATTTTCCATTTCTGCATATATAAGGTTCCCGAGAAGCCGAGTGAGCAAGTGGACAAGGTTATCCTCCCCCTTATTTCTTTTAAGGCATTTTATGAGGACATCATAGCGGACGTAAACCAAATGAACACGCAAATACAAGAAAGTGTGCATGTGCATATATATATGTTCGAAGATTATGCATTTACACCGAGATGCTTCATAATTTTTTGCAGGTCATTGTTGAGGGGATAATAACAAAAATCGTTGATAAAATAAATGACTATTTCCTTAAAGAAGTAATAATAAAATAAAACACTCACAAATTGCTAATTAACAAAATGGCAAAGCAACAAAATAGAATAACAACGAAATAGAAGAATAACACATTATCACTGAAAATTGAGGAAGTGTGAAATGCTCCTTTGATAGCTACTCATGTTTTCCATACTCGACTTTTTTTTTTTGATCTACTTTTTTATTTTTTAGATAAAAACCATTATTAACGTAAAAATAGGGGAACAAAACGAGCGAATTGTGAAATTTAACTTGTGCAATTTGTTGAAGGTTACACAGACAGAAGAATTCATACATACATAACATACGTACATAAATGTATACATATATATGTACACACTTTTACAAATATATATTTTTTCCATAAAATTATACCACATTTTCGAATTTGCACATTTAGTGAATGGTAACCTCCTTTTTTCAATTTTTGCTTTTTTGAAACTTTTGCAGGATGATGAAATACCTTATGAAGAAAAAATACAAAGGCAAATATATTTAGTAAGAACTGTTCTTAGCGTGTATATACATACTCACATGCATACACCCATGTACATATTAATTTGTAAAAATGCGCATATAGACCTTTGTTCATGAGTTTAGGCCTGCGTATTTGCCAAAACCCCATGTTGAAAAAGAGACAAATTAAACCTGATATGTATAAGACTATGCATATATGTATACACATTAGTTTATATACCTATTCTCTGCTCGTCATAATTTTTATTATTTTTTTTTTTTTTTAAATACAATAGGATATATGTCATTACGAAAAAATATGTAATGAAAATTTTAAAATAAATAAGGAAAACAATAGTAGTATGGGAACATTAGTAAATTATTTTGTGTTAAAGGAGTAAATAAGAGACAGGAATGCAAAGGTAAGAGATATAGACCGTACGCAGTATCCATTATATAGTTTGATGTATGAAAAATAAATTATGAAACACGTTCAACTTGTTTTCTATAGTGCATGGATGGTTAAATGAACACGATTTGATGATAGTTCATTAAGTATATAATTATGTGTATCATTTATCTTTTCCTTTAGCGTTGTTCCATTTTTTCCCCCTTTGTTGTAATTTTTTTTTTTTTTTTCCTTTAAGAATATTTCATAATTTTTGTAAGCCTACTCTCTCCCTTTATAAACATTACTATGGTAAACGCATTATGAAAAAAAGAAAAAAAAAAGAAAGAGATCAAAACATAAGCTATACATTTTTATAGCTGAAAATTTAAGCTTAAAACTGTTCCTCCGCCTCTGGCAAAAACTTTGTGCATTCGCCAACGAATGTTATAATAGTATGAACATATGTACAATATAAAAAATAAAGTAAAATAAAATAAAACAAAAGAAAGGAAAAGAAAGTAAAATAACACAAAATAAAGCAGAATAAAGCGGAATAACTAAAAACAATTTTTGCGTGCTTTTTATATCACAACAATGTACTGATACTTCAATTAGCAGAACGTGTTGAAAAAAAAAAAAAATTTCTCTTACGATATTATAAGCCATAACAGAACAGCACATTTTATCCAAAAAAAAGAAAAAGTGCTAAGTTTTATCAAAAACAATGCAGCAAGTTTGCCCGCTAGAAAAAAATAAATTTATAAATGAAGATTTAAAATATAAAAGTGAAGTTTTCAAGCATTTGAAAAAATGCCCATTATTTTTAAAAAATTTATATTTGCATTATAACCCTTTTTATTTTCCTCAAATAAATGATAGCAGTTTGTATTTGGTAAGGCAGGAAAATGTAGAGGAGATACTATATGACTACCACCACTTTTTTAATGAAACGATTATACATTTGTTAAAAAAAAGCATTATAAATATAAATGTAACTACTTATGAGCAGTTTTTAAATCTAAAACATAAGTTTCTGTTCAAGTATTTTTTAAAATATGGAAAAGCTACCTTGCTACGAAAACTGGAGGATGACGTATTTTTAGAAAAACTGAAAAAAAAAATAGGTCCACAAAATGGAAATCATGCTGATACTATAAGTGTTGTAGGTGCAAATGTTCTTTTAAATTATTACATTGAAAAGATAAAGCTGTCGATAGGAACAAGTAGGAGAGGCGGTGGTAGTGGAAGCGGTAATATCAGTGGTAGTGGAAGCGGCAGTATCAGTGGTAGTGAAAGCGGCAGTATCAGTGGTAGTGGAAGCGGCAGTATCAGTGGTAGTGGAAGCGGCAGTATCAGTGGTAGTGGAAGTGGCAGTATCAGTGGTAATAGCAACGGAAGTAATGATAGGGCAATGCAAAACAAAGGGGGGATAACGGCAAGCCGCATTTTTAATCATTTAGCAGTAAAAGAGAGCAACATCCCATGTAACGTAAAGGGAGTAAACGATTTCACCAAAAATCCGAATGTAAAAGAGAATGCGCACGTTGCAGTTAACAGTGAGCATAACCATACCAAGGACCCTTTTTTTCCAACATATAAAGATATAAAAATAAAAAAGAAACAAATAGAGAAATTTGACTTGCCAATATTAACACTCAAGAGTATAGGAATCATTCATAAGTACAAAATATGTAGAGAAATAATAAAATATGTCGATACAAATATATTTTTTTTTTTGAATGGAAAAAAAGGTTACGAAAAGACTACAGACATTAACAATTCAGAATGTATTTTTGTTAATGAAAAAGAAAATTTAGATGAGGATGAAATTCTAAGTATTGTGATATACGTAACGATATATCTGTGCTGTAATATGAGTATTATGAAAAGAATAAAAAACAAGAATTTCAATAGAGAACAAAAATATGACAGTACAATTGAAATGTCTATATATTTCTTTTTAGAAAATATAGATAAGCACGATATACAAAATATTAATTTGTTATTTCTGTTATTATATTTTAATAAGATTTTTTTTGAATATTTTTATTATTACCTACTGTGTAAGGAAAAAAAAAAAAAAATGAAAATAAATTTTAACCTTAGAAACATGCTATTTGTAGAGCTTGGTGCAGGTAAGGGTAACACAGCAAGATGGGTAAATTTCGTTATGAATATTTTGACTGATGTACTTTCTAAATTTTCTCTGCATATTGAATTAAAGGATGACAAGAGGAAGAATGATCATCCTGATAGTGGGGAAAAAAAAGAGTTAACAAAATTTATTTCTACTCATTACACATGCATGGAAAACAAACAAGAACAACCACAAACAGATAAATGCAAAATTTTAATTATTGAAAAAGATTCTCGTAGAAATAAAAAAGAAAAGAAAGATTTTTACATGCAAATAGCTAAAAATTATAACACACATACGCTTAGAATAAAAGCAGATATAGCTGATTTTCATCTAAGTAAATTCCTCCGCTTTGTTCAAAATGGAAAAGCAGAAGAACGAAATATTTTTCTAATTCCGGATATAGTTCATTTTTATTATTGCAAAGATGTGTACTGGAGAAGAGAGCAGGGGCAACGGTTTCTCTCGGATAAGGTGAGAAAATTGAAAGGAGGTGAAGAAGGTGAAAAAGGAAAAGAAGGGAAAGACGGAAAAGAACAAGTGGGTGAAATAGGCCAAATCGGTGATCAAGAAGGCGCCAAAAAAAGAACAAACTATTATAGCAAGATGGCTAATCTTGTATTGTCGGAAAAATACTTGAAAAATAATTTACTTTTTCTTGAAAGCTACTTCGACGTACATGTTAAAAAGATATTCCTCTTGTTGACGCAAGGGAACAACGACCTTATCAAGTTAGTAAAATAGCACAGTGGAGAGAAAAGAAAAAAAAAAAAAAAAAAAAAAAAAACAAAAAAAAAAAAAAAGGTATAATATAACGTAACATGATTTAACACGAAGAAGCAGATCAAAATAAAATAAGATAGAACTAGTGCACTTATATGACTCCTATATGACAAAACAGTGCAAACTGCCCACTGTTCATATTTTTCCTTTTGTTAGGGTTTATAATAACATGAACGACTTTCTCAAAAATGTGGACTTCCAAAAAGTGACATTTATAACCAAACATTTGTGTGGAAATGGGACAGATCTAGCTTTAAGGTTCATAAGAAAAAAAAAAAAAAAAAAGATTTCAATCATTTCGTACATTTCGAGAATTTCAATCGATTGTTCAGTAGCCATTTTGTTTGTATCTGGGCCTTTAATATTCTCTTTTACCCCTTATTTATATTTAGGATGATAATGAATAGTACTAAGAACGAAGTCCTTGAGAATTACTTCATTTTAGCTCCATGTTGCCACCATAGGTACAATTAGAATTTTGTTTTATTTCGTCCAAACTAGCCATTTTAGGTGTACTTATTATCTCCTCTTTTAATATTGATCAAGAGGAACATAAGCATTATTTTACCTATTATGTCACTCACTATTTTATCTGTTCGTAGATTTGGGTGCATATTCCTGTACTTTATTTTATCTTTTTTTTTATTTTTTCCTTGTACCCAATTTGCAAAACGTAGGTGTGAGGTGCAAAAAATCCTGGGATTCGAATATTTGAAAAAATTAAACATCGATAAGAAACATTTTCAGTACATGGTTAACCACATGTCAGGGTAATAATGAAAAAGGGAAAAAAGAAAAGACAAATATATTTTTTTTTTTTTCTTAAAAATATAGCACTATTTTAAATTTCCCCTATATATATATATATATATATATATATATTTTCACGACAATTCAGTTATGCCTCATGTGACAGCAAAATGAAGAAGTCTGTTGGGAAAAAAATAAAACTTCTTATTGATCTCACCAGGTATCCTGTACTCTTTTTTTTTATGCGCTCGATACAAACGCAAACCCTCACTAATACCTATACACATATATACATATACATATATATATGAACATATTCACATGCGCTTATATACATGTACATATATGCTTGCACAACTTTACTTCCCCTTTTGCAGACTTCTGTACCTGCTAGAGAAAGGGTTACAAAATGCTTATATAATAAAATACGTTAGTAGACGAGTAACAATTGAAAATTACGCCTTCCTTTTTTTCAATCATCAAAATTTGAATTTGTGTAATTTCAAACATTTTTAAGTTTAGTGCATGAGTTAATGTCTTTCTTGTGAGACGAAGTACTTGGGAAAAAAATATGCGAAAAGAAGTTTTTAATGGGGAAAACAAATATGCAAAAAACGTGATTTCTCTGCCTCCAACAGTTGGAAGAAGAACAAAAAAAATTATGCAGATGTGCAATAAATGAATATAATGGAAAATTACAGAATAATAAAATTATTTATTTTGGAAAAGGGGGAGATACATTTTTTTTCTGCAAAAAAAAAAAAAAAAAAATGGTAAGTTGACCATTTCGCACATGCTCAGTTTTTTTTTTTTTTTTTTTTTTTTTTTTTAAGAAGATTGCACATCCTAACCATTGGTGACTTCCGTTCGGTATTTGCTTATATCAAGGGTAACAGTCTTAGAGCTTTTTTTATGCTTGTTTTTATATACACCTATCAACGTTTGACTTTTGCTAAAAAATTTTTCCTTTAGCGAAATTACAATAACCTGACTGTTAATCGAGTTTAAGTATCTTGTTAAGGAATTTATTTTAATTGGATCCATATTTGCATCAACTTCATCAAGTATGATAAAAGAATTGTTAATATATTTCTGGATGGAAAAAATTAATGCTAAGGCACTAATACTTTTTTCTCCTCCGCTTAATTCAGATATTTCAAAATATCTTTTCATTGGTGGCATATTATTATATTTTATTCCACAATAAAATGGTTCATCATCTTTATTAAATTCATTATAATTACACAAATCTAGGAAAGCCTGACCACCTACATGATGTTTTATATTATATGTTAGATTGTTGTATACATTATCAATAATATTTTTAATATAATTAAAACAGTGTAGAAATTTATATGATCTTTTTTTTTGTAATATGCGAAAATTCCGTTCAAATAAATTACACTCTTTTCTTTCTTCAGATAGACATGTATCAACAGCTTTTAATTTGGCTGTTAATTTTTCATACTCTTTTTCAGCATTACTATTAACATTTCTTAACTTTAGAAATTTCTTTTTCCTTTCTATTTCTTTTTCCATTTTTTCCGTTTCATTATGTATATCTTTATCATTATCTAGATGCTTTAATTCGTCTGATAATACATCGAATGATATGTTTGATAATATCATATCCTCCTCTGTGTCTTCCTCATTATTTTGCTCGTTATCATCATCATTATCATCGTCCAAAGAGGATCTAGTCTCACCGTTTGACGATATGGATGTATTTGTTTCTTCATCACCTTCGCTATCCATCAACAGTTTGCTCTTTCTCTGTCTATTCATCTTACTCGTAGTTTTACTTGTTTTACCTTTATTATTTTTATAGGGATTTTTTTTCCCCTTCTTCACGGTATTGTAAGCATTCCGATGGTTCGGCTCCTCCTCCATATCCTTTAGTACATTACTTGTTAGAAATATATTTATACTATTCATATCGCATTCATTTATTAAATCTCTTATAAATTGTGTGTATATTTCAATTTTCTTTTTCGAATTTTCAATATTACTTTCAATAGTTTCATATTTTTCAAAATTATTATTTATGCTTTCTCTTAAGTCATTTAGCTCTTGATTAATGGTATTTAAATTTTTAAGAAATGTTATCTTTTTATTTTCTAGCTCGTTTATAATACTGTTTATTTCTTTTATTTTGCTTACGGATTTATTTTCCTCTTGCTTTAGCGCCTCCAACTCCTTTTTAACCTCCTGCTCAAAGGCATATTTTTCGCTTCTTCCATTTTGTCCATTTTTTCCGCCTTTTTCGCTTTGCCCATTTTTTCCAGTATCTTCATCTCTTTCACTCCCGTGAACCAAATTAACTTCATTTCGTTTGTCCAACAACTCATTAATATCGTCATTCAGCTTCTTTATGTTATTATTTATTCTGTCTATGTGTTCATCAATTTTTTCTATTTCCTCCATATTATATTCCACAATTTCGTAGATATTATCCACGGAAAATTTGATGTTCAAATTTTGAAAGGATTCCTTCTGATATGAGCACAAGCTATTTCTTTCTTTTAACAATTCCTTTTCATAATTGTGTAAACTATCCAGCTTTTTTTTTATATCGACATTTTTTAACTTATTAATTTTATCTTCATATGTATCAATAATAGCAGTTTTTGCCTCTATCTCCTTTTCAAATATATCTCTTTTAATTAGAATGCTAGCTAGCTTTTTTTTATTCAAATCGATCTCACTATTCTGTTTGCTGATTAATTCATTCGTTTCAATGATTTTCTTGTTACACTCATTGATACTATTTCTACATTCCTCTTTTTCATTTATTAGCTTGTTGTATATATTTATGTTGAGTCGTCTGTTGCTATATTTTTCCTTATCAGCATATTTGGACGATATATCAATAATAAGATTATTGTTTTTAGAAATAATATGACCATTCAGTGTCACTATATTTACATTTAAATATGGAAATTTGCTCTTAATTTCTTCTGCATCTTTTATCCTTTCCACTATGAGTGTATTTTCTCCAATGAGATAATCGAACAATATTTTATAATTTGCATCGCACACTAAACAATTATTTGCCAATACAATATTCTTTTTTTTTTTAAAATCGTTCATAACCTTTTCAATAATATCGTACGAAGAATCATCTCTATTGTCTTCTTCCTCAACATGGTCATTATTATCCTGTTCATAATGAATAGAACTATTAATAATATGCAAATTGTTCATATATTTTTTTTCTTTTTTTTTTTTTTTTTTTTTTTGCAAATTGGTTACAAAATTTTCAAAAGGAATAAAATCAATTTTGTGTAATTTATTATCTTTTAAATATTGAATACATTTGATACAACTTTGTATATTTTTAACAACTAGATAATTATTATATTTATGAATAATATTATTAACAGCAATATAATACATCTGATTATTAATTTCATACAAATTACATACTTCATCGTATATTTCATCGTCCCCAAAAATTGTCTTTAAATTTTTAATTACTTCTTTTTTTTTTTCAAAAAATAGCAATTCATTTTTATGTATATTTAATACATTTACTTCTTCATCTAATTGTTCTAGTTGCTTTTCCTTACTACTAATGATTGTATTCCATTCCTTCAATTTTTTCTTACCATTATCTATATTTTTTTTATTTTCCTCAATTAAATAATTTAATTTGTTTGTTCTATCCCTCAGTTCGTCTAACGACACCTTTTCAGATTCGTAATCTAATAACTCCTTTTGCTTCTTTCTGCTATAGTTGTCACATTCTTCTTGTAATTCTTTTACATCCTTTTTTAATGTGCTAGCCAAATTGCAATAATTATTTATGTTAATGTTGCTGTTAGCGCACAGGTACAGATACCTCTCTTTGCATTTCTTGTACTCCTCCAGGCTTTCTATTAATGAGAATACGTTGCACATGTTCAGCATTTCCTCGGTACTTCCGCTGTTGTGGTCATCAGGGTTCGCGCTGCTGGAAGTAGCAATAGCAGAAATGGTAGTAGTAGTAGTAGTAGTAGTCGTAGTAGTAGTAGTCGTAGTAGTCATATTTGTATGGGTCTCCGCCGTAGCAGCAGTTGCCCCCTTTGCCGCAGTGGTGTAGGTGATGCAAGGTATGCCCTTTTCACCCTTCATCAACAGGTGGTACACCTGTGTGTGCTTGTCCTTCACAAACTTTTTCACTTGGTCATACTTGTTGAAAAATTTAAGATTAACTTTTAGTTTATTTCTATACTCCGTGTCCAATTTTTTGTACTGTTCTTTTAGCTGTTCATTTAAATTGTCAATAAATTTCGAGCAGTGTAATTGTATGTTTTGTTTAATTTTTTCATTTGCTAGTATTTTATTCAGCGCATTTTCTGTAAATTTTTTTTTTTCATTAATTTCGTTTAATATAATTTTAATTTCATTTAACTCAATTTTGTGGTTTCTTATTTGATCCTCAATTTTTTGAAATTCTTTTTTTATAAGTAATTTGCTTTTTTCTAATTCGTTGGCTATTTTTTTATTTTTACTTAAAATGACCTGTTCAAATTCAATTTTTTCTTCTTTAAAGGTTAATAAATCTTCCTTATAATTTTCCTTTTTTTTATGATAATGATATAATCGAAACAAGTATAACATTCTTATATCATTTTCATAATCTTCTTTAAGTTGATTATGTTCCACATTTTCATCTATTTGCGTTTTATGAATTTTTATTTCTTGCTCAATTTTTTTTTTCTCATTTAAATAATTCTTACAAGCTATTTGTTTCTCCTTTAATTTTTCCTTAATATCTTCATATATCTGTTCATACTCATTTGATCCACTAATATATTCAAACAATTTGGACAACTCGGTAGGTTTCTTGTTAATAATTTCTTCTATATCTCCTTGAAATATTAAACAAGTTTTTGTCTTAGTTTCAATTCGATTTTTTCTTAAAAAACTCATATATTCATTATGATCTACTAATTTATCATTAATAAAAAAGTGGCTTGCCCCCCTATAATTTAAAGTTCTTTTTATTTCCACATTTTCTTTATTACATTGTAGTATAAGTTTAACATAACATTTTCTTTTATTAAAATTTTCCATTTTTTCATTTTCCTTATGATATATTAAACTTTTCATATTTTTTACTCGTAAATATTTATTATTTATTCCTAAAACAAAACATATACAATCCATAATATTAGATTTACCTGATCCATTAGGTCCTATTATGGCTGTAAATTTTGAAAAGGGTCCTATAATATTCTCATTTTCATAGCTCTTAAAATTGCACACAATTAAATATTTTATAAAACATAATTCATTTTCTTTATATAACGTACTAGATATTATACTACTATTTAGGTAATCGTTCGAAATAGACAAATCGTTCATTTTGGTATTATTCGTTTGCTCATATTGTCTATTTTTTGAAATAAAGTTATTGGAAAAATTCATAGTAGAGCAGCTCTCTCTGCTCTTCCTCAGGCACACCTGATTTGCATTCGCGTCCTCGTCGGGCTTCCCCCCCTCATTGTTAGAGTGGCTGATATTGTTGTTTTCACTCTCGCTTCGAACTTCCTCATTTCGTTCATCCTTGTTGTGCTTATCCATATTGCGGCCACTCTCTTTACACTGTTCGCTAAGCTCATCAGTGCAGTTTGCCCCTATCTCCTCTTGCCAGAAGGGACTGCGCTCATAAAGGTTTTTTTCTTTTTCAAAAGTGTTTTCCTCTTCATTTTCCATGTGAATATCTATGTTTAAATGATTTTCCTCAAGATCATGTTGGGCTAAATTTTTTTTACTCCTATTATCAACTAAGGTAGTTCCTTTAGATGATTTGTTATTATTATTATTTTTTTTTTTTTTATTTACCTCTATACCACTTTTTTCCTCACTTTTTATACCTTTTAAAATGGAATACTTTTTTTCCTTCCCATTTTTTAAATTACTTGTATTGGTATTTGAGAAGTCTAAAGACGATAAATCTGAGTTATCCGAGTACTCGTTATTTATAAAATTGTTAAATTCGTCATCAACAACTTTTACGGAGTTTACAATCAAATTATTTGTATTGCTATCTTCATTTTCGACGATATCTAAGCTGCTTTCATATTGGTCGTCATTGTTACTACTATCAGATAAATCGTCTAATTTTTTCTTGTCTTTCTTTGGCATGCTTTTTTATGCATACGTGGAATTATGACTTTTTTTCTTTTTTTTTTTTTTATTCTGAATATTATTTAAAAAAAAAAAAAAAAAAGAGAGAAAACGATTAACTAGCTTAAAAGCATAATTTTTTTATTACATTTTTGTTCATTTTATTTCATTTCTGCATCGAAAACGATGACATAAGTAACAATGTACTTCGTTAAGCTTGTTTACAGTATATGAACTTTATTATGTGTTCATTTGGTACACAAACAGTTATCTTATAATACGTGTGCGTGTAATTATAAGGAATGTAAAATAATGTAAATATAAATCGTAAAATGATGTTATATTAAAAGGCGCTCATAAGTATAAATATATATATATATATATATATATGTACGTATATGCATGTACATACAACTACTGATGAATGTTTAAAAATGAAAAAACAGGAGAAGCAGCTTCTAATGTTTAGCAGATTTGCTCCCTTACTACCGATATTACAATAAAAGTGTATATAAATATATACATATAATGTATACGCATGCGCATATATATATATATATATTTTTTTTCCCGCATACGTAAATCAAATATATACCTGAGCTGTCACATGTGTGTTGTTCGAATAATTATTTCAAACATGTGTATTATTCGTGTATATTTATAAGCACATTTTGAATAACTTAGGTAGACTAGTTATCTTACATTTGGCATAATTTTTTTTTTTGCAAAAATTTGTTTAAGCAGGAACAATTGTTTTTCCTAATATCGTGTTTTCCTTATTGCAAGTAACTTATTGACGAACTTGAAAATTTCTTAGTTTTTTTTTTTTTTTTTTCTCTTTTTTATCAATTCGCTTATTCGAATTTTACGAGAATATTCATCAAAGAAAAAAATCTTTTAAAAATTAAAAAATAGGGGAAAAAAGCTTCTATATAGTATATCCCATGATCTTACAAAGTAAGAAAAAAATTTGATCCATAATACACATATATATATACATTTATATATGTACATACATCATGTATAATTATTCAATTAAGCTAACAGTTTTCCGCAAAAAAATTTAAATAAAATTAAAATTAAATAAAATCAAATAAAAATAAATCAAATCAAATAGAATAAAATAAAATAAGATAAAATAACTATATTTTGATAGAAAAATTACAATATAAAATCTCAAAAAGGCTGAAAAAAATGAAGTGAAAATAGGCATAATTTTAGTTGTGTTATTCAGATAGTTTAGTGTTAAAAAAAAAAAAAAAAAAAATGCAGAAAAAAAATGGAAAAGAATTGTTTTCTAAAAGCAATGTACTTAATTTGTGTATACACATATGTTTACACATGTATATACTTTTAAAAGAAGTTATAACTGATTTTTTTTTTTTTCTTTTTTTTTTTTTTTTTTTTAGATAATATTAAGTTCAATTTGATAGTTAGACATTTATTGTATGTACAAATAAACAAGGGAAAAATTACCCACTATGTACATACGAGTCTACACTTATCAACTTCACTCAATATTAGCCAATATTGATCAATATCGATCAATATCATTCAATATTACTGAATACTGGTGAAATGCTTTTACAATTTTTTAGGAACATATAGTAATGTTAGCCTTCACAATAAGTGAAAATATATTTTTTTTTTTTTTTCATTTTAGACAAATTTTTAGGAATGTATAAGGTCTTTATTTTTTATTATTTTTTTTTTTTTTTAAAGGTCCAAATAGACAATTGTTTCATAATGAAAACTAAAATTGAATGAAAGAATTTCAAAAGATATTATCCTACACACATATATTTAATCGTGTATATGTTCCTTTTACATATAATGAAAAATGAAAAAAAGTTAAAATATAAAACAGTTCTAGCTATGAAAAACGCTTTTTAGCCTTATTACTAACTGAAAATTAAAAAAATACTTTTTAATAATACTACTACTACTACAGTATTTCTTTTTTTCTTTTTTCCATATATATACGTATGAATAATTGAATAACTCCCATTACATGTTTAGTTTGTCAAAATTTTATTCATTCAAAGGATTTACCAAAAAAAAAAGTAGATTTATAAGCAAAAATAAAACATAACGTAAAAATAATATCTGAATGAACTCATCAATTGTAGAAGAAGTAGCACACTTATGTATATATGTATCTACACACATATACATATCTGTACACATGTACATATCCGTATACATACGTATGTATACATATATATAAACAAAAAAAACGTTTATAAATGCACAACATGTAGATTACTTCTCAAAACAGTGGACGAACCAATTTTTAAAATAAATGTAAAGAAAATGCATTAAAGAGAGAATAAAAAAAAAAAGAAAAAAAAAAGTGCCTATATAGCCAAAATAAAAAAAATAATTTTACAGAAAATATGCACATTCATTGTGCACACACACACATACAAAAAAAAAAAAAAAAAAAAAAAAAAACGCATAACATGCAGAGAAATAAAGCGTAACTAAAACAAATACATGAACATTCAGAAAAAAAAAAAAAAAAAAGTCAACTAATATTCAAAAAATTCTTACTTGTATAGAAAAAAAAAAAAAAAATGAGTAAGTTTATACAGCAGATATTCGAGGATTACAGTAAGTCTAGAACCCAGTTCACCCAAAGTATCTGTGATTTATGCTTAAAACCTCACAATATTGAATTATTAATAAATACAGATATAATAATTTTACTTCGTCCATTGATACTAGACAAAGTTCCAATTGTACAACAAAATGCAACATTAATTTTAGCGAAACTAGCGAGCTATTCTGAGGAGGTAGCTACCACTATTTTACAAAATGATGTGTTACCTCATTTAATATATTGTTTAAAACATGAAAATAAAAACTATAGAAAAAACTGCGCTTATACGTTAAAATCTTTAGCTAATCATAATGCCAAACTAGCCAATATTGTTGCTGAAGAAAATTGTATTGATTATTTAATGGACTGTTTAGATGAATACGACCTAAGGTTAAAGGAATCTTGTATTAATGCATTATGTGCGATTGTAAAAAATGACATAGACTTGTCTAATAATGTTGTTAATAAAGGAATAATTCCCTTATTATTATTATGTCTGCAAGAAAAAGATAACAATTTAATAAAAAGTTCTTTAAACTTCTTATCTGAGTTATGTAAACAGTCTAACGAAATTGCTAAAAATGTTGTTGATAATAATGTATTACCAAATTTAATAAAATTTTTAGATAACAACGATGTTCATATAAAAAGGTATACTTGTAACTGTTTGTCACAAATAGCAAAACATAAAGAAGAGCTAACTGAACTGATGATAGAAAATGATGTTTTTCCAAAAATACTTTATTTATTAAAAGATAATGATGATATTGTTAAAAAAAATTGTGCTAATTCTTTAAAAGAAATGAGTAAACATAATGAAGATATATGTAAAATTATTGTGCGTGCAGGAACATTACCTTTTTTATGTGAATGTATAGAGCAATCATCAAAAGATAATATAAAATTACCTGCAATATTATGTCTCGGTTTTATCTCTTCCTTTTCGGAGGCCTTAAGTTTAAATATTATTTTATCTAATGCTATACCTATTTTAAAAAAATGCATGGTAGAAGAAACAGAAGATTATATAAAATGTGCTTGTGTGTGGACAGTAGGAAATATTGGAAAACATTCATCTGAACATGCTAAGAAACTTTCGGACGAAAATATTTTAATTATTTTAGTAAACTTATATAACTCTAACGATTCTTCAGATGATTTAAAAAAGAAAGTTAAAATATCATTAAAAAATATTATACAAAAAGTTACAGACTTGGAGGCATTACAACCTGTCTTCTTAAAGTCTACATTAAAACTAGCTAAATATTCCATTTTCCAGTTTTCCAAAATATTGCCTAGAAATCCGTCCTACAAAAAATCCTTCATTAAATCTGGATGCTTAAAATATTTGCAAGTAAAATGAAAAGAGAACACAAAAAATTTAAAAAAAAAGGAATCAAACTTTTTAATAATGTTTACATATGGGGGGGATAGTCATCTGTTTAGAATAACTCACAAGTGCTCCCTAACAAAAAATAGCATAGCAGTATTAAGTCATGTGTACGCAACGTGAAGGCATAAAATATGCAACAAATAAGGGGGAAAATACGTAGGCAAATAAGTGGGCATATAAGTGGGCAAATAAGTAAGCAAATTAGTAAGTGAATAATCTTATTGATGTACGTAGTATTATACTCAGTAGTGTTAGCGTATTGAGTATTTTTTCACTTAATTAAAGGAAAATAAATAAAATAAATTATATGTCTGTGGATGGGTTTCACTGGTGTTCTCAGAATTTTAACCTTTTTTACCACAAAGCAGTCAACTGTGTGCGCAAAACGAACGCTTTTTTGTGCGCCCAGAAAATAATATACATATATATATATACATACATATATACATACATATATACATACATATATACATACATATGCATTTATATACATACATATATATATATAAATGCATATGTATGTATGTGTGTTCGCATATATTCCCCATTGAATTAGGAAATAAAAATTTCTGACGAGGCAAAGAAATTCGAATTAGAGATCAATACTATAAATAAGTCCTTCCCTGAAGATATAGTAAATTATTACACACCAGGATATTCCGAAACCTTGATTAAAAAAATAGACGATATTGACAAAAATTAACCGTAGAATTAACCTTTATGCGTCGTAACTGTGTTCCTTCCATGTTTGCGTAATCATAAAACTTGTATACATATACACGCGTGAAGTGTACGGACGTATTTACGTTTTGAAAAAGAATGAGTATAACAGGAACAAAGAAACAGATTCGTTTTATATTTTATTTCAAAAAAATTTAAAATTATTTTTTCAAACATTTGAGTTACTTCTTTTATTTTGTTTTATTTGATTGTATTTTATCCTATTTCAGTTTATTTCATTTTACTTGATTTTATTTCATTTTACTTGATTTTATTTCATTTTACTTCATATTATTTCATTTTACTTCATATTATTTCATTTTACATCATATTATTTCTTTTTACTTCATATTATTTCATTTTCTACATTTCATTTCATTTTACTTCATATTATTTCATTTTCTATATTTCATTTCATTTTACTTCATATTATTTCATTTTCTACATTTCATTTCATTTTACTTCATATTATTTCATTTTCTACATTTTCTTGTCAACTTATATTCCCTTCGTTGACTTGAACGAAGGAAAAACTTTTAGAAAAAATAAAGAAAAAAAGAAGCCTCCTCTTTTTTCTCACCACGATATGCATCATATGTGATTTAGAAAAAACGAAAAATGAAAAGGAAAAAACAAATATGCACATTATTCTGTTTAATTATATAAATCAATCAGTATGTACGGTCAGTCAAAATTTAAGGGTAAAAATAAAAAAGGAAAATATATGAATAAACCGATTGGTCGATTAGCAGCATAACCGCTTGACCTATTGACTGATTAACGACACATTAAAATGATTTGCATGGTGGACTAAGGTCTGTGAAATAAACCTATTCATGATTTGCCCCTTAGCAAAAGCGGACAACTTAAATTATCAACGTGATACCACTTTTAATCTATTTAATGAAATATCTACTGAGGAGAACAAACAGAAAATTCGCGTTCAACAGTTTTCTTCGCAAATCGTGCTCTTTCTACTGCTCCAGAAAAAGGAGCAACATATCAGAAATTTTAGAGAGTAATCATTATGATAAAGATGGGAAATATGATAAAGATGGGAAATATGATAAAGATGGGAAATATGATAAAGATGGGAAATATGATAAAAATGGGAAATATGATAAAGATGGGAAATATGATAAAGATGGGAAATATGATAAAGATGGGAAATATGATAAAGATGGGAAATATGATAAAGATGGCAAATATGATAAAGATGGCAAATATAATAAAAATGGTAAATATAATAAAAATGGTAAAAACGTTGTCTCCAAATTTTATCCTATTGAACATGAGAAGGACATAATAACCATTTTGCAAAATTCGGCGGAAAGAAAAAATGAATTAACTTGTCAAAACATAATACAATTACTTCAAGCATGTAGTAAAAACAGATACAAAAATGATACGATTGCACAGTTAATAATTATGAACATAAAATATAATATTGAAAAAATGTCCATTATTCGATTATGTGTGTGCATAAATTATTTGGTTAATTTGAATATACTAAAAAATAATGAGAATTTTACGAATGTACTAATTAATTCTTTAATAAAAAAGTTGAAAAATGATGAACATATAGATCTGTATGGAATATGTCTTATAGCTAAATTTCTTCTTAATGAGAAAATAAAAAACCAAGAATTATTTTACTTAATAGGTGACATAATCAAAAATAAAATAACCATGAATTCGAATTCGTATGATATATACAATTTGATACTATCCCTTTTAGCTATTCAAGATAACAGACTTTTAAAAAATGATAAAATTTCTGATGAAATAGGTACCAAGTGTACACAAAATAATTATAGCTTATGTAATAGAAAAAATGAAGAGAATATATATCACAAGATGGACACTACTATCCATTTTGTACAGATATATACGAATTACAGAATGAATAATAATTTAGAAAATGTGATTAAATTAAATGAAGAGAATATTTACAAATTGTTATATCATTATATAAAATTGGACAGGGTAAAAAATGAAGAAATCATTCTTATTATTAATAGTGTAAGTAGTATAAATAGAAAAAATTTTATGCACAAAATGGATTTAAGTAAAAAGGAAAAAACTGATTTATATGAAATGTACTTTAACAGAATAAATTATAAGGAACAATTTGAAGGTAAATTAATAGCACTTCTTCTTTTTAATTTACAAAAAATTTTAAAATCAAATGAAATATCAGAAAAAACGTTTTATCATATTTTGCAAAATATTTACGACTCTTTAAAAATTGCCACAATAAAGACGAGACAAAATGTGTGTCCATCACAAAGAGGAAGGAATGAAGTGGGGGAAAAACAAGGAAGTGGAAAAGTAGGTGCAAAGCAGAAAGATCTGCTTACACAAATTAAGAAGCTTAAATGCGTAGAGGAAGCAGCAACTATAGGGGGAGATAAAATAAAATGTAATAATGAAAATGATACCAAAATGAATAGAACATATTCTAATTACTCAAACAATTTAAGACTGCATTTTACTATTCAAGAAATTGGCATGATATTTCAATTTTATGATTGCCTCTTAAATATATCCATAGGAAGAGATAAATTTGCAACGTCTTTCCAGCACACTCATCATACCGTTTTAAATTTACAACACGATATGATTGACAGGAAAGAAGAAAAAAAAAATAGTTATGGAATATTGTACAGTACAACAGACGGGCAAAATGCGCACAGGGAGATTCATAACGACCACTACAATTACCACTACAATTACCACTACAACAACTACTACACCTATTGGTGTACCCTCTTCGGGGCACAGGTAAACACTCTAAAGGAGAGCCTGCTTTTTTATGCTTCACCTAGCTATGGAAAAAAGGAAAAAATGAATATACTTGACTTCTGCACAGTGTTCAAAGGGTTTTGTAAAATATATAGAAATACATTACTAGATAGAAATATTTTATTGTTTTTTCATAATTTCATAATATCAAATCAAAACAAAGTAAGTGTGAATGAGTTGATTGTTATACTTAAATTAATTTTCGAAATGAAGAATTCTGATTTTTTTAAAATTTTATGCAATAAAACATACGGAAGCAACACACATGGAAACTTCCTTAACAATATACAAAACATTTTAATTAAAAATGTGTTAAATGAAAAAAGCATTTTACCAAATTATCGTAGGAAGGAGTCGTGTATTATTATGTGCTTCTATTATCTGTCCTTTTTAAACTGGAATGCTAATATATATCTTGTACTGAATAATTTTATTGTAAAAAATATAAGGACTAATACTGTAATAAATGCCATTCCGTATATTATTATAAGTAAATTTAACTATCATAAATTAGAAGAGAAATTATTGAAGGGGCAATTAAAACCGCCAAAGCAGGAAACACAAAGTGGACACGATTTGATGTATGAACAAGAGGTAGCGGATGCCCATGGGGGGGATATGTTCATAAACGGGAATGAAAAAATTTACCAAAAGAAGAAGTGCAATAATGGTGCATCAGGTCGTATTAAAATGTATGGACAAAGCGATTTGGATAGGAGTGTTGACATAAATGCTGCCAGGAATTCTGACAAGACTGTTGAATGTAGTGCTTACAGTAGTGCTGATAGTAGTGCTTACAGTAGTGCTGATAGTAGTGCTTACAGTAGTGCTGATAGTAGTGCCTACAGTAGTGCTGATAGTAGTGCTTACAGTAGTGCTTACAGTAGTGCTGATAGTAGTGCGTACAGTAGTGCTGATAGTAGTGCTTACAGTAGTACATGTCAGAATAATTACCCCATTACGCGTGATATTGAGAGGATACATATCCTGTACAAGTTAATAAATAAACATTTTGATCGATACAGAATGTACTGTGTGCTGAGCTGCATTTATGTGTTCACAAAATTTTTAAAGGAGAAGAAGACAAGTTATTCGTTTCCCTTTTCGAATTTTAATTTTCCCGATTTGTTTCAAAAATTGCACAACAAACTGTTAAGCAGCTCAAAATTACGGTGTGAAAATAATTATGACTATTTTATTAATTTTGTAAAATACAATTATTGTGTATCATTCCTTAATTATTATATAAACTTAAATAATTTAATGGAAAACATACTACAATATTGTAAGGATTTCCCTTTCAACTTTTATACGCCGTTTAATGCATATCTTATAGTTCACTTTTTGATAAATTATGAACAAAATATAAAAAGTCAGAAATATATTCCCTATATAAAAAATGTATCACCACATTTTGAAAAAAAAATTATACATACATATAATACCATAAAAATGGAAAAAATAATTGTTTTTAAAAATTTAATGAAATATGTAAGTTCTCATCACGAATTATTAAATACACACGACATTATAAATATAATGAAAACTTTAAAATTGTTATCCTTTGAACTTAATTATAAGACCATCTTAATAGTACATAATTTCATTCTAAATTTTAAATGTTATTTACACACAAAAATAAGTACAAACTTTGAAATATTAATTGAATATATAAAGTTCTTATACTATTTCGAATCCCAGAATTTTGAGTTATTTCAAAAATGCAGTAATTTAATAGTGAATATTTTTATATGTATCTTCAGAACGATTTTTAAAAATCTGCAAAACAGTGAAGAAAATAATTACATTGGTATGCTGCAATTCTCTTTGTTATACATGTCGTACTTTATTCAAGAATCAAACTCGGTTTTTAATATGTTAACCTCCATAAATTTGAGAAAAATACATTATTTAATGAATATTAAATGCTTGAATTTGGAAAAGTATCAACACTCGTACACTTTTCAAGTAAACAAGAAAAGCAAAAAGGGATCATACATGTGCATATGTACGGATGTTATTTGCACGTAATACACCTCTGCGCATTGTAAGAAAAGGTGTAAAACACTATGGTGTATTTGTAAATAATTACGTGAAAAAAATAATGTACATGTAAACATTTCATACTATTTCGTTTTTTTTTTACAGTTACAAATTTTGAAAGTTCTTAAGGGTGTTATTAAAAATAAAAGCATAATAAATGAATACAGCATTGATGGTACACCCTATACGGTTGATATTATCATCACATAAAAAATAGAAAAAGGCAAAACGAATAAAGAATACAGAATATGGAAAAGGTATCATTTTTTTTCCTGAACAGTACATGTTTTTTTTTTTTTCATTACTTTTCTTTATTTGTTTTCTTTTTTTGTTTTTAATTTTGTGCGCATGAATGTTTCTCGTAACACTGTTGCACACCCTTTGAAGAAAATTCTTCCACGTATTTTATCAGTTTCATATTGTTAGTAAACAAGTGTGTTTTATTAAAAAAAAAAAAAAAAAAGAATATCATTTTATTCACACAAAAAAGTAATTGTTTACGGGCATATTATTTAAACAAAATGAGAAAAAACTAAGAAAACTTCCCTATTCCGAAATGCTGAATATGGCAATAAAAATTTTCCCCAGATATGCACACTTATTTATTGTTCCATTATTTTATTATTTCTCTTCCTTCTTCTTTTAAACACCCGAGTCAACCTTAATAATGTCAACACTATATAGAAGTATCTTCTTTTCGTGCACTTAATGCAAATAACTTGTAATTAACATTTATGGAGATTTCGAAGAAAAAAGAAACATAATCCATCATATATATAAATACATATATACGTATATATATATATATATATATATATATATAAGTATGTATGTGTATAATTGTGGTTTATGCTGAATTCTTTGGTTTTGGGATAATTTCACCTTTTTTTAATACTTTTTTTCCTTCTTTTTTTTCTCGAACTCGATGATTTCCTACTTAAATTTTTTGATACACGAGAACAGGATGTACTTGATTTGTAGTCATCTTTTATATATTTTCTTTTCTCACTTCTTTTTTTATCACTATTAGGTTTTCTATCTTTATATTTTTCTTTTTCTTTCTCTTTTTCCCTTTCCCTTTCCTTTACTTTTTCCCTTTCCTTTACTTTTTCCCTTTCCTTTACTTTTTCCTTTTCCTTTTCTTTTTCATTTATTATATGTTCATACTTTATTGATACAGTTTTTCCATCAATCTGTCCTCCATTCATAAACTCCTTCGCGATTTTTGCATATAGATCATTTTCGAATTTTATTTTAGCACAAATAAAATTATCAGCATTATCTTTACCATCTACATTTTCATCATTTAATAAAAAATTTATATCTTTTAAATTCCCAAAATGCATAAATATTTCTTTCAGATGTTCTACGCTTACGTTTTTCGTCAAGTTATAAACATATATGGAGCTATCATTCATATTCCTTTTCCTTGTTTTTTTAACGTAAAAATGTAAAATAAAAGGTTAAAACAAATTTGAAAAAAAAAAAAAAAAAAAAGCTCTATAATTGTGCAGAAAATACTCAATTTTATTCAAGCTCATAAATACAATATTATACTTTAATAAAAATTAAATTTTCATTAAAACTGTTGGAATCGTGCCAGATGAAAAATATGCGTATGGAAGTAGTGCGCTTTCTCTTGTTAGGTAATTAAAAAAAAAAAAAAAAAAAAAAAATGCAAATACAAATACAAATACATACGTACATATATACATATATATATATATATGTATGTATATATATATATATATATATATATATATATATATATATATATATATATATATATATGCATAACATAAATGTATGATAATATGTGCAACGCATGCTGGTTGGGCGAGTAGATCTTGAGCGGATTTTTACTAGGGGGGAAAATAAGAATGCTTGCATATGAAATGGTATATATGTATGTATTCATGTACGTATGTATATATATATATATACATAATTTTATAGGTGACAGCTTCACAATTAAGCCTTATTTCACTGCATTTCATTTATTTAAATGTTTCATAATATAACACCATTTCAGTCTATTTTTATTTGAGTTTTTCCTAATTCCTGGGTGTATAATTGAGCAGAGGCAAAATAAATGAAGGTCATGCATAATTGTAAAATACGCAAACATAGTATGATCTATACAAATACTAAACTGTAAAACAGCTCATACATAGAGTAAAATAAACATTAATGTTTGTTTTATTTTTTTGGGAAAGACTGTATAGGGATTCTTTTTATATTTATTCAAAATATTACATGTATGTTTATGTTTTACACTTATACATGATGTGTTATTACCCAAATAATATTCAAAAAGAAAGAAAAAAAAAGCCAAAACAAAAGGCTACAATTAAGCCAAGAAAACAAATAAGCATATTTTCATAAGTTCACCAAATAATGTTTTTAATTTTAAAAATGTTTTTAAAAAACAATTTTTAGAAAGGAACAAAAAAAGGGGCATACATACATACATATATATGTATGTATATATATATGTATGTATATATGTATGTATGTATATATGTATGTATGTATGTATGTATATATGTATATATTTATGTATGTATGTATATATGTATGTATATATGTATGTATATATAAATGTATAAATGTACGGGACACGAACGTATGTATGCGCATATACACATATAAACATATATGCACATTATTTTTACATGCTTTTCAAGCTATTTATATGACAGTGGGGATTGACTAAATGAAAATACAACAACTGGCAACAAATTTTGCTAAATGTGAGAATATGGGGGAAAAAAAAAATGCAAAAAAAATAAAAAAAATGTGCATAATTTTAATCGGATCTTTTCATAATCTTTAAATCACCAAAAAAAAAAAAATAAAAAAAAACGAACACATATGCTAATAGGTCGACATAAAAGATATGTAATGGGACTAAAAAAAAAATAAATAAATATAATGATAAATAAACAGATAAATATGATGATAAATAAACAGATAAATATGATGATAAATAAACATATATATATGATGATAAATAAACATATATATATGATGATAAATAAACATATATATATGATGATAAATAAACATATATATATGATGATAAATATAATGATAAATAAACAGATAAATATAATAAGTATGTAAATAACTAAACAGGTAAACAAACAAACAAATAGATAAACAAACAGATAAACAAAATTATAAATAAATTTATATATTGATGAATAGATGGATAGATAGATAAATAAATAAAAGCATACATGAGGGATAAAGAAAAACAGTAAGAGTGTATATATACACATGTATATACATTTAAGTGTGCATAAACAGACAGATATATGGTTTATGTTGCGAAGGTGTATATTATGGCTGTATGTTATAACCGTAAATTATAAATGTAAATTGACAGGTATTCACCATTTAGTCCGTTTTTTCTCATTTCTTCTTTTTTGATTCCTTTGGCACTTTACCGCCTTGAGGAGGGCTTATACATATCTGTCCTTTTTTATACACACAGTACTGCACTAAAAAAATTAAAAAAATTATATCATCTCCGAACGCTTTAAACTTATGTATTGTTGGCATTCTTAACAGGAGAGAGAACAAATCATCCATAAGAGCATTTAAAAAAAGCATGAAAAAGTAGAATACTGGAATATGCTGAACTGTCTTAGTGCAATAATTTTTTATTATTTGTGGGCACATAAAAATAAAATTAAAAATATATGAATATATTCCTAAGGTGTGTATAATAAATGAATAAAAGGAATCATACAGGTTGTATAAAAAGTTATAAGTAAGAATTAGTATTATTGAACTGATCATAAAATTCTGTATTTTCATTTTGATTTTGTTTTCTAATACGTCTACATTTAAATTCTTGTTTTCTATCGAGGGTTTATTATTACCAATATATACATACGGATGGATTGGTAAGAAATGTATATCATATTTGCTTATTACTTTCCATATACACACAGCCATTTTTAGTACACAAAAGACCATAAGGATTTTGCAACTATTTTTATTTTTTAAATATAAGAAAATACAGAAGGTAAAAAATAATTTGTAATAAGTAGTATTTGGTAAAAAGGAATATAAATCATTTAATTTATTCCAACTTTCTATATTAAATAATAAAGCTATTATATTTAGTATTATATGAATTATACAAATTATATATATAAAGACACATAAATAAATATTTCCACATAAAAATATAGTCAAGCTATCCAAATCGTACGAGGTATAACTATATTTCTCTTTTAGGTGATTCATATTAAATATTATTATATTATACAAGTTAAAATAGGTGTAACTTATTGGTGCATATTCCACCGTAATTTCGTATACATGTTTATTATTTCTATAGGGATTGTTCCTTTTTCTATGGTTTCCATTTTTTACACGATTCCCATGTTTTCCTTTCCTTTCTTCTTCTTCTTCTTCCTCTTCCTCATCTTCTTCTTCATCATCATCTACTCCTCTTTCTTTTAAAAGTAATTCATATTCATCCTCAGGAGTCAAATGATTATTAAAATATGTTGGTAATAAATAAGTATTTGTTGACTTATCTACAAAAACGTTTGAAAAAAAGCCTAGTTTATTAATATTTATATCGTTAAATTCAATAACTGGGCCAAATCTAATCCTTTTAGGAATATACAAAGAATTACTCATTTTTACTTTCTTTACTACATTTTTCCCTCCCTCTATTTTGTTCTTTCTTTCCCTATCCTCTTCTTCCACTTCCTCTTCTTCCTCCTCTTCTTCCTCTTCTTCTTGTTCCTCATCTTCTCCTTCATCATCATCATACTCATCATCAAAAAAAATTTTCCATAAATATTTTTTTTTTTTTTTCCTTGTTCTTTTATACCTTTTTTAGTTTTTGTTAAAAGATTTGTAACAAATCCATGTCTATATAATTCATCATTTACATAAGTAATTATGTGCATGTAAATATTTTTATTCATATTAATTAATCTTTTGGGAATAACAATATCAACTGATGGATATATATGCTCCGAAAAGAATATCCATTTCCATATTTGATTTATCTGTGACTCATCCCAGTTGTATCTTGCATTTTTCAGATAAAAAACTTTTATAAAATTTCTGTCATAATCGATATATTTTTCATCTATATATTTATTTAAATCAATATCTTCTACACATGATAAGTATATATGATAGTCTATTTTATCCTTCTTTGTTAATACATTTTTAAAAGGTTTATATATATTATTTCCGTATAAATTATTATTGTTACTCTGTTTTTTTGAATTTTTTATATCTCTTGTATGGTCATAGATAGGTGTTCTTATATTTTCATAAACATGATAAGAACAATACAGTATATAATAGCATATTATTCCTACTATAAATTTAATCATTTTTTAAAGCATTTTTTAAAATATTTTTTTTACTACGTTTTTTTTTTAAAAACGTTCTTTAAATGTTCTTCTTAAAACTTTTTTTTTTTTTTTTCAAAATGGCATGTACAAAACTTTCACATATGTATAAGTAGTACGTATAACACGCATAATCCTATGTATGACCTATGTATATATATATGTATATTATGTGCATATGTATATAAATATATGTACATTTATATGAACGTTTATATGTATGTGTACACTTACATGTATACTTACGTGCGTATGTACGGATAATTTCGATAAAAGCTAATTTTTACAAGAACTGAACTTATGCAATGAAATACGATAAAAAATTTGTATAAAATTTATACAGCGTTGAAGAACAATACAAACTACAAAAAAAAAAATTACAACAATAAATAAATTTTTTATTAAAACAGCCAAGTTTAGCAAAATAAATCTTTTGGGAGAGTTTAAAGATTTGCAATTACAATTGTTTTGCACCTGTGTATAAACTGCGTACGCATGGATATATGCGAGTATAAGTGTAAATGGGTATATACGTAAATGTGTACGAATGTAATATAAATACATAAATGTGAATGTGTACAAATGTAAAAAAATATATATGTGAAAGTATACATGTGCAAATACGTACATATGTAAATATAAATATATATATATATATATATATATATATATATATAAGTGAATGCGTACAAATTTAAACATATACATGAGAGTGTACATCTGCAAATGTGTACAAATGTATACGTGCGTAAGTGTATATATATGTACTTATGTAAACACTTTTATATCAGATTGATATAAACAAATATGTAAATTTCCATGAATTCATTGAGTTCATTTTTCTACTATAAGACACTATGCGTCTGTTTATTGTATTACATTTCAATTACAGTTCAATGATTAATTTTTTTTTTTTTTTTTTTTCCTAAAATAAAGGACTTCGAATTTTCAACTTCCAACTTTCAAAGTGTTTTTAAATTTGTTACTTAAAAATTAGCGTAATTAAAAATTATCGATTGTTTGTGATTGTATTTCTTTATTATTTAGAGTTTTTTTTTTTTTCTTTTTTTATTTCACTCGTATATCAAATGTTTTTTCCGCTTTTAATTTTTTTCCTTTTTCCGTTATTAGTTTTTATCCTTTTTCAGATATTAAATTTAATATTTTTTTTTCAGTTTTATTTTATGTTTTTTATTTTTTGCTTTGTTATTTTCTTCACCTTTTTGCTTCATTTTTTTTGCATTTTTGCTACGCTATTTTTTTTTGGCCCTTCTGTTTTAATTAATTTTTTTTCTATTTATTTATTTTATAATTTTATTCCTTTTTCAATTTTTACTTTATATTCCCCTGCGGTTTTTCATCTTTTTCTCACACATCAGCTTATTAAATAAAAAATAAAAAAAAAGTACTGATAAGTTTCGTTCTATATGTATATATATGTGTATATATATATACACAATTACATACACCAGCACATAATTAAGAGTATACAAATACATCAATATATTATATGATCATAATTGCTCGCCATTTTTAACTCTGCGTTTGAAGGATTTTTGCACGTCTTAGGTATTACTTCTTTATTTCTTTTAGTAAAGGAAATATGGAGCTTGACATAAATAATAAAAGGATATCCGAAAAAGAAAATAAACTAGAAATTAATAACATAAATAGAATTATATTAGATATTCTATGTTCAGAAGCGATAAGAAAAATAAAATTTATTCTGCATGTATTAAAGGAACTCCTGAAAAAGAAAACGAACATTTTACATGTTTATTTAACCAATGATATCGATCACTTGTCTACCGAAAATGAGAAGAAGCAAATGTAAACTTTTATCACTCCTTATTTTATGTATGCATATGCACGTACACCTGATTTTACGTCATGTGCATCGTACATGATATATGTATATGTACACATATGCGTGAATATGTATGTATGTATATATGTATGTATATATGTATATATGTATATATGTATGTATGTATATATGTATGTATGTATATATGTATGTATGTATATATGTATGTATGTATATATGTATGTATGTATACTGGCACGCACGCATGACTAAATTATGCTGCTGTCAATATGTAAAAAAAAAAAAAAAATTAAAAAAAACAGAATAAAATAAATGCGTCGATAAATTGATAAATTGATAGATAGATAGATAGATAGATAGATAAATGAATAGACAAATGAATAGACAAATGAACTGATAAACGAAACGCCGTTTTCAGATTTAACTCGTTGCAAGATCAAATCGAATTATGCGAAAACGACAGTGACTACAATGAAATGAAAAAAAAAATTGAAAAGTATATTGATTCCTTGAGTGAGACAAATGAAATATTATGTCAAAATTCACCAACTGATAGAAACATAAAAGTTATATAAAAAGAGAAAAAAAAAGAAAACTTCCTTTTAGTTCTTAGCACTTTTGTTTTGCCATTGTCCAAATTTTTTTGTCCGTCCTTTTTATTAACATAGCTATCAATATGCAAACTTGTCATTAATACAGTCAAGAATTCAACGAAATAAGTTTGAGCCACTTATTTTTATTTTATATTGTTTTACCTTATCTTATTTTATCTTATTTTTCTGATCTACTTTTTCTTAAATAGGAAAATAGGAATAAAATAATTGAAGATGGCTCTTTATTGTTAAACATATTTAGAAAAATGAAAAAATTAAATTTCGCCTCTGTCCTAAATGAGTTAAATAATTTCAAGGCCGAAGAGAGCTTGCTTCTGAACGTAATGACCAAAATGAACATATTCGCGAATGCGTGTAAGCGAATATATATATATATATATATGTGTGTGTGTGAGCATGCATCTATATGTACGCGTACCCCCTGTGGAGGAACAAATTACTATTGGGTATTTGCATTGTTTTCACTTTTTATTTTTATTTTATTTTTTTTATTTAACCATTGCCCGTTTTCCATTTTGCTGCTTTGTAGTTGAACCAGAATGTTTATCACAAAAAACAAATAATCAACATTTTAAAAGAACAAATAAAAGAGCAAATAGAAAATACGAAAAGTAAAATGAAGTATATCCAGGGGCAAATAGAGAAAATTGAAAAAAGAAAAAAAATATTTTTTGTAAAATTTATGCTTTATTATATATATAAAGAAGAATATGTCCATGCAAAAATGGCAAATTACAACATGAACATAAATTTTAAATATGATTCAACTAAAAAATCAAAAGAAGACATGGAAGAACAATTGAAAGTGTACGATAACATTAACGATTATATTAAGATGTTTCTAAACAAAAGGAATGATAATGTTAGTTCACATGCACATGTTCATAAAAAGTTATATAATTGTTATTATGTCATTATGTTATTACGTTTTAAACAATAAAATAAATTTATATCGAAACACTAGAGCCACAATGCTATTGCGTAACATAAAAAGGCACTTCCTATATAAACCATATATCATTACATAATAAAGAATATATTATGAAAAATAATTTTTTAACTGTAAAAGAAAACATGCTAGGGATAATTTCTATGCCGTTTTTAAGTTGTATAAGTATTATTTGAGTGTTCAACCGAGTATGCATGAGTAAATATATTTATATATGTATGTATGTACAAACATACACACGCACAGAACAGATAGTACTATTTCGTGCTTTCCTTTTTCCCTTTTTTTTCAAAGTTGCAAAATATTCATGACGAGTTAGTTGAGTACTATGAGAAGGAAAGATTTGAGAAGAACAAGCAGCTGGAGGAAACCAAAAATGAAATTAATAATTCTATTAAAAGCATCGAAATGAAGAGGAATAAAATAGTAATGTGAAAATTATGTCTACCTATGTAGCAGAAGATATATGCGTGTATACATATATACTTGTGTATAGATGTATGTGTTTGTCTATATATGCACACCTACTTCTCACAAGGAGCCTGCCATGCTGTTCGGTTGTCACAGCATGGATAAAAAAAAAAAAAAAAAAAAAAAAATTATTGGTCTACATTAAACGATGTAAAAATTCATTCGCAAAATTGTATTTTCACTTCAGGTTAAATATGAAGAAGTAAATAAATTAAGAGAGGAAGAAGAAAAGGAGAAAATGAGAAAAGAAATTGACGAAAGGGAATTCTTAAAAGAATACAATAAGTCCATTTTATTTTTGCAAGATATAGGAAGAAATAAAATAAAAGATTACGATGAGAAAAGGAAAAAAAACTTAAAGAAATTGGCAGCAAAAAAAAAAAAAAAAAAAAAAATTGGCCATAAAAAGGAAACATATTTTTTTTAATTCTCACTGTATATATTTTTTATTTTTTTTTCAGTCCATTTTGGATTAGTTCACATGGGATAATTTTAAAGCGATTTTTCGTAAGTGTGCATGTGAATATGTGTAAATGTATGTTTTTATATACAAACTAACTCGCACAATTGCATGGCCACTGACGGAGAAGGAGCAAATTAAACGCGTCAAGATATTAAGTATGCGTAATTGAAATTTACTGATATAATATTCATATACATTTTTTTGTATGTATCAGATTTAGGAATAATATCAAACATGCACAAATTATTTTTTGTCCTTTTTTTTTTTTTTTTTTTTTTGTTTTTTCGGTTTGTTCCAAAGAATTATTTGTGTCTCCCTTTAACGGTTTGTTATCTGCACAAGTGAGATGAGTATAGGGATTATTGGCAAATATGGTGGATTCATTTCTCAAAATGTGTTTATTATATGTACCATTTTCAGCATTTGAAGAGTTAATTTTCTCTTTCGAAAAATTACAAAATCGACTATCTACCAAAAAATTATCGAATTTTACGTCTTCACAATTTATTTTATTACTTACAGCAGCAGTAGCAATAGCAACACTGTTGTTGTATTCCCTTTTTTCGTTCATTCCAAGTTTTTCTTCTTCTTTAAAAAAGGATTTTTTTTCCTTTTTCAATTTTTTTTCAATTTTTTTTGTTAAAATGTTTTTAGTATAGCTTCTTTTTCTTCCACCATTTATTTTTTCATTCTTGTTCAAAAAATCCTCAAAATGGTATACGGAGTTGTTACTTTTCAATTCTTCATTTGCAATAAGGGTATACCCCCCTTTCTCGTTATCTTTTATGTTTCCTGAGGCATGTTTTATATGGTATTTATCCCATTCGTTGTTAGTGTGCTTGTACAATTTGTAATTTGTAGTGGAAAGATCAAATCTGTTTAAGTAGTCAAAAAAATTAATAAAAAAAGAATAATGAAAAGAAAGATTTAAAATATTTTTGTAAAATATAGTATCACATATTTCCCTTTCCATTTGTGAATTTAGCATATTCTTTTTGTTAGTAGTATAGGAAGGGGGCTCCTCTTTTGTATTATTCAAACTCGTCTTTGTAATTTCCTGACCATTATCAATACAGTTTGCAGATAAGAAAAAGGTGTCTATAAATATATTAATTTTCTTTTCATCTTTGACAAAAAAAAAAGCTAGATTGATAACTATTAAATCATATTTTTTATATTCATTTAATTTATATAAAATTTTTATCAAACACATATCTTTGTCGATATATTTGATGTGTATATCTTTTAATATCTCTTTTAATTCTTCTGTAGTTACCCTGTTGTTCATTTTTAAATTAAAATAATTTATATCCTCATTAATACCCTTTTTATAATCTTTTACTTTTTTAATTACCCAATTATATTTACCATTTAATGAAGTTCTACTATCTTTTTTTTCTACCATTGATGAAGCTAAAAAATTGATTATAAAATGGTAATCAGGTGGAAAGGCCTCTGTTAACATTCTGTTTGTTAAGTACAATGCTTTTGTTACTGTCTTGCTTTTCCTTTTCTTTTCCTTACTCTTTATTTCCTTTTTTTTCCCTTTTAACATTTTGATCACTATGTCTAGGACGATAAAAGTGTTTATCCTAGGAAGTGCGCTACTCTCAAATAAGAAGCAATCCATATTTTATCATTAGTTTGGTCCACTGATCCGTGAAGTGAAAAGGTGAAGCGGTCAAGAGACAAAAAGGTGCACAGGATAAAAGACGATAAAAGTTGAATTAGAACAAATGAACAGAAAAAGGAACCTTACATTTTCTCATAGTACCTCATCATGAACGAACAAAAAAGGAAATTTAACAATTTTGAAAATTGCGTGAAATGAATAATCCAGGCACTGCTGAGTATCTACAGTTGTACATACAGATAAAACTTGTGAAAAGGCGAATATATATATATATATTTTAAGTAACTTAAAAAACTACGCAAAAATATACATGCTTCAAAAAAGTCAATAATGTCAATGATTTCAATGATGCCACGTAAGGTGCAGAGTGTTCACTATTCAAATAAAAAAAAAAAAAAAAAAAAATTAAAAAAATAAACTATATGGGGTGGGGGAGCCTCGGCATAATATGTTTATAAGTATATATACATATAGGAACGTTAATATGTGCGTGTGCACATGTGACAAAATATATCTGGCACGACGAAACTGCAGTTCCTTTTCCCCGCGAAGTTGATGGAAGAAAACACATATTATATTCAAGCAGAAAGAAATAAAAAAAATATTTTTCACTTTAATCTTTTGTTCAAACTTTTGTTCAATCTTTTGCTTTACCCTTACTTCACTATTGCTTCACTCGTTCTTCCCATTTTCTTCCTTTTTTTTTTTTTACATTTTCCCCTTAAAATAAAAGTTAAAAAAATATGCGTATATCAATTCCCCACCTATGTCAGGGGAACACGTTGACGCATAATATTCCGGTTTGTTGATGAAAAAAAGTTCATCTATAGGTATTTTTTTTATTTGTTTTTTATTTAATATTTTAATTATAAATAAAGGAAGAATGTCATTATAATTTTCTTCATTTATGCTATTTATATTTGTATTCCTAAAAAAGTTTTTGAAAATATAATAAAACCTTATAACATGGTAGAGGTATTTCATACCTTCATTCGAGTCAAGTAAAAAACCATGGTTTCTTATAAATTTAATATATTTAAAAAACATTGATATGGTGTTGTTACATACAAAAATGCATTTTTTTGCGTCAATTGAAAAATATGTTATGTGTCGTGGGTCTGTATTTGTTTCACTACTACCACTACTTCCGTAATCTGTATTATCATTACTTTCATTATCTGCATTACAATTGACAGTAATCTTTTTCCCTCCTTGAATAGTGCACGTACTGAAGAGGATATTACCGGCATGTTCGTCCGTACCTTCCGTAAGATCCACGTTCCTCCGTGCGAAAGTAGCTGCTTCATTGTGCTGAGAAGATGTGGATCCATATTCGTCCATTTCGAGCTGTGGAAAGCCATCGTACGAGCTTCTTACCCGTTTTAGTTCCTTCATCGCCTGGCTTCTCCTCATCGTAGATAAAAAGGATAGAATAATAATGTAAAAGCTCATGCAGGGTAAAGAGATACATAAATCCTTGCTGCTCGACCAACTGATCAACGATGATAAAGAACATTCACTTATACTACTAACAAACATATTTAGATAGGAGAAATAAATTTTTGAAATATCATAAACAAATTGATGTAGTGACTCTAAATCGTGAGTACGCAAAGGCAAATAATTATTATTCATTATTATTATAAATATGTTTTTATTAAAATGAAAAAAAAGACTCATAAAAATGGAGGTATCAAAGTAGCTAATAAAAAATTTTTGCACAATTGATAAATGCTCATTTTTAAAAAATAAAGTAGAGTATATATTATTCATAAAGTATATAATATTTCTAAAATTATATAAAAAATATGCGTTTGTATATATACTTAATAATTTTTTAATAGTCTGATGCCTGTGATCTATTTCTAACACATTTTTAGTAAAATAATTTATTTGTAAGCACGTTATTAAAAATTTCCAAATGCACATAAATAAATATAAATGATAAGAATTACTGTATGTGTCCAGTTGGCATAAACTACTATTTTTTTTTTGCACATCTTTTTCTTTTTCTTTTTCTTCCTCTACCTCTGCCTCTTCCTCTTCCTCCCTTTTTTGCGTCATATAAAAAGTATTTAATATATGCATGAGTTGACATAACAAAACATTAATCAACCTTTTATCATAATAAAACAAATTACTACATGAACCAGCAATTAATGCAATGTACTTGAGGCTTATCTTAAGTTTTTCGTCGTTCTTCCTTAAGTAGCTATCATTACTGCCTTTAGAACAACAGCCGTCTATGTATGCACTTAATTTTTTAATATCGCTATTAACAATACTCACCTTTTTTTCCCTATTAAAAAGGTTCAAGTTGTTTTTAAATCTGTATATCCACTTAGTAATTGCTCCACTCCAGCGAGTTTCCCTCTCGACGCCAACGTTACGTAAGCCTTCTTCATATGGACCTTCCTTATGTATGTCTTCCTTATGTATACCTTCCTTATATATACCGTCTTTATGTGTTCCTTCCTTATACGATCCTTCCTCACGTATGTCTTTTTCATGTGTACTTTTTCTCCTGTCCTTTTGTATCCCCATGTTTGCACTTTTTCCCCCCATGTACTCCAACCGTGTAATCCTATTGCTTGCCTCAATAAAATTACTATACTTATGCACTGCTTTCATCTTTCTGTTAATACAAAATCTATAATTAACAAACAAAGAATCATCAAAATGAATTTCACAGTTATCTACTATCATATCTAGGGATACATGTTCGACCCCTATAGTACTACCCTCATATGCTTTATTTATACAGCTAAGTATAATGCTAGATTTATTTCCAAAAATATGTTTATATCTCGACATGCATATATGTCTTAATTTATTTATTTTTTTATATTTCATCAATCGATAATCTTTCCGATGCCTTAACTTTATATTCTCAGAGTATCTGTGATGGAAAACATGGTCTCTGTACTTCTCACTTTTATACATACCTGAGAAGTGGAAAAGGGGCAAACATAAATATATGCGAACATATATAGCAGCATAAAAGAATACATATGTAAACGCATACTTAAACGAAAAAGAGCCCATAAACCTAAACGTATACAAATGAGTGCAGCCAAGTAAGTGTGGCCCAAGTGAGCGGGCAAAATTTCAAAAAGTGCTTACTGTTAAAATTCCTATGAAAGAGTTTACGATTTTGAAGGCGAACCAAGGCTGGATGGATATTACCAAAGAACTTCGTAACAACACAGTTTTTTTGTTTTTTCTTCATAGGTTGTTCTGACTTCCCGTGAATATAAATTTTATTTACCTTTTTTTCATCCCCTGTTTTGCTTTGCCTATAATTTTCTACGTTCAAGTATTTAAGGGTGCAGGAATTTTCTATTGTCCCTTCTATATTCGCATCTAAGTCGTTTTCGTTTTCGTTTTCTTTTTTGTTTTCCTTTTCCTTTTCCTTTTCCTTTTCTTTTTCTTTTTTTTTTTTTTCTTTAAAATTTTTAAAATTAATCCTGTCCTTTTTACTATAAACGAAGCGCATACAGGATTTCTTCCCACCCTTTGTATTTATAGCGGGTATATTATCACCACTTTCGTTGTTCATTTTTGTGCGTGTGCTATTATTTACATGAGTGCTGTAATTTATTACTCTCTTATCACAATAAGTGTCACTCTTGCCTTTATCTGCTTCAATATTTTGCCCTTCCTCTCTTTCTTCTTTTTGTAGAATTAAATCATTACCTCCTCCTGCATCTACCAGACTAGGATTTCTGCATTCTAAATAGATATTATGATTATTCTTAATTTTAGTAATAGTATCATACATCCCTATGAATTTACATTTTTGCTTATGAAGAGATAATTTTTTTTTTGTACTATGTTTGAAAAAGGTCTTTTCCTTGCATAATAAATAAGCTTGTATTTTTCCTGACAAAACACTTAACACATGAATACTACGAAACCCACAAGCTCCTAAATAAACAAATAAGTTTATGAACATCTCAGTATATTCTGAGTCGTATAATATATGATTTTCTTGATTATACTCAACATCTATTTGTTTTTCAATTATATTCGAATAATCTATTTTCATTTTTGTTTCTTCAATATTTAAATGTAAAGGTAAATGTGATAATTCATTTAATTCATTTTTTTTTTTTTTTTCATGTTGTTTCTTATATTGTAAATATATGGAACCATTTTCATCATTTTTTATATTTGTATATTTATATTGCTCTTCAAATGTATCATTGAATTTGTTACTTTTGTGGTATATAAATGTATTATTGTCATGATTACTTACGTGGTTATGTTTATAAACGCTTTCGTAAACATAAACACAATCGTTATGCTTTCCTTTTTCATTTGTTGCATTGATGTAATTTTTTTTCACATTACCTAAAATTTCACCTGAACAGGTCAGGTCAAAATTAATATCTAAACTTCTCTTTGAAGGAGAATTACCATCTCCATTTTTTAAATAAAAAAGTTTTTTGTCAGGTTCTACTTTCGATGACTGTTTATTGTTACTGGCACAATTGGAGGTACGTTGGAAACTTGATATTTCTTCGTCCTTCGGGTTGACTTGTCCCTCACAGCCACTACCAACGCAGCTACCACCACAGTTACTACTGCTGCTAACACTGCCGCTTTCTTTGCAGCCACCACTGCTATGGCCCTCCCTGAGTTCATTCCCACCTCTGGAACATACAAACTTTTTGAAGAGGAAGTAGAAAAAGTCCTCACAAAAGTAGTCAAAATGGGTAAACATTTTTAAAATGTACAAAATATTGCCATAGTTGTAATTATAAAAATTATTTGTTATGATATGTAGTAATTTTTTTAGTATAATAGTGTCTTTATAATTTTCTCTTTTTTTAATCCTTAATATTGCAATTACTGCTTTTACTGATAATTCTATGTGCCATTTTTCAATAACACTTTTTATAAAAATAAAAAAAGTATGATCTAAATATATGTTATTACATAACAGAATATTTAGGTACATGATAAAATCATATTGTTCCATTACTCCTAAGTGTCTTTCTATATTTTTATGAAGAATATTTAATGGGTTCAAATGATATTTATCATTTTCTGCATTTACTATAATTTTCAATAATAAAAAAGTATGCTTTAAGGTTAAATGACCAGCGTAATAACAACACATGTACAGTAAATTATCATATATGTTATTCTTTATATTCGCTTTGTTTAAAAAATATAACACATATATTACATATTTAACGTCTTTATGATATAGATTTGATTCTTCTTCAACCATATTGAGAAAAAAAAAAAAAGAATTATTTTTTATTTCTTTATCATAAAAAGTAAATAGCTTAAGATATTCCTCTAAAAATTTTGCAGTAGGTATATAATTTAAGATACTGCAAAAATGTAAGTAGTATGATATATTCTTTTTAGTGCTTTTATTTAATCTACAGATCCAATAAAAATATTCACTTGTACATTGTAAAAACAGTAAATTCTTATACTTCTTCTTTGAAAAAACTTTTAACACAAATAATATTTCATTATCATAAAAATTAGTTATGTTATTAATTATATGCTTAGTTATAAACCTATATTTACATATGTCATCATCTAATTGTAAATGTTTTATATATCGTAGTATATACAATTTATTATTATATATATCATCTTCCAAATTTTCTTCTCCCAATTTTGTGCTCTTTTTTATTACCCTCTTTGGGTCTTCTCTTATTTGTGCATTCTTAACTATACAGTTCTTGTGCTTTAGCTTATTCCATTTTTCATTACCTGTCTCACTTTTCCTTCTCTCATTGCTTAATTTCGCTCTGTCATACTTTTCCTCTTCGTTCTCTTCTTTTTGCGTATTCCTTTGTTCTAGTATAATCAGTTGTTTCTTTTCCCCTTCCTCTAATTGTAGTTCTTTTTTTTTTTTTGCTATTAAATCGAATATGCTACTGCAGTAGTTATTGGAAATAATAAAATGCGGAGTCCTCCTCTTTGCACTTAACACCTTGAAAACATTAGTTACCACAGAATTGGCTACTGCTGAATACGCTACTGCATAATTTGCCGATACTACATTCGCTACTGCAGTATATGCTATTGCTAAGCGAGTCATAATTCATTTGCTAATGTTGTTAAGAAGACACAAAACCCTTTTTTTCTATTTTTACTTTCTTTTGGATGAAGCTAAAAGTTAGGGAAAAACTTTACAACCTAGTTCCATTTGTTTTATTCTTTCTTAATGCTAACTCATTTTTTCAACCCTTTTTATGGGGGTATTGTTTATTTACTTCACACTTATCTGAGGAATCAAAAGCTGAAAAAGCAATCAAATACATACGTGTGTAGGTTCACATGAATAAATACGTATGTACATATATACGTGCATATATCTACGTGCGTATTTTAGTTAGCCCCTTTTCATAGCATAAGCAAAATGGAGCTATTACTTTACGGATGGTTTAATCTAATTAGAAACCTCCCCAAAATGCATATTTAACAATTTTTCAATAATTTCAAAAATTTTAATGGGAAAATAAAATGAGTTTATCCAATTTGATGTATAAAAGAAGGATGAATAGAAAAAGGAAGAACATCATTGCTTATGTATTCATATATATATACATACATGTATACATATATATATATATATATATATATATATGTATGTGAACTCTTTTTGTGCGTGCTTCGCTCACAATTTTTTTTTTTCTTTTTTTTGTTTATTTATTTTTTCATATTTCTGCCAAAATGCTTCTACAGTAAATGCTTCAAACCCCTGTTAAGCGCAAATTGTGTTTAACTTTTTTGAAAAAAGAAGAAGAAATATTTGTAAGTACCTTAGAACAAGAGGTAACAGACGCAGTCACTCTTGGTGCTGCCTCTACGAAGTGCGATGTTTCTTATATTTATTTTATTTTCCTAGAAGAACAAGTACATGTATGAATTAACTTACATGTGTAGTAAATGCGTACAAACACAGATATATATACGTAAATATGCCTATATATATACATACAAGAATACCTTTATAGATGTTTATGTATATTTATTTTTGTAGGCTTAACGTTTTTAGCTAGCTCCATTTTCTAGCAGTCCCTTTTGTATACCATATAATATAATGGATAATATTTTACATTTTCAAAAATTCAGGGGAAATTGAAGAATCGTACGTTCTACTGTTACAAAACAGCAGAGGAAAAAAAAAAAAAAAAAAAAAAAAAAAAAAAAAAAAAAAAAAAGGATCTTAATTAAAAAATTGAACAACCATTATCACATATATAATAAATCAAATGAAAATGAAAATTTCCTACAATTTACTTTTTTTTTTTTTACAATTATTCAAACAGTAAAATAAAATAAACCAAGTGAAATAATTGTTATACTGATTATGAAGAGAACTTATATATATTAATTTCGTATTACAATTGGATGTGATATGAGGTAATAGAATGTATAGTGAAAAAACAGCACTAACAATATGACATGAACACAATTGAACTGAAAAATAAGAATAAATATGTAGTGATAAAATGCTTCATTAAAGTCAAAAGATGATTAACAACAATGACAAAAACAAAAAAAAGAGAGAAAAAAAAAAAATTAAATAAGACGCTTTAACGAAACGTATATTCTCCAAAATATCTATCCATATGTGTAATTCTTATTTTCCTTTTTAGTATTAAAAAAAAAAAAAAAAAATGCAACAAGTTAATACGCGTAGGGGCGTTAAAAATTAAAAAAAATAAAAATGAGGAGTACCGTGAAATGATGAAGGAGATTCCACGTGCATCCATACATATACGTACATATATATATATATATATATATATACACGTCTATGCATGGGTGCTTGTTCCTGGGCACATATGTATGTATACATTTACGAATGTCTATTTAATGCATAGGCCGATTACGCTAACATTATATGGGTACAGAAAATCATGTCCATTTTAACAGCAGGGGAAAAATTTTTTTGGCTTAATTCTTCTTTTATTCGCAGCTGGTAATTTTCTAATACTACAAGTGTGTTCTATTTTTGGTGAAGGAGCATTCATAGTTTGCTTTTGATTCAAATGTTGCATGTACATTTGAGGATTATTCATATTTTCAAATATGGGCATAGAGTATGGTAGACTGTTATAGTTGTTTTTTGTATTATTATTACTGTTATTATGCATCGCTGTGTTAAAATTTCCGTTTGGAATTTTAAAATTATTTGTATATAACATGGCATCTGAATCTATAGTTGGTAAACTGTTCACATATTCAGCAGAAAAATTTTCTCCCATATTTGGATTCATATACATAACATCATTATTGTTATATTCTTCTAAATTAATAGGAATATGATTAGCTTGAATGGTATTTTGTGTATTGTTATAATTCATTAAATTTCTATAACTGTCAAATCCTGTAGTATCTAAATTTGTTTTCATTCCTTGCATACTTATAGAATCATTCGGGTCAGCATGTATTACGCTATTCATTGGCATTGTATTGTTATAACTATTTAAAGTTTGGTCTAAATTAAATTTTGACATCATATCGACCGGATAGTTTTCTCTATTAATAATAAAATCATTATTATAAGCATTCGTTAATACTGCTCCTCCATTCATTAAGTAGTTTGTGTTCTTGCTAGTGTGTGCTAAATCGGCTGTATTCATATCATACTTTGGCTCTTCTATAAGTCGGGATGAATTCAAAGCACTTCTCATGCCATACGCCCCGTCTATATTCATTGTAGTTGATTCGCAGAAAAAGAAATTAAAAAAGGAAAAGGGAAAGAAGAAAAATTTTATTCTAATGAATTCAAAAGGCTATAAAATATTTTTCTGTTTTATAATGTTAAAAAAAGGACAAGAAATGACACAAATTGACAAAAAATGGATGTTCTTTCGTACAATTTTTAAGTGAATAAATTGTTTTGTTGAAAATAGAGCCAGTGGATAACTTTCGCAAAAATAAAATTATAATAGCGGAAAAAAAAAAAAAAAAAAAAAAAAAAAAAAAAAAAAAAAAAAAAAAAAAAAAAAAAAAAGAAAAAGAAAAAGAAATAGAAATAGAATATCTATATATACATTCATATACACACTTATATATATTTATAGATATGTACAAGTGTAGCAAAACAGAGCTGCAACAAACAAAAAAAACAAAAAAAAAAAATATTGTAGAATACAAAGTCAGCTTATGATTTCAAATACAAATATACATCAACAGTGTAAAATTCGTAATTGTGGAAATAATTAAACGGATACGGAAAAATAAAATATATTGTAGAGGCCTTGTTTCCTTTCTTTAAATAAAAAAATGACGTAAGTACAATGTACGTAGCTTATTCCAAAAAAAAAAAAAAAAAAAAAAAAAATGCATATATATATGTATAATACTTAAGCATATATACACACATATGTAAGACAGCTTTACTTGACAAAATGAAAATGGTAAAGTCATACAACAAATTTGCTTAGGAAAAAAAATTATACATTTTCTACTATTTATATATATATCTAAAAATATGAATAATGAGGTCTTATGCATAGCTAACGATACTAAAAAAAAAAATTGTAAATAAAATGTTTATATAACTTTGGCTTACATATATTTTAAGAAATTGAATTTTTTTTATTATTTCTATAAACATATGAACAAATATATGTATGTATTTATGTTTATATGTGTATATTTATAATGTATAATAATAAAACGTGTGATTGTCTCTAAACATATTGCACACATAACACCACTTTTAAAAAAGCTAAGTTAAATGTAGTACTCACAAGGAACATATGTACATATAATTTATGAACAAGCAAGAAATATTTATAGTTCATAGAAAATAAGAAAAAAAAAAAAAAGAAAAATAGCAGCACTCACAAGTACATAGTTTTGAAAACGTGCCTTTTTCTTTTCTTTTTTTTTTATGCATATATATATATATATATATGGTCATATTTAACAACACAATAATACTTGTGTTGTATTTTTTACTACTTAGTTATTCTTTAAAAAAATGTGCGTAATCGTGCAGCACATGCACATAAGTGTATGTATATTTATACTTAGAATGTGTGCGTATACTAATTTTAGATCTTCTTATATCTAATTGCAATTTCTGACTATGTAAGCTTTACCTGCTAGCTTAACGTAGGAACATAGTATTATTAAGACTTAAATTTATAAGAAATTCTGAACTTTTTTTTTTTTTTTTTTTTTTTTTTTGCAAATGTAAAAGCCATATGTATTAAACAACTTTTCTTTGAAAATTTTGGAAACTAATTCTGAATGGTATATTTATATAATAATATCGTTTTATTGGTCTACAATTTTAGAGGGATATACAAGGGCTTGAAATTTTAATAATAATTTTTCTTAATTTGAAAATACATTTAATTTTTTCGGTTCTTATTTAATATGATTTTTAAGGATGTGTCGTAGCTACACATTATTATAATTTCGTTTTATAAAAAATTATGTATCGTGTAAAAAAAAAAAAAAACAAGAAAAACAAAAAAAGCAAGAAATAAAGGAAAAAAAGGAAAAAAAGGAAAAAAAAGGAAAAAATGAAAAATGTGAAAAACAATCGTTTCAAGGTTCTGATAGCGTCGGAAATATGTGCAAATGCAAAAGAAGCTTTGAAATTCAAGAGAAAAACACGTTTAAAGAAACTGCTTTAGCAATGACGATGCCAAGTGTATTACTTTAAGTTGGACATTTTAAAATTTAAATATAAAATAAAAATATTATTTTATAAATCAGTGCCAAAAAAAGTATACAAATAAATTTTTCTTAAAATTCAACTTCAAATTTTTTTAAAATATATTTTAAAGCATTAGACACGCTTTCTATGATTTTATAGGTGTACTCGTATGTAAGATATTTTAAAATGGAGAAAGAAAACAATTTGCACTTTCTCATATTCCTATTATTATCTTTTTTTTTTTTCTCTTTTAATTTGATGGATATACCTTGTAAATTTATAGCATAAAGATAACTTTAGTATGATATTGTTTTCTTATTGTAAAAAGCTAAAATATTTTAAGGTTTATTTCAGCATAAATATATACATTATTATCTCTAAACTAATTTTTATATGATAATTCATTAAAAATATATTTTAATAAATCGTAAAAAATGGGATAATGTATAAGGGAATATAATAAAAAAAATAATATATGTTAATTTTACAATCTATATGCAAATGTACAGAAGCGTTTAGTAGGGAATTTTTCCTTTTTACATCATGAAAATGTTCATTTTTTTTTTTTTTTTTTTTTTTTTTTTTTCTCCTAATTATTAAGAAATTATAATATGTAAATAAGTAGATTACGTTAATTTCAGCACGTCTATTTTGTGGGAAAATTTTTAAACGTATCCTCTTCTTGTTTTCTCCTTATGCATATGTGTATACATATTTTTTTTTAATTCAGCATTCCTAATTTACATATATGTATATCTATATTTATTTATATTAAAATATATTTACGTATATAACTGTTCATTTAGCTTTATTTTTACTATTTTACATTTTGTTCAACAAAGTGTGCACACATTTATTCTATGATTTTATGATAAATCATTATGCATGTTAATGCTGTTTTACACATACAATAAAATAATATTATGTAACAGTAAAAGATAGTTAAATAAAGTATTATGCACAAAAGAAATCAGAGGGGGTAAAATGGTTTATATGCTTATACATTAATATTCATTATTTGAACAAATGGATAATTGAGTAAATCAATAAATGAGCATATAGATAATTAGTTTATGTAACCTTTCTTTCTGCATTAATACACTACTTTTTCTATGCCTTTGGATATATATATGTATCTACTATATATACGTATACTGTATGCATTTCCTAAAATGGTCTATGAAGAGCTCCCATTCATATATACATACTTGTAACATTTGAAATGTATATATATATAATTTTGTTTAATTTAGAAAAAGCGCATTATTGAATACACGTAAGAATTGTTTTCTTTATATTATTAAATGTGTAATAATAAAAAAGAAAAAATGAAGAATTTTTGATGCATATTCTGCTGAATAGATTATACACATGGATCCATTAAATTTCTCCCTTTAATTAAATAGTTTATTTGTATTATTCTATTTTCTGTTCCTAGTATTACACCACTATGGTAAGATGTGTATATATACATATATATATCTATATCTATCTATATATATATATATATGTTCGATCGAAACACAAAAGTGCATTATTTTTCCATTCTGAGCTTACCACTTCGATAATTTATTTTATAATTTTCGTTGAATATTTTTTTTTTTTTTCTTCCTTTTTTAAAAGGAATAGTACAAATAGAAAGCTTCTTTTATTGTTCTATTTATTCATAATATTTTTATATGTTATTTTATTTTTTTATGCAAAAAAAAAAAAAAATTAGAAAAAGTGTATAGAAGCAAAGTAACGTTTTAAATGATAACACATCAAGATGTAAAGTAGATTACTTTGCTTATCTGTATAAATGCTTGTAAACATATTTGCTTAGAAATATCTCTTTATTTTAGGGCACGCAGAAACTAATACAGAAATCCCTATTTTTTAGGAGTCGAACATACCTAATGAATAGATACCTAATAATGATTATTAGTATGTATGTACGCACGTATGTATGTATATATACGTACGTCATGATGTAGGCTTAATAGGGAAAAAAGATAAAATAAAACGAAATAAATGAACATACATAATAAATAAATATTTGGAAATATATTAATGAGATAGTTGATACAAGAAGCTAACTTGAATTATTTTGAATTACTGAAGACTCCACCACTAGCGATACAGAGGGATAGGCATACAGGAACAGCACGAAAATATATGTATATGCAAACGATTATACATATATATATAAATATATGTACACATACATATACAAGAACACCCATACATATATATACACATAGACACACATACGTACGCATAGACATATATACGTACACATAGACAAATATACGTACACATAGACATATATACGCATACACACTTTTGTCCGTGAACGAGTGCCTAGATACCGTTTTTCACCCGTCACAATTAACGAAACAGGTACTTAAAATTAAAGATTGGACTTAATTTAATCTAGCTTAACTTAACTTACTTTTTTTTTTTTTTTTTTTTTAATTTCCTCCATTACTGATATAAGCATTTGTTCGAATAAAATGAAACACATAGAAAACTATCCCTATGATGAAAATGGCAAAGCACAATATATAATAAACAGCAAAAAAAAAAATGTTAGTGCAAATAGTTCAAATAGTAATACCATTCATGAAAATTGTTCAAATGGAAAAAATAATAAATCTAATATTTTTAGGGATAATGGCAAAAGAAAAAATAAAAATGTCCTCGTAGGTAGTGCCTTAATAGCTGATAATCAAAATGAAAGAAGGAATGTTATTAATGAAAAAAGTAAAATGGAAAATAATACAATCAATGGGGAATCTACGCCATATATGCAGAAAAACAATTTAATTAACGAGGAGGAAAATGAACCGATCAGTAGACAGCTAAGTTTGGAGGGCCCACATAAATACAGCAGTACCATTAGCAGTAGCAGTAGCAGTAACAGTAACAGTAGCAGTAACAGTAACAGTAACAGTAACAGTAACAGTAGCAGTAACAGTAACAGTAACAGTAGCAGTAACAGTAACAGTAACAGTAGCAGTAACAGTAGCAGTAACAGTAGCAGTAACAGTAGCAGTAACAGTAACATCGGTTTGAATGTTTTACATAATGAGAAATTGAACGAGGTGGAGAAAAGGGCAGATGTATGCGAACTTACAATATTACGAAACCATGAAAATTTAAGTGAATATACAACAATAAATGTCAATGGAGGACTATACAACATGAATGCAGATCATTCCAACAATCTCATGCTAAACCATATCCTTAAGAAATCAAATGGAATAATCCATAAAAAAAAAAAAAAAAAAAAAAAATTTATTTCGGATGTAAATGTTTTAAATAATGAAGATGAAGAATATATGAGTTGTACTAACATTTCAGAGCACAGTAATATATCAAAAAATAGTGTTAATGCTAATTTGGATAGAAAAAAAAGCGAAATGGACTATAGCACACCGCGCATCTTAAATACACCAAACAATAGTAATATAAAGCGAATGCAAAAAATCCAGGTTGATGAAAATAAAGACAGTGGTAAGGATAATTTTTTTGAACTGACGAGAAAAATATATGAGGAAATTCCAAAATGCCATTTCGGACCTGAAAAAATTAATGAAAAATGGAGCGACCGAAGGAATCATAATGCCTTCAATAGCGGATGCACTCAAAATAGAGGAAAAAAGAAATCCACCACTGACAGTGGTAGTAACAGAAGTGGTAGTAACGGTAGCAGTAGGGGCAGTATTGGTAACAGCAGCGGAAGTGGAAGCCGCGTAAATTACTCTATAAAGAGAAATGCAAAAAACATGCTAATAAGCAACACAGAGGATATAATAATGTGCGTTGATAATGACGTTGCTGGGAAGGGAAGCTTAGGTGTAGTGAATAATGAGGTTGGCAGCACACAGAAGAATAAGTGTGGATTATCTGGAAGTGAAAATGCTAATAAAAATGAGAAGTATTACTTAAATCATGATGCTGAGGCAAAAAACAGTATAACCAATAATACGAATAATGACTATCTTTTTGCAACCACAAATAACTTTAGTGATGCCATGAACATATATATCTGCTCAAATAACAGCATTACAACATATAATAGTAACGTGAACTTTAATGGTAATGCTAGTGATGCCCCATATGAGAATATGCAAACCTTTTATAGAGAAGAAGAACCCCTTTCTAGTTACAGTAGAGACAGAATAAATAATCCTAGTGAGTCTGTCTATAATTCTACTAGTAATATAAATGATAAGAGCAAAGATATTAATTACCCAAATCTGAGTAGAGATAAAACAACTAGAACTCCACTGCCCATATGGCAAATGAACTCTGAGTACAATAACAAATTCAATGATATTAAATGCAATAATTTTCAGTCGTTTAGTAGTTCAAATACTTTTAAAAAATGCAAATCGGATTTATTACAGGTAGGAAATTTACACGTACCTAATCAGTGTAACGTTCAATACAGCGATAATATGAGAACTCAAATTAATCAAAACAATTCTAGAGAAATGGAAACGCAAAAAATGAATGACCATATCGAAACAAAAACAGACAGGGAGAGATACTATATATCAAAACATAATTGTTCAAACAGTACAAAAATAAGAAGGTTAAAAGAATTTGAAAATTTACTTTTCGAATTAAATGGAATGAAAACGAACTTGAGTATACATAACGACGTTTATAAAAAGTACATGAATGATGTATTTAAGAACGATAATTTTGTTATTAACACCTCAATGGTTAGGAGTAATGAAGATAAAATTGTTGACACAACGTTAGAACGTACTAATGAGGAGAATAACGTAAATGGACGAATAAATAAAGCAGGAAATAACTATGCAAAGTGCGAATATGATTGGGTACAAAACTTTTTACATGATGATACAAATAGCACAGAAGATATGAACAAAAAAAAAAATTTCAGAAAAAACAGCAATAATGCATATGAAGTGAATTGTACAAATGATGCAAAAGATGCTGATAATATAAATCAAGAAAATTCGAAGATTTGTTCACCTAATTTTAGTGGCATACTAAAGGGTAACAGTGTCATTGATACAAATGAAAAAAAAGACATGAAAAATAAAAAAAAAAACAATACAACAAATGGGGAGGGTGTTACATTAACTAAATTGGAAAATCAAGATAACATAAATTATATGAATAAGGTTATCAATAAATACATAAAGCATTCAAATGATTTTAACAATATGAACAGCATGAAAAATATAAGCGTACATGTACACAATTCCGAAGGTGTTATTATAGGATTACTGGATGACAAAATTGATGCTGTTAGTGTGAAAAACCATGTAAATAATCATTACAATGGAGAACATATTTTCAACGTGAATGAAAACTGTAACTCGTATGATTCGTCCAACAACTGTTACAATAATAATACTCCTTCCTATGTAAAAAATGAAAATAAAGAGAGTAAGAAAAATGATAAAAGTGAAAAAACAAATTCGAGCACACGAATTGAAGGAGAAAAAACACCTTTCCATTATCATGAGGAATGGATGAAATTAGTAAAGAGAGAAAAAACAAAAAGTGCAACTAACCACCAAATTATATATAGAAACGAATATTATAACAGCAGTGAGGGAAATGATAAGAACAACTATATGGGTTATGATAAAAAAGGCAGCTATTCATTTTTTTTACACGATGAGGAAAAAAAAAAGGCATCGCTAAATTATGATTATAACAGCCCTACATTGGAGTGCAAGTGGAGTGGAAGTTTACAAGAAACGAAGAAAAGAAATAATGATTGGAAAAAAACAAGCGCGGATATAGGCCCTAAAACGAACAAAGAATTAGGTCCCCAAATCAGCGCAGAATTAGATCCCCAAACCAGCGCAGAATTAGATCCCCAAACTAGCGCAGAATTAAGTCTCAAAACAAGCGCAGAATTAAGTCTCAAAACAAATGCGGATATATGCCCAAATAATGGTGATAACAACGATGATAATTATAACAGTCTCACGGGCATTTATGGAAATAACTATATAACAACTGAGAATAAGCATGATAAGGGGGATTTAATTGACTTCAGTTCAGGGAATAACTTGACAAAAGGAGAGGACACAAGAATAGCAGGTGAATTGGTAAGAACAAAAAATAGGGAAAACTGTGGAAATTGTTCAAATTATTCAAATTTTTCAAATTATTTAAATTGTTCAAATTTTTCAAATTATTTAAATTGTTCAAATTGTTCAAATTGTTCAAACTGTTCAAATTGTCCAAATTGTTCAAATTGTTCAAACTGTTCAAATTGTCCAAATTGTTCAAATTGTCCAAATTGTTCAAATTGTTCAAACTGTTCAAATTGTCCAAATTGTTCAAATTGTCCAAATTGTTCAAATTGTTCAAATTGTTCAAATTGTTCAAGTTATTCAAAATATTCAAGATATTCAAATTATTCAAACTGTTTATTTACAAATTATGGAGGTACCCATATTATGCTAGAACAACAATGTAATGACAAAAAATACATCAGAAATGATTTATATCCTGTAAATATCTCTTTTGAGAAAAACAAAAAAGAGAAATCAACCCCGTCTAGTGAGGTAACTTATTACAGTACCAATAACAGTAGCAATAATAGTAATGCCACCACTGCTACTACTTCCACCACCGCTACTACTTCCACCAATTCTCCTACTACCACCAATGCTCCTACTATCACCAATGCTCCTACTACCACCAATGCTCCTACTACCACCAATGCTCCTACTATCACCAATGCTCCTACTACCACCACTGCTATCACTACTTCCACTTCTAACAACAACTGTAATAGGATGGACGTTGGAAAAATCATGTGCAAGAACGAAAATTCTAATTTTTATATTAATGGAAATTACAATAATAACGAAGAGGGACATGGGAAAAATGCAGGTAGTGCAACGAAGTGGACACATAATATTAATACACTTGGAGGAGGTGTTAATTTTAGTAAATGTAATGAACTACAGAATGACGAAATACACTTTAAAAAAAAAAGGAGTGAAGAAAGGATAAGTAAAAATATAGGTGATCAATTAAGTAGTAGCATTAATTCAGATAGTGAGTTGAACGTGTGCGCGAGAGGCGACAACATGGAGTTTTTCGACAATTATAATGGTAATAATAGTGGTAGTATTAGCACTACTGGTATATTTGGTAGTAGCAATAATAGAAACAGAAGCAGTAACATCAACAGGAACAGCAGTAGTAATGGTAATAGTAATGGCAGTAATAATGACAGTAGTAATGACAGTAGTAATGGCAGTAATAATGACAGAAATAATGACAGTAATAATGACAGTAATAATGACAGAAATAATGACAGTAATAATGACAGAAATAATGACAGTAATAATGACAGAAATAATGACAGAAATAATGACAGAAATAATGACAGTAATAATGACAGAAATAATGACAGAAATAATGACAGTAATAATGACAGAAATAATGACAGTAGTAATAGCGCCCTTGGTGCTTATAACACGAACGGTGAGCGCACATACCTCTGTACGAACTTTAATAAGTACAACACTACTGATGGAGGGAATGGTGCCAGTCATGAAAATAATACATTTAATCAACGAGAAATCGATAATAATAGTAATGATGTTAAGAATAATGCAAAATATTCCTTTGGGGATGGTAGCAGTATCAACGGGGTATATAACGCCTTTACAATAAAGCATAAGGAGAATAAAAATTTTAACTGTACTGCTAATGAGGTTGAAAATTCGAAAAATATGAACAGTGCAGGTAAAAATATACCAATTTATCAGAATTCTTTAATTATTAAGAGGGATAGTTATTATGACAGTGCAAATAGACCAAATATTGATAGTGAAAAATGCGCTGATGAGGTAATCGGGTACTATAGTAAAGGAGGAAGTACAGGTAAAGTTTTCACTTCAATTAACAGAGTAGAGAAAAACATGAATATCTCAAATTTTGGAAAAAATTATGACAAAACGGATGAAAGTAATTGGAGCAATAACATACACACGAATGTGAATGTAAATGTAAATGTAAATACGAAGAACACTAACGAGTGTTGCAAAAATGAGGATGATTGGGAAGAGGAGGAGGAACATGATGAAGAAGAAGACACAGTAGCAGCAGAAGCAGCAATAGCAGTAGTGGAAAAAAAATTAACAGCAATTGGGGGCACAGGTAAAATTTTTGATTTGAAAAATGACTACAAGTGGAACTACGAACGTTTAATATATCCTGAACATATAAATTTTAAAAGGGCTTTTTTCTTTAACTTTAAAAAGGACATATATATTTATGGGGCCAAAAAGAATAATTTTATTATTCCAGATAAAATCTTTAAAATATGTAATAACGAAATTGCCGTAATAAATACTAGTGGGGCAACACCTCAGTTATATATTAGAATTTATCTTGTACATGATATATATGAAAATTCGCTAAGTGATATTAAATCGTACAAATATAATAAAGACAAAGCGAGTGAAGAATTGAATCCTACCTACTGTAATAATATATATAATTTTAAACATAAAAATTATAGCACATTATATGAGCAAAATGACTATCTCAAGGATTATACTACATATAATAGAAGTATATTTAAAGGGGATAGAAAGAACGAAAGTGTAGAGAACAAATGTGTATACATTTTGGGATGCAAAGAAAAACGAGTACTTGACTTATATAGAATATATAAACTCGATTTAAGTAACTTTGAGTGGGAAGAAATTAAAATTACATACAATAGATTATTAAATGTGTCAAGAGAAGATTTCTCCATAATTTTTATTAATAACTCCTTGTATATATATGGTGGTGTCATATTGAAAAAAAATAAGTGGGTAAGTTGTGATGAATTCTGGAAATGCAATTTGAAAAAAAGAAAATGGAAAATGCTTACGCTAAGGGAAAAAGGGGGAATGAAGAAGCAGGAAAAGCAGGAAATGCAGGAAATGCAGGAAATGCAGGAAATGCAGGAAATGCAGGAAATGCAGGAAAAGCAGGAAAAGCAGGAAAAGCAGGAACAGAAGGAACAGCAGGAAAAGCAGGAAAAAACATACGATTTGTATTATGACACTAACTTGTCATCCCCACTCAATCATTTTATAAGTTTAAACAATTCGGGTAATAATCTCGGTGGAAGTACTAAATTGGACGAACATAATAAAACTGGCAGTAATTATCATGCTGATAGATGTGATGAAAATGAGTGTAATGATACTGCTAAAGGGGGAAGTGTTAATCAGACATGTAGGAAGGACCAAAAAGAAAGTATAAAGAGCAACAACGATGGAATGACAAAAGATGGTAAGGATGAAAATTCATCCATATTAATGAATGTTCGCTTTGTAGAAAGATATCCATCCAGCAGAGCATGCCATTTGTGTGTTTTCTATCAAAATAAGATTTACATTCATGGAGGTACTAATTTAACAGAAGAAATGGACGATTTTTATTTCTTTGATATGGGAAAAAAAAAATGGTTTGAAATAATTCAGGATGGACAAATCTATCCTTCCAAAAGATATGGTCATTCTGGGTATATCATAAAAAATAAATTATATATATATGGTGGGTTTACGAAATATCTCAGCTGTAATGTTGTATATAATGACTTTTTTGAATATGATTTTGAAAAAAACACGTGGAAACAAATATTTACAGTGGATGATTTATGCTATTTAAAAAGTGAACTAAAGAATGAACAACAAATTTTTTCCCGATTCCTACAATTACTCGTGTTAAAAAATTTTTATAAAAATAAATTATTAAATCGTCTAAACTCCAGGAAGAAATATAATGACATAAAAAAAACTCTCCCTACTGATGATGAAAATATTAAAAGGGACACTTCCACCAATTTTAGTAACGATAAAGACGCAAAAGTAAATTTAGGCAATCATGAAAGAGAATATGTTCAAGTGCAAAAAAAAGAAATACTGAAAAAAGAAAGAGACTACAGTAGAAAAGAAATCTATCAACAGAAAAACAACTTCGAAATGTATATACACCATAAGTATGACAGCACGTTCGTCGAATGTAAAAATTTGCCTCTTATGGAGAAAAATAATACTACCATTAGCAGCAGCATTAACGGTATTTCTGAATCGGGCTTTTTCGACCATTCTAATTGTACCACTGATGGAAATATATTAAATGGGGGTAATAATATTTTCAAAGAAAAGGAACAAGTAAAATTAAAACTTTACGATAATTTTTTGTCCATAAAAAATTTAGGCTACTGTGATGATATAATAATGCCTTATAACATCTTCAGAAATAAGTGCCTTTATTATGACAGTTCATTATACTTGATTGGTGGATGCGGTATTGACAATAATTTGCACAAAAACACAATCATTAATATAGATAACTTTATCTATTATGATAACTTTTTTAAAATTAAAATAGACAATTCGTACACAGATTTTATGCTGCATTATTTATTTTATATGGATGCATTTTTTTTTGAATTTATTGAAAAGGTGAGAATTGCCACGTTTAAATATTCAGGACTGGATCAAAAAAATGAGTGGGCGTGTTACACAAACGATGAGGAGGAATATGAAGACGATAAAAATGTAGATAAAAATGAAGATAAAAATGTAGATAAAAATGAAGATAAAAATGTAGATAAAAATGAAGATAAAAATGTAGATAAAAATGAAGATAAAAATGAAGATAAAAATGCAGATAAAAAGGAAGATAAAAATGAAGATAAAAATGCAGATAAAAAGGAAGATAAAAATGTAGATAAAAATGCAGATAAAAAGGAAGATAAAAATGCAGATAAAAAGGACGACGAAAATCAGGAGTTATACACAGTGCACAATTTAACACAGAATGATGCAACTTTAAAAAAGTATGATTTGTTCAGAAATAATTCTCAAACAGAAAAGGACACCACTTTTTTCGATGACATACGCTCAAATATAAAAATGATTGATGACGAATTAAATGATATTATGTTTATGAATATTACACCAGAAAAAGAAAAAGATAATAGGGAAAACTTTTTTAATAAGGGAAACGACCAAAATATTAGAAAAATAAAAGAATATGTCTCTAATAATAACATGCACAAGTCAGCAAATAAAAAGTTGGGGAATATATTTTTATTGGCTCAAAATAAAAAAATATGTGAATTGTTAATATTTTTATTTGACTTATATGACAACGTATATTGCAGGGGTAAAAAGGTGCAAAAGGTCGTAAAAATTAATAAAAAAAAAGATGATATTATAAGCATTCAAAATAAAAATAGTTTGCGCGATAATTTATTCGAAAAAAAAGGCACAGAACAAAACAAGCACATTCCTTCGTATTATTTGCTCACAAGTAAAAGTGAAATAAAGACAAAAATAAGTGACACTGCATTTTCAAAAGTAGAACAAAATGGGAACAAGCCTTTTCAATTTCAGTCTAGTGAGATGGATCTTCACAAGGAAAAAAATAATGCATTTCAGAGGTATGGAGTAGGTGAAAAAAACATTGGTAGTAGTAGCAATAGCGGAAGTAGTAGAAGTCGTAACAATAGCAGCAATCGTAGCAGTCGCAGCAATCATAGCAACCGTAGAAGTTGTGAACACGATGGCAAGGAACTACTCAAAAATACTCTTGATGATGCCACGATAAAGCAGCACAGTGAAGACAAAAGGTATGAAAATGAAAATGAAAATAAAAATGACAATGTACATACGAACGCTAATTTACGTAATTATGTACAAGGTAATAAAGAATATATGTATATAAACGTACACAGTGAAAACATACGAAATAATAGTGTAAATTATTGTGGTAATACCTATAATGAAAAAGATGATGAGCTTTTTCGTGAATTCAAAAAAGAGAACAATAAAATAAATTGCAACAGTGTTTGCAGTGGGAAATTTTATATCCATGATGGCAGTTATATCGATGATGGTAGTTATAAGAACAGTGTCAACTATAACCATAACAACTGCACCCAGAAAAACCCCATTTCTTATGATACTAATGGGGAAATTCATTTCAGAGAAAACTTTAGGAACAATTACAAGAGAGAAAAGGATGACATTCCATATGAAAGCCCCTTAGTTTTTAATAACAGCATAACAAGAGAAAAGAGATGTATGCAAAATTGCAATATTGTTGGTTTAAATGATGAAACAGAGGGCCTGAATATTATTCCGAAAAATGTAAATTTTGGATCTGAAATAGGGAGCAGTTACAACGATAAAAAGGATAATGACGCGAATAATAATAACAGCAATTATAACAATGTTTGTAATAATAGTTTTTATACCAGTAGTGTTCATAACAGCAGTGTTCATAACAGCAGTGTTCATAACAGCAGTGTTCATAACAGCAGTGATCATAATAGCAGTGGGCATAATAGCAGTGGTCATAGCAGCAATAGTCATAACAGCAATGGTCATAATAGCTGTGTACACAGTAGTAGTGTCGATAACACCATTTATAACAATTTTCATATAAAAAATGCAAATTTTGATTATTACTGTAATAATCAAGGGGACAGCTTAAACAAAAGGAATAAAAACGACTGCTCTTACCACTATAACAGCTCCAATGTAGAAGATGAAATAATTGCGAATGCAGAAAAGATGAATAATATAGATTTTTATAACTACTATGAAAATAGTTTTAGAACTGAGGAATACTTGAGTACAAGCCAAATGCATTTAAATATGGAAAAGTCCATAATATACAATTATTTAGAAAATTTTAATGAATTAAATGATGAAAAATATGCAGTTAAAATGAAAATAAGAAAAAATGATATCTATAAATTGATTTATACATATACAAAAAGTGTAGAGATACAAAATAATATATATTTAAGAAAAATTGAAAAATTAGAAGAACAAGTTAGGGACCTCTTGGAAGAGAATAATCCCATAGACAAATATGATAAAATAATGGAAAAAGAAGAAGAGGAAGAAAATGAAAAAAAAAAAAAAAAATGGAATATTACATATTTAATGAAATAAATTTTGAAAAATTAAAAAATGAACACATTTATTTAAGAAAAAAATTACAATATTTTTATCATATAACAAATATATATGGCATCAAAATACAAAAACAAGATCTATATATACACATTCTTGAAAATAAATATGAATATTTAATGAACTGTTTATTGAAATTAAAATATGTTTTATTAAAAGCAGGTATAAATGATGATATTAGTAAGTTTTTTTATGAAGATAATTTTTTTGTTCATGAAAAAAATAACAATAATTCATATAATGATGGTAACAACAATGTTATGTGTACTAATGAATATATTTGGGGCAATACTACTACTCATCAAGTAAACTGCAGGAGTTACCTTTGAACATGCGTTCAATATAATGTTCATTTGGGGATGCTTTTTTGCGCTTATCTTTTATGCATCCTATTCATATGCAATATATGAGTAGCGAAATATGCGCACAATATATACGCAACTGCGCATACAGACTTACGCGCGTACTCCATATATCCATAACTGCACGAATGAACTTCTGTGTATACTAGTAGCTCATACTGTACTGTAAAATGAACACGTTCATGTCGAAAAACTTTAGTAAATCAAGCATTCAACGGGACACCAACCCAAAAAAAGGGGGGAAGGCAAACCAAATTAAAATAAACATAAAAATATATATAACACGGAAGATAAAGATTTTTCCACTAATTTATAGTCATCCAAAATTTCATATTTAGGAATCATTGATATTTTAAGAAATATGTCTATAGCATTTTTATGCATACATACGTATATAAGTACATAGGCACATACATTCATTTACACCCTTTTGTTAAAATGTTCCTGACAATTCAAAATATTTTGAATATTTAAATTTTATGGAGGAATACTGTGTAATAATTAACCGCTGATTAAAAATGAATCATTTTTTTTTTTTTTTTTTTTTTTTTCTCATTTTTGTTTTTCCTCTTTTAAATAGTTTAAATGTCTATGCAGAAAAAATATTAAGAGAGATGTAGTCATTTAGCGGAAGCTTTTTAAAATAGTACATTCAAATAAATATTTATGCACCCTCATATGTTTATATTACATTTTTGTATATATTTACATTTTTGTATATGTTTGCATTTATGCTTATGTTTACATTTATGCCTATGTTTACATTAATGCTTACTTTTACATTTTATCTATATTTGCACGTTGTTAAATGTTACCACAAATTTATTTCTAGTAACACGTATTACTTTTGCTTTACATTTCCATATTTTTTATAACTACATTGTGATTTCATTTAAAGGTCAGAATATTTTGTTTTATATGATACTCGCCATTTTTGTTATTTCCCAAACATATCGTATCGTAATAGTAAAAGAAACGGTTAATTCATGTGAGTGGAACACGTTTCTTTTATTGGTACTTGTTACTTAGCGCGAAGATAATTTTGTGTCTTTATCATTCCATTGTTTCAATTAGATGAGGCTTGTGTGTGTATATATACACTTAAATACATTTACGTTTATGTATTTACGTATACTTCGTTTAACAGTTATGTAACCCTTATAATGACTCATTATTTTTTCTCCAAGTGTTGAATATATTTTTTTTTTTTTTTCATGTTCTACGTTATGTATACATATGCACATATACATACAAATATCCATATACATACACGTATTTTCTAGGATATGTGGGCTTAACCTTTTTATCCTTATTACAAACTCTTATACGACATAAACGAAACAGTGCTAAGACCAGGAAAGAGTAAACATTGTTATTCTCGTATTTAAAATTTTTAAATAAAAATTAAAAGTTATATATAAAGTTAAAAAAAATATACATATATATTTCATATTTTAATAAAAAGTCTTAAATTAACGAAGAAATAAACACATAACGTATTGCGGAAAACGAATACACACAGTCTCTTTATTCTTAAAAAGTAAATTTTCGTTTTTAAAAGGGGAAAACATGTTTAAGTAGGTATGTACATATATATATATATATATATATATATATATATATGTACGCTCTGCACGCATATCTGGGGACATATTTTCACAAAATGGAAAAATAAGGACGTTTAAAATTTTCAGGCATGAACAGTTAATTATAAGATACAACATTATGACAGCAAATTTTTTGCACCGAAATAATTTTCAGGTTTTATAAAATTATATCATTTGATGAATTATGACATAATATTCTTTATAAAATTCATTTTCTTTCTAATTCTTTGTTCATCCGTATAATGCCTGTAAATAAGTAGATTGTAGAATATGGAACAAGTACAAAATTGGGTGAAGGTTAAGCATGTTGTTTTATTTTGTTTTGTTTCGTTTTATTCGGTCTTATATCTTTCTTTAATTTGCCCTTCTTTGTTTTACGTGCATTTATTTGTTATTTTATTATTTTTCTATTTTATTTTGTATTGTATTGTATTGTATTGTTTTAACATTATTTTTTTTTTTTTTTAACGTAGAATAAGTAGCTTTGTAATCATGGATCCACAAGAAAGGAATTTTTTTCCATTTTTCCTTTTCAGTATTATTTAAGAGTTCTTTCAAATTGTGCTATAAAAATGTATATACAAAAAAAAAAAAAAAAAAAAAAAAAAAAATGAAATGCAGATAGAAATACAGATATATATTTATAGATCCCGTTTTACTTTAAGATATTATGTAATAATATTACAAAAAAATATAAAAAAAAAGGAGAACAAGTTTATTTTACTTTATTTAATTTTTAACCTTTCCAATAATACTTAAGTCGCTTTGTAGCAGGCACAGGGAACATAAAAAACTAAGCTTTTTTTTTTCCTGTAGTGAAAAGAAAATTATAGTTGGAGTGATAGTTGAAGATGAAAATAAATACATGGAGTATTGGAGTTTAATTTATTCTTATATTTACGAGGTCGGTGTAGCGCTGACTGCATTTAGGTGTTATTTCCTATAACATTTTCGAAATTAAAAGGGATGAGAGAGAAAAAAAAAAAAAAAATAAAACAAATGATATTTAATATATATATATAGTTCACGCACGAACTTTACTGGAATGTAGGGAATATATTCTGTTGTATCTTTCCATAGCGTTTTGTTCTGTTTGCTTATAATATTTTTTAAGCTTTTATGTGACTGAACGTTTGAGGTACTTTTTCTGGATGTCCTTTCTGCATACTCGTAACAGAAGTTGTCATGGTTCACCCTGAATATAAAATTGTTAGAAATTAGTATTGAAAAAAAAAAAACAAATAATTAAAATTAAATAAAAATGAGTTTTTTCGTTTTTTTTTCTTTTTCATTTTTTACTCATTTTCTCCTTCAAATAATATGTAGCGTTCAGAATTTGGTTCTTCCATTATTTAAAAAAAAAATTATACGTCGTTATTACTTTACGTAATAACAAAGCAATAACAGGTTTGTTCTGCTTTTGTTCCTTTGTTTCCGTCAAAATTTTTTTCTTTTCTTGTGATATAAAAAATTGTGTAATTTTACTTGCTCTTTTTTTGTTATATTATTTATATATATATAAAATATTGTAACAAAAATTAAATTAGGGTAAAAACTTTATGGTGTTTTATGAACAAAATTTTATTTTTTGTTCAGGCGAAAATAGACAAAAAAAAAAAAAAAAAATTAAACCTTAATTTAAGTGTTAATTTGTTATGTGGATTAAATTAAGCCAAAACAAATTATGAAGGAGCATTGTATATGTATATATATATACATATATATACACATGCATACATAAATTTATGTATATATATGTATATCCGTAAAAAGGCGAACAATGACGCATTTTTAAAACAAAATTACTCTTATATTCTTTCTTTTGCAACATTATGGGACATGTACCTTTCAACACATGACAATACAAAAAAATGGGAGCCTATTACTGCTCTATAAATTATTTCCTTAAAAAATGATATCTCCTGAATGTGTTAACAAACACGTATTCACTGTACATATAAAAAAAGCATAAACGCATTTATACACAAAAGCATATACATATATATATAAATAAACATCACTTTTAATTTTAATTTTAAATTAAATATACAAGCTTTGTGCTTATTTGTTCTTGAGCGGGGAGGAAGGAGATTTAATATCACCCTGCACAGTTCATAAATTATTGATTGAAAATATATGAACAGGTCATACAAATATGCGATTTTTCCTTAACAAGTAATAAGAATTATAACTATTTCCTCAATACAAGGAACACAAACAAAGTGATACAAACGTGTATATTGTCACCTAAAACGTAAGAAAAGTTTGCATGAAGACATATGTAAGTATGTACATATGTAAGTATGTACATATGTAAATATGTACGTATATATGTATGTACGCAAACATTCACTCGTATGTGGTTCGTTCGAAGTCCGCGGTTAAAATATGTCTGGGGAGTTTGTAAATTGCCTATTTTTTTTGACGACCCAATATTTGTTATTAAATAAATACATGTCCTTATCTTTATAAATTGGATCCTTGTTTTTATAAAACCATTTTGGCTGATAAGAATTTTTTTCTCCGTACATTTTTGAATTTTTTCTTTGTTTATTTTCAAGTCTTTGTTTTTCATTCATAGCAACTTCAATATTTCCATTTTCATAATTTCGTTGATCTGGTCTAAATCTGCTGTCTGTGCAGGCAATTGCTGCACCATTTAACCTGTCATATTCAGGTGTTATTTCATTTAATTCCACAGTCATATTATTAAATCCGTAATACTGATCACTATGTTTTGGTCTTTTTTGTGCTTTCCATACACATACGCCATTTAAATTTTCCATATTATTTTCATAAAATTGCCAATCGAAATTATTTATAAATTCATTTAATGTATTTCGATTAAAATGTTTTAAATTTTCTGTTCCATCCTCATTAAAGAAGTATGTACTATATTCTTGCCTTTTCATATTTTTTACATAGGCTATGTAAATTTCTTGTGACCATTTTCCGTATATATAAAAAATAGCATTTTTAAATCTATCACATACTATTCCTCTTACTTTGTGTATTTCTTTATCAAACCATCCTTTTCTTATATAACAAACAATTGAAAAATCACCATTATTATGATTTCTAATTAGTATATTCCCATGTAATTCCACCCATAATTTTCCAAATATTATGTTGTGAATTATCATGTTAGCTCTTTGATATGTATAATGTTCATGTCCATATTCAATTTTGTCTTCCTTTTTGCTGCTCTTTATATTTCTCCCTTGCTCTGTTTTTAAGTAATTACAATTTTCTGTTCCCCATTTATCCGTATTGTCATCTTCGAGAACTTCAATATTTTCATTACTTTTCAAATTATTTAAATGATTATTTTTTTTTATTTTATTATCGTCCATATTGATGTATGCTCGATATTCACTGTCTACTCTCCTCATAGAGTCTGCTCCTTTTTTATTTTCTCCTAAAAAAACAAAAGATTCTTGAGTGTCACAATTAGGTGTAGAATTATTATTACCATTATGGAGAGTGCTATGTGTAACACTAATATCGTTTTCCATTTTAGAGTAATCCTTGGTTCTTTTCTCATTTTCATCTATGTGTGCTTCATTACCATCACCATATTCGTCAACAATGTCATATTTTTTTCTATTTTTTACCTCGCTTCGACTGTTCGTGGTATCTTTTTCATTTTGCGTACTTCCGCTTACAGTTACGCTTCCAATTCCAATTCCTGTTCTACTCCCACTCTCACTCGAAGCGCTTTTCTTCTTATACTTGAGTATAAGATGACTTGCCCCGGGTATATTTACCTCCACTGATTTTCCTAAAATTTGTACGTTAACAATTATACTAGCAAAGTTCTCCATATATTCATTATGACAATGATATGCAGTAATAGGAGGATGATGAACAACCTGCTCTGATATGAAATAGAATTTTCGATGAGTCAATTCATACGTTTCACCTAATAATGGATTGAATGGTTTAAACGTTCGACCAATTACAGATGCGTATGGAGATATAGTAAAAGCTGTTACAAATGCTAGTCTGCTTGTACTTTCTACTTCATTCGATGCATATTTTAATAAATAAATATACTGAAAATCTTCAGCTAGTCTTTGAAGAAATGAAGAGGGTTCATTCAAATATATTGGCATACCTATACGAGAGAGATCTTTGCCTATACAATCTTTTAGTAATGACCACATACTTATTTTTATATCCGTTCTAGGACTTGGTAATTTTTTTCTTCTTTTAATTGTTTTATCTGTATAAATATCTATTTTCCTAAAATTTAACGATTTGACATTTTTCGCCTTGCATAAAGAAATTAACATATAGCCTTCATCTTCATAATTACAACAGTCACCCGAACTGCTATCTGATTCATCCACGTTTTTTTCAAAACTGTCTTTTTGTGTTTCGCTTTCTTTCCCTTCAGTGGGGTGTTCACCAGGCGCATTCTTCTGCTCATCCCTCAACTTATCCATTTTCTCACCCATCTGTTCATCCATTTTCTTATCCGTCTGCTCATCCATTTTCCCATTCATCTGTTCATCCCTTTTCCTATTTCCCTTTGCCTGATTTTGGTTCTGCTTCTCTTCCTCCCTCAGAGATCCTTTTTCACCTTCCCCTACATTTTCCCCTTTTGTAATTTTTTCGCCTTTTTCACCTTTTCCAATATTTGCAATATTTGCAATATTTGCAATTTTTCCCTTTGAGTGTTCATTGTACAGTTTTTCCCCAGATGAACACCCGTCCATACTTTTGTACGAATAATTTTTCTGGTAAAATTGAAGGGGTTCATTGGTACAGGTGGTCTTCATCGATTTTAGTAACTCCTTGTCGTTGTGATTTGTGAATTGCAAAGATTGATCTGAGTTGTTCTTTCGTTCCTTTGTCTTGTTTTTATGTAATGAGTTTTTCTTTTTTGCTGGCTCTTCATTAGTAGACAAGCAAAAGGAAGACCTAGCAGATTTATTCTCATCACTTGAACCACTAGAATCATTTTGTTTTTCATCACAAATGAACTGGTCATCACAATCAAAAAACAAATCATCATCTTCTTCACTTTCTTGATTATTACAATACAAGTTAAATTTTTCATATTTATTTTTTACTTTGACATTTAACTGATTGAGTGTTTTTTTATCTTGTGATTTTTCAAGAAAATAATTTTGTTTCGCTAACAATTTTAATGACTTGTTCATACATTTTGATTGAATATTTTCTTCTTTTAATAACATTTCTGTACAATTAATGTACTTTTCTATTACTGAATCGATACAGTATATCGAATTGGAAAGATGAAATAGGAGAGCACCTAAATGTTCATAATTAATTTTATAATTTGGATCTGATTTTATTTTATTTACAACTTGTTTGGCTTCATTATACTCTGAATTTTTTATTAAATCTCTTGTAATTTCTTTTAATGATACAATATTTTCCATTAAACAGAGTGTTGGACTTTTATCTTCAAAATCAGTAGAGCTTATGAATAATTCATCTAAATTAATTTTGTTAGTACCACTTAATCTTGAGAAGTTTTTTTCTGATTGATCAAGGGATGTACAAGAGGTTCGTCTATCCACTTTTTCCATCTTCTCCTGATCTTCCTCGATACAACCAGAATTGTGCTCACTGTGCAAATTAGAATTATCACTATTGTTACGGTTAATATTGTTATGACTGTTTTGATCATCTTCCTTATGGCTACTAATCCTGTTACTACCACTTGCATTCCTAGCCTTTACATTGGTAACTTCCCCGATGGTCTTACTTTTGCTAAAATCGTTTGTGCTCTTTATGAGTTTTCTCAAAAATTCCGAGTTTGTGGATGTATTAAATGTATTGACATTTATAAATGCTTTTTTATTATAATTCCCATGTAAATAATTTAACTGAGCCTTTTTAAATGATATATACCACTTATGTTTATCTTCTGGATAATCCGCTTTTAAATATAATATCCCTTGTTCACTTGTATCTATTTCAAAATGTAATGGATCATCAGGACATACTCTGATTTTACAGTGTGATAATACAAACGTTTCTTTTGTAGGGGAATATTTATCGATGGAGTACCTTAGAATTCCATTTTCTAATACAAAATATCTTGGTCTATAGCTTCCTATAATGTTTGTCCATTTGTTTAACCATCCTTCATGTATTATTCTTTTATCTCTATTATACCTTTTTGTTTTTTCTTCATAATATTTTCTGTCTCTACTGCTATTAGCATTCTGTAAATTCTGCACGGTATGCAAGCTGTTCAAGTTGTGCACGTTCTGCACACTATGAGCATTACTATTGTTTATGGTATTATCGGACGAGTTACTATTAAGGGAATTTTTTTTTTCACTGAATAGTCTTAAATTTAAATATTTCCCTCCCAACATTGTTTTTGCTCGAGCTTGTTCATTATTTTTTGTTTCTCAGAATTGGCAAGAAACAAAAAAATATATATATACACATATATATACACATATATATATATATATATATATATATATGTGTATATATATGTGTATATATACGTATACTTATATTTCTGTGTTTGGGGGGATACGTTTCTAGGTTTGTGCATTCGTGCCTTTTGTGTGTAAATAAATTTAAGTCTTTCTTCGTGCAAACAAATTTAAGCCTTTCTTCGTGTAAACAAATTTAAGCCTTTCTTCGTGTAAACAAATTTAAGCCTTTCTTCGTGTAAACAAATTTAAGCCTTATTGTGTGCAAAAAAATTTAAACCTTTCTTTGGGTAAATAATTTTGCACCTTATTGTGTGCAAATAAATCTGCACCTTTCTTTGTGTAAATAAATATACGCCCTTTTGTGCGCACTTCTATTCATAATTCATTCTTCTATATATTCGTGTACTTATATAATGGCAAACGCTTCACATGAATCATCCCAAAAAAAAAGAAGCCTAGACATATAAACTTCTCAAAATCTAGGAACCTTATTGATAAAACAAATTAAATGCCTCTTTTTGCCAGAGACTGAAACAAAAAGATTTACAATCCATTCTAGTATAGACTTCTAAATTTCAACAGCAGTCTTTCTTATCAGAGCATATTTAACAAAAACAGTATGACGTTTGGATCGTTTATGTAATTTCAAACGAAAAAAAAAAAAAAAAAAAAAGGGGCAAAAAAGGGCAGGAAAAATAAAATGTTATATGTAAAATGTACAATGGATTCGAAAAAAGAAGAGAAGGGGAAACGGAAAAAAAACCGTTTAAGATAGTGAGTAAATGAAAAGTGGAAGTATAAAATAGATAAATCAAAAAATACATAAAAATGCATGAAATAAAGTGAAATTAAATATAGGTAATAATATTTAACGCTCAGTAAAGCATATAAGAATAAGTGTATCAAAAACTAAAAAGCATACATAAAGGGCAAAAAAAATTAGTAAGGAAATATAACACATATGCAGAAGTTCACGTACAAATGTATAAATACATACGTACATATACAAATATATACATACATAAACAAATATAAACGTACATGTACAAATATATACGTACATACATATACAAATATATACGTACATACATATACAAATATATACGTACATACATACACAAATATATACGTACATACATATATGAATATATACATACGTACATACATGAATATATACATATATATGTATATTTTGTTTATATTACTGTGTGTGATGAGAAAAAAAAAAAAAATATATATAAATTAGACTTTTTTTTAATTTTACCATTGTATTAGCATGCACTATCGTAAACAATACTTGAGCTGTACGGAAAAATATGAAACTTTACAGCATATAGGTACAAGTGATAAAAGAAAAAAAAAAAATCTTAAATGAAATAAAGAAGCTAAACTGATTGAAGAGGCTAAATGCATTTAATGAATTAAGCAAAAGTAAACTCCTTTATGAGCAATGACTAATTTAACGAATGTCAGCAAAGGTAAATTAAGTGCTCCCAAAATTGCCTTATACATACTTGCACATGTTGAGTATATACCATAAGTACATTGTTACATACTTGTGTATACATATATATACTATGCACATTTGAAGAAAAACAATTTGTTCACATGAAGTTTGTCAACGATAGTATATATTTTAAAAAGGATTTCTTTATAACCTTTTTGATACCTTTTAATAGCTTATTATCGTACTTTTTAAAATAATAAAATAAAAAAAAAAAAAAAAATGTGCACACCAAAATTTTATATTTACTACTTCACATATTGTCGTAATACGATTAAATATGTCTACATTTTTTGTTTGGTCATAATGATATTATATAAAAATTTGAAACATGGAAGAAAAAATATATTGTGTTAAGGTTATCAAAATAGTGAAAGAAAGTAAAAGGAAAAGTATTAACATCATTTTAATAAGAGCAGATAAAGTCCTTGTCCTACTAATTTATTTAACAAAAGAAATAAAAGAAAAGAAAATACACCTGAACGAATTTTCCCTTTTTTAACAACAAAAAAGGGGAAATAAAAAATAATTGGCAATTTAATACTTGGGGAGATGAATTATCAGCGTTCTGATATAAGGATTAAAATGGTGTATACATATATATGTATGTATATGAAAAAAGACATATATAGAGAATAGGGTGGGATACATCGAAAAAATTAAAATTATGTTGTTTCATATTTTGCGTAAAACGTGTAGCAAATTAAAAGAAAAATAATCGAAAAATTAAAAAAAAGTTAAATAATTAAAGAATTTCAAAAATTAATAAAAAGCGTATAATATGGAAAAAAAAGGGAAAGAGTAATGGCGAAAAAGGGGATTAATACAGTGCGAATGTAACGGTTTAAATATGGTGCATCGAAAAATTGAAGGTGTAAGGGTATTCATTAAAAAAACAAAAAAATAGTAAAGGCATTACTCTTATGTGCATTATATAGTGTATGTGTAAATATATATATATATATATATATATATATATATATGGATATAGCACGATTAGGAGGCAGTTTAAGCATTAGGCCTATGTGTGTTCCATTTTGATCACACTTTATTTTTTGTTAACTTTTACTTGGCGCTCATTTTTGAAGCCTTTTTTCAGAACTGGTATCGTTTTTTTTGTCGCTATTGTCATGGCCTTTGTCTGCATTTTTCTTTGTCCATGTGGTTTGGTTAGTCTTTTATAACGATTTGAAGATGTTTTAACATAGAATAGCCAAGGGCATATTTCTGAAATGTGCTTAGAACAGGCTAATTGCGGATTTGTGCACTTATATATTCTGCAATAGCAAATAATAAAAAATATAGCAAAAATGATTACAGATGGAATAGCTGCAGCAATAAAAAGAATAATATAGTGATACTTGTAATGCCTACAAATAGTACAGTTAATAGGTTTGGGTATTTCTTTAGTTTTATCTACTAGATAATACATAACATAAAAATAGTTTGATCGATTTAATTGCTCTTTTATCTGTTTGGTAGTTACATAATTCAAAATATTGTCTTTACTCATTTTTTTTGAATATAATTTTATATGTGCAATAATTTCATCTGCCTTCATTTTTATAATAACGTTATTAATTAAACTGTTGTCAATGTCTTCCCCAAATTTTCCAATTACTTTTATAATATCAGTATTCTTATATTTCGTGCATGCACCATAAAAATGAATATAATGAAAGGAGCTCAAATATTTGGTGTTCTTTAGTACATACTTTTGTATATGTTTAAACGTAAATTTTACATTACGGATAATTTTTAGAAATATATGTAACGATATATCTTCATATTTCTTCTCCTCTTCTTTTAATTTTCCATTTTGTTGATCACCAAATAGATATCGTGCCATAACGAATGACGGGTTCACGAATAGCTGATCTTCGAATGGCTCTTTTTCGTACGACAGTTTTCCAATAGATAATGAAAAATCCTCATTGTGGAAAAAATGGTCTAATAAAATATTGTAAACATTTTCAATAGTAAAATAAACATCGTATGTATCATCTTTTCCTATGGTTGAATTCCCGTACGAGTCAGTTAACAAAATCTGTAGAATTATTTTATTCATGTTTTCTTCTGTGTCGAAAAAATTGGAGGAGACCCCATATTTTTTACATCCTTCAGTATTTGCGCTATTTTCGTTATTTGCGCTATTTTCGTTATTTGCGCTATTTTCGTTATTTGCGCTATTTGCGCTATTTGCGTTATTTGCACTATTCGCGTTATTTGCACTATTCGCGTTATTTGCACTATTCGCGTTATTTGCACTATTCGCGTTATTTGCACTATTCGCGTTATTTTCACTATTCGCGTTATTTGCACTATTTTGCGTTTCTTCCTTATTTTGGCAACCCTGTATGTTACTCTTCAACTTATTTTCTCTTCTCGTTTTATACCCTATAATTCGCAGTTCCGGGATAAAGACTTTCGTAAACTTATCAACTACAAATGCAGAGTTTTCCATACCTACATAACTGGGGTATAATTTATGTAAGAAATCTTGTACTAAATTTTTTAGCTTCAGTTCTATATCCCTGATATATTCTTCTTTTGTTACATCATCTATATTATTTTTTTTTTCTAAAGATATATATAATAATATACTATCTTTATTTAATGATAATTTATATTGCATTATTTTCCTTAAAAAGTTCAAACTCATCCAATGATTTATTGTATGTTCATACATTAACATTAGCATATGTCTTTTCCCTTTCTCGTCTAGTTGCTCATAGCTAGTTATTATAGACACGTACAATATATCTAACATTATATGAACTTTTTTATAGCTCTCTCTAGAATTAAATATCTCATCCATAGGAAAAGGTATGAGTGACATGAGAGTTAATTTATTTTTCCTGGTTTTTGTAATTTTTTCAATTTCGTTTGTAATTTCTTTATCTATTTCATTTTTTTCATATATTTCTTTATATCTTTTTATTGATATATTTTTCATTTCGTTATATAGACACATATATATATGGTCACTTTTTTGATTTATTCCAAATTTTATATTCTCCAGAATTCTGACCATGTCATCTAGGTTTACAACATTTTTATTTAAAAATTTTGATTTAATGAGAAACTTTATAAAAACTAAACGAAAGAAGTGATAATCATCTTTATCAAATGTTTTCGTTAATTTGTTATTGTAAAATTTTTTTATTAAAAAATTCCGTTCGCTCATATTACTTTTTGTAGTAGCTACAATTCCTTGTTTAAAAAAGAACATCATAATGACACACATGAGGTAGAAAAAGCACTCTGCATTCATTATACCTACTATACAAAAAAAAAAAAAAAAAAAAAAAAAGAATAACTGTTACATAACAAGTGTGAATAAGTAAGGTATGTTAACAGGTTATTGGAATATGACCCCTGCACACACCATGCTGTTATTTTTGCTGGATGTTATTCGTAAGGTCCTCTTAGAAGTTGGATGTTTCACTTTGGTGCATGTTTTGCATATATCGCTTTTTTTCTTTCTTTTCTCTTCCTTCTCTTCACTTCAAATCATTTCAGGACTTATTCCTCGAAAGATAAGACAATTTTATAAATGGTCAAAAGGGTTGACAAACCAAATAAGTTTAACTCATTACTGTCTCGACCGCAAAAACACCAACACGTAAGCTATCACGTTTAGACAGCATAATTTACCGTTGTACTTGAATTTTTTTTTTTTTTAACATATCAATAAGGCAAAAAATAAACCCTAAAATAGGTTACAGAATAAGTTGTAAAGTTAACTGCAAAATAGGTTGCACATAAGCTGTTGAGTAAATTGTAAAATAAATTATACATACATACATATATATATAAAATTTTATACGTGTAGAGGGACGACGAGAAATGGAGAAAAATTCTCAAAAAGAAATGATATTTAAGGCATAAAAAAGGAAAAAAAGAAAAACAAAAAAATTCGGTAAATAGGACTTGGAAAAACACCAAATAGTTGCATGCAGCACAAATCTGCAAATTCACATAAGCTGATAATTTATAAATACAACTGCATTTTAGAGACCAGTTGAAGTTATATACCTTTTATTCTTTCTACATTTGATGAAGGACATTTTTTAAAGAAATATCATATAAGCAGTTAACACGTGTTGCAAAGGCTAATGAAGGAGGGTTTCCTAGTCTTCCGTACGTATTCATACCCATATGCATAAACTTACGTATATCAAAGAATAATCGTAAAAAAGGATAAAATAGAAAATGTGTAAGCGGAAAATGCTTAAAACAAAAAAGACAATTTCTTTTTTTTTTTTTTCCACTTTTTACATATTTAGTAGTATTAAGAACGAACTTCGCAAAACTTTCAGATGAACACCGTGCTTTTTATTATAATCCCAGAAGATACGTAAAAAAAAAATTATGAAATAAGCAAATGGAAAAAATATATAAAAAAAAAATATTTCTATTTTATATATTACTAAAATTCCTTTATTTTTTAATAACAAAAAGCTGACTATCTTCTTAAAGATGAAAAATATATTTTAAAAGGTATAACGTGCTAAGTATATGAAAGGTAACCTTATTTTTCCCCTTTTGATAAAATGTTAGATAATACCGTTTATTTGATCACGTATATATGGTATAGCTGTAAAAAGTACACCTTTATAAACCTTTTAAAAAAGGAGTGATGGGAAAAATGGAAAAGACAGAAAAGAAAAGAAAAAAAAAGAGAAAAACAAACATGGGGACAAGATGATGATACGAACTAAGGATTACTTTGTTTTGAAATTTTTTTTTTTTTTTTTCTCCTGATATTAAATGGTAGATTATACGAAAAAATTATGTACATGTAAGGAAAAAGAAAAACAAAAAAGAAAAAACACACACACACACACAAACAGAAAGGGGTTAAAAAATTGAAGATAAAAACTTCACAAGTTTTTACATATGAACTGTTTTTCTACATATAATAAATTTATCGTTTTGCCGATTTTTTTTTTTATTTTCATTATTTAGTCTTTTTGGTTATTTATCCTTTCATTCCTTATATGTCGTTTTCGTTTTTGTTCCTATCTGTTTATTTTTCCATCTGTTTTTTTTCCTATCTGCTTTTGTTTCTATCTGCTTTTGTTTCTATCTGCTTTTGTTTCTATCTGCTTTTGTTCCTATTTGCTTTTTTTTGCTTTTTCTTTTATTGTTCCTTCCCCTTCTGCTGTACTCGCTTGTTTTTTTACACCTCAAGGTCTTTTTTCATTAATTTATTTTTTCGTCATACATTTTTTTACACAAAAATTGAATGAAGAGAAAATTTTGCAATTCTACATGAATATTATTTTTTAAAACTGTAAAATATGCGTTTATAACGCTATTTTTCATGTAATATTAATAGTATTTTTTGTTTTATTCTGCTATTGAATTTTGTTTTATGTTATTCTAAGAACAAAATGACTTTCGTAATTTACACAATATTTTAAAGAGCGTAAAATTATTTTTATCCAAATTTAACGAAATTTTAAATTTTTATGACGATAAACTATTTTTTTCTCTTACAGGGCAGATATTCACACATATACGAAATATACAATTAAAACATGAAATTGCACAAAGGAAAATGTTACATATATATATATGTAATATGTGTTTATATAATACAAATATAAAGGTTTTTTAATTTTTTTAATATTAATATTAGACACTTTTTTACTTATTTAAATTTTTATAGGCATATGCCATTTTAAATTTATACAATATTTTTCATCCTTCCTAATGTTTGTTCATCTTTTTGTTTTTCTTTGTACTGCGTATTGTACTTGTACGTATACAATGCCCACACATACATATATACTAACATATATATACATACATATATATATATGTATATATATATATATATAATATAAATTATAATTTTTTAATTATAATGTACGGAAAACAAGAATATCGTAATGTTTCAACTTTAATGAAACGGACATAGCACATTCTTAAAACTTTTCATAAAAATAAAGCTTCATTATTACTTTTTGTATTTCCTAAAATGTTTGTTTTTTTATATACAATTTTGCAAAAAAAAAAAAAAATATAATATAAAAATATATTAACAAATTAACAAATAAACAGATAAGCAGGTATACAGATAAAGAAATAAACAGACAAATAAATTACAAAACAAATAAACTAAACTATTAAACAAATAAATTGACAAAAACATAAACAGACAAATTAACAAATTATCAAACAAACAGACAAATTAACAAATTATCAAACAAACAGACAAATTAACTAATTATCAAACAAACAGACAAATTAACAAATTATCAAACAAATAAACAGACAAATTAACTAATTATCAAACAAACAGACAAATTAACAAATTATCAAACAAACAGACAAATTAACAAATTATCAAACAAATAAACAGACAAATTAACAAATTATCAAACAAATAAACAGACAAATTAACAAATTATCAAACAAATATACGGACAAATTAACAAACTATCAAACAAATATACGAACAAATTAAAAAATTGTTAAACAAATGAACAAACAAATAAATAAAATAAAACAGTTTAACACACATTTATTTTTAACACATTATAATTGCACAAAAACAGCTTCTTGTTAAATAAAAAGGAAATAAGAAAAAAAAAAAAAAATATTGATCATGTGTACAAAACATTTTATATATTTATATAAATATATACATATGTACGTATATGTACAAGTACATATATATACACATAAATGATGCAAAATTTACTTCAACTTATGAATATAAAAATAAAGTAAAAGAAGAAAAATAGTAAAAAAGGAATATGTCATTAAACCAGTATTTTTGACTATTTTTTCTTTATAGCTGTTTAGTAAGTGTCGTGCATATTTTTAATTGAATAAACTTACATATAATAATATAAATTTTTTTATTTTTTTAGAAACAGTTTTTTTATAAATTTTTTCGTAATTTCCAAAATTTGATATTTTATATACACGTATACAAACGTATACGCATAAATGTACATATGTAAATATATTCGCAAGTATACATATATATTCTCGTATATTTGTGTGAACATGCATATATAATATATTAAATATTTACGTACAAATATATATGCACAATTTTATACAAACAGATATTTGCGAATAAGTATATAACGCTAAAGTAAATACAAATAAATTCGTACGCGCAGATATGTACACGTAAATATATATATATATATATCTGTTTATTTATATATATGCTCTTTTTTTACATTAATAAACAAATTTCAATGTGGTACATAGAGGATATAATAACAGTAGAAGAAATAAACAAGTTATTTACAAATAAGAATTGACTCGAAAAAGAAAAGAGAGCACTGCAAGTACCATCGATTACATATATTATTTATAAAAACGCAGAGCATGAACATATTTGTTTTGTTTTAGAAAGAAAATAAAAATAATAGTAAGAAAAATTTTATGTAGAAGGGTAAGCTTTTATTTTTTTGGAGAAAATAAAAAATAAACATTATAGCACAATGTTAAATTCAACAAATAATAAGGAAAAGAAAGAGGCATTTATGGACCTTGACAATATTGATCTTAGTGAATACAACCATGTAATAAATAATTCCTACAGCTCGGACGAGGATGATGATGAGGAGGTTTCATCTTCCTGTGATAGTAATAACGATAACATAAATGATAATAATAATAATAATGATAAAATAAATGATAATAATAAAGATAATATAATTGATAATCATAAAGATAATATAATTGATAATCATAAAGATAATATAATTGATAATCATAAAGATAATATTATTGATAATCATAAAGATAATATAAATGATAATGGTAATAATAACAATGATAATAGTAATAGTAATGATGATATTGTTGGGGCACGAACGAATAATGATAGCACTAAAAATAAAGCGGATATAACTTCGGACAGTGTATGTATAACTGTAAAGGGTAGTGATAAAACGTTTAATTCAAATGGCAATGAATGTGAAGAAAAAAGCAAAAACAAGGTGGACATCATCGGTGGTAGTAACAACTATGGTAGTAAGGATCCTTATGATGAAAAGAAGTCTACAGAAGAAGTGCATAGTAATGGGGTAAACATCAATGATGATAATAATAATATTAATAATAGTAGTTGTAGTGGTAATAAGAACAACATCAACAGTAACAGTAATAATAAAAACAGTAACAATGACAGTAATAAAAAAAATAGCAATTGTAATTATACAAGTAATAGCCGCAAGATGAGTGCCAATAGTTCGTATGCGTACGCCAGAATAAAGACGAATGACTGCAATAACAGTTTATATAAATGTAAGATTGAAAAGAATATAACTATAAAAAAACTGAAAAAAAGTTTGAACAAATTGTTAAATAATGAAGACGAATATAGAATAATATACAGGGGAAGATTATTAAAAGATGTGGAAACATTGTCAAAATATGATATAAAATTTAATGATATTTTATATGCAATTAAATTGAATAGGAAGAGGAGTGGAAATGATGCTGTGTTAGATTCAGGAATAACAAGTTCACAACTAAGTACTATAGGAGATGAATATAATGATGTAGGAAAGTTATCACAAAATGATAATATATCTAAATTAATTTCATCTATGTTTGATAATAGTGATTTTCTTAAATCTATCATGGATTCAAATAAACAATTACAGAAGTTAAGAGAAAAGAATTCTGATTTACATCATATGCTAAATGATTCCCAAGCTTTAAAACAATCTTTTGAAATGATTAAAAATCCTTCATTAATGAAAGAATTAATGAGAAATACGGATAGAGCTATAAGTAATATTGAAGCTATACCTGGTGGTTTTAACACTTTAAGAAGGATGTATCATAATATACAGGAACCTATGTATGCAGCTAATGATATATCAAATGAAAACAAAAAGAATAAAGTTAAGCATTATGATTTAAACTCTTCGTCTCCTCCAACTAGTGAAGCTTTTCCTAATCCGTGGGCATCTAAAGATAATAATTCAAAAAATGGCAGAAATAGTTCAAATGATTTAAACAAATATCTTTTCATGAATAATAGTCTTTTCAACAATACCAGCGATATTTTTAAAGCAAATAAGAAGAGTAACAGTAATGCTAATAAGGATGCTGATAGTAATGGTGGAGAAAGAGTTAGCTGGAACAGTAATAATAATGGGATTAATGGGATTAGCAATACGAATGGGAATAAAGACATTAATGGGAATAACAGTATGAATGGTATTAACAATCTGTTAAAGTCGAATATTTTTGACATGCTCCAGAAATATCAAAACCCACTAATTAACAAAGCAGATAATACAAAAATTGAGAAAAAATCCTTTACTACTACTGATAATAAAGCAGTGGATAGCAAAAATTTGGAAAATAGTAAAAATTACCTGAACATGTTCAGCAATGGCCTCCCTAACAGTGGACTTCCGAACAGTGGGTTGCTGAACAATGGGTTGCTGAACAATGGGTTGCTTAACAGTGGGCTGCTGAACAGTGCACGACTTAACAATGGGTTGACGAACGGAGGTCCACCGAACTACGATCAGTTTAATAACAACCTGTTTAACAACATAGTAGACCAAAATAGGAGAAATGAAAATGCCGATGTAACGAATATGTTAAATCAAATAATTTTAAATTTAAGTAAAAATATGAATGTAAATAATTCGGGATCTAATATGAACACATCCAGTGATATGTTGAACGGCATGAGTATGTTAAACTCTATGAGCAATATTATGAATCCTCTTTATAACGATAATATTAATAATAATAATAATAAGGCTGAAAATACTGGTAGTAATGATAGCAGCAAGACGCACATTAATACTGACCCAAGCTCAGATGTTCAAGGTGTTAACAATTGTGTAGAATTAATGCGTAACAGGAAAAATGCGAACGAATATTTAGATAGTAATATAACTAGTGATAATTATAAGAATTGTCAGAATAAGGAAACGTTAGAAAAAGGAAATTGTTTTAATTTACTAACACACAATATTAATAAGGATACAAATAGCATTTATAGTAACTCGATTTTAGAGAAAAACCGGTGTGATAATACTAATAATAAAAACTCGTCTCCTCTAAATATATCTACAAACAATCAAGTTAATAACTTAAATATGGTAGACGACCCAGACTCCACAAAATTATCAATGCCCATTAGTATCACTACTGCTACGGGTTCAGCTAACACAACTTCTACTACTACTTCTACCACTGCTGCAACTAACACTGCTACTAATAACAATAATAATAATAATAACATTAGCACCAGTAGTAGCAGTAGTGGCATCGCACAGGAGCAGCTCTATTTTCAAAAATTATATGAGGAACAGATAAACTCGTTAAAAGTAATGGGATTTACAGATACACAAAAATGTTTGAAGGCCCTAGTTGATGCCAAAGGAAATATAGATAGTGCGATCGATATATTAGTAAATGAGACCAACGAAAATGAAAATTAAGAAAAAAAAAAAAAAAAAAAAATTAGATACAAGCCTATGTACAGGAAAAATTACAAAGCCCATTTAGAGGTAGAAAATATATGTATATGAATTGCATCTGTATAGATATATGAGTATATGCCACACATATATATATATATATATATATATATATATATATATATATATGTATGTATGTGCATACTCTTCTTTCCATTTAACCAGTGTGAAGGTGCCACTTAGAGATTTAAAGAGTCCATTAAATTGTACCATTACTTATTCTTTATAGTTATTGGAGAGGGCTTTTTTACTCTTCAATATTTCTTTGTTCACTTTGCATTGTTCATTTTGCATTGCTCATTTTGCGTTGTTTATTTTTCTTTGTTAATTTTTTATTTTTTTTAACAAAAAAAAAAAAAAAAAAAAAAAATTTTTTTTTAAAGATTGTATTCCCAAAATTTGAAGTTTCATCATTCTCCTTAATTTATATCTTTTCATCTGAACCATTTGTAATTAATTTTTTCCATGTTTTAGTTTTTATATTATTACAAAGTGTCTTTATATATATATATATATATATATGTATATATTTAAAAAAAAAAAAATTTTTTTATTTCAACGCGAATGAGCTTATACGTAAGTGTAGCGCACATGCATGTACTAAATACGTACACTTTACATTGTAAGTATGTGAATACGTGAATGTGTGCATAATCGTGTATGTTTATACTACTTTAAGGAGCTCTTATTTTTTTCTTCTTTTCTAATAAATGTGCATAATTTTTATGAAAGGAAAAATTAAAACTAAGAGTTAAAAGTTATGTAGTAGTTGAACCCGTTAGGTATTTGGATGTTACGAATCGAGGCACTGTAATATTGTAAGATACAGTGAAATAGCAGAATGGAAAACACTTTTACATATTTATGTCTGAAATTTATATGAAAGAATAAAGTTCGGAATACGTATATTTTACACATGTGCACACATATATGGTAAGATTATAATTTTTAAAAATGACAATTTTGAAATGTTATACTATTTTTGCATGATGCAGAAAATGGAAAGGCAAACGTGGAGGAAGTAGGGGTAGTGGAGCAGGTGAAGTGAAGGGGGAGTCAACGAATTGAACGAAATGGAAAAAATCAAAAAAGATAAAAAAACGAAAAATGTTATAGTATTTCTCATTTTACATTGATAAATAACGTTTCTGGTATAAGAAGGTGAAAACCAAGGTAGACGATCATATTTTAAGCCGAAGGAATTAAATGAACAATGGATTGTATGTGAAGGACGATAAATGAAGGATAGTGTATGAAGAAGGGGGGAAAATAAAAAGTAGTTCATAGTTTTAACTTTTTTTTTTTTTTTTTTTTTTTTATTATTCTCACGTTCTGAAGTTTTTGCAGTTTGTATGTATGTATGTATATCTACGCATAAGTTTATTTAATTTGGGGCTCTTCAAAATGGTGTATAAGAATATGGCTGTTTTGTAATTAAATTAGCATAAAATACCACGGAAAAAGCAAAAAAATGGGGTAAAAAATGAGGTAAAAATGAAGCTAAAAATGAAGCAAAAAATGGGGTAATAAATAAAGGAATATATAAAAAAAGGAACACCATTTAGTTGCTCAGCTTTTTATGTGGTATTTTTAAAAAAGAGCGTCCCTTAATAAAACAACGCTGTATGAGTTTCGAATTTTAGTGCATATGTAATATTTGTTGTTACGCGCTCCTCAACATAATAAACATCATGATGAGTAGTGGTAAATTTTGAAAAGTACGTATTACGTATAGATCATTTTGTTAACATATTTTATTTGATTAGCGCCTTACAAAAAGCGCTAATCTTCCAAATTGTAAAGCCTTTTTTTTTTTTTTTTTTTTTTAAATGTTTAAATTTAATTTGTGTATGTTGGAATTATGTTCAATTGCGTATTAATACTTATGTATGTGCATATCGTGTATATATTTTGTATGCATCGTACATGTATTGCGTGTATGTATATCTATGTAGTATGCATGTGTGTTTATCCATCACGTGATACTAAACTTGCACGACAAGGAATGACTGAAGTAGTGGTGCTGTGAACCAATCCATTTACAAGATTCTTTTTGACACCTAACTTTAATATTAGAATGAATTTTATATAGCAAGGCCATAGCTCCTTTCGAATTTTTGTCGATTTTTATAATTCCATGAGAAAAATGTAAAAAGCAGTTAGGACATTTTACCCTCTCTTGATCTAATTCATGGTTCATAATATAATTCCTTAAGCAGTCAGAACAGCTGGAAGCATAACAACAAGGAAATAATAATGGTTCATAAGCTAAATTTATTTTACAAATGATACAAATAAATTCTTCTACATTTATAAGGAGAATAGAGGAAGGAATTTTAAAGGGTACATCTTTTTCTTTTTTTGAATAAGAATCTTTTTTTGCCCATGTGGCTCTAACTCTACTACCTCTAATACGAACGATACCAGAGCTAGTTGCATTTAATGTTCTCTGTGCTTCTATATTAGTTGAAAAACGAACAAAAGCATATCCAGAAGTTGCTGTCCATTCCTTATTAGGATGTCTAGATTTTTTATCACATACAACCATAGTTAAATCTACATGTCCATATTTGCTAAAAACAGCCATTAAATCTTTACGAGTAGTATTTGGAGGGACATTAACAATTAAGGTAAATTTAGCACTAGTGGACAAGTTTTTATTCGCACTGTCTAAACAAGAATTTATATTAGGGTGGTTTCTGTTACTGTTTGCGGATGAGCAGTCAAAGTAGCTCAACATAGAATTGCCAAATGCAACTCCATCTCCAAATCCATCGCCGTCATAATCATCATCATAATTACAATCATTATAATTGTCACCATAATCAATATCTACACATTCAACATCATAGTTAACATCATAGTTAACATCATAGTTAACATCATAGTTAACATCATAGTCAACATCATAGTCAGCATCATAGTCAACATCATAATTAGCACAATCATAACTAACACCATTGCATTTAAAGCCATTACAATCAGTAGTATTATGGACCGTATTCCTTTCATTCCTCCCTTCTTCTGAAAAAGGGGTATTGTAATATTCGTTTTCATATTCTTCCGGATGAACCCCACTTCTAAATTTTAGTGTGTCACCTGCAAGAGTGTTTATAAAGCTTTCATTCCTATTGTTCAAGGGGCGTATTAAATTATGTGAGTTTAGAATTTGATTCATTTGATATATTTGATGTTTTTCGCTCTCCTTATTTTTGCCGCTAACATTTTGAGCGCTGTTTAGACATGTAGGATTGCCTCTATCTAGGCCTCTGGTACTGTTTAGGTATACAGAGTTACTGCCCATATTCACTATATCGTTGGTCATCCCCGCTAATTCGTTACCTGAGGAGCATCCCTTAAAATCTTGCTCATCATTTTTTTCCAAAACTGTGTTTTCATTTAAATTGCTTTGAAGTGTCAAAGTGGCACTATTTAGAATGTCTAAATTGGTAAAATATTTTAGTAAATTTATATAATTAATATTATCATTAAGTGCCATAGAGGAATAATCTGAACCTTTTTCAAGACTCAACAACTTTGGATCGTTCATGCTACTAGCCATTTTGTTAAATGTAAATTTTTTCGTGTTGTCAAAATTTTCATCAGTATTATTTACATCTCCACTTTGGTTAATAAGGAAATTTCCTAATATTTCATTTTGTATGTAATTATATTTCTTTTTATTACAATTTTCATCAGGGCTATATGTGCCGTCTTCCCATGCTAGAGTCTTTGAATAAGTGTTTCTAATACACAAGGAAGGATGGGTTGTATAGTCATATAATGTCTCTCTTTTTGATGTCAATAAGCTGTTCCCTAATATTTTCATTCCTTCATCTCTTATGCTCTCATTATCTTTCTTCTCATATATATTATTATTTGTAAAAATATTATCTCTTGAAGGTTCATTTGGGTCATATGGCAGTAAAGGGTCACCACTACTATATGCCTCAACCGTCATTGCGGAATGAGTATGTGTTTGGTTTGGTTCCAAACAAAGGGTAAACAGATCCTTTCTATCTTCCTTTTCCACATATAATACTTTATTCTTTTTTAAATCGAAAAAGTAGTTGTCATCCAGCACATCATTCAAAGGTTCGTCCAAAGGTTCGTCCAAAGGTTCGTCCAAAGGTTCGTCCAAAGGTTCATCCAAAGGTTCATCCAACTTTTCGTTCAAAGGTTCGTCCAAAGGTTCATCCAAATTTTCGTTCAATGTTTCGTTTTCCACCACGTTTACAAATGCTTCTCCCCAAACGCCATCTAATCTTTCCTGTCCTCTCCCCCCCTTTTCATATAGATTTTTTTCAAGACTATAATTGCCTTCAAAAATGCCCAGGGGTTCATAAAAGGTATCATACGAATATTCAGGTTTATATACAGTATTTATACGAGTTGACATGCTCATCTCATTTAATAAGATATCTTCATTAATATTAATTTTTTTTTTCCCCTCTTCAAAAGTGTTCAACTTAGTTATGTAACGGCTATTCAATTTTCTTGTATTAGATCCCCCCGAATTAGTCGCTTTTAACACTTTTCCAAAATTTTTCTTTGAGTTACTCTTAAATAAAAGATCTTCCTGTTCACTCATTATATTGTGTTTACTAATAACATTATTATCCACGTTACAGTACTTGGCTTCATACATCTCTGTACTTATCTTTTCTAGTTTTTCCGCATCGAAATGAGTTTCGTTTTTGTATTCATTAAAGGTTGACCTATCACACTTGATGTCATTCTTATTTTCACTAGGGAGCAGGGGGCTCATTCGATGCTTTCCCTCTAATACATAGCCCTGCTTTCCGCTATCCACACAGGTGGTAGTTCTATTTCCTCTGTTATCGTTATTGCAGTTTTGGTCGTTTATGCTTGCCCTCGTGTGATTGTCTTTTTCTCTAATGGCAGAGTAGATATTATTATCACTGAGGGCACTGCTACCAAAAGTTATATAATCATTCCATCCTTTCGAATTATGCAAAGCAAAATGATCATTGATGGGAGTATTTCCTCCATTTATATCTCCTAGCTGGGATACACTACTCACCATTATCTCATTGTCTTCTCCATATCCTGTATGGGGGTAATTCAAATCATAGTTAATACCACTAAATGGACTTAAGAAATTTTGAAGAGATTTTCCGGAACATCTGAAAGAGTCTATATCTGTTGAAACACTAGCTAGTTTTACCCCGTCCAAATTTATCCCTTTGTTTTCGTAAAATAAATCATTATATGAACTACTAGTGTTTATTTTATTATCTTCTAAATAGGTTTCATTATTATCATTATGCACCCTTCTTTGCATTTTTCACCTTGCATGTTCGTGTCAAAAAGTATAAACTATGCTTTAAAAATGAGTGAGCAATGAGAAATTACGTAAGGATAAGCAGACAAGGATAAAAAGGTAAGGACAAAAAGGAAAGGAAAATTCAAAACGCAAAAACAAATGTAAATAATGGAAGCAATAACCAAAGGAATGACAAAAAAAAAAAAAAGAAAAAAAATGTACTCAATAGTGTGCTTCACTTAATACTTCTTTATTTGTATCTTCAAAAATAATGAAAATAAAAAAAAAAAAGTCGTAAGAAATTTCAAAAAAAAGGTAACTATGAAAATGTACTTTAATCTATTGCCATTCGATTAGATATGTGTCATGCTTCAATTATATTTAATATATAAAAAAAAAAAAAAAAAAAAAAAAAAAGAAAAAAAAATGCATCCAATAAATACTTGCGCTACAACCTATTAGGAACCATTCTTGAGAGTTATTAAGTTGTATAACTACTTTTCTTTTATTTTTTTTTAAAAAGCGGAGTATAAGTAATGTTAAAATAGTTTACCTAAGTAAAAGAAAAAAGTAATAGAAGGCGAAAAGAAGAAAAGAGAGGTATACAGGTAGAAAGGAAGACCCATACACAGATAGACATAAAAAAAAAAAAAATATAATAATCAATTAGCATGTGGTTATATTACGTCACGTAAAAGGCTGTAAAAGATAAAATTAAACTGCAGAATGCAAATAAGACAGCTTTCAAAAAAAAAAAAAAAAAAAAAAGTTTGTCTAAAATTGGTTCTTGATGTAACACTAATCCAATAAATGTAAGCAGAAGCTAAATTTTGCTTCTATTCATATTTAAACAAACAGAAAGGACGTAGTTGTAGATGTATATATAAATGTAAATGTAAAGAGGTTAAAAATTAAGCTGAATAAATGAAAAATTACTTAAGCAGAAGTGATACTAAACAACGCCAAACGAATATTCTTATTGTACACACATCAGTATTTTATCATAGGTCAGGAAAGAAGCGCGAGAAAACATTCGAAAGAGGGACACATACGCATATATATATATTTATGTATATATGTACGTATGACTGCACGTGCAATAGTGAGGAGCTGAGCGTTCTCCTTACTTTTTATACATTCATTTCTCAGGCAAACTAGTCCTAAATGAGGTGCATCGAAAATGTTAGAAGTAAAAAAAGGGGGAAATTATATTCTACTTCTTCATGTCAAATAAGAAAACAAATATAAATTTAAAATACAATCATAGGGTAGAACATAAATAACAGTAATTATAAACCATCTATATATTATTCTTATATTTAAATTTTTTTTTTTTTTTTTTTTTTTTTTTTGCTGAACAGGTAAAAGTATATTTTATAATAAATCACATGAACCTTGCAAAAAAGAATCTTATTATAACTTGACGTCATGGTAGAATTTGTTTTAAAAATGAAAAAAAAAAATTGTTCCCTAGTTTTCTAACAGAGAAATGTTTATTCTTCAATTAAATATGTTTTTTTTTTCTTAGCCCATGTAAAGATAAAAAATGAAAAAGAAAATTGATCCTAAGGCTTGCGAAATGGATAGCAACGGAGGTAGTTACACACCCATAAGAAGAATAAAATAATAAAAAAAAAAAAAAAGGTAAAAATGGAAAAAAGGCAAAAACGCCACTTCATAAATCGAATTTTTTCTGACGCATCAGTATAAATCATTCCCACACATAATTATATATATATATATATCTATATATATATATATATTTATATCTATATATATATATATATATATTACGCTCGTTGCAGGATAACATGTATTACCATTTTGATTTTATTCCCGCATTTTTGGTGCCTGTCCAGCTACGTTTTATTAAAAAAATGTTACTTATCCATTCGTTTATTCATTTATATATGGGGATAGCTGCATTTTAGTAATGGGCACATACAAAAATGTACTATACATTTCTGTTTTTGTCTTTAATTTATTACATTTCATAAATTTTATTTAATTCATTATTATTTTTTTTTTATTCTTAAGAACTACAATTTCACATGCCTCTTTTTAAGCCTCTTTTTTGTTATCTTATTTTTGAAAAAAAAAAGATGGTAATCTTTTCCAATATAAATCTTTTAATTAACGAACGAGCTTAAACTATAAATAATCCTTTTCAAGATATTTTTATTTCTAATTATTTTGCTTAAACTGTTTTAAGGTGTGCAGCTAGCTACTACGGGTGAGTAGTATGTAGCGTATATATATATTTACATATACGCATGTGTGAGTTCATATTTTTATTTTTCCTTTTTCATATCCCAAATAAATAATAACAAAAACTTAAGTTCGAAGGAGATTTACTGATCTTGTACATGTTTGTTATGTGCTTATTGAAGTTGCAAAAAAAAAAAAAAATGAAAAAATGGAAAAAAAGAAAAGAAAAAAAAAAAATAGTACATTAAATAAAAATAAATGCAAAAATAAATAAAAAAAAAAAAAAAAAAAAAGGATAACAATTACTATAAATAATGCATAATAAATTTATTTCACAAGGGAATTTGCACTACAAATATGTGAAGTCGGCCATGTGTGAAATTTGTGAGTGAACAAAAAGGGGTACCAACTCTGTGTTGACAGCATGGTACATTACGTACGTGTACAAACATTTGTAAATAAGGGAGTATATATAAATGCGCATGTATATGTAAATAATTGTGCATATGTATATGTGTATATATGTGTGTATATATGTGTGTATATATGTGTGTATATATGTGTGTATATATGTGTGTATATATGTGCGTATATATATGTGTATATATGTGTGTATATATATGTGTATATATATATGTATATACATCCTAAATAGTAAGGCTAAAGGTGTGCATTTTAATTGTAGCTATTAATTCGTTTAACGTTAAAATATTTTATGTTATATTCTTTAGGACAGACAAACATTGAAGTAGTCCTGTAGTCCTCTCAGCCAAGTGGTATTATGTACATATGCATAGTTAAACATTCTTTATATATAAAATAAAATTACTGCATTATACATATATTCTGCCCCTTGCAATATATATTTTTTTTTAATTTCCATTATTGATTCATATAAGTATATATTATATTAATACGTTTTATTATAAAAGATATGCAACAAGTAACATTGTCGAGTATCAGATACTGCTTGGGATGTGTCCTATGGGGCATAGAACAAACAACACAGTTATGTTAAACACATATAGAGAACACGTACTACATTCGTGTTGGAGTATTACTAATTTGAAAATGCAAATGCTTTCGAGAAATAATTCTGCACTTGTACACGCGCGCACACGCATATGTATATACATATATATACATATATATATATATATATATATATATATATATATATATATATATATATATATATACTCAATGAATGATACACATACGTGCATACATACATGTATTCACAGTGTAACACATGTACGCAAGTTCATGGCTGCTCTTCCCTACGCTCCTCAGGCGACAATTTAATGAGATCATCAATTCTTAAGATAGTAACGGTTGCTTCTGTGGCAAAGCGGATTGATTTTATTTTACTGATCATTGCCTCCAACACTCCATTTTTTAAATTATTTGTAACTTTCCCATTAACTAAATCTAAGCCATACCATCTATAATCCTTTGGATCTTCTGCATTCATAACTTGAGATTTCGTATGATATGCACGTAATTTACAAACTAAGTCTATTGAATCATATGATGCATTTAGAGCTAATATTTTTGGTATTACTAATAAGGATTCTGCAAATTCTGCTATAGCTAGCTGTTCTCTTGAACCTAATGTTTTTGCAAAATCTTCAAGATATACAGATAAAGCTACTTCAACACAACCTCCACCTACTACTACATAATTACTTTCTAATGCTCTACTGACTGAACATAATGCATCATGTATAGATCTTTGCATTTCGTCTAAAACAAAATCGTTTGCTCCTCTTAACAATATAGTATTTGATTTCGATGTTTTACATCCTTTAAAAAACATTACATCCCAGTCGCCTACCCTCTCTTCATATACTTCATCACAATACCCTAAAGATGATGGTTCAAATATTTCTGTTCCATCTATAGATGATAGAGTTAAACGTATTTGACCATTCGTTAATTTTGCTATTCTTCTTAAATCATCTTTGTTTACTCTTCTAACTGCTATTGCACCTGATTCTACAAAATATTTTAGAGGCATATCATCTATACCTTGAGTTGTTAATACGACATTTGCTCCTGACTCTAAAATTTTGTTTACTCTTTCTTTTGTTATATCCTTTTCCCTTTGTCTTATCTTTTCTAATTCGGTGGGATCATTTATATTTACCTGAACACCTAGATGTAATCTATATTGTTTTAAAGGGAAATCTAAAAATGCAATTTTTGCATTTTTAATAGCTGATGGCATTGACTGGGATGCTCTACCATTCATAATTGCATATCCTTCAATTAATTTTGAATCTAAAGAACTTAAACCGTGTACTTTTATTACATTAACTGAAGAAACAGGATATTTTGTTTTACCTGACTCGTTAATAATTTTTACAGATTGTATAGCATTAGCTACCATTTTAGCAAAATATTCAGATTCATAACTAATAAATTTTGAAGACAACGTGGTTTTTGCTATATTAATGATTACATCCTTACCTAAATTAGTTACTCTTTCACTTAATTTTTCCTTTATATATTTAACTGATTCTTTCATTGCTAATTTATAACCACATATAACAGTTGTTGGATGTATGTCCATTTTAATTAATTCATTTCCCCTCCTTAATAGTTCAGATGCTAGCAATACTACTGATGTTGTTCCATCTCCAACTTCTTGATCTTGTAATTCCGATAAATTTACTAAAATTTTAGCAGCAGGATGTTGTACTTCCAGTTGTTTTAAAATTGTTGCTCCATCATTTGTAATAGTAACATCTCCTATGTTATCTACTAACATCTTATCTAGCCCTTGGGGTCCTAAACTTGATTTCAAAATATTAGACAGTGCTTGAACAGCTGTGACTGAAAAAGAGAACAAAGAGTTTTTTATATACACATTTTTACAAAACAAAATATATATGAACACATTTAGCAATAACAAGGACATTATATGGAAGGTTATACACTGCTTAGGTAATGCTGCACAAAAAGGATAAATCGGGAATCCCATGATGAAGTATTATGCGTGTGTGTGTACTCATAAAAATGTACACATAAACACAGGTATATATATATGTATGTAAGTATGTATATACATATATTATTAGCGAAAACGAATTTTGTTTCCCTTCCTTTTCATTCATACCATTTGCCGTTCTTACATCTTGGCCACTCTCTCGACTTCCGTAAATGCTTAAAGACATTTTTTCTCAACTACTGTACTACTGCAGCTAGTTCTTTTTTTTATGTTTCTTCAAATGTGGAGTTCTCTACTCTTTAGTTCTCTACAACTGAATATATATATTTAGGTATATACATACATATACATAAGCATATATAAATTACTTATAAAGGTACATAACCTCATATATATTCTCCCGATAACACTTTTGTGTATATATGTTCCTTACACTTACTTAAATAATAGGGACGCTCTATAACGTATTAATTATGTATATATATATAAATATATATATATATATATATGTATGTATGTATATATACAAGTGGCAAATATAAAAAACTGTAAGTTTATTTATTTTTTTTTTTCTCCTCAATTAAGGGGAACCAAAAATGTAAATAGATCATCTAACGTACTAATGCAATTACATACGTACATATTTACATATATATATATGAATAATATATGTATAATATTATGAATTCCCTTTTATTCTATATTTCTTAGTGGTAATGTATTTATTTACATGTTCATAACATAAGATAAAGTTTCATAAATTTTTTTTATACATTTTTATACATACATATTATGTTTGTATATATGCCATACTTATGTACAATGGTAAAAAAACAAGATCTAGATTTTTGAAGAAGAAAACCTTCTGTGCTTTTATCTCTTTCTCTTTATTGAATTATTTTACTTTTTTATTTTTTTATATTTTTAATTAATTTTATTCATTCACTTTAAATTTATATATATATATATATATATATTTTTTTTTTTATTTTTTTTTTTTTTTGCAGATAGTACTACATTCGTGAAACACATGTATATTTTATAGACTTTTTTAAAACGATAGCTGTATACTTAAATGACAATATATATGGGCACTATGGTGAACATTTTTTTCTTCTTTTTCTCTTATTTGTTTTTGCTCTTTTATTTATATTTTTTGCTTCACTTTTATTCTTATTTTTTGCTGCATTTTTATTCTTATTTTTTGCTGCACTTTTATTCTTATTTTTTGCTGCACTTTTATTCTTATTTTTTGCTGTACTTTTATTCTTATATTCTGCTGCACTTTTATTCTTATATTCTGCTGCACTTTTATTCTTATATTCTGCTGCACTTTTATTCTTATATTCTGCTGCACTTTTATTCTTAATTTTTCCCCTTTTTTTCTGTTTTATCTTTTACTAGAAAGATTGTCCTGAATGAACATTTTACAGTTTCACTGCAAAACGTATATATTCTGTGTTATTACTTTTTTCATATGAACACTAGTAAAAATGATAGATAGAATATGCGTGTTCATGCTTTAGTGTAGCATTATAGTACCCAAAAAAAATGGGGGGAAAGAAAAAGGTTTATATTGATTTAACTTGTAATTTGATTTAATTTGATCTTATACGATATAATTCTATATAATTCGTTTAACGTATATTTTATTTTTTCCTTTTTTGCTGAAGTACAAATAGATTCCTTAAATTATGAAGAAAATATATTTACCTTTTTTTAATTTAAGAAAATTGGCCTATTGAAATTTTTTTTTTTTTTCTTTTTCAAATAACAAAACGTTGGGTATATTCTTATTTATCATTTTGTTTATGCAAGAGTTTGTGTAAGCTCCTATTAAAGGTGTAATAACGTAGGACAACATTTGTTCAAGAGCATATACATATGAATATGCACATGTATACATATATACATACATACATGTGCACGTCTTAATGTTAACAAATAGGATGATAGCTAGGAATTTAATCTTGCATTTTTACGTCCTCTTTCAAGGCTTCGTAGAAAACTATCATAACTTAACTTTTGTACCAGTCATACAATGTAAATTAAAATTAGTGATAAGAGAATACTAAATGATGAAAATATTGTGAAATGTGAGTACTTTACATAATTCTTTTTTTTTTTTTTTAGTTGTTGTTTAGCCATCATAATCTTATAAGTATATAATTAGAGAAATCAATAAAAACATTTTGTGAGTAGGGCAAGTAATAATATAATTTAAAAAAAATATTTAAAAAAGAATTATGATAAGCCTAATGTATGATTTACCTTTTTGTTAATTTCCTTAACTTCTTATATTTTTTTTTAGTTCATTTAGTTACATGCATGTTACTGAAACATCTAAACGCATATTAACATATTCATAAATTATGACAAATAAGGGAAAAAAGAAAAAACGGTATGAAGGTGATAAAAAGGAAAAACAAAGAATTCTCCGTTGATACAAATTCTGAGGCAATTAATTTTTTGTGTAAATTTTCATATCCCTTGAAAATGTGTACATATATTTTATTTAATTACCATATTTTATATTTTCCCTTTTTCATTTTAATTAAAATTGAAGCTATAATATAATGATTATATGTGAAAAGAGAGGAGTAAAAATAGCTAGTCTTAGTGTCTTTTTTTCTTTTTGTTTTTCTTTTTGTTTTTCTTTTTGTTTTTGTTTTTCTTTTTTTTTTTTTTTCATCCTTTTGGGTAAAATTAAAAAATATTCAGTATATATTTTTACACAGTGTAGAAATAGAGATGATATGCTAAAATTCTAAGCTTTATGAATGCAATAGAACTACAGAGTTACCATATGTATTATAAAACAATTCCTTTTCTTTTTTCTTCTTTTTCTGAAATGTTGAAATATATTCTTAATTTGAATTTTATCATATACAAAAATAATTTTAACTTATCCATAGTGTATTTTGCATTTTAGGAAATTACAAAAATATGAATAAAATTTTGCTTGGCCATTTTTTTTTTTTTTTTTTTTTTAATTTCTCCTTTTCAAAAACACTGTAGATATATAAACCGCGCTAAATAGAAAAAATAACTGCGTTCTTAATAGGACGAAAAAAAAAAAAAATAAATAAAAAAATGAGATAAAATAAAATAAAAAGGCCATAAATAGCATATTATATAAATTAAAAAAATTAAAATGCTTTATTCTTTGTTATGTTGAAAAGGCATCAAAATTTACGTTACAGTCTTTTAAATCAATTTAAACTGCTGAAGAGGCAATAACATATTTAAGCAGTTATAAGTGCAAACGCAAAACATGTGCATATATACGTACGTATATATACATATGTATTGTATATATGTATATGTATGTATATGAATGTATGTATATGAATGTATGTATATATGTATACATGTGTTTATGTATATATATGTATGTACATGTATATGTAGCAATCACAAGGTTAGCGCAAAAATGATTTACAGCAGCTAGTTGAAGGGTACATATTAAAAATTATCCAGGTTCTGTAAAGTACATATATTTTAAGGCTATTTAAACAAAGCCGCAGATACACGCAAGTGAGCACGAATAAAATAAGCTCAAAGGGCATATATATATATATATATATAATGTACATATGTACATATGTACATGCGTAATATATTTATCTATATGCATATACCCATACATACATGTACGATTTTAAAGCATAACGCAACAGAGTAATTATGCTCAACTTTCTGTTAATCACGAACGATTTTAAAATATCGAAGCATTAAGGAAAAATAGTAAAGGGCAGAAACACCTATACTTGTTAGCAGATAAATAAATGTAGAAACGTACAAATATAAATGTGTACATAGATACATACACAAATAGATACACACACAAGTATATACACACGTCCGTACAGAAACCCACGTACTTACACGCTTGTTCCATTTTCAACTCATCTCACTTACGTTCGTAAAAAAAAAAAAAAAAAAAAGGTATCAAGATGGACATGAATTTTGGCTTCGGAAATGACGCATTTTTTGAACAAGGGAACAGATCAACGGATAAAGAAGATACAGAAAAAATAAAGAAAAATGAATCAAGTGAAATAATAAAGAAAAATAATGAAATAGATGAAGAAAAGGAATTGCCAAAAGAATTGTGTGTACCTGTTACTATAAAATTATTATTAAATAAAATGGCAAACAATGAAGAATTTAAAATACATGATTTTCAAATTAGTGGAATAATTGTATTTGGAAAAGTTTGTAAAATTAAGGAACTAGCTAGTGCAACCATTTTTGAAATTTGTGATTACACAGGAAATATTGAAGCAAAATATAATAAAGATGCAAAAAATGAAAAAGTAAAAAATCATATAGAAAGCATAAAAGTCAATGATCATATTAAAGTAGTTGGAGTAGTATACTCTCCAGAAAGTAAAACCGAACTAGTACAAATAAGTATATCATATATTAATAAAGTTGATGATTGGGTATCCTATTTTTCTTATTTCACCTCAGATGTAATATACTGTTATTTAAAATTATTAAAACTAAAAAATATATATGCATCTAATGGAACAATTAATGAAGAGAAACCATGGTCTCATATAACATTAGATTCATATTACAATCATATGGATGATATTGACACAGATATTATAAAATATTTACACACAACTGCAGAAAAATATGCAAATCAGCAAGATATTTTTAATAATCTTCAAAAATACCATTCAGAAATGAATATAAAGAAATCGTTAACAAAACTTATCGAACAGTACGATTTGGCTCAGTATGAAGATATCATAAGCATACCTTAAAGAAGATATACAGAGAGGCAGAAATTAGAGATTGAAATTGTTGCCGTGGTGAGAGTTCAGATGCATAGGTAGAGGAAGGTGGACAGATAAATAGCTACCTCCCCAATGAAAAGGTAGTTACAGTGATTTGCATATACTCAATAAATGAAGCATAAATGCGATGAAACCAATAGGAAGCGAGTGATATGCGTGCGCTTATGTTTTAATATACATTCATGCATACATACACCATGCGTACATGTGTGCATGTGTAAGCATAAAAATAAGCGGTACACATTGATGCTCATATGTGTTTAAAAAAAAAAAAAAAAATGTACTCACTAAAAGAAACAAAGAAACGTAAAATTAAAATGCAATATGTGCTTGTGCGTACATGGGCAATTTCATATACGTCCATGAGGATGGAGAAAAAACGTAATTGGTCTTAGCAGTGAAACCAAACATTTATATATATGGCACTTTCTTTTTTTTTTTTTTTTTTTTTATGAAAAATTAATATGAATATGAAAAACTATTTACCTATTAATTTGGAATAATATTTTAAAATAAATTATGTAACATTATTTCATTTTCCACCGCGCCCTTTTTTTTTTAAGTATCATTACACCCCTATTTAGGTTAAACGTTACGACTTACTGCTTTTGCATTTGAATTTTCAAAGGCAAATTATTTTACTGCACTTTTATTTCATCTTTTTTCTTTCTTGCTATTTCTGCTGCTACTGATAGTGGTATTACTACTACTATTCCTTTTATTATTATTATTATTTTTTTTTTTTTTTTTTTTTTTTCATTTTTCTTCCTTTTTTTATAAATATTAAATGACCTTTTTTGGACAAGTTCTCGCACATGAGTTGTTCCTCAACAAAATGAAATTAAAAAAAATTGTACAAACAAACATATGAGATACGCAAATGAGTTAAGAAATAAATTAAAAAAGAGGCGAACAAATAAGTTGATAAAATGGCAAACAAAGGCGTTAAACGCATGAGTTAAATGCGCATATATTATTATAGGAGAGCTGATTAGTTGTCCACAACGAGAGTAATAAACGGAAGCAGCGATCAGTATAGCGCACATACGTAATATATATATATATATATATGTTTTTACAATGTGCGTGCATGTGGGATAATTTCCAATTATATGCCTTAAATTTTGCGCTTGTTTTAGTGCCAATTTTTGTACTCCTCTCCAGATTCAAATATGCGGGATGATGGAAACCTATTTTTATTTAATTTTTTTTTTTTTATCTAATAATACTGTTTGATAGAAAAAATAACCTACGCCTATAAAAACAATGATTATACTAATAAGAAAATAAAAAGAGAAATATTTATCAGTATCCGATATAAAGGGAAATTTAAAAAAGTAGAGAACTACTAAAGTAATAGGAGTGGATGATTTTAATATTAAAAAACATTCAGCTGATGAATAATTACTATAAAAGGAGGAAACGCTTAAATTAAATAAAGCATTTACAAGTATATACAAAAAGTAAACAACAAAAGAATATCTACAATTTTCATTATTTTCCATTGTATATCCTGAAAAACACTTAAGACTATCCGTGATATATAAATAATAAGACACTTCTTTATTTTTATTAAATAATAATTGAAAGTAAATAATGAATGGTAGTAAAAGAATTTGAATAAGTGAAACATTGAATGATAGCAAAAGGACACTCATTTTGTCTTCTCCCTTTTTATATTCTTTTTTTCTACTCAAATTATTTTTATAAGAGCAGTCCTTTTCTACTGCTATTTGTACTACTTCTTTTTTTGTGCCTTTGCTTATCATTGGGGATACATTTCTAAAATGAATTGTCCTATCGTTATCATTATCACCTTCATCAGTGTCTTTAAGAAATCTCTTAGTATTACTTTCTTTTTCTATATTACTCTTTAAACCTGATGAATTGGAATTGGAATTGTTGGCATAATTGCACGTATCTTCCTCTTTATTTATAAAAGAATTATCTTTATTTGTATCAAGATTAGCGTATTCTTTTTTACGGTTTATGCAAACGTTTTCTATATTCATTATACACTTATTATTTTGCATAATTTCGTTATGTTCCTTGCAAACCATATAGTTGTCTTTCTTTTTCTTTTTTTCAATTATTCCTTTCGCTTCATTTCTATCCAATGAAGATGCATATTTTACGTCTTCTATTTGGCACAACTTATTTTTCGATTTTCTTAACTCGAACCCAGCACAAGAATTGGTTTCTGGTGTGCTTTTTCTGCCCTTTTTGAAAAAGATTAGCAAGGCGTTTCGACTGCGACTGCTTCTTTTGTCTTCTTCTATTCTGTTGTTTACTTCGCGTTCTATTTCGTCTTCTTTGTCTTTATCTTTTTTTTTTTCTTCTATTTTTTCCTCCTTTTCATCATTTTTTTTTACTTTCCCTTCTTTTTTCCTCTTTGTCCCCTTTTCTTCTCTCTCCCTGATGTATTCGGAAAAAAATATTTCCCTGACTATACCTCCAAATGATGTTAAGAAAATTGAAAATATGCAAAAGAGAACTGAAGCGAATAAACTGAATGGCGCTGCACATAATGGCGAATTACAGGAGTAAAAGGAATTATCAAGAAGATTGCTGTCCCAATTATTTTGATTAAGATTTATATAAAAATTTAAATTGATAAAATAACTAACTAACACTTGCTTAGTTACATTTGTTATGGTCCATTTGTATACGAATGGGAAATAAAAAAAAAAGAAACCTATCAACACAATTACAACTGATATAGCATGATGTATATTATATTTCCTTTTTAAAATTAAAAAAGATAAAATAATGGAAAAAATAAAATTTAGCTGATTAAGTAATAGTAATATAGTTAATGGAATTGCTAGCTGGGATACAAAATACAGAGTATTGGATATTATATCTAATAGAGCCAGTAACACAACATACTTAAAGGCCCCTAAACATTTCCATTTATTTTGTATAGCCAAAATGATTTTGTACCTTTTCGCTTTTTTATCAGAAATAATGTCCTCACCTTTTTCATGATATTTATAATTTTCTAAAATGCCCTTTATGTTTTGTTCGTTAAAATATCGCATATCTTCTTCATCTGATATGTCTTTCTTCAAACTAATGCTATATGAGTTACTAATTTTACTTGCATTTTTATTTTTCTTATTTTTACAATAATGTGGACTATGTTCTTTTACATTTTTATTTTTCTCAATATTACAATAATGTGGACTATGTTCTTTTGCATTTTTATTTTTCTCAATATTACAACAATGTGGACTATGTTCTTTTGTATTTTTATTTTTCTCAATATTACAATAATGTGGACTATGTTCTTTTGCATTTTTATTTTTCTCAATATTACAATAATGTGGACTATTTTCTTCTGCATTTTCCCTTAAATACATTTTTTTCCCATTTCCCTTATTTTGAGGACACGCACATGGGATGCTTGGATATGAATTTCTTTTCTCCACTATGGGCTTTTCATATTTCCTTTGATGTTTACTTCCACTCCCATGCTGACTCAAACAGGGGTTCTTATCATAATTTACTATTCTGCACTTATTTTCATCATCACTCCATGCACTGTTATGATACCGTCGCTCCTGTTCATTACCCTCGTTCACCAATAAAGGTTCATATATTCTTTTTTTGTGAATATAGAAAAATTTCAAAAAATTTTTTTTTCCCTTTATTACTTCTCTATCATTTGAGTCAGCTAAATAGTTGTCCTCTTTCTCTTTTTTTTTATCACTCCTATTCTTTATTTGATTACTTTTACATTCACTTTCTTTTTTTTTCTTTTTTTTTAAAAAGAAATTATTTATGCACGGGTATATATAAGACCAATGTCTTTTCTTTATGCTTCCAAATTTAAAATAAACAATACACAAGATTAAATAAATTGTTACATACGCAATGGCATTGTAGGAAGCAGTTAGACTATCAAAATTTTTCAAAACCCTATTTCGCATTCTCCCGCATATATTATTACTTACTCCTAGAATAACAACTAAACAACCATTACAAAAAATTAAAAAAAAAAATTTTATTTTATTTTCAGTGGATGAATCTTTCGGAAAACACTTTTTTTCTTCTTTCTGTGAAATATTTCTTACCTTATTACTCTCCTCCTCGAAGTACTCATAATTTATACTTATCTCATCCTGACTGTTTAGTTCTACGTAATGTTGTTCTGTTCGTCCATTACCTAGGCAGTTATGTTCCTCAAAATTATTCATAATGGCTTTTTTGCATTTTCTTTTCGAATGCTTACCCCCACTTGCGTTGTATTTGTCGATAACGCATCGATTTTTGCTTGCGCTAAGTTTTTCAGTATTCCTATGATAATCTCCTAAAATGTAATCTTCATTTTGCGTACAGGAAAAATTGCAATCATTAATAATTTCTTTTTTGTTACCCTTTTGGTTATCTTCCTTCTTTTTTTGCTTCTTTTCTTCTTTTTTTTCAAAGTATTCTTCGTTAATAATTTTATCCGCAGCTTTAATTTTTTCTCTTTTTATTTTTTTCAAAAAATTAATGAATGAAACACTTTTGTAATCCGTAAATTTTAAAATACAATTATTCCTATTAATATTATCTGCTTTAATTTTTTTATTCTGAGCATGCAATCTATTCTTTTTTTTATAATATGCAATTTCCTTTTTTCGTTGTTCCACTTTTAGTTCGCTGTATGCAGTATTTTTTTCCGCAAAGGGGATATTTTTTTCCTCGCACTGAATTTTATTTGCGTCCCACTTTACAAAATTTCCCTTGTACACTCCTCCTGCTTTTATTTTCTCCTGGCACCTTTTTGCTTTTTCAAATTGTATATTTTCAGCATTAGATTTTTTTATATTTGCATCATTTAGTATATTTATATTTATATTTATATTTTCATCAATCAGTATAGTTTTTATATTTCTATTTTCATCAGTCAGTATAGTTTTTATATTTCTATTTTCATCATTTAGTTTATTTTTATTTTTATTTTCATAAGTTAGTAAATTTATATTTTCATTTTCATTAGTTAGTACATTTTCATTTTCATTAGTTAGTATATTTTCATTTTCATTAGTTAGTACATTTTCATTTTCATTAGTTAGTATATTTTCATTTTCATTAGTTAGTATATTTTCATTTTCATTAGTTAGTATATTTTCATTTTCATTAGTTAGTATATTTTCATTTTCATTAGTTAGTATATTTTCATTTTCATTAGTTAGTATATTTTCATTTGCATTTTTAATTTTTTCTGTTTTACGTTTTTCCTGCACTATGCAATTATTTTTTGCCCCATTAGGTAAAAAAAATTTGTTAACACTTTCGGGATGTTCATTTTGTTTATGGGAGTTATTCTTTTCCTTTTTTCCACAATTCACTTCTATATTTGTATTCATTTTAAAGAAAATTTTTTTTTTTTTTTGTAAGCGTTATTTGACATTTTATTTGAAATTTTTATTGAATTGTTTTACTTAATTTCAGTATTTCTGTCACTCCAATTTTTAGTGCTCCACATCGTTTTTGAAAAATCCACTTTTTCTTTCTTTTTAACTTACGTTTCAAAGAAAAAAAAATGGTGTTTGTGTTGAAGGGGTTATAAACATGTGAAAAGGCTTTAAACATATATATGCATGTATATATGTATGTGTACATATGCGCAACGTTGAACGGGTCCCCATTACAGGTGTTTCATAAAAGGTAGAACAACTTAACTTAGTATGAAGCGCTAAACAAGCCGCTAAATGGTTAATGGCCACTGCAAAAATGTACATATATGCCCATACGCGTATATATACATACATACACACGCGCATACATACATGCATACATACGTGCATACCTACATGCGTATATACACGTGCAAACGTATCAAGGGGAAGCTAGCCAATTGTCCTGCCTGGAAGGATATACTAACAAAGCGCAATGCATAAAGGAAAAAAAACATGGCAAGTCAAATTTTCTTTTTTTTATTTCTTAACTTTTTGAACAAATTAAAAAATAAATTAAAGAGTTAGAGGCATGAAACATATCTACAATGACTATTTAAAAAATTGTTATGTTGCAAAATATAGCAGCGAGTTATGTACGTAATACATATTATATATATATATATATATATATATATATATATATATATATATATATATATATATTAACTGTACATTTATATGAGGTGAAAAAATAAAAGATGATACCATTTTTATAACCTCCATTTCGTTAAATTCAATCACATATGAATAAAATATAATGAAATAAGAAATTATTTATTTTTTTTATAAATACCTTTTTACGTAAATTTTATGCGTATTAACCATATACGCATTACGCTGCTAGACAAGAAATTGAAATTTTTTTTTTTTTTTTACAATTTAATTTGTCTGTGTAGAAACATTAAAGGGGTGTGGCTGTCCTTAGCTCATAAGTATGTATATATTTCTTTTCTTTTCTTTTTCCCTCCCTTTGTTCATAAAATATTTCACAACTAATTGAATGAGTCAGTTTCTTCCTTTTTTTAAAATAAAAAAAATACATACCTTAATTAGCTTCATAATTGTTGAACGTATAAAAGGAGGAAAGAAGTAAATACTTCATTTCCCCCCCCCCCATATATTTAAAAGAAAAAAGAAAAAAAAAAAAGGGATGACTGTTATACAGTTATAATGAAAAAAAGAAAAAGCAAAACTGCAGAATTAGCAGCAAATTACAATGAACACATAAATGATATAAAAAAAAAAAATTATTGCGAGGGACCCATTTAAACAAAATTACTTGTGAACATCCCCCAGTGGTAGACCCGCATGGGGGCAGGGGTATTCTTCAGTACCGTTCCGTACAACGTGAACATAAGCATATATATACATTTACGAATATGCTTATATATATATACGAATATATAAATGAATACACACATGTATGCCTGCTTTGCAGTTGTGCTTCCTCTGAACAACAGGGAGAACAAATTTGTTCTCATTTTTCCAACACACGATTTAAGTAGTAGTACTATTCTTCGAAATGCAAAATTAAAGGAATATTTTTTTTCATATTGTTGTAAATTTTAATGTTTATTATAATAAAAAAAAAAAGAAAGAAAAAAAAAAAAAAGGTCCTTTTAAATGATACTTAAATGAAATGTAGCTTTGCTTTATTCTTCCTGCCAAAATGTGCGTCAGTACACATATATATGTACGTATGTATAAATATATATTAATATACGTATATTTATAAGTCTAATGCACACAAAAACCTCAGTACCTTTAATTTTTTTAAAGCGATTATTCCTTATAGGCTGCATAAGGGAATATGGCTTACCATTTATGTAATCCATTTTTCTTTTCTTTTTTTTCCCTCATTTTACAACTATAATTTATGTACAGTTAGGCTAAAAAAAAGTGCAGTCAAAAAATAAAAAAAAAATGTTGAATAGAGGTATTAAAGATCATTTAAAGAAATTACAAAAATGTTGTAAAAATGTAAAAATATCTTAAAAGCATTTCCAAATTGTTTGTAAAAATGTAAGAATATAGTAAAAGCATTTCCATTGTGTTTGTAAAAATATCATAAAGAACTTTTAAGTAGACAATATAAAAATCTGCACCATAAAAAAAAAAAAAAAAAAAAAAATTTTTTAAATATGTAAGATCTTATATTTGAAAAGGAAAAAAAAGTCATAAAAAGTTAGAATTTAAAAAACAAAAAATTGGTTGTATATACAATATTTTAAAAAAGACAGAACATTTTTTAAAAATGCTTATCTGTTTGATCTTCAATAGAAAAAAAAAAAAAATATATATATATAACCAGATAAATGACCTAGTGAATAACTAAACGAATGACTGAATAAACGATTTTAACTCTCATCAATAGGGATCGAAGAGCTATTTTTTGTACACACAAATTTAAATGTTTGCTATAAGGTACCCCTTCATTCAAGAAAGGAGAAAGAAGAATAGTAAAACTTGGATGAACAAATTCTTGAAAATAAAGCGGCGGGGGTAGAGCGCACAAATATATATATATATATATATATGTGCGTATATACACATATGTATGCTTATACACACACCCATATCCACGCTCGCTTGTAACAATGCTTGATAAGGAATCCCAAGAGTATGAAAATGCGCAAAGTGAGCTAAGTGCTCAGAGTGTCCAAATTGCCCTAAGTAAATATAGCAACACCGAGAGCGAAAAAAAGAAAAGGATGCAAAAATTAAAAGATGCATTTGTAAAATGCCCTAACGATTTAAAAACGTACTTATACAATATTTGTGTTAATTTTTCGTACAGTGATATTTATCAAGAATATATTAGCAGACTGAGCTTAAATACATACAACAACTGTGACTACGATCAAATAAGAAGTAGTTCTTATATATCTAAAAAAGATTTTCTAAAATATTACAATTTCCAATTTTATGATAATAAGTTTGAATTAGAATCTGACGAATATTATGAGGACACACTTTTTGAAGACTCAGATAATTTTAGTGATATGGAGGAGGTGGGAAGGTATGTACTAGCACGATGTATGGTAAATACATACAATGGTCAGACAAGTAAAATGAAAAATTTACTACTATCAAAACCTCAGTATGAAGTTGCTCCTTCATATCGAAAGAAGAGAGGTAAGGAATGGGCAATCCAGAAACCTCATGTTGATGGAAAAATTGAAAGAAAAAAAAATAATAATAAATGTAGAGGAATGGGAGTAGAAATAGGACAAGGAGAGAGAAAAGAAGAAGGAAAAAGTGCGAAGAATACTAATTCAAAATCGTATACGTCCCAACTGCTAAATCTAATTAGCCAGCGGAATTCCCACAGGAGTAATGCCCAGAGTAGCAGTAATTGCAGCAATGCAAGCAGCGACAGTGGTTTCAGTGGCAGCTCTGAGGAAGTCTTGAGAGCACACATGAGAAGAGAACAAAATTGCTGGAACAAAATGATAACAAGGAAGTGTTTTTCAGTTGTTACCCATGTAAAAGACCCAAGGGAGTATTCTTTTATGCCCTTTAATTTTTACTCTTTTAATAATTACGATATTAATAGGAAGAAAATAAAGAATTCATGTAATAACAATTACTTTTATATGCTAGATAATTTGGAGGAAGCTCAAAAGGATCAGTGTGTTGAAAAGTATTACAAGTACATGAACAAAATAGTAGATAAGGAATATTTCAAAATAAGCAAAAGTGGAGAGGAGAAGAAAATAAAAAAAAAAAAAAAAAAAAAAAAAAAAAAGTAGAGCAGCAGCAACAACAACAACGAAAACAACGACATGTACGTGTACATGCTCATGGAATGATCAGACATGGGTACAAAAATAAATACGAAACGGAGAATAGCTCAATGTTTAAAAGCGATAAAAGGTTGGTGTGGAATGAGGAAAATATGAATACAGATAAAAAGGACGAATGTGTAGTCCCATTGGAAGATTTACACACAACTGAGTGGGGAAAAACGCCAAATAAAGCAAATGAAAAAGATGCGGTAAACGCATATTTCGAACAGCAGATGAAGGGGACAAATGTAGACAAATCAAAGAGCTGTAGTCTCTATAGCAACAAGAGCATAAAAAGATTATGTTCTGAAGAAATAGAAATATTTTTTAAAAAAGCTTTAAAAAATGAAATTATAAATTTTAATCAGAAAAGGATTGACAATAGAGATAGATGGAATTCGTTATATCAATTTATATGCTCTTGTTTAGGTGCCTCTTTAGCTACTCAGTGTTACTTAGATCTACCTGAGTTAACATCAGGATTAGATTACATACTGCTTTTACTGCTAGTCCTATTTTGCTATATTTTTATAGGTTTACCATTAGTACAAATCGAATATGCATTAGGACAAGTATCACAAAGTTGTATAGTAAACAGCTTGAGCTTTTTGAAAAAAAAATATAGGGGAATAGCAATAATTTCTTTAATAGTATCCTTTCATGTATTAACGAAAAACATTAACACCAGCATAGACACGGCAATAATTATTGCAGGTTCGCTCAAGAAACCCTTGTCATGGAATATGAGAGATTGTGAGGGAATCTTGCACAGAATGAACTGCATTAAGAATGACAAGTGCAAATGGGTGGGGGTACCCGCCGACAAGGGCTCTGGAATGGGTGATAATTACAGTAGTACACATAGCAGTAGTTATAGTAGCCAACATAGCTATAGCAACTACAGTGGAAACAATGACAAGCATGTTTTTTTGCAGAACTTCGAGGGTAAAACTTCCATTAGTGGTAAGCAGTGTGTATCAGCTGGGATTTCAGAAGGGGTGAGTTATTTGTCGGAAAAAATAAAATTTGTGTGGAAATTTTGCTCCCTATGTGTAATCATTTTAATTTTATATTTTTTATTAATAATAGAAGGAATGTCACTGCATCAGGGTTTACGGTATTGTTTTTTTCTCTTTTTCACTATTTCTTTTTTTCAAATGTTTCTACTGTATTCTGAAGTACAGCAAAAGCGGGTACAGTTAGCAATAGAGGGAAATAATATGATAAATGCCAAGTTTTATAACACCATATTTTTTAGTGAAGATAATTTTCTTTACTTAAATTTTCCACTCATAGCCCAAATATTTAGCATCGTACTACTCTCTCTTAATTGTTCTACTGGAATAAATTATATGTTTTCTTCATATACAAATATAGGAACAAATATTTTAATTTCTGCTTGGTATGTTATATTTGGTTCATGTATAAGCACAATAATACATTTCGCTTATTACTATTTATGTTTAGACCTTAGTACCAATTTTGCATCAGTTAACGAAAACAAAGTTATGGTAAACCATTTGCTTAATGACGTTTACAGAATAGTATTCCCTATAAGCAGTTCCTCTTCTTCTGTAGATTTTTTAATTTTAAAAAAAAATAAATATTTCCTAATATCCCATAGTATATATATAGTTGCCTTATCAAGAGTAAAATTTTCCAATATAATGAGTTTTGCATATTTTCTTTCTTGTACTTGTGTATTACTTACAACTTGTGCTATACATTTAAAAGGAGTAGTCATGATATTAAAGGAAAGTAATAAATTTAAAAAAGTTAAGAAAAAATTTATTAGTCTATTTATAATTATCGTATATTTCTTCCTAGGAATATATAGTTTATTCCCTTTTGGGTATAATACTATTTCACTACTAAACTACGTAATATTACATTATATTTACTTGTTTGTTATTGTTCTACAAATAGTTGTCATAACATGGTCATATGCATATGAACATACAGGAAAAATAATAAATAAAAAAGGGTTACAGTATTACTGTTTTTTTTTCTTTTTTTTTATTTCACTCTTGGTAAGTATACCTATTTTGCTTTATTTTTATAAACACATCTTTCCAAACTTTTATTTTTTAATGTCTTGTTTATCCTTCTTGTTTATACTAATTGTATGTGTTAATGTATTTGTCCTTCTAAGAATTAAAACTAACACACGGTTGAGAGAAAAGATGTATTTCTTTTATATATATAACATGGACTTGTTAAGGAAAAGGATAAATAATATACTGGTTGGGAAAAGTCGAACCTATGATTTGCATAAAAAAAAATATAAAATTAGCAATTTCTTCCAAGAATTGACAATCCCATGGTGCTATCTATTGAAATATTTTATTCCGTCAATTTTAACTATTTTAGTGTTTTCTAATTTTTTGTATGCCATTCATATTTTAGGCCTTAGCAGGAGTAGCAGCATTCAAAGGAGTTTCCATAATACTCAGATACAGGAGAAGGATCATCCAGAACAGGTCCATATGGTCCCCTTTATCCGTATGCCTAATTTAAGGACGTCGAAAGGCAAAAATCGAGAGAGCCAACATGGAGGCAGCGTAGAGCAATGGGGTGCCTATATCAAAAGTCATTGGGGGGAAAAAAAGAATAATCCCAATTTACATGACCATGGACAGGTAACAAAATTTACACTAATGATTGGTAGTGATGAAGATGTAAAAAAAGGTGTGCATACAACTGTAGAAGACAAAAAAAGCAAATCAGATTATTTCTTCAAATGTTCCATGCAGTTTGTCGTTACTGTGTTGTTATTACTGCTTACGTTTGTTGTTTCTTTAATTTCTTTTTTATATCCTGGGAAAATTAGTATATTCATTTGTCCTCCAACTAATATGTGGAAAATTAGTGATATACATTTAAAAAAACAAAAACCACTAAATTGTTTGTATACAAGACGTATATTTTTCTTTGAAGAAATTTTACCAATTGAAAAAATTATGCCTGTTTATGTATGGCGTCATATAGAGAAGCATATAAACAGGGAGAACTTTATATCCTCCTTACAAAGAGAAAATGAAAATAACGAAACTATTCATGATAAGACTTACACATATTTAAGTAAAAATGAATTTGAGAATTACATTTTCGACTTAATCGCTCGAGGTTCTAATTTGTGTGACTTTACGGATAGACAACGAGGGCCGTAAATCATTTTTTTTATTTATTAAATGGGACATACTACGTATGTATATATATATATATATATATATATATATATATATATATATATATATATATGTATTTACATATATTTACATGTATTTACATGTATAACCGCATTTTTGAAGATTAAAATGTGAAATGAGTTCGCTTAAACATTTTCACTGACAAATTATGGAAATTACACAAAATAAGGAAGTCCTCAAAAGAAATAGCGTTGTACTTTTTTTTTTTTTTTTTTTTTTTTTTTTTTTCGATGAAGCAAATAAAGCGTAATTTGCGGGATGAAATTAAGCTATGTTCTGAGAAAGGGGGGGGGGTAAAACAAATGGAACAGTGGAACAGTGGAACAATGGAACAACGACAAAGCATACATGGAACAATATAACCTTCTACAAATAGTAATCCATTTATTTCGTTTTACCTGTCGTAATTTTTCTTCACATTTTGATGATTTTTTTCTTTTGTACAAAACAATAGTGCACATATTAACCTAACTCTTTCCTACAGCCATGAATTACACAGTGTTCGTTCTACAACGCAGTGAAATATTTGATTGATAAGTATTGAACAAAGAAAAAAAAAAATGTCTTCACATTAATATGTATGTCAAATGTTATAAAATGGTATGCAAAAGAAAAAAAAAAGAAACAAAAAAAAAGTACAAAAACGAAGAAAAATGGAAATTAAAGCTAAACAAAGCAAAGATGAACGAAACAAACGAGAAGGACGAAAAAAAAAAATTAATTTTTTCTATTAATCACAACTCATTTGAGTGGCTTCATGCCTAACTCTTTTCTAATTTGGTTCCATTTATCAATTGGTAGTCCGTCCTTTTTATTTTCATCATATGAAGAGCCATCATTTTTCTTATTTTCATTTTTTATATTTTCATTTTTTATATTTTCATTTTTTATATTTTCATTTTTTGTATTTTCATTTTTTGTATTTTCATTTTTTATATTTTCATTTTTTATATTTCTCCTTTTTTTTTTTTTTCTATGTTTTTTCTCTTCATCGATGTCTTCACTCATACGTCGATTCCTCTTCTTCTTACTAACCGCATATAACTCTAAACTGGTGCGCATTTTTTCCCCCTCCGATGAGTATTGTTTTTTTTTGTATTTGTACCATGCATACTTCTTCTGGGACTTTTTCTTATCCTTTCTACTGACACTTCTGCGGCTACTACTACAACTTTTTATGCTTCTATTTCTACGCCTGCCTCCACTACTACCACTGATTATGCTTCTACTTCTTGCCCTACTACTACCACTGCTTATGCTTATACTTCTACTTCTGCCGCTACTATTACCACTGCTTATGCTTATACTTCTACTTCTGCCGCTACTATTACCACTGATTATGCTTCTAGTTCTACTTCTACTTATGCCGCTACTATTACCACTGATTATGCTTCTACTTCTACTTCTGCCGCTACTATTACCACTGCTTATGCTTCTACTTCTACTTCTTCTTTTGATTCTTCTCCTTTCCCATTCTTGGTCCTTTTTTCCAGACTTCTCCCTCCTTCTGATTCCCCTCTTTTCCTGCCGCCCTTCATTTTCATGGTCATACTTTTTACCTCTTCTTTTTCTTGCTTTATGCCTTTCTACGCTGTCCATACGGCTCTTCCTATACGTGTTACGCAGTTTTAATTTTAAGTTTTCTTCATTACTCCGGGATGTGCAGTCATCTTCATTCCTCTTCATCTTCTTCATTTCCATTTCGTTTCCCTGTTTTCCTCCTTCTCTGTCTGATGGAACATTTAACAATTCTTTGTAGTATTCTAGGTTAATTTTTTCTAATAGATTATTCTCTTCCAAAACTTGTCTTTTGGTTAAGGTAGGAAAATCCACATCAAAAAGATTATTTAATACTAAGCAGTTGTCAACAAATACATCCATATATATTTTTTGAAATGTACCATCATTTGATCTCATTCTTATTTTTCTATAGTCGAATAAAATGGGTTCTAAATTTTTATAAATTTCTAAACTTTTTCCTATGAGTCTTAGATAAAATATACCTAAAGCTCTTAAATAAATAAATTCCTCATTTTTTATATACTCATATATTATATCTTTGTCGGGCTGAATTTGTAGTAACTTTAAAACTAGACATAAAAAGCGAGTTGGTTTTCTGTTACCTCCATACGTCCCTCCAACGTATTTTAAATTTACCGCTTGGTCTATTATAGATTCGGCTAAAAAAAAGGAGAACGCGAAAATAAAAGAAAAAATATATTTATAATTAATACATGTGCAATGTCATTATGTGATAATAAAAACCTGAGCATGCACGGATAAAGAAACTTTCGTGCATCAGAATAGAAGCACATCATCACATAGGCATATATCCTCATAGTCACATGCCCCCATGAAAATGATGAAACATTGCTAAGAAATGTACGGCAAAAAAATTAATAACTAAACGTTAACAAATAAATAAAATGGAGCATTCATAAACGGACATGTCAAAGCGAAGCATTTCTCCTTCCAGTATGGGCTTTCATATATTTTGCTTCTTATGATATTTGAAATTAAGTATTGCGGATTGGATCCAAAAATTTTTATGGCACTCGCATCTGTTCGATTGGCCATCCTTTCATTTCATCTATCGTTACCGGTTAGTCGCCACGTATATGTTTACATATGTAAATATACGTACAAATGTATACGTATTTATAACCAAAGATTTGTAAAAGTAAAACATCAAACTGTTATGCTTCTAGTTGTGGGTTGTTCATATTATCCTCTGTACTTGGGATTAAGAATTCTTTTTTTTCTTTTTTTCTTTTTTTATTTTTTTTTATTATATATATATTTTAAAGCGTCCTGTGTTTCCCGTTGTCATTTGCCCTCTTCATTCGATGGACATTTTGGTTTATAAACATTTTCTCTTCATATTTCTCTTTTTACATGACAAATTTAACTTTATACTAGTACGATGTTTCTGCTTCCTCTTTTACATATTACCCTGTTTTTTCATGTTATGTTTTACCATGTTTTGTTTTGTTTCTATTTTTTTATTCTTGTTTGTTTTTCAATGTAAATTTTATTTTATTTTTTTTTTTTTTTGGTACATTCCTCACTGTTATACTATTCTTTTGTTTTATAGGAAAGAAAAAAAAAAAAAAAAAAAAAAAAATAAAATAAAATAATAAATTAAAAAAAAAAAAATAAAAAAATAAATAACTGTACGAAATACGCTATTTTTCTAAGCACGTGGAATAGTGCCTTTATCTTAAGAAAAAAAAAAAGAAAAACCTATGGCACTACCTTTTTCGAAGTCAACAGTAAATCATATTAGGGAAAATTCAAAAATATCTGCCGTGCATATTTTACAAGCATATCTGTTAAGCGTTTTTGCTATTTTTGAGATGTTGAGAAATTGAATGAGGGAAATGTTTCTCGTTCTCGTTCTCGTTCTTTTTTTTTTTTTTTTTTTTTTCTTTTGATCATACGCAGCTTTGGCGTAACCGTATCCCTTTTCTTTGCAGTTCATGGCTGTGCAAGGGATTAAGTGCTATAAATGTGAATATAGTGCAAGCTAGTTTGTCCTTATATATATGTCTATGTATGTGTATATATATTTATGTATGTAAACACAATGAACAACAAAATATCTGGCGTACGAAATGGTCTCCTGCTGCTACTACGTAAGAGACATTTTGCCAGTATTTACTCTCCTAATATTAGAAGAAACGTACCTGAATATATCGACTTCAATACCTTTTTTCCGAAAAAGGAAATCAAGCCAGATATCATATCCGCCTTTACTATTGCAAAACAACAAAGACTAGAAAAACTTTTAGAAAATAATCCTTTAGTATTGTACAGAGGTAGAGTAGTTAAAAATTTATCATGTCCAAAAATAAAATATTCAGGTAGAAATAATGTAGGCAAAATAACTACGCGTCATAGAGGGGGGGGTCATATAAAAAGGTTAAGATTTATTGATTTTAAAAGATCTAGAAAAGATATATATGGAACCGTTTTAAGAATAGAATATGATCCATCGAGAAGTGCACATATTGCTTTAATTCAATATGAAGATGGTGTGTTATCTTACATTTTAGCTCCTCTTTTATTAAGACCAGGAGATAAAATTATTGCTAGTAAACATGCAAATATAAATCCAGGTAATTGTTTACCTTTAAAAAATATTCCAGTTGGTAGTATTATTCATAATATTGAGATTAGACCCGGAGCAGGAGGACAACTAATCAGAGCAGCAGGTACATATGCAACTGTGTTAAGTAAAGATAGCCAGTATGCAACCGTCAAATTGAAATCTACAGAAATAAGAAAATTTCCTTTAGAATGTTGGGCTAGTATTGGGCAAGTGTCTAACTTAGAAAGACATATGAAAATTTTAGGAAAAGCTGGGGTTAACAGATGGTTAGGTAAAAGACCTGTAGTAAGAGGTGTAGCAATGAACCCTTCCAAACATCCACATGGTGGAGGTACCAGTAAAAAACATACCAAAAGACCAAAGTGTTCACTGTGGGGTAAATGTAGAGATGGGTATAAAACCCGAAGCAAGAAAAAGCCGCTCGGATTAATCATTAGGAGAAATTTGTGCGGCCGTTTGCAGAAGAAGTATGGTGTTCCTGTGTAGTAGTGAGTAGTCCACTCGAAGTTCTCCTTTTTTTATTTTCTCTTCCCCCTTTTGCATATCGTTCAGGGAGGGGGAAAAATTCAAATAGTTATAAATTCTAAGCGGGGTTAATGGGGAATATTTTGCCGCTTAAAGAGAAGTGGTTTCGTTAATTATCAAGTGAAGCAAGATGTGATGTGTGTAAATAGTTGGGTGCATGCGCATATGAGGATGTATATATTTGTATATATGTGGATGTGTAAGTACATGTATACATTTATGTATGTGTACGTATAAATGAGTACATAATAAGGCCCTTGCAGTTTTATTTATATGTAAAGGTATTCTAAAACTACCCCACGGGCAAGTGTTCCATTTAAACAGTTAAGTGGTGCTATTTCGGCCAATTTGCATCAAAAAAAAAAAAAAAAAAAAAAAATTCACGAATCTTGATTTGTTCAGAAAATATACTTCGATTTTTTTTAGTCTATTCCCCAATTCGCCATTTTATTTGTTCAAAAGTTTATATATTTAAATATTTATATATTTAAATTTTTATATATTTAAATTTTTATTTATTTATTTGTTTATTTGTATATATATATTTATTTTTTTACCACTTTGTTTATTTGCCTACTTTTAAGGTGCAACATAAACAAAAAAAAATTTACTTCTGTATGTATAAATGTAATATAAAATTTTCCTTTTTTTTTGTCTTTTTTTATACATGAAAACATTCTATTACACGACACCACAGTAACAAAAAGAAAAAAATAATTAAATATAAATTAAATACAAATTAAATATAAATTAAATACAAATTAAATACAAATTAAATACAAAATAAATACAAAATAAATACAAATTAAATACAAATTAAATACAAAATAAATACAGAATAAATACAAATTAAATACAAATTAAATACAAAATAAATTCAAATTAAATACAAAATACATAAAAAAAGTAGAAAATAATGTTTTAGTATTTTTAAAGTGTTAAATGTAAAATGTAATGTTTTAAAAAAACAATCTTAACATATATTAACATTTAAAATAATTTTTTGTGTATACATATTTTATTTGCATATTGTTAACATACTTTTCCCGGTGTGGTTATATAGTGCAAAGGGGACAATTCTTTCTAATAAGTAAGAACAGATACTAATTTTTAACTAACATATATTTTAAATATGATACAAGTATATTATAAATACCTGTAGATGCAATTCTGAGTAATTTTTTGACATATGCAGTATTATCAGGTTGTTCACAACTTAGGCGCATACGCATGTATACATACATACATACATACATTCATATTAGCATATATACACATAAACAAGTATGCATATCACCATACATGCAAACGCACGTACATACAAATGCAATTACATACATATCCATGTTCCTCTTTAAAATTACCTGCTTTCAATTAAACGCTTTACGTAGACTCTTTAAAATGTGTTCATTTAAAAAAATTTTAACAATAAAAATTTGAAATTTTTTTTTAATTTGTTCATCGTAAAAAACAAACAGTGGTGAATGCATATTTTATTAATGTTTTTAAAGTTCCCCTTTCAACTATAGGTATACATATATATATATATACATACGTACATAGGTAACATATATCATATGGACAAATATATGCACAGGCATATGCACATTTATTACTAATTCCCCACAAAGCGTATTTTCTCCCTCTGCGGAAGAAGAATAATATGTACATTTTTCTTTAACACACACACATACACATATATATACACATAACGAAGAAAGGTAGTTAATTTTTATTTTCCACTATTTTTACCTTTTGTGGGAATATTTGCTTTTTCCTTCAATTTTTATTTTTCCTATTTTGAAAGTGAGAACCTCGAATTTGTGTTATTGATTTAATTTTTACATTTCTCATCCTCCTGCATATCTTTGCATATATGTACATATATATATATATTATTTTTAATGAATAATTTTAATTTTGCTGACATTTGTCCATATATTCATTCATTCCGGATTCATTAATTTATTTACGTATTTACCTAATTGCATAGTTATTTACTTATTTGTTTATATATTTACTTGTTTGCTTATTTATTTACCTTCATTTTTATTTATTTACCTATTTGCTTATTTATTCATCTATATGTTTATTTATTTACCTATTTGCATATTTACTTATTTACTTCTTCACATTTTTTCGATTTCACTTTTTTTTTTTTTTTTTCAAATTCTCTTTTACATCAATTCAAAAAAACAAAATGCAGATGCGTTCATGTAATACTCATGTGAAAGAATTCGTAGGAGAGTTTATAGGAACATTTGTGTTGATGTTTTTTGGGGAAGGTTCAACAGCAAATTATCTTACAGTTGAAAGCGCAAAAGATTGGTTAAGATTATGTATAGGATGGAGTTTAGGTGTATTTTTTGGAATTTTAGTATCAGCCAAACTAAGCGGTGCACATTTAAATTTAGCAGTGTCAATAGGATTAGCAAGTATTAAAAAGTTTGAATATGTGAAAATACCTTTATATTTTTTAGCACAACTACTAGGATCCTTTTTAGCTACATCATCAGTATATGGATTATATCATGGTTTTGGAATTAATAAAATTCCTGAATATTCATGGGAGACGTCTAGAAATGCGGCTGTTAGTATTCCAAGTGCTTTTATTCATGAATTAATATTAACGGGAATATTATTATTTGTAATATTAGTTGTAACTAATGAAACAATATGTGGAGAATTCCATGTTTTGAAAGTTAGTGGAGTAGTTGGATTAACCATTTTATGTATTGGTTTAAGTTTTGGTGGTAATACAGGTTTTGCTCTTAATCCTTCAAGAGATTTAGGTGCTAGATTCCTTTCGTTAATTGCTTATGGAACAGATGCATTTACAAAAGATAGCTTTTATTTTTGGATTCCTCTTACTGCTCCAATTGTAGGAGCTGTAATTTTTTGTCAATTTTTCGATAAAATAATTTTCCCATTAGTAGAAATGGTAGAAGACAATAAAGGTGTAGCAGAGGTATAATTTTTGAAAAACGTTCATACTATTTTTTTTTTTTTTTTTTTTTTTTTAATAATTATTATATATTTCATCATCTCTCAGCACTTATTTTAGCTGAAGTAATGACATCTTTATAATATTATGTTATACCTTAAAAATTACTGTTTTTATATTTTAATTTTTTGCCATTTTTATACACATCCAATTTGCTATGCGTTTGTTTATAAATACATCTTCTGTTGCCTATTTATTATTAAATCTGTGTTCTCGAGGGTGCACATAAATAGACAAACAGATAAACGTATGCATATAAATTTATATATGTATATATAAATAAATAAATAAATATAAATATAAGTAAATATATATATATATATATATATATATATATATATATACGCATTTTTAACGATTTCACGGGACTATGAAAAAATACGATCTTCGTACACCCATGGTGCACAAAATTTTCGAGTGCGTGTGTACTCATCTACATGTATTTATGTGTGAATCCAGAACTGCAATTATTTGTAATCATTTCACTTTAGCTGCAATCTTTAAAATTTGTTTCGTTTTCTCTCCTTTTTCCGGTATGCTTATATATATATGTAATATGTGAGGTGCATACTAAAGTTATTAGGCGGAAAAGAAGAAACACCACAATTTTTTTTTTTTTTTTTTTTTTATATATTTCAATCCTTATGATTTTAGAGGTACTCTTTAATTATTCTCATTTTGGTAGATGTGCTTGCGTTGTTCATATTTTAGTAAGTACGTGAACAGGTAATGAGTACTTAACAAATATGAATTGTTAATGAGTACTTCGCAAATATGAATTGTTAATGAGTACTTCGCAAATATGAATCGGTAATGAGTACTTCGCAAATATGAATCGGTAATGAATACTCGGTAAATACGAATTTATTATGTTAGTATGTGAGAACTGGTAATACTTGGTAAATCTGAATTTGTTATGTTTACCCAGCAAATGAACATTCGTTATGCTATATTTTTTTTTTTTTTTATTTTGCTTTGAATTATTAAAAATTTTCGCAGGAGATGAAAGGACAGTAAATAAGAATTATTTAAAATGTTAGCGCATGAACATGATTCAGAAAAAGTAGAGAGAAACACCCATATTTAAATAATATCGGCGTGAATTAGTTATCATAAGAAAAGAAACAGAAAAAAAAAAAAAATAAATAAATAAAAGAAATAAAAGAAAATAAAGATTAGCATAAATACATATAAATATGTAAAAAGAAATATAATATGTTTCACAACTGTGTCTTTATTTCATTTTTGGTACCATAATTCTGAAAATTCATTTTCTGAACTATTTATAAAAATTTTTTGTGGAGCATAACTCTGGCTTGTTACCTTTTACCTCCTGGCAAATATTATTTTATACAGGGGAATTTTCCATTTCTATTTACGTTTAATTAATTATCTATAGAATTAACAGCATATTCGCACAGTCTACTAATATAATTCGTTAGAATGGAATATCCTCAAAAAATTTATACTACTCTAACAAATGTTATTAATATTGGTGGTTCATTTCATTTTATTTCAGTTCGTAGCGTAGTTATATTCTTGAATTTTGTATTTAAATGAATGAAAAAAAAAAAAAAAAAAAATATATATATATATATTTATATATATATATACATATATATGCAAAGAAAAAACGCGCATATATACTGGCAGTTCTACGAACTCTAAACAAGCAAGTGAAAAATAAAACATAAAAAATAAATCGTATTCGAATAATAAGTACATACACGTATACATTTATATCTATGTACTTATGTATGTACATATATGTAAAGGGAATAAAATTTGTTAATGCTGTTTAATTCCAGTGGCTGCATCATGTGCTCTCTCAAGTTTTTAACAATTTGGAAAAAAAAAAAAAAAAAAATTTCATTTTTATTTTCTGATGTATAGCAAATACATAATTACTTACATATAAACCCATTTTCATTTTGACACATTTTCCTTTATATCCATATCAAACCTTTTGATTTTTAAATAGCCCCACTCTGTTTCTGTTAATGTTTGAGCTACTGTTATTGTTTCTATTTCCGTTTATTTATTTATTTATTTTTTTTTTTTTTTATTGTAACTACATGAATTATGTTATCTGACAAAATGATAACGCTTAGAAGATCTTTCTCTTATAAGAAGTTTATCTCTTTATATGGTCCGTGTACTTTTAAAAGATTTGTAACGTATTATACTACAACGCATGAATACATTAAAATAAATGAACAAAATTTGAATGATTTAAAAAATAAAAACAACGTGCAATGTAAAATAGGAATAAGCAGTTATGGAACTGAAAAATTAGGAGAAATTGTTTATATAGATATAACACATAACATAAATGATTATATAAAAAAGGGGGATTGCATAGCAACCATTGAAAGTGTTAAAAGTGTAGGGGATGTATATACCCCTATTAGTGGTAAAATTGTCGACATAAATAGTAAAGTAATAGATAATGTCAATTTAATGAATGGACATTCCGAATCCGAAGGATGGATTATGGAATTATTAACAAACGATATAAATGAAAAAGAAATAATGGACAGTACTGAATATAAGAAAGCATGTGAAGAAGAAGAACAAAAGGAAGAAAAGAAAATGGAACAGAGTGAAATTAATTGCCTAGAAGAGAAAAACAAAAATAAAATTTTTGATTTAAATGATATCAAAAGCATTGAAAATAAAGGGAAAAATAATTAAGATAAAGTAATTTTTGAAATAGAATGACTTACTCATAATTTTCTTATTTATTCTGTCTTCTCAAAGAAGAGGGTTTTATACGTCATAAACGGTGTTATATATGAGGAAAAAATGTACACCCCCATACATTTATATATTCGCGAAACTCCATGTAATTTTTTATTATTATGAAATGGAGTGTATATAAAAATTAGAAAAAAATAATAAAATGGCTAATATTTTTTTTCTTTAAATATTCTTCATACCAAGTAAAAGGTGAAAATATAAAGGAAAAAGAGACACCACCTCAGTTATAGAGAAATACGCCTTTTTGTATGTTATCAAAATAAACCCTTAAAGGTATTAGCATATTACCGTATTAGCATATTAGCTTATTAACATATTAGCTTATTAACATATTAGCTTATTAGCGTACTACCATATTAGCATGTTACGGTATTAACGTGTTACCGTATTCTTATGTTGCTTTTCATGGATTTTGCAATTTGGAAAAGAACAGATAAAAAATATTATGAACAGTTCTACGCAACAACTTGCGTAAGACAAACGTTAGACTTTAAAGTTTTATTAACCATATAACCGCCATTTATTATTCTATATATATATATATATTTTTTTTGTCCTATGTATGTAATACGGTGCAACCTTTTTTTTTTTTTTTTTTTTTTTGTTATACTTTTTAAAATTTAATTTTGCGTACATTTCAATAAAACGAATGAATTACAATTTCGTACTTAATAAAATTGTGTAAAATTATTTATTTTGTTATTTTATTTTTTTCTTTATATTAAAAGAAGTTTGTATTAAATACTTTAATATAAAACTAATGAAAAATAACGTATTTGTTGTACATTATTTTTGCATGAACAGTTCATAAAAAATGTACAAAAATTAACAGTTCATAGCTCAAAAAAAAAAAAAAAAAAAAAAAAAAACATGCAAACTGCAATATTCTAAGTATGAATAATTTTTCCGTTCGCAATATTTTGCCTGTTGCTTGTGGTTTTTCGAAAAAAAAATTTTATTATTTTTTTTTTTTTAAAAAAAAAAATTTCAAAATAATAAATTGTAATAACTAAAGTATTAATCAATTAAAAATTCAACTAATGATCTATTATATTGTTTTTCCATTTAAAAAAAAAAGATCTTAGAAGTATTTGTGTATAGAAACACACAACAATTCAAAAAAAGCAAAATACTGTTGTGCATATATGTACGTTTATACAAATATATATATATATATGTAACACTTTTTTGTGAAAGGAAAAAACTTCCATTTTATTAATGCACAGTAATACACACAAACAAATTTGAAATACGTTATTTATAAAACATTCATAAATAACTGAGAAAATATTTTTAAAAACTTTGAAGAATCTTTTGACAGTCACAATTTAATAAAAATGTGTTGTTGTATATGCGGATTATTGCTTTTATTACTGGTAGCTTTGATTGTTGTATTGGTTCTTAATGGGGTTATAAAACTGACCTAATATATTTCTGGGGAAAGAATAAGGAAAAAACATGTTCTGGAATTGGTATTGTGTATTATATGAGAGAATAAAAATGATTATGCGGTTATATCAAGTGTTAAACTCAAGGACTGAGGGATTTTTCAAGTATTATATTATCTTTTCAAGCACAGAACATAACAATGGAATCAATTACATTTTTACACCAGAACTGAATATCAACAAGAAGTAAAATAAACAAAAATAAAAAATGTATTATCTTCCGGAAGCGCAGTAAAAAAGAGCAAGAAAGCATTTTCCTTTCTTTTGTGTACAAATATGAACATGTACACATATAGACATGTGTGGGTATGCATGTATGTATGTATATATGTATATATGTATATGTATCTGTATACGTATATGTATATGTATGTGTATATGTATGTATATTCATATGTTTATACACGTATAAGTTCAGCGTCAATGTGGGAGCTAATAAAACTATATTTTGGCCCTCTATACCTTTCGATTTTTCTTATTTAACAGTAGTTTGTCTTAACATTATGCTTCATTTGTATATTTATTTTTCCTTTTTCCTTTTTTTTTAAATAATTTTTTTTTTTTTTTTTTTTGTATTTTATCAAAAAAAAAAGAAAATCTATCATAAAAATTGTTATAAAATTTGTGTATACGTGCAAGTATATTTCTTAATTAGCATATAAAGGTTTTTTCAATGCAAATAAATTTAACTATACTTTTTGAAAGAAATGCCAATCTTTTGACAACTCAAAACTATAGCGGAAGGTTAAAATGTGAATACACAAATGTATATGTACATACATATACATACATATATATATATAAGTATATATATATAAATTTCTTCAAACACCCTAATATAATCATCACAACGCTTCTTCACATTTTTGCACTCATAAATAACATAGTTATGGGAAGCAACCCTCAGATAGTAAGGACAAAACAACCATATATTATCTTGCAGTGTTGTGAATGAATAAAGGAAAACATAAAATGCAAAATTTTTGTAAATTCATCATATAATATAAAATGCGTATTCTCTTTTTTCATTTTTTTTTTTATTTTTAATATAAATAAAAATTCTTTTCACAATTAGAGAAATAACTGTTTAATTTAAAGAAATTTATTTTACATTTAATCAATCAATTTCTCAGCTTTCGTTTTCTCCATTTTTTTTTTTTTTTTCATAAATAAATTAGTAAAAATAGAAAGGTAAAAAAAAAAAAAAAAAATTCCATTCAATTTTGTTTGTATATATTTGAGATCTAGTATGCGATGTTATGTAAAAAGATACATGAAAAAATCCTGTTTTTACATATATACCTTACGAGGAAAAAAAAATTTTTCAAAGTATTTAAATAAATGCATTAAAAAAAAATATAATTTTTTTGTTTTCCTTTTTGTCGAATGGATTTATGGAAAAAAGAGAAAAAAATATACGTTTGTGTTTGTTTTTCTATATCTATTTATTTATTTTATATTTTCCCATTTTATATAATTAAAATGAAGCGTATATGTATATAGAGAAAAAATGCTATCATACCAAATTTTCAATATTTAAGAAAATATAAACGGTGAGAGCTTGTACATTTAAGTATTCCCAGCTGAACCAATCACAAATTTATGAGTTTTGATTGGAAGAAAAATATAGGCCCAAACGAAAATAGAAATGTATGAAAATAGCAACATACATAAATAGGAATGTACGAAAATAACAACCTACATAAATAGGAATGTACGAAAATAACAACATACATAAATAGGAATGTACGAAAATAACAACATACATAAATAGGAATGTACGAAAATAACAACATACATAAATAGGAATGTACGAAAATAACAACATACATAAATAGGAATGTACGAAAATAACAACATATATAAACAGGAACAGATAAAAATATAAAGCATTAAAACAATAAATCAGTTCCGCTGCTTTTCAGTTTTAACGTATATATATGTATATATAGATATATATTACAATGGCTCAACATAACATATTTGACACCAAGGGAACGAAGGGTAAGAGAAAGAAAAACATCATAAGAACAAAAAATAGTAAAGGGAGAATTCCTGTGCCAAAAGAGACCAGTGAAAGATATAAAAGCATTTTAGATTATTATATAAAAGAGAAAAAAACAAACAAATTTATTGACAAGAGGAAAGGTAAAAATTTGCATAAAAGCAGTAGAAAACGTGAAAAGAAAAGAATTTTTAATTTAAATGATGATTCAAATTTAATTGATAAGCATATTAGCACAAATTTTGATAATCCCACTAGTGACAATTCCGGGAGTTCCGGAAGTAACAGTGGGAAATTACGTGGTAGGTTAAAAGATAACCGGAACAGTAATACTAAAAATAGCTATTTTCAAAAAAAGATCGAAAAAAAAAAATTATGGAAAATTAAGAATTACGGAATAAATGATAAGTTACTAAAATTTGACGCACATTTTGATGACATTAGAAGGAGTGTCCTTTGCGTAAATAACAATATTAGTAGTGAAATAAAAAATGGGGATTTGGAGAATAGAAGAGGGGAAAAAATAAATGATATTAACGTTACACATAACACTGAACAAGTAGAAAAACTTAGTGTACACAGCAAATGTAAGCATACCGAGCCAGTTGGTGAGAACACATATACAAGTGTAAACAGGAAGGGAAAAGATCGACTATTGGATTTAGATAAATACTCAAACAAAAAAATTTATGAAAAGAGAAATAAAGTTATTATAGTGAACCAGAGAGTGGTGAGTACTAATGGGCATGATGGTAGGATAGAACATGGTTCCAAGATCTCTTCTGTAACAGAACATGAAAAAAGGTGTACTCCACATGTAGCAAGTGAAGAAGAATTTCATACGAATAAGTTAATTAATGCGAAAAAGGAAGAGAGTGGTAAAATTGGCTTGTCTGATAAAGAAGGAAAAAATGAAGATAATTACAAATGCGCAAAGGGAAATTCGTTCTGTTATATTTCGGACGAGAGTGACAATGAAATTATTGAGGAAATATTTAATTATAATTCAATTCCAATCAATACAACAGAAACTGTTGATATTCCAAAAGACGAAATAGATGGAGTATTAGAAAGATTTTTAATGGACGGAAATAATAAAGTTAGCAGCTATTTTATTAACGATTTAAATGAAGAAAAAAATAAATTACCTATCTCTATTTGTATTGAAAATAAAGTATATGAGCTGAAAGATATGGTACAACTGATGGATAGACATAATTTTTGTTCACAAAAAAAATTATTATATAGAATATACTATTTAAATGTATTTAATAATGAAAAGAAGAAAAGGAGCATATCTCATGGGTCTCTCTTTTTTTCCTTATTGGATTATTGTGTACTAAATATATATAAATGTTTAAGGCATAACTTAAAATTATATAATCTTTTCCAAAATTACAAAGACATAATTTTACTGTTTTGTCATAGTATGAAAAAAGAAGTTTATTTGTATATTTCATTTTTATTGTTAATTACATTCTGCAAAACTGTGAAAGGCGAAAATAAATATAATGAATTTTATAAAAATAAAAAAAGAGTTTTGAAGGAATATATAGATTTAAACAAATGTAAGGCAAATAAAAAATATGATGTTTATATATATTCAAGAATATTAGAAAGTGCAGAATTGTTTAATTCAATTTTTGAAAAATATTACCAAGATGGTGGTAATGTATCGTATATGCACTTTTCCATTTTATTTTTAGCCTTACTTTTATACCCAATAAATAAAAACAGCACCAATGCAAAGATGGCGCATGGTGAAAGTAATAATGATGATAATATCAATAATGATGATGATATTAACAGTAATACCACGAAAGGGAAAGAGAGGAACATAACGCACAACTATTTTATAGACATCAATAAGCACAATAAGGACGATGAAATCATTTTGAATAAGTTTCTTCATTTGGAAGAGGATCATAGCCATTTGGAGGAGGAGGAGGAGGAAAAATCAGTATTCATTTCCTACATAACGGAATTTATCGAATATTTGTTTTACACGTATTTTTATTCAAACAATAGTAATTTAGTATGTAAACAAGTTGAACAAAATTATGATTATATATTTAATGGTAACACATACGCAGATGGAACAAGTATAGAAGAATGTATAAGAAATATTGAGCATTCTTTTTCTTTTAAATGTTTTTCCGAAAATATGAATGATGAAGAAATAAATAAAGAATTAACAAAAGGTGAGGATAGTAAAAGAGAAGTAAAAATGGTAGTTATAAACCACCACCTTGGAATATTTAAAAAAAAAAAAGAGTTAAAGAATGCCGTGGTGTTGTTAAATATATATAACATAATTTTAGAAAATAGTAATAAAAAATATAGCCCTGCTTTTTTTTATTTGTCATTTAAAATTTTAAATACTTTGTTATATTATATTATTTATGAAAAGAAAAAAAAAAAAGAAGTAAAAAATAGGAGTAATAAAGAAGACGAACAGATAAGAAAAACAGGAGAAGAGCGATATAGGAAAAACAAAGATTATTTATATGAATTATCATTTAATACATTTAATAATTTAATATTATTTTTGAAAGGTTATATTGACAATGATATGAATATTTACATATTGCTAAACCACATAGTTGTACCAAGCCTATTTTATTTGTACGCAAACTATTTACATTTCATAATTAAATTTAGCATAAAAATTGATTTTATGAATATTATTACTAGTATTCGAAATTCAACTATTTCAGAATCGTTAAATGCATATAATAATACTTCTAAAATATATAATAGTAAAAAAAAAGAAAAATATTTCTTTTCCCTACTATATATGTATAAACTAGTGGAGTATTCAACGGCATTTCGTATTAAGACAGTAATACACACAAGTAGAAACCAACAGAGTATTCCTGTATTTACCCCCAAATATGTCAATAATAGGAACGCCAAAGACCTTTATTTTATGAACAACAATCAAAGGAAGTTTGCAGAAATGAAATCTTTAAAAAAGAAAATCAAGCAGCAGAAAAAATTGGATTACAATGAGGTAATACGCGAGAGTTTATGCGCGTGCGCGTATATGAGTTATCGTTTGTTCGTTTGTTCGTTTGTTTTCTCGTTCGTTTGGTCATCCTTTTTTTCTTTTTGCTTTTTTCAGATGAAGAAGGAGAATAGTTACCTCATCGGGCTTAAGGCAAGAGAAGAGCAGGAGAGGGTAAGGAGAAACCGGGAAAAATACAAAAAAATAAAATTGATGGCAAAGCAGGATGTTGAAGAATATAATAAAATGAAGACCTACACGCACTAAGAGGGGGTGAGAGGTAAAAGGCACCCGAGGTACAAGCTCACGCACACACACACATCATTACCGCATACGTGAATACATGCCTATGTATATATATGTGCGCACGTGTACACCACTACAACATCCAATTTTTTGATGAATTTTGGTAGCTACTACTGCCTTTGCCTTGTTCCCCTAGTAGTATTTTATGGTATGATAATTTTATTGTCATGCACGAATTTTAATATTAAACATTAAGCCGTATGCGTAATGCATAATGAGTAATGTGTTAAGCATTAAATATCTTAATAGTTTAAAATTAAAAAAACAATAAAATTACAATAAAATTACAATAAAATTACAATAAAAATACAATAACAATACAATAATATTAAACTATAAAATAAAATTAAAGTATATTTATAACATAGTTTAGCTTTTTTTCGTGTTTATATGCATCGCTAATATAATTAATCATGTAAGTGTATCTTTGATGATTTTCATAAGTAGAATAAATAAAATGATATAAACCAAAAGGCATAATGAAATTTCCTTTTCTTCATTAAATACGAATAAATTTAATGGCAATATAATAAAAATATGACGCAAAAGTAAAATTAAACCTTATATAAAGAAAGTATTAAGGAGAGAAAAAAGGATAAGAAAGGAATGGGGAGAAATAAAAAAAAAAAAAAAAAAAAAAATGATACTATACGAAAAGTCAATCACTTCGTAAATATTGCAAAGTTTCTTCTGCGGCTTGACAGTTTGTGCATGTACATATATATATATATATATATATATATACATACATATTATATACATTTCTTATTGACATACATTATAAACATACATTATACAGACAAACACGTACGTTCACAAGATATATATAGAAACGCGTATTCGTTCATATACACATACACCTGTATTGACGTACACTCAAGCCCTTGCCAATTTTTCAGAGCACGCATCCATTAATGGATCTTAAATTTAGTTAGACACCTTTTTACTTTTTTTTGGGGGACTCGAAGTTAAAATCCTCGTTCATCATATTACGTATGTGCTTTAATTTTAGCCCACACCACTCATATTTATTTATATACGTTGATGTGTAATTCTTTTCATTTAATTTATTTTGCATAGATATATGATCATATAAATTATTTATGTTCGTTCTTATTTTTATTATACTTGAAATGTTTTCATTTATGTCCTCATAAAAAATATTCGAAATTAAATCCCTCCATCCGTTTCTTTTTAATAAGCCCAGGCTTTCCCTTTCCTCCTTCTTGGGAATCATGTAGTACATGTACAGTTCACTGCATCCTGGGAGGCACGCATAAAGGGGAATAAAAAGGAAATACAGTGATATAAAAAATATAAAAAAAAATCATTTTTTGCGCTTATTTTTTTATCCTTTTTGTTCATAAATTTTTATACACACACGCACATATATATATATATATGTATAGTTTATTTGTTTGTACATTTATGCACTTTCTTTTTTTTTTTTTTTTTTTTTTTGCCCATTTACATTTTGAACATCTGCTATCATTTTACGAACTCACCTATGATCCTTTCATAGGAATCCTCAACATCGGATATATTATTTTTGATTGATGTGCATGGACATGTATTTGATAATTCAGCTGTTTTTCCAATATTTTCTTTTTTAATATTCTTAAGGTTCAAGTCATAATGAACAGAAAAACAATCTGTGTCATAGTGCATGTTTAAACACATGTATTTATATGAGCATAACAATAAATAACACTGTCTGGGGAATATATCAATATCACTAAATATTATGTACAAAAATTTATCCGACAACTTTTTGTTATTATTACATTTATCATCTTTTAATGATTCATTCTGACTAAAAGTGGGGTACGTATAATTACAATTATGCTCAACATTATGATGACATATATCATATTTATGTATTGTTGAACTGTTTAGAATTGATGCGCATTCTTTATTAAAATTTAGGAAGTACGTAGCAGGGTACAGATAGGCAGAAAAATTGCTAAAATATTGCTCTTCACTTTTTACATATGTATTATTATTATTATTACTATTACTATTACTATTACTATCATTATCATATTCAAAAACAATATTATCGTTGCTATTACCATTTTTGTTACTCTCTCGAAGTAAGTGTAATCTATCATAAAAGCTTTTCTTTTTCTTCGATGAGTGTTTTGTTCTGGTAGTTTCTTTTTCTTTTTCTTTTTCGCGGTGGTCCTCCCCCATCTGCTGCTCTTGTTGCTTCTGCTGCTGCTCCTCCTCTTCGCTGCCAACATCATTCATGTGCATATCTTCCCTTACTTCTTTCCTGGCATTCGCCGCATTAACTAACTGATTACAAATAGCTTTATTTTCTGAACATATATTATTATTTAGAAATGCCTCTAAAATAACTCTAGGTAGAAACGCACACAAAATATGATACGTTGATTTAGCATTCAAAAATGGATGAGCCCAAATACATTTAATATTTAATTCAGATGTACCTAAATACTCAATTAAACAACCACATATAATTTTAGAAATATGAATAGAATTTCCATCAACTGTTGTCGGAAAAGAATTAGTATTTAATGTTATAATGATACCAGAAAAATCATCTAATAGTATATCATCATAACTATTTTGTATATTTTCTAATAAACTTTTATCCAATTCTAATAATTGAAAAGGTAAATTTCTATTTCTAATATCATTCTTTTTATTAATCAAGTTTTCCACATAGCTCCAATTTATTAACATTTTTTCATGTAAAAAATGACGATGTCTATATATATTAGAATATTTGAAGAAATTTAAACTACTGCTTAGTATTACATCAATCTTTTTTTCCTTAATTTTAATTTCTGTTATTGTTTCTTTTAATTTTTTATACCTTACTTCTTCATTCTTGATCTTCTTGTATTTCATATAGTTCTCTTCTTCGCTATTATTAGCCGTTAAACTGTTTATAAGATCGCGGATGAACTCGTTTTTGGCTCTTTTTATCTCACTTTGCTTATCCGTCGTACTGCTAGTATTAGTTGTGCCGCTAGTATTAGTTGTGCCGCTAGTATTAGTTGTGCCGCTAGTATTAGTTGTGCCGCTAACATTTGTTGTGCCAACGTATTTCTTCATTCCTCTCTCTTTGGCCTCTTCTTGGCCAACATATTCACCTCGATTCAATTTTTCAAATATACCTAAAAAATTTTTATATTCTTTTTCTATAACCTCTTTAGCACTATCACTCAAATAATTTAAATTATCATAAGAATTTCCCTTTTCCAATTTTTTATTTTCAACTTCTTTTTTTTTTTTTATTTTTGCATGACTGCTCTTTTTGTATTCTCTTCCGTTATTCTCGTTATACGGACCGTTTATTTCCTTATTTGAAAAAAAAGCCTTATCTTTCGAAATGAACTCCAGTTCGTTTTCATCTACATCAGTTTCACAGCTGTTTATGTCATGGTTATCATTATGGATACCATTATAGCCACCACTGCAACCACCATTATTGCTATCATCATTACTGTTCTTTTTACTAATTACCAATTGCGGGAAATCCAAAAGGTTGTCAGCACTTACCAATTCCTTATCCTTTTCTTTATCATGAGAATCTATTATATGCCTAACGATACGTGTGTCATTATTATTTTCATTTTTGTCCGAACATATATCCATATTCACATTGGGAAATGTGGGATGTTGTTTCTCTGTGTTTTCTTCTTTGGAATATTTTTTTTCATTTTTCTCATCCTTCATGACATTCTCTTTTTTCTCCTTCTCTTCCATCTCCCCCTTTGCTTTTGCTCCCTCCTCTTTTTCCTGGCCTCCCTTTTCCGTTTTCATCTCAGAAGTAGCTTCCTCCCTCTTACTGCCTTCTCTTTTTCCCTTTAATTCATTTTTATAATCATTTATTATACTGACAATTTTCTTTTTTTTTTCAATAAGTAATTTTAAATCATCTGGAATACTAATAGGTAGGTGTTCAATTTTAAGATTTAAATTATACATTTTAAAAAATTCATTCGTTTCATTAATTAATTTTTTACTTTGATCAATAGCAAAATCTGGGAATTTTAATTTTAAATTACTGGTATAATTTTTTTCATTTTTCTCATCATTCGTTTGTATTTTGTTTAGGTTATCTTCACATTTCACTTCGTTAGAACTATTTAATATATTATCATAAATTTCATTTTTGCTTATATCACTTACGATGCACAATTTTTTCTCTTTATTATTCCTCTCTTGTATATAACCCTCATTATGATCGTCAATTTTTTTTTTTATTTTTTTTTTTTCCTCTAAATCATTTGTTGGACTATCTACATTTATACGCGTATCATTAGGATAGACTACAAATTTAATGTGTTTATCTAGATGACCTTCATTTTTCCAGTTGGCATTTATGTTATCACTTGTATAGGGTTCATCACTGTGTAGATTGCTTCCACCGACCTGGATAACATTATCATCATTATTATTACAACCATTCGTGCTGTTACCACCATTCGTGCTGTTACCACCATTCGTGCTATTACCACCATTCGTGTTATTATCACCATTAGTACTGTTCGTACTATTATCATTATTTTTATCATCGCCGCAGGTTTTACTATGTTCGTCCAACTCATTCCTTTTCTGCGTTGTATCCCCCGTTTCAGTAACCTCCTTTTCACTAGAATTGTCCAAACCGTTTTTACTTGAGCTAATTATACCATTACAAATGTAATTACATGTGTCATTTCCACTATCCTTGTTATATTCCTTCAACTCTTCAATATGTATTTCTAACAAGCCAACCTCATCACCATTAACTTTATTGCTATGTGCAGTTCTTTCATGAGATAAATCTGTGTTCTGAGTGTTGGAAGCGTAAGGAAGGAACTCCTTTTTTCCATTTTTCTCTATTAGACTTTTAAAAATTTCATCAATTCTGTTTACTTTTTTGTCTTTTCCACTATTTTTTGCAAAATTTAAATTGTTCATTTCGCTTGTTGTAGTACTACTTACTACTTTTGTCTTCTTGGATAAGCTTTTTTTTGTTATAATTTTTGTTTTCTTTTCTTCTCCTCTTGTACTACTAATATCATTTTCATCTCTTATGCCTATTTCTACTTCATTCTCTGGTAAACTGTTTTCTACACTTTTCAAACTTGTTCCTTTTACCTTTTTAGCATTATCTGTAGCTGTAACTGCAACTGTAGTTGTAACTGCAACTGTAGCTATAACTGAATCTGTATCTTTTTTTATGATTTCATTATTAGATTTGTTCTCATCTTCATTTAAGCTCTTTACATTGAAGTACATCTTATTGCTCGCATCGAATGTTTTGTTTTTCTTTTCCTCCTCATCCTTTTTAAATGATAAAAAAGTGCATATACTAGGAGTATATGACGTACTCGTAGCAATGCAAGTGGACACGGGTGAAAAAGCACTTAACTCGGTAGCAGTAGCAGTAGCAGCACCAGTAGCAGTTGCTGTGGTTGCAGTTTCTGTGGTTGCAGTTGTAGTTGTAGTTGTAGTCGTAGTAGTCGCAGCTGCAAAAATCATGGGGTTGCTTTTTTTTGTATCCCTTGCACTCGCATGATTTACAATATCGGTGCTCTTCTTTATACTAATAAAGTTATCAATTAAATAAACATTATCTTTATTGTGTAATTTCATTAATCTTCTTTTTTTATTTACATTCACATCATTTTCTTTTTGTTCTAAATTTTGGACTTCTTTTTTTTTTTTATTTTCATTTTTTGGGCTACTAATATTTTCCTTATTTATGTCCTTTTTTTCTGTATTCAAATTGTCCAAATCATTTTTTTCTTTCTCCGTGCCATTAATATAAGTATTATTAATTTTATTTTTATCAGATGAAGATACTTCTTCCTCTTTATTACTCCCTTTTTTCAAAATCGAAAATACATCTTTTACTTTTTTTGTAAAAAAATTTTCCATTATTTCTATTTATATGAGCTCTTTTTTTACTGCTCAGAAGGTTGTCCTTTAACAATACTAGTAAAACGAAACAATAATAAGTTATATGGTAAAGATAGCGTGCATATATATACATGCGTACACACATATATATACATATATATGCATATATATGTACATATACATAAACTGATACATATATGTAAATATGTTATTGAGAATAGTGCTCAGTAAAAATTAAATTTTTAACTAATTGCCTGAATATACACAAGTTACTTCTTATTCTTTCCCTTATTTTTTTGTTTTGCTCACCCAAGAAATAAATATATGCAAGTATGTGTACTTATATCAATGGCATATATATACAAGTATATGCTTCATTATAAGCATAAACGTAAAAAAAAAAAAAAATATATAAGAAAATTTGCAATCTTTCTTATATCAAGAAAACTTTTCTTAAAAGGCAGCATACGTGTAAAAAGGAAAGTAAACTGTTAAAATGGGTTAACACAGGAGCAAAAGATGGGCAGAAAATAAAAAAATGAAGATATAAAGAAATGAAGAAAAGAACAAATGAAGAAATAAAGAAATGAAGAAAAGAACAAATGAAGAAAAGAACAAATGCAGAAAAGAACAAATGCAGAAAAGAACAAATGCAGAAAAGAACAAATGCAGAAAAGAACAAATGAAGAAATAAAGAAATAAAGAAATGAAGAAATGCTGAAATGCTGAAATGATGAAATGATGAAATGATGAAATGCTGAAATGCTGAAATGATGAAATGATGAAATGCTGAAATGATGAAATGATGAAATGATGAAAGAAATAAAATAACGAAAAGAAAGAAAAGTAAATAATTAAAAAAAGGAAAAGAAAAGAATGAAAAAAGGAAAAGAAAAGAATGAAAAAAAGGAAAAGAAAAGAATGAAAAAAAGGAAAAGAAAAGAATGAAAAAAAAGAAAAGAAAAGAATGAAAAAAGGAAAAAAACGTATTTGTAATTAAAAATTAAAAATACAAAAATGGTTAAAATTTTTTTTACGTTTTTTCTCCTGCACTTGCATGTAATTCTATAAAAAATCTAAGCATACATACGTACAAACACATGTGTATAAGCATATAAACACTTGTGAGAGTGCACATAAGCACTTGTAAATGGGCGTACTGACATGTACACATAGGAATATACATACATATTCACATACACATACACATTCACATACTCATACATATTCACATACGCATACATATTCACATACGCATACATATTCACATACGCATACATATTCACATACGAATACACATTCACATACGCATACACATTCACATACACATTCACATACGCATATACATACTTGATACATGCGGCCTGTGTCAAAACAGATGATACTGTTAATATCATTTAAATATGTAAAAATATTTTTAGTCCTTAAAAATATATGTGCATTAAATAAAAAATAAAGGAAAAAGTGAAAAAGAATGGCGAAATAAGTGAGGAAACATATTACAAAAAATGACGAAACAAATTACAAAATATAAGAATAATATATTTGATAAAATTTTACTTCAAGGATGATAAACCCATTTACTGTAGTTCAAGAACCTTATTCTTGTTTCTTTTCATACTTTTTAATTTTTATCAAAAATGCATAGTTGAAATAGCAGCAAGAGACTTTGCAGAATTTTTATAAATGAATTACTTTTTAAAGCCAATAATGTTTTAATTTCCTTAAAAAGAAAAAAGCTGATTAAAAAATAATTCATGCTGTGATAAAATTTGCCTAACTTGATCATACAGCCACGATGTGCTATTATAAATATGTATATATATATATATATATATATGCACTTATATATGCATATTCACGTATATACATATATATGTTATCTATATGTGTTTAAGGAATACTACTACTGTAAAGACTTCCGTTTTATCCTGCTAAAAATCAGAATCTTTTATGGAATAATACAAACTTATCAAAGATTTTTTTTTATTTTTTATGTATACAATTTGGAACCATAGAATTTTATACGGGAAAAGGAAAAAAAAAAAAAAATCTTTCTGTATCAAAATGAACATTTAATATATTGTACAAATATAGCTTTTGCATTTGGTACGTTCTACGTTCATATTTTTTTGCATCCCTTTGGTAATTGTATAGGTATTCATCTCGTTAACTATTACAATAACAAGTACGTTAACAACCACCATAACAGTCAAGTTAAAAATCAAGTTAACAGTCATGTTAACTGTTTAGCTGAACTTTTGTCACATATGCAAAACGCATTGTGCATAATTAAATTTAAAAAAAAAATATAATGTATTAAAATATTATTTACTTATAATGTTTAAGTTAAAAAAAAAAAAAAAAAAGTAAAGGAACAATAAATGAAAGGATGTTCTATAAAATGTAAAAATTTAGTTAGCTCTTAGAAGGGTGTATAAGTGCGTGTGTGTGTGCATACGTACACATACGTGCATACACATGCATATTCTCGTATTTTCCAATTTCTAAATTGCATTTTTGCACACACGCACATTGCTGTGTATATAGAAATTGAACAGGGTCGTTTTTCTTTTGTAGTTTCTAAACTCACGTATAGTCGTCTTGAGTACTTCAATTAAACGGTTAATATTATATGAACATGTGCACATCCCATTTGATGTACATATATATATATATATATATATTTGCATTATAAATGTATACTTGTACGTATTTGAAAATACGGATGATTACATTTCTCTCATACATTTAGTGTAGTCACTTTATTTTAATATACGTTTGTGCTTCGTTTGTGCTTTGTTTATGTTTATATTTTTTCTCTATTTTATTCTTTACGATCTTATAAAAATGACCAAAAAAAAAAAGGGGTCAACATAATAGTAAATATTTTAATGCTGCAGTTGCTACACCTTTGTTAAGTTACACGTAAATTCCGAATTTTGTCATCAATTTGCTTTAAAGGAAAAGAGGAAAAGCACATAACAGATTTTAACTTTGGTAGATTAAAATATTTATAAGTGCTAATATGCATATATTTACATATATATATATATATATATATATATATATATATATATATATATATATATATATGTGAATAAACTTTGAATTGGTCTAATTAAATAAGAAAATTTTCAAATAGAAGAGAACTAGGACCAAGGAAATGCATACGATATTGTAAAGAAAAAATACAAAATAAGCAAAAAAACGGAAAGAACGCAAAAGCGAAGGAACAAGATAACGAAGGAACAAGATAACGAAGGAACAAGATAACGAAGGAACAAGATTACAAAAGAATAAAAAAATGAAAGAACATAAAAACCGAATGAACAGCTTATTTTCCCTTATCCCGCATTGCTCGTTTGGACTATCACAGTACGAGAAATTGTAAAAAAAAAAACATTCAGAAGTGCACATAAGTATGATTATAAAAATGCATATTCATATAAAAATATATATACGATTAAATAGAAAAAAAAAAAAAAATGAAAAATAGGAGAAAAGCAAATTATTAAAATTAGTTTATTATTTTTTTTTCAGATCAAATTAGTTGTTTATCTTTGCTAGCCAATTATTTCTTAGTTTCTCCTTTCTCGTTTCTTGTTTTTCATTTTTGCAAATTTGTTATAATTTTTCTTTGTTGTATTTCCCTTTTTTGCGAAAAAAATATTAGTGCATTATTAATTTTTATAAATGGAAAATTTTTAAGTGGAAGAATAAAAAAAAAATAGTACAAGAAAGATAACAAGGAAAACGAAGCCGTTAAAAAGGTATATGCATGTGTAATTATGCACTTGCGCAATACACGAACAAAATTTTATATTTCAAGCTAGGGGCCTATCCAGCATATTCTCCTTAAAAATTAACAACGAAAAAAAAAAAAAAACAATACGTCTGAATATATGGAAAAATGCAATTATTATTGGATAAACATGTTTAAAATTTTTTTTATGTTTAAATTACATTTTTATTTTGATAAAGCTGATTATGATATAAAAAATTATGATAAAACCGATGATGATGAAACTGACAAATATTGCATAATTTTCACTGTCTTTAGCGAGAAATAACGCTTGTACGGGCATATGCGATTTTAAGAAAATTTATACACGCATATGTGAACTTCCATAAATAAACCTATATATACATTTTCGTGTGTGCACTCTTATGTTTACTTCCGCATATATATATATACACACTCGTATGTACAATTGGGGTGACGCAAGCAGTTGGCGAAGGAAGGAGGTTTAACATGACGAACCCAAAGAAAGAACATAGTGAAATTCCCCCCCAAAAGGGAAAATTATATTACAAAAAAAACTCGAAATATATAAATTTTATTTATAAATTTGTACAATGGTATAGAATAGAAAAAGTGGTTGGACCCATATGGGTGCATAAGTATTCTGCAACGATATCATTTTTACTATTTCTCTTTTTTTTTAATTTAATACTTGGTATTAACATATTGTTATTGAGTTCACGATATACTGAATGTAGAATCCCATATGAATATAAAGATCAGTCTTATACGAAATATACAATAGTTAAAGTAACACATGAACACTGTAATGGAAATAAACATTTGAAGGTACTTGAAGGGCAAATAAATGTCCATTATGAAATTCATGGTATTCAACAGAATCATAATGGGTTTATAACGAGTTTAAAAAAAGAACAATTAAGTGGAAATATATTTTTAAAAAAGGAAGAACTGAATGAATGTTTTCCCTTGATTACATATGAGCATGAAGGTGTAAATAAATTATTACATCCGTGTGGTATATTGCAATGGAATGTTTTTACAGACAATTACATGTTTTATGATAGTCAACCTGATGAAGCACCATTTCCAAATTCTTTACCATTAAAACAAAAGGTAGAAGACATAACAATAAAATATTTTAGAAAATTTTTTAAAAATCCTAGTCCTATACTTGTTAATTTATATAAAAATAAAGTTTATTTTTGGATGGATGAAGAAATACAATCATATATTTTACAAGAAAATAATGAAACTAATGAAAAACTAGTTGTCTTGCCTCAATCTTTAAAATATAACAAAGCAGGAAATGCTATTGAAAATAGTCATTTCATAAACTGGATGATACCTTCAGCATTTAATTATGTTAAACGTTTGTATGCAATACTTGATGGCCCTTTAACATTTCCTTTTTATATTTACATTGAGAACAATTTTAAAATTAATTATACGAAAATAATTGTTATTTCCAATTCCAATTTTTATCTTAGTACAACTTTACTAGGAGTTATTTTTATCATAACATCCATTTTAGCTCTTATATTGGCTTTTATGCATCTCATACGAATGAGAAAATATAATTTTAAATAGGTGTATTATAACCTCCTTTCCATTTTTCACCGTTGGCAGTTTCTAATGGCACGTATGAAACTGTTAGCTAATTTGAGTAATACATTAGTCCATCCGAAGAAGCGGTACCTCCAACTGACCGTTCACTCCAATTATTAATACAAAGACGTTTTCGCTGGTCCATTTTGGAAAAAAAATATTTACATGTACCAAGGTGTGCACTTTATAATGACTGGAATTTTCTCCCACCCAGTTTTTCCTTTTATTGCTTTGTTTTTGTATATTTTATGTATTTTGCTTATTTTGTTTATTTTTCATATTTTGCATACTTTGCGTATTTTGCATATTTTGCGTATTTTGCGTATATTGCATATTTTTCATATTTTTCATATTTTGCAAATTTTGCATATTTTGTACATTTTATACATTTTGTGCATTTTGTCCTTTTCTCTGTGAACATTCTTATCATTAGCTATTAACCGTTAATTATTTTTCCTTTTTTCTCCCATTTTTCTCCCATTTTTCTCCCATTTTTCTCCCATTTTTCTCCCATTTTTGTCCCTTTTTTGTCCCTTTTTTGTCCCTTTTTTGTCCCTTTTTTGTCCCTTTTTTGTCCCTTTTTTTCTGTAATGTTGGAATAAAGATTTGATGTCCCTTCTAAATAATATCAATTTAAAATATATTTTTCAAAAAATCGAAATTTTTTTTTTTTTTTTTTTTTTAAAGTACACACATGTGTATGTATGGCCTTAAATATTTATGAACACAACAATTTACAAATGTAGCTAGCTCATCAGTAATTTTGTGTTTCCATGAGAATTTTTTCATCTTTTTCGAATTTTTAAAATATAGTTATGAGGTACACTGTACTTAACAGAAAAATGTATATGCATTTATGCGCGTATATATATGTGTTTGCGTGTTCGTATGCTTTTGTTTTTGCTCACTTGCGTATGTATACGTGCGTCTTTTCTTATTTGAAAAACTGTGTAGTAGCAAAATGTGTAGTAACAAAAAAAAAAAGTTGTTACAATTTGACTACAGTTCTGCTCGAACATTTTTCCCCTTTATCACATTTGATAGTACCTTTTTTTTGTTATTTGATTTTTTGTTAATAAAAAAAATTGATGTTATTTTATTAACCCGTAAAATAAATTACAAGATATTAGATCACTACTTGCATAAAGAGGAAAATAAATTCAGAGGGAAACAAAAGGACAATGTAAAACGCGAAATGGGAGAAAAAAAAGAGAACGTGGAAACATGACTTAACTAATTTAACACTCTAAAAGGTGAATACTTGTTTTTTCTTTTTTTCCCCATTTAAAGAACATACATTTTTTTTTTTTTTTTTTTAATTTGTAATATATGTTTTATATCCCAAACATGCAAGTTGCATAATGGGTCTATAAAAATGTTATATAGGCTTATTACTTTTTTTGAATAATTTCACAAATTGAAAAAAAAATAATAAATTAGTCCTTCAACAAAACTAAGATTTCAAATATGTAAGAAAGAGTTTGTTTCACTTAATTTTTTCCTTTTTAATAAAAAAACTATTCGGTATCTTAAAATATATAAGAAAAGGGAAAAAAAAAAAAAAAAAAAAGATTTAACATAAAATAATTTTAACAAAAATTATGCTTTTTCTTATCTTTTTTTTTCTTATTCTTTTTCTTTCCATTTGCATGTGCTATCAAAATAAGCACTATAAAAAAATGGTGTAGCTTTATTCAGATCCATTTTATAGAGAAAGAGAAAAAATATAGGCACAGTAAAATATTTTAAAATATGGTTAGCAAAAAAAAAAAAAGGGGTGTAAGAATTATGCTCATGTTTATATATGTTCTGCCGTTGTACAGAGGGATTAAAAAATATGCCTTTATATTTAACCTAACGTAATATATGTATGTACATATACATATATATATATATATATATATATATATATATATATATATATATATATATACTGAACTTTCACTTTTATATTGCATGTGGTCACTTCCTATGCTATACTTATGTACACATATTTGAAATAGTGTAAATTTTATGTGTAAAATAGTATTAATTTTTTGGTATTAAATTATAATTTTGAAATAAAAAAGCTTAAATTATTACTTTTTCATTCTTGAAAAAAAAAAGGTACATAACATAAAAAAAAGTAACATATTTTAACAATACTGTTATAAAAAAAAAAAAAAAAGAAAAAAAAATTTATAAGACGTTATACTTCAACTTGCTCTTTTTAAAATTTTCCATTTTAGTATATATACACATATGCACATGTACAAATGTACACATGTACATATATACCTGTTAATATCTACTTATTTGTTTATTTCATTATTTCATAATTACATTATTTCTTTTTTTCGATTTTTTTTTTTTTCTTTTCTTGATCATATATATTTGTTACCAAACAAATAATTAAATTCAATGGTTCTTGTGCCTTTTAATTTTTTTTCCTTTTACTTTTTTATTGTTGAGTGATTTAGCTCCAGTTCTAGCATGCAACTGTTGTAAAATAAAAAATAGAACCAGTTCGATTTGTTTTGTTGCTGTATTTGTTACTTTTGTTGTTGCTCTTGTTGTTACTCTTGTTGTTACTCTAGTTGTTACTCTTTCTGTTTGTGTTCTGCTTTTCTTTTCTTTTTTCTTATTCCACGTTAATTTTTTTTTTTTTTTTTTTTGTGTATTATCCACAAAATAATATAAAAATTAATTGTTTTTTTCTTATTGTCCATTTTTTTATTCGTTTTTTTTCTTTTTTTTGTTTTTTACTTGAACTTTTTTAAATGAGAAATTTAATGGAAAAAAAAAAAAAAAATTTAAGCAAAAAACTTGCTTTGTAACTCAAAAATTTAATTAAGTTCTTTATTTTTATTTTTGTTTTTTTATTTTTTTTGTTTTTTCTGCTTTTCTTTTTTTTTTTTATTTGTTTTCTTTGTTGTGTTTCTTCTTTTGGAGAATCTCTTATTTGAATTAAGAAAATATAAAAGCAGTTAAAGTAGATCTATTTATTTTTAATGCACAAGATAAAAAACTTTAAGTGCAAAAAAAGAGAAACAGAAAGAGAAAAAAAAAAGAAAAAATCATAGTTACACATTGCCATTTGAATTATAAGATATATGTGTAGTATATTTATAAAAGTATAATTTTCCATAAAGTAGATTATTTGTGTAACACATGTGTACTTAATAAAAAAAAAAGGAGGAAAATTAAAAATATTTAATTTAATTTATTTAACTTATTTCACCTATATATCTCATTTGTCATATATAACTTATTTTACTCGTTAAATTTGCTTAATTTGTCAAATTTTTTTAATTTTATTTAATTTTATTTAATTTTATTTAATTAATTTTTTTTTTTTTTTTTTTTTTTTTTGAATAACCATAGAATTGGAGTGGGTTTTATACAATTTTTTTAGGAGTTTATCATAAGTGTACATGTGGATATATTTATAAGCACTTCTATGTATATGTATATATAGATGTGCATAATACATGTATACATAAGTACATCATAATTATTTTATAGCTATATGGTAGCTGCTTTCCCAAATTAATGCGTTAAATTAAAAGTACATAATTTTTTCAGTTATATTTATTTTAAGCAAAATGAAGAAATTATACTACATTTTACTTTTGAGCACTCAATATTTAATACATGTTTATGCCAGCCCAAGAAATGCAAAACACGGTAGGTTAAATGGTAGTGGTGGCACATTAATAGAAAAAGGACAAGTAGTTGAAAGAAGTACACGTATGAGTAATCCATGGAAGAAATATATGGAAAAATATGATGTAGAAAAAACACATGGAGCAGGTGTTAGGGTTGATTTAGGTGAAGATGCAGAAGTCAAAAATTCAAAATATAGAATACCAGGTGGGAAATGTCCAGTATTTGGAAAAGGTATTATTATTGAAAATTCGAATGTAGGTTTTTTAACTCCAGTAGCTACCGGTTATAGAAATTTAAAGTCAGGGGGTTTCGCTTTCCCAGCTACAGGTGATCACATATCTCCTGTTACTATAGAAGTACTTAGAAAAAGATATGAAGAACATGCGGATCTTATGAATTTAAATGATTTATCTTTATGCTCAAAACATGCATCAAGTTTTGTTATATCAGATGATTTAAATACATCATATAGGCATCCAGCTGTTTATGATGAAAATACGAAAACATGTTATATTTTATATTTATCAGCACAAGAAAATATAGGTCCACGATATTGCAGTAAGGATGCTGCAGATAAAGATACTATGTTTTGTTTTAAACCAGCGAAAACGGACAATTTTAAGCATTATGCATATTTAAGCAAAAATGTGGTCAGTGATTGGGATGTTAAGTGCCCTCGTAAAAGTTTAGGTGTTGCTAAATTTGGTTTATGGGTCGATGGGAATTGTGAAGAAATTCCATCTGTTAAAGCATTTGATGCTGATAATTTAACCGAATGTAATAGAATTGTTTTTGAAGCTAGTGCTTCGGATCAACCTACACAATACGAAGAAAATATGACGGACTATAAAAAATTAGAACAAGGATTTCGAGACAACAATCCGGATATGATTAAAGGAGCATTTTTACCAGTAGGAGCATTTAATGCTAATTTTAATAAGAGCAAAGGAAAAGGTTTTAACTGGGGTAATTATGATAAAATAAATAAAAAATGCTTTATTTTTAATGTAAAACCAACATGTTTAATTAATAATAAAGATTTTATTGCAACAACTGCTTTATCACACCCAGAGGAAGTACAAGAAGATTTTCCCTGTGATATTTATAAAAATGAAATCGAAAAAGAATTGAAAAGAAACTCGGGGAATGTAAAACTATATAGTCTTGATGGGGAAAAAATTGTACTACCTAGAATATTTATTTCAAATAATAAGGACAGTTTAAATTGCCCATGTGAACCTGAAAAAATTACCAACAGTTCTTGTGATTTTTATTTGTGTAATTGTGTAGAAAAAAGAGCAGAAATTAAGGAAAATAATGAAGTAGTAATAAAGGATGAATTTAAAGAAGAGTATGAATACAACGAAGGAAATTCAAATAATAAGAAAACGTTAATAATCATTGGATTAGCTGGAGGAGTAGGAATCTTGGCTCTTGCTTCCTCCTTTTTCTTTTTTAAAAAAAAAACTGAGAATGAAAAATATGATAAAATGGACCAAGCAGATGTTTATGGTAAATCCACCACAAGGAAAGATGAAATGTTAGATCCTGAAGCATCCTTCTGGGGGGAAGAAAAAAGAGCTTCACACACTACCCCCGTTTTGATGGAAAAGCCATATTATTAAAGAAGGAAAGCAAAAAAAAAAAAATTAAGTAAACGTGAACAAAAAAAAAAAAAATATTCTAGTAGGCTAGATACAAAATTAATCCAACTAAATAAAAGAAATAGCATTAACTTCTAAAGGGATATAATGACTATAATTTCTTATAATCACGAAAAGATAAAATATGACTAAAAATTGTAACACGAAGCATTTATTAATATGCAACAAGGGCTAAAATAATTCAAAAAAAAAAAAAAAAAATAGTAGTAATAATTGCGAAAAATTAATTTATTAGAACGTTTGAATGGATCCATAAAAAAGCTAGAAAAAAAAAAAAAAAAAATTAAATTGAATGTAGAAGTTACATAAAACGTTGTGCAAGTTATGTTTTAAAAACATTAATTTGCTATGTCGAAACGTTCCTGTCCGTATTAACAAGTAATAATAATTTTTCCTTACTTTATATATATTTTTACAATCTTTCAAGAAATATTCATAACGCTTTAAATGCATTTTTTTTTTTTTTTTTTTGTTCCTTTTTATGATAACCTTTTATAATTAAATTGTTGTTTGTTTGATCCGTTCCTGCCGTGTATATATGTTTGATGTATGAATAATAAATGTATATGTATACATATATATGTATACATATATGAATGTATATGTAAACATATTTATATATGCACATATATATATATATGTTTACCAGCACATATGACGATTAAACGTTATAAAATGAAAAACAAAATAGGGAAAACACATTTTTATATACTTTTTTCGAATGTTTTGATGTTTACACATAAAACAATATAATCCTAAATTTCTAAGATTTTGTTATGGGTATTTTGTTTATATTTTTTTCACGTATTTTTTAAATTATATTTTATTTTAATATTATAATTTATTTTAAAATTATATATATTTTTTTAAATTTTTAATTTGCTTTTTCATAAATACGATACCTAAGGATGTTTTATTTACATTAATATACGTTATTGTTACACTTTAATAACCTCCTTTTTATTTAATTTTACAATAATTTGAGTTTTTACTTTTGTTTTATTATCACTTTATTTTCAACATTTAAAAAATCATTACATACATTCCTTTTGTTTGTTATATATTATTACTTACATATTTTATTATATTAAGTTCCTATTTTTTTTTTTTTTTATTTTTTTTTTTTATTTTGTGTTATGATTAAAAATTACTTCATTATTAACACAAAAATTTACTTATTATTTAGAGGATAAGAAAAGAAAATGACTTAATAATAATTTTAAAAAAATACAATAAAATAAGAAATATTAGATTGTGTCTAATATAGTAAGACAATTTGGAAGGAAAATATCCTCGTGGAAAAACAAGCTTTACATTACAGCTTAGGAAACATAAATTTATTTTTTTTTATTTCAAGGGGAAAAAATATGTTATATTGACGTTAAGCGTGAAATAAATAAAAACTATTCTTGTTATTATGTGTAAGCTGGCACAATAAGTTTAATAGAAATAATAATGGAAAATCAAAATGATCACAAGTACAAATATATTTTTGTATAATACCAATACATATATATAATATAGAAATGGAGAATGATTCATGAAAAGGGTAAGCATAATTTGTAGTTCGCTAATCCTTTGTTCTCGTTTATTTTGTGAGAAAAAAGCGATGGGAGCAAGAGAAGAACAAGACTTCAAAAGGGAGAAAAAAAAAAAAAAAAAAAAAAATACACATAGGTACGTTTGTATGTATGTAAGTATATGTACATGTAGATGCATATTAATTTGCATAAATAATTACCTGTTTACGTTTGTATGCGTTGCGTACGTAAGTTCACATGCATACTGCTGATACGTTCCATGGTACTTAGTACACATAGCACATAACATATTGTTATGTTCACTCACGAAAAGATGCCAACAAACTACAATGAAATAAGAAAGTTGTTTAATTACTACATTAGAGAATATTATTATCAGAAGTCAAAAGGAACATATTTTGTTCATATTAAGAAACCAGGAATATTGTTTACTTCCTTAAAATTTTACAAAAAAAAAAAAGCTCTTTTTCCTAATATATATGACTGGTATTTTGAAAATTTAAGTGTTTTTAAAAAAAATAAAGATATATTACATTATGAAAATAATTATAATATAAAAAATATATATTCATATAAAATAAATAATGGAAAAGGGAAAAGAGAAAAAAATGATGTTGAAACTGGTAGTATATATATAAATAATTCTGAACAATGTTTAGAAAACATTTACAAAACAAGTAATTTATATTATAACATGAATCCCGTGTATTTATCTAAAATATGCTTATACGATTTAAATGATTTTCATATTTTATTTTCAAATAATTATTATGATGCATTCATGCAGTTCTATTATAGCATTATATCCTACAAAATTGATTTAAACGATATTAAAATTTTCCCTAATTTAAAAATATTAATTAGTCATATTAAAAATGTGAGCAATATAATAAATGATGAAGTAATCAAAAATACTTATATATATTTAATTAAACAAAAAAAAATGTTCAATGAAGAATATATTAGAAGTATTTTTAACAGTATATATTCCGTTATGTTGCATAATTGTCCTCTATATTTATTCGTGGATAATTCTGAACAGTTCAGAATAATTCTTAATTTTATAAATAAGGTAAAAATAGGAAAAAAAAAAAAAAAAAGAAGAAAATAGCTTGTAAAATAGATGCAAAAGAAGGAGTAAAAAGAAAAAGAAAAACTAAATTGTTACAGTGGGAAACAGTCTTTTCAATATGTATACGTATAAATGTATGTATGCATGTGTGTGTGTATGTGGGTACATTTATTCATATGTATTTATTATGTACCTTTTTTCATATGTGCGTATTTTATTTACAGAATGAAGTGAAAAACATATTTGAAAGCGCTCTACCATATCCATATTATTTAATAGTAGACGACAATATAAATATTTATAATCTACAAGAATTTAATATTTATTTAAAACAAATTTTTAATAAAAATTTGAAAAGACCATTTTATAGTGCAGCAAAAGAAAACATTTGCAGTACATCTGAAGATGCCGTAAATCACAGCCCTCTTGGGAACAATCGTAATGTTCCTAATAGCAACAGCAATTCCACTACAACTTCAACAGACTCAACACACATGACCACTTTCATTGCTACTAGCGCGACCACCACTATTGCTACTAACATGGCCACTGTTACTACAACGATCAATACCACCCCTAATAATAACAGTGATAGTAAAACGGGTAAAAACATCCACTGTGTTGACACGCTTAGCTCGAATAGAGAAAAACCTCAAGTAGTCCCAAAAAGGGGAAATAATAAAATTTATTTTTTCAAACTTATAAAAATTTTTGTTATGAAGCCAAACTATCGTTTCATAGAAAAAATATAAAAAAATATGAAAAATTAAAATTTTTTTTTTTTTTTACGTGTTATCATAGTACGTTAAGCACAGTATGCACAAGAAATGAAAATCATGTACTCTGTTTTTTAAACTTAAACGAATCGCACACACGTGCGTAGATATATGCGTATGTTTTTGTGAATTCCATCATATGAATTAAAATTTGTATATATATGCCCACACCAATATACTTGCTATTATATATACCATATACATATCTATATACTTACACCTTATATAGATATAAGAACAGCGTACACGTGCTACGTAAGTATATAAAAAATGCCGCTTTCAAACAAGTGTACTCATCTAGTTCTTGTGGTTTACCTGACTTGTTCAGTATTTCACTCGCAAATATTCTTCTAGCTCTTTTACTTCTGTGTTGGAATATTGATCAATATTTTTAAGTGTATGTACATATATATTATTTTTTGCATCGTTATTAATTATAGAATAATTGGATAAAGAATTAATAAAATAAAAAATTTGGTATTTGTCCAATAAGCAAAGACTATTATTTATTTTGTTGAAAATATAAGAAAACAAAATTTTATTATATTTTATAAAAGACAATATTTCCAATATTTGTAATAAATGATTATTATTCATTATTTCCTTATTTAGTAAGAAATAATTTATTATTTGTTCAATTAGAGAATATATCTTTTCCTTTAAAACATGGATATGGGATTTGTGCTGAATTAATATGTTACATTCATTGGAATGAAAATAAACACGAAAGGAGTGAAATGTATTTATAAAAGACTTCCCTTTTAAAAAAAATATACAAGAATTTAGTAAAATTATAAATGTGTTAATATTAGTACATGTTTTATTTTTCAAAAATAAAAGTGGAAGGGAGTCAAAAAGATTAACCACAAAATGATTGGACATGCTGTACATATGTAATACCAAACAGTAGTTACTAAAACTTATTTTTTCGACATTGTATTTATTTGCTATTATTTTTAAAAAATTATTTAAATATGAATCATTTATATTATAGCTTAGTAGTACATTCTCTTTTAAGTTAACGAAATAAATTGTTTTTTTGCTTTCTTCTTCAAATCTGTAAACATTCAAATTAGGCTCGCCTGTAGTAGCACTACTTTTATTTCTCTCACTTTGGTTCCTATTGTTACTACTCCCATAGTTACTATTATTATCAGTGCTGCAGTACTCATCTCCTTTTGTGTACGTGCTTAGGTAGTCTATAATGTAAGACACATCATATTCTTTTTCCAAAATAGTGTTGTTCTTTCCCTCCGTCGTTTCTGTTACATAATGATCTATTAACTCGAAATTAAGGGTAAAAACATTTATGTCTTTTTTAATCCTGTATAAACTTAAACCATTTAAAAAATGTACGATATATGTGTATCCAAATTTTAACTTAAAAAAATGATGAAATACATTTGATATTAATAATACTGAAACAAATTCGTTCCCATTTTTTTCCTCTGTATTTATTTTGTTTAATATTTTATAATTATATAAATATGTACATATGTGCCTTAGTATATTATCTAACACGAAACTTGTATAATTTTTTGTTAATTCGAACGTTTTAAAAATTTCCTTATTTGTTTTCTCCTCTTCAAAATTAAAGTCGTTTTGTACACTGGACGCTGATTTTAGAAATGCCTTTTTTTTTCCATCACTATAAGCATTACACGTTTCGGTATAACTATGATTATAACTTTCACTACAACTACTTGGATGACTACTTTTATCCCCTATGCTTTTGACCATTTTCCATTTCTTTCTACCGTATACTACCTTTTGACTGCTAACATGTTCATGAAATTTTACAGTCCCATCTTCTGTATTGTTGGTACTTGTACACTCTTTACTCTCGTACAATGGGAAACTGTTATTCCTATTTACTATTTCACTGAGTAATAAATGATTAAAATATATCTTTTTTTTTAATGATTTCAAGTCTTCTTTTCCTCTGGAATTATTACATACTATATTATTTGTAATCTTTTGTGGGTTAATGTAATTTATGTTATTGATAATTTGTATATGTATGTTATCTAAGTCAACTTGTTTTATATCTTTATTCTTATTCAACAACTTAATTATTTGGGGGATTTTCATACCATGCACATTTAATTTGTTCTCATTCTCCGATAGAAAAAGGAAGTATTTTGTCAGGCCAATCATTAAGGGGATATGTACATTTGGTATAATCTACGTTATACGATCGTGGGTAGGATATATGGCTTATACACTTTGGTGTATTGCCTATAACATATGGCATAACACGTATGACCTATTATGTATAACATATCACATATGCGCCTCAAAATAAAACAAAAATGCCGCGTAAAAGACGGGGTAAGAAGGGATGTCTAAAAATAATTTCTTTTTAACAAATACTAATGGTTGGGATATATTTAATTTGGTTTAAAGGCTCATGCACATAATCATATTTGAAATATTAACACCTCAGGTTAACAATGTAAACTACGGAATGGCAAATAAATGATACGAACAAGTGATGTAAACAGTGGATATATACATTTGTTCAGTATGTGTTATACTGTTCATATGAGCTCAATATGATGTGCTTCGTATGATACGCGAAAATGTTGAGAGAAAATTTTTTATTGTGAATATTGCGTTTCACCGTGTACATTAAAATGTAAAAATAAAACGTCAAATAGGCAAAATAAGAAAAACGAAACATGAAAAATAAAATGAGCAAAATAAGCAAAATATGCAAAATAATCAAAATATGCAAAATATGCAAAATAAGCATAAAATAAGTAAAATAAGCATAAAATAAGCAAAATAAGCAAAAAATAAGCAAAATAAGCAAAAAATAAGCAAAATAAGCAAAAAATAAGCAAAATAAGAATAAAATAAGCAAAATAAGCATAAAATAAGCAAAATAAGCATAAAATAAGCAAAATAAGCATAAAATAATCAAAATAAGAAAAATAAACAAATGGTAATTGAACAAACTACTAGACGAATGGATAATAGCACGATGAACTTGTATTATAACTCCTCTATTTTCTTACGAACGAAAGTAATGTATCTCCCAAAATAGAATTTGCTTCTACATTTATAGCTATATGAAGAGGGGAAAAAAAGAATTGAAGATATTTTTATTTTGCAGGTACAATTATATCTCTAAAAATAAAAAAAAAAAATACTTATTCTTCTATTTGCTGATGTACTAATTTGCCCATTCGCAAATTTGCTAAATTCCGTTAAACGCAAATATAGTCATTTAAAAATTGTTTAGGACGAATGATGGCCATACTACCAGTTTAGGAATGGGAATTTATAAAAAAAAATATATCATTACCTGAGGAAGAAGAAGAAGAAAAAACAAAATGAACAAACATTTGGAAAATGTAATACCTGATGAAAAAGAGTACAAAGAAGAATGTTTATTTACATCCATTGATATATTTAGTGGGCCACATCATTATTTAAATTTTTATTATATTTGTGAAATAGTTTTTAATGATTTTAATTTTATATCCCCCTATCACTGTTATTTCTTTTTAAGAAATAAATATGAGAATATAGAAAAGATTGAGAGTAATTTTGTGCAAAACACTGATTTCACTTCTTCCAACTATAACCATGTGAAACTAATAAATGAAAAAAAAGCAATTGAACTATTCCAAAATGATGCTACAATATATTATGACGAAAAGGAGTTAACAGAAGAGAAGCGAAACTCGCTTGAGATCGTCGTTGATGTTATAAACAAGTTGACAATCCCCGATTTAATGTGGGTTTCGCAGTACCTAAGTGAGGTAAAAAAAAGAAAATTTAAAGACATATATGCATAGGTTTATATGTGTATATGTTTGTATATGTGTGTCTACATATGCGCGTTTGGTATTTGGGAGTTTGGGCATATCCGTGGGGGAGGGGCGTTTGGGTGAGCAGGCCCATTTTACTTCCCCGTTTTTCTGCTCTATTTTACTGCTCCATTTTGCTTCCCCATTGTGCTTCCCCATTGTGCTTCCCCATTGTGCTTCCCCATTGTGCTTCCCCATTGTGCTTCCCCATTGTGCTTCCCCATTTTACTGCTCCATTTTGCTTCCCCACTGTGCTTCCCCATTGTGCTTCCCCATTTTACTGCTCCATTTTGCTTCCCCATTGTGCTTCCCTATTTTACTGCTCCATTTTTTCGTTCGACCCGTCCACCCGCTGCTTGCTGCTTGCTACTGCACCATTTTCTCCAATTGATGAAATCGTTCTTCTTTCCCCTTTTTACTATTCTCCAGAACCCTGAATGGAATAAGAACAAGTTAACATGGATGGAGATGATACAACGAGATAAATTTCGAAGATACGAAACTATGAGAGATAATTTAAAAGAAACGGGTAGTCGTGAAATAATATATAAGGTAAATACTGAAGATGCGGAAAAAGTCGAAAATAAAAATATGATAAAAGATTTTTTCTTTTTTGGTGTCCTTGAAAGAAAAGGACAAAATAAGTTGGGTAGAATTTATATGAACATAAGAAATGATTTATTAAAAAATACGGAAATATATACTTGGCTGATAACAAACTGTAATATGCAAACAGATAAAAATTTAGTGGCAGATATTGGTATAGAGGAAAAATATTATGAAAAGAAAATTGTTGAGAGTAATGATATTTGTTATAACGATACATTAATTGAAGAAACGAAAAAAGAAATTTCAGAAACCCTTAGTTGTAGGATGTCTAATAGTTTTACAATTGAAGAGAAAACTCAAAATTATTTTTTTGAAAAAAAAGTATATATATCATTCGGGAAAAATGATCATAATGATATTATCTGTTTAAATCCATCTATATCCAGATTCCACTGTGTCTTGTTTTTTTCTAAAGATTATCATCTCTACTTAGTAGATGTAGGATCGAAATCTAGAACAAGATTAAATAATACCCTATGTGATATTCATAAAAAATATAAAATTCGAAATCAGGATATTATTAGTTTAGGAGTATCTAAAAGAACATATAAAATTAGGATATATATTGACAATGTTTTATCTTATCTAGATAAGAAAAAGAATGAAATTAATCAAAAAATGAAAATAATGAATGAAGAAATAGAAAATCCGTTGAAAGCAAAAAATATGCTCAAATTAAAAGTCTCTAATATTTACTATAAATGTAATGAAAATGATATCGTGGATTTTTTTAAAGATTGTGGTCAAATTAAAAAGGTACAACTTTATAATTTGTCAGCTAAAAAAATGTTCAACAGTAGTTGGGGTACAGGGGCAGCTAGTGATGGTACCCACAAGGGTAACACCGATCGTAATAACTGTGCAAACCTCTCGAAGCGAAAGTTTTTAAAAGAAGCCATAATTGATGTTTATGATGAACAAACTTCAGCTAAAATTTTTCAAAAAAACGATATGTTTTTTTATGGGAGGAAAATATATATTACCTATTTACCCCTGGAAAAACACAAATCGCGTGGTTTCAATTTTAATAAAAAAAAAGAGGAAAAATCAAATATTCAAATTACATACAAAAGTAGCAAACATAGTGGCGATAGGATTATACTATCAAGTGAAAGGATTAATTATAGAAAAAATAAAAATGAAAAAATATATACCAAAAGAAATCATAACATGCGCAGGGGGGATGATGAAAAGGCGGAAATCAGGTGCCATAGGAATTACACAAGTCGCAAAATTGGCTTGAAGGAAAGACATAGGGGGGGCAGTGCTCGGAGGAGAACCAATAGGAGTTGCAGAAGAGGGGAAAGCAGCAGCAGCAGCAGCAGCAGCAGGAGTAGGAGTAGGAGGAGAAGTGAGAGTAGTGGGAGGAGTGCAGATAATAGGAGAAGTGCAAGTAATAGGAGAAGTGCAAGTAATAGGAGAAGTGCAAGTAATAGGAGAAGTGCAAGTAGTAGGAGAAGTGAAAGTAGTAGGAGAAGTGCAAGTAATAGGAGAAGTGCAAGTAATAGGAGAAGTGCAAGTAATAGGAGAAGTGCAAGTAGTAGGAGAAGTGAAAGTAGTAGGAGAAGTGCAAGTAATAGGAGAAGTGCAAGTAATAGGAGAAGTGTAAGTTGTAGGAGAAGTGCAAGTAGTAGGAGTAGTGCAAGTAGTAGGAGATGTGCAAGTAGTAGGAGTAGTGCAAGTAGTAGGAGATGTGCAAGTAATAGGAGAAGTGTAAGTAGTAGGAGTAGTGATGGTGAAAATAGTAGTAGAGGTAGATGTGGGAGTAGTAGACGCAGGGACAAACGAAGGAAAAACAAGCAAAGCAGACTAAGAAAAAGATTTGGGGAAGCTCATAAATATAGAATGCGAAGCATAGGTAGGAAAACGGAAAACATTAATTCCACTAGAAAAAGGAATAACAAGGGTAGTACAAGTACGGCTAGTGAAAGAAATAGCTCTTATGAAAGATATATAAATAAAAAACTAATGGGAACAAAAAGGTGCAAATTATGAGGATAATAATTTCAAAAACAGGGATATAACAAAGAGAAGAAAATATTAAACTTCATATTAAAAATTATGGAAATTTATTTACCGTTCATTGTAATGGAAAACTATAAAATAGTGAACATGGGGAACGGAATAAAAAAAAAAAAAAAAAAAAAGGGGATACGTCTTACTTGTTTTATTCATTTGGGCGTTCGCTCATTCGTTCTTCCTTTCATTCATTACTCTCTTTTTTTTTTTTCTTTATTGTATTTTTTTCAAGTTCCTTTAACGCAAAAAACGGGTGTAACGTTTTATAATAAACTGCACAATATTTATATGAGTACGAAAGCGTAATTAGCCAGGTAAAGGACGAACAAATGATTTATTTATATTTGTTTGCTATATATAATGTGTGCATTTGTGAAGGAAACATGGAAATATCAACTTAAATAATTAAGAGCATCCACAATAATAACACAATAGTGTTTTTATTTATTCCAATTTGTTTATTACCGTTTTTTATTTTCCTTTTTTTTTTAAAACCTTAATTGTATGTATCGTAAGGTGTATTGTAAAACCATTATTTTATTATCATCTTTGGGTGAATAAAAAATAAAAAATAGTAGATGACAATGTCAGAATGTCATAAAATTCGCAAAAAAAGTGATAATACACATTTATGTATCATCCCTATTATCCTTTCATGTAGAATGAAAAATATTAATGGTAAATTTGGAAGTTAGTGAAATATAATATTTTTAATTTTTAGTGTATCCAGTAATCATTATAGCTTTAAAAAATTTTTATAAATCATAAAATTTTACCTGAACAGGTAAGGTAAAAATTGCGTTTGCTAGGGGGGGGGAGAAAATATTGTTCTATAATACATTTTATGCTTATGTGAAAATCAAAATTATGATATATATATAAACGCATTTTTTGTTTGTATGAAAAGGAATAGAGGAATATTAGCCGAATTAATTTATATCAGTAATTAAACAGTTACTTACGGTTAATATAATTAAATAATTTTCTTCACAAATTTCGAAATTTTTTTATATGCGTAAATTTTACTAAGTATTTTAGGGCATTTCGTTTTTAAAAGTTCACAAAAAAAAAAAAAAAAGCAGCACTATAAGTAAAGAGGTGGCGCTGTTAACCACATTGCCCATATGAATATAATTATATAATTACATAATTATATAATTATATATATATGGGAAAATACATTTATATGTATCTGCTAGACGTATATATTACGATAAGTTCACATAGCTTAAGCAGTGCCAGAATAGCTCAAACATAAAAATAAAACCTTCTCGTACATTTCATAAATTCAGTTTTTTGTATCTTATACAAAATTAAAGTTTTCGAAATAACTTGATAAGTGCCTTTTTGTTTTATTCACATTTATTTGGAGGTTCTTGGACACATAAATGAATGTAAGCAATGAAATTTACACTTCCATATATATATGTACATACGTGCACATATAATCATAGAGGATGTACATAAAGTAAAATACAAATATATACAATCTATTTAAATGTGCTTGGTTGAACTTTAAAAAGGAAGGCTTGGGTTGGGGTAACTCAATGTAAAGGTGTAAAATATTACTATTAAAAATTTAGAAAAAAAAAAAAAATGAATGCATAAATGCACTTAGCAACTTCTATATCTCAACTATTTGTATATAAAGATAAATTTACAACAATCTGAAAACAAAAAAAAAAGAAAAAAAAAAAAGAAAAAAAAAAAGAAAAAATATTTTTTATTAAACTATTTTTAGTGCATTACTGATAAAATTAAAAAGTCCGTAAAAATTTACAAAAAATTGTATATTATTATATTTATATATCAAATTTTGAAAAGAATTACATATATATATATATATTTATGTATGATGGGGGACGATATTATTCGTATGTATTTCTTCTCATTAGCTTAAGCATACGTTTATAAGTATATTTATTCGTAAGTACAGTATTTCCTTTTTGTTTTTCCCTCACATACTTGTTTATTTTTGTTGAATTTTACCATCTTTTAACGTTCATTTTTGTAATTCATCTATTGTACTAACATTTTACGCTTTACATTTTTCGTTATTTTTTATTTTTTATTTTTATTTTTTGGCGTATGAGTTAATTTTTTTTTAAATAGGAATGTCAAAAGGTAATATTTACATCACTTGAACAATATTGCTTTTTTATCCATAATTATATGTATGTATAGTTGTGCATTTGAATACGTATACGATATACATGCCAATGCGTAAGTTAAGATGCCATACATGAAATGCATGCATATATATGTATATGCAAGTAAGTTCAACATGTGCACATGAATATTATCATGACTGCAAACAGCTACGCATAGGTGGAAAAGTTGCACAGTAGAAATATACCCGTATACACATATATACATAAATAAATAAGTGAATAAATACACAAATACGTATATGCACATACATACATAATATATATTTGTACATGCGTGTGTCCATACGTATGCAGATGGACATATATGTCTCTACCTTTTGAATGAGTAAATTTCTGCTATTTTTACTATCCTCTTTTGTATTACATAGTCAGAAAAAACAATTTTGCGTAGTTAAGGGAGTTCTAGGAAAGAATTCCTCCGTGTACGAGTTAAACAAACAGGGTAGTTTGACGAAAAGGGAAAGAAGGAATACATCTAGAAGTATAGGAAGCAGTATAGCTAAAAGGGTAAGAAGCAGCATAGCTAAACGTTTAGCTGAAGGAATAGCGAAAGGAAGATCGAACCGAATGAATAACAACATGGATAATAATAAAGAGGCAATTGTCGAAATGGGATTGCAAAACTTGGTAAGGAGTAACAATAGCAACGTTTCCTTATCATTGAATAATTACTCAAAGAATATAAAGGATAGCCGATCGAATACAAAATTAGTAAAAAGCAATGTAATAAGTATTTTCAGTTTTGCATTGAAATATATGAATAAAAAGAGTTTAAACAAATGGCTAAGAAATAATGTTAAAGCTCCTTTTTGTGATACATTTGTTCCACATAATAAACCCTTAGCTTATATTAAATTTAAATGTTCTGAAGACATGAAGATATTTGAAAAATTGATAGAAAATAAACGATTTCATCCGAATGATAGTTTATCGACTATTAAAATTTACAAGTTTTCTAAATATTCTCAGAAAAGAAAAGGTAGTGCAGAGGATAGTCAGGTGAATCGTGGTAGCAGAGACACTGGAAAGAACATTGGCCATAACTATGGCAGTAATATTAGCGGCAGTGAGAGCAATAACTTGAGCAAAGACAAGCACGAAAGGAAGAAACAGAAGGTGGAAAGCTCATTTAACCATGATGTGAAAAGAGAAGAAGATAACGAAGAAGAATTATTAGATTTACAAAGTATCATGAAATTAAATAGAACACAAAAATACAAAAGCATAGAAAATTATGTAACACCTTTTTACAAATATTCTTATTCAGATCAGATAAAAATAAAACATAAATTTTTAGAAAAATGCAAAGATCAAATTTTGAGCAACCTGAAGAGTAAATGGATGAAGCAGAGTTTGTTGTTCGGAGATTTGGAGTCCAGTCTTGTTGAAGAGGAGCTGAACCTGTCAAATGGGTGTACTAATGCAGGAAGTGGTATGACAGTACATGGTAACCCAAGAAGCGGTTACAAATGCTACAGTAATATTAGCAGCAATAACGGCACGAACAACAACGGTACCGTTTGTGGAGGGAAGAAAAACAAGAAGAACGAAACGAGCAAGGACAGCTGCCTGAACAAAACTGTACTAAGTGATATCAAAATGAATAATAATAATTACAGAGAAATATCATTAGAGAAAAAAATGGAAGAGTATGACTTCGAGATAGATAGCCCTTTATATCCTGATGAAAAAGGAATTAATAGTTATAGGAATAAATGCGAATTTACCATTTCTTATGATGAAAATAATAATGTTGAAATTGGATTTGTAACTGGAAAGATTAGAACATATTTGAATGACAATAATGAAGATAAAATTTTGAACGACGATAATAATTGTAATTTTAGTGAAAATAATATAAGTAACAGTGCATCTCCCATCAATGAATCACATAGCACTAAACTTAGGAATAAGAAACAGAAGCAATCCTATTACTTAAACCCTATAGTTAAAAATGTTGATGACTGTATTCACATTCACCCCTGTATGAAACAAGTTGTAAACGAAATGAAAAATATAATAAAGGTTTCCAGTTACCCCGTCTTCGATAGGGTTTATAAAACCGGTAAGGCTCCCCTAAGAAAGCGCGGTGTGCGCATGTGTGCACGTAAACATATTTACATTTGTGCACACTTATATACATTTACACGAGTATACATATATACATACATGTACATAATTATACGGATGTGTATTCATACCTTTCCGTGGCCTCCAATTTCATTATGTTTCTCCCTCTTCCCCCTTGCGCAGGTGTCTGGAGACTGCTGGTCGTTCGTTTCAACAGCAGAAATGAGCTCATGATCACTGTTCAAACCTATACATTGGATCAAAAAAAAAAAAAAGAGATAAAAAAATTATTAATAAATAGATTAACAAAGAAAAAGGATGAAGCCTTTATGAGTTTTTGTAATTTCAAAGTCGTTTCCCTATATTTACAAGAACATGACAAATCAAATGATTCTTCTGATCAATCACCAAATGAACATTTGTGGGGAGTAGAATATTTAGAAGAAATAATTTTAAATAATCGATTTTTCTTAACACCGTCATGTTTTTTTCAAGTTAATCATAGTAGTTGTGAAATATTGTATAAACAAGTTATTAATTATATAAATATATATAAGAAAAAGAAAAATTATATATTTGATTTATGTTGTGGTACAGGTACGATTAGCATTTGTGCAGCTAATGAAATAAAAGAAGGAGATGTACATATTATTGGTATTGATATATGTGAAGAAAGTATTATTAGTGCAAAAAAAAATGCAGAGATAAATAAAATTAATCAATATAAATTTATTCAAGGAAGAGTTGAGGAATTATTTGCAAGTGAAATAAAAAATATTTCAGAAAAAAATGTAAATATAATTGTTATAGTTGATCCTCCAAGGAGCGGTCTGTCTAATAGTGTTCTTAACATTTTAAGTTCAAATCAACTTATTAACCAAATAATATATGTCTCATGCAATCCCATTACTTTAATAAATAATATAACAAATGTTTTGTTTCTTAATGAAAATTTAAAAATAAAAAATCTTGTTTTTGTCGATATGTTTCCACATACCTTCCACTTAGAATGTATTACAAATGTTATGAAGGTATGATAGGTCTCGCATTTTAATATGTTGATCTGTTAGTAGCGAAATAATTATGTATTTGTGCGTGTGAATTTTACGCATATGTGTATTTACACATTTGCTCATTTATGCGTACGTTGACGTACTATATATTGCATACATGCAGAAACAATCATACGCATTTGTTCCCTTTGAGCATACCGTGCATCTCCCCCCCCTCTCCCCATAGACCATACCATTGTTTTATAAACGTTTTCTTCCAAGTTAAGATTATTAAAATATTGTGAAAAAAAAGACATTATGGGAAAATTAGAATTTATTATTTGTATGTATTTTTTTCTCATAGTAAAAGCCTGCATTCTGCAGTTCTACAGTATTGTAGTATTCATTTTGTTAAAAAAATATTTTGGCAGTGCGAAAAAAAATATTTTTGTAATGTGAAAGAAAATATTTTTGTAATGTGAAAGAAAATATTTTTGTAATATGAAAGAAAATATTTTTGTAATATGAAAGAAAATATTTTTGTAATATGAAAAAAAATATTTTAGTAATCGTGTTGCGTACTATTCTGAATTATGGCTTTCACAGTGTCGGTTTTTTTTTTTTTTTTTTTTTTTTACAAATTCCATATAAATCAACATACAAAATTATAATTTTTTAAAAAATATTGTTCTAAATGTATATAAAAAAGGAAATAATGTTTTCCCATAGCTTAGGAAAGTTTCATACGTATTAATAATTCGTATGTATGTGCATGCGTCTCTCGTGTATGCACGTGCCATATGTACATGCCTTGTATGAGCAATACTCATAATATAATATATATATATATATATATATATATATATATATATACGTATATAAATGTGTATATGTAAAAACAGATCCAATATTAAGTTTTTTAATTTGTGCTTTTTTAAAATTTACTTAGGCCGTATATTTATAATAATGAATAAGAAACACTCCGTAAAGGTTAGAAGGTGGAAGGAGTGCTAAAATTATTGAGCTTTGCATATTTTTTATTCCCTTAACATTTTTGAATGTTTTTCTGTAATAGGGACACACGTATACAATATAACCAATTTCTCAGATCAAGTCAAATATTATTTTTAAAATAGTTGAACCATTTAATAGTGAATAGTTTATTTTTCTGCCTAAAGAAATGCGACGAATGTTTAGTACTTAACGGTTTATTACTACTTTACTTTTTTTTTTCTTTTAATTTATTAGATTGTTTTTTTTTTTTTTTTTTAAAAAATGATTTTTTGATTCATAGAAGAAAAATAAAATGAGGACGCAAAATGTAAGAATAAAATGCGAGCGAGACAAAAAGGAAAAGAAACCCCAAAATTTGAGAAAATTTTGATATATTGAACACAAATTGACGGTTCGCACGTCGTTTATCATTCGCAATTGCTGTAGCTGCTGCTACTGCTATTGTTATTGCTACAGCTAATCTTTTTACGGCTGCCCTTTTTTTTTTTGTTCTTTTCTCCTCAATTTTTTGAACAAAATGAGCATAATTGTAGCTCTCGTGATGTGCTCCCTTTTGTTCCTTTGTAAATCAGACGATTTGACGTCAAAGAATTCGGAAAATCTTTTAAATAAAAGTTTAATAGATATACTAAATTACAATTTCAGTGTAAATGATGTTATGGGAATATTTGAAAATATTTTTAAGAACAGCGTTGATGATTTTAAAATTGAAGAAGAAAACCATGAAATAAAAAATCTACAGTTTAAGAAGTATAATTTTGATCAGCATAATTATAACTTTATGTACACCTCCTTTACGGACTACTGTAATTTCACTATACTTGCTTCATTGTTGTTGCGCCTGTGAGTGAGAGTGTGTATGTGAATGTTTGTATTTGTGTTTTCGTTTTCTTTTGTGTTTGTGCATGTGCATTTATGAAAGTTTTGCATTAATCGTGTGCCTCTGCGTCCCTGTTACACATATGCGATCATGATACAACAGAATGTTCCTATTTTTCCTGCTTCTTTGCATTCCATAGCTCTTCTATTTTTTTTTTTTTTTTTTTACCTAACCCTTAACGTCCCTCCCTTCATTAGGCCTAAAGGAAGTTACAAGCGACAAGTGCTACGAATACTTGAATAAAGATCATATGACAAACATTTTTAAAAACGTGAATCACAAGTTCTATTCTCGTTTTAGTAAAGAAATAAATGAATTAAGATACTATACATTCGAAATAGAAAAATTATTAAAGAGAAAAGATGATTTGAATGATAAAATTTTACGAACATTTGATGAAATTAAAAATTCAAAGAGTTCATTAACAAAAGCAATGACAAAGAAGTCAGGTAAAACATTACCTATTATTAAATACTTTGAAGAAATGTCGTATAATTTGAAACATGCAAATAAAAGTTTAAGTTTTTATGATATGGTTATACAGTATGGAAATGATTTAAATTGTATTATAAAAGGTGCTTTAGTTGAATATATATATCTTTACAAGCAAACAAAAAATTATCAAAAAAAATTAGAAAAATATATAGAAAAGAATGCTCGAGTTTTATCAAAGATGCATAAGAAAATTATTTTGAGTATTTTTTACATGATTTCAGATATGAATAAAACCAATGAAAAAATAGACAATATAATTAATAAAAAAGTAAACGAATTTAATGAATGGGTAAGTTACGAAAATTATAATTATGTAAAAAAACTAAAAATATTGAAATCAAATGTTGATTTTAACCTTGATGATATTAATGAACTTATTGATAATTCAAAAGAAAAATTAGAAAAAAATAAAATCGCTTTTGTTAATATGAGCAAATATTTATCTTTTCAAAATCCAAGTAAAACAATTATGTCCATTATTCATTTTCTTAATAATAAATATTCCAAAGATGTTAATATATTTTTTATATATAATGAAGAATATATGAATTTTAATTTTGATCAAGAAAAAAAAAAAATCAAACCTTGTAAAATTAATATTGATACAAAATCAACAAATAATTTTAATTTTGTTCATTTAGATTTTATGGAAACATCTAAATATGAAAATTTACTAAACTCAATTACCAATGAACAAAATGATCTCAAACATGTAGACAGACAAAAAATTGAAAATATTGTAAATGAAATATTTCATCCAGATGAACAAGGAGAAGATAATAATTGGATTAAAGAAAAAGAATTTGAGGATGCTAAAAGTAAAATTTCTTATAGTAATCTGAATGAGGAAGTAAAATTGTATACAAGCAAAATGGAAAAAAGTATTGATGACACAATTAATGATTATTATTTTTTTAAACCAACTATTAAAAGATACATACAAAGTGTTAGGACACTTTTAAGAAACGCCATTTTTAATTTCAATAAATATATTTATTCTTTTGAAAAAAATTTTACCATACATGTGAGTGATAGTTATAGGGACTCTTCACTTGCCACCGACAGGGGAGACAAAGCACCTTCCGACAGGCAGCACGACTCGAAGGAAAGAAATGAAAAGCCACAACTGGGTTCAGAATTAGGTGTTGAATTGAATGCGGGGTTAAATTCCGAGTTAAGTGATGAGTTAGGCGGCGAGTTAGAAAGCGAATTGGAGAGCGAGTTAGGAAGCGAGTTAATTGGCGAATTGGGTGAAGAGTTAGGGGGTGAAGTGGGAGCTGATGTAACAGAGGGCGTGGAAAAGGAAGCGGAAGATGGTGCAAAAGAGACTGAGAATTCTAGCGAAAATATCTCCAACAATAGAGTCGAAAATGAGGTCAAAAATGAGGCAAAAAATGAGGTCAAAAATGAGGCAAAAAATGAGATTAAAAGTGAGGCAAAAAATGAGGTCAAAAATGAGGCAAAAAATGAGATTAAAAGTGAGGCAAAAAATGGGACTGAAAGTAAAAGCAATAACCAAGGAAAAAACATCCATGATGAGGACAAAAAAGGAGAATCTAAGAATAAAGACAAATTCGAAAATAATAAGGATAGTGAGCAGTATAACGAGCAAGATGATGAACAGAGTAGTGGAGGCGATGGTGAACGAAATAATGTAGACGATAATGAAGAGAGCAGTGAAAACGATAATGAAGAGAGCAGTGAAAACGATAATGAACAGAGTAGTGAAGACGATAATGAACAGAGTAGTGAAGACGATAATGAACAGAGTAGTGAAGACGATAATGAACAGAGTAGTGAAGACGATAATGAACAGAGTAGTGAAGACGATAATGAACAGAGTAGTGAAGACGATAATGAACAGAGTAGTGAAGACGATAATGAACAGAGTAGTGAAGACGATAATGAACAGAGTAGTGAAGACGATAATGAACTGAATTGTGAAGACGATAATGAAGAAAACGATGCAGATGATAATGATTGTGCATATGAAAATAATGATGCAGAAAAATGCGGATGCGGCTCTAACGAAAAAACTACGAGCAGCATGTCCATATTTCAAAGCGGAACTCTAAAATACCTATGGAGGATACCTTTTATTAATAACCTATACAATATGTGGAATAAACATAAAAACAAGCGAGCAAATAAAAAGGAAGTTGAAGATATTGACATATATGAGGTAGACAAAGAGGAAATGGAAAAAATATTCACCAATTTCAGTAACTTGAATTATGAAGATTCGATAAAAAAAATTAAAGAAAATATTTTTTATGCCTTACCAGATATTGAATATATTTTAAATGTTTTGCGAATATATAAAGAAAACAAAGAAAAAAATAAAGACAAAAATTTTTTTTATGATGCATTTTATGGAAATGATTATATAATTATAAAATCAAAAGGTGTACATGTAGAAACATTTATTTATCCTTATTTTGAAACGTTAAATTTGCAATTAAATGAAGTAGAAACATGCAGTTCGAAGGATTATTATACGTGTATGAAAAAATACGTTCGAGATAATATTAAAAAAGAACTTATAAATGAAAAAATAGTGTTTGTTTATTTAGGAATCTTTAAAGACGAAGTATTCAAATTGCCAAAATTTAAAATTGTGGATGATTTAAAAAAAGCTCATTTGAAACAATTTTTAGAAAACCCATATGAACATAATTTTTTAAATAATTTTTTTGTTAAAAAATATGAAGAAGAATATATTTTTTTTCAAAAATTAAGAATTTTTACCTTATATCATTCCAAATATAAAAATTCAAATATATATGGTATTGATTTCAACTTTTACGTTTCATATTTTTCAGATGCAGACTTAGAATATTTACCATTATCCTACTACCATGATTCCATAATTTATTTTAAAGTAATCCTTGCTACTTCGAAATATGGCTATCAAGAAATAGTTCCAGTAGATGATGAAATAATAAAGTTTGGTCTAATGCTTTCTTTAGATAATAAAAATAAAAATGTTCATTATTTAATTTTATCAGACGTGATAAATGATACAGATTATAATTTGGTTAAGAGCAAAACTGGGGTTGTCAAAATTTGTGAAATATCTTACAAAAAATTTAAAATAAAATTGATAAATGAAAAATATAAAGTTCAAGTAACAAGAAACATGAAAATTATTTTGCAAAAAGAGGTTACTTTTAATAATAGCAAAAAGAGAACACTGGATTATGTAGATACATTTTATGATAAGATGAATAAAATTATGAAAAACAATATGAATCTGGAACTATTCGGAAAAACGTTCTTTGTTCATTTACAAAGGATATAACTGTGTAGTGGCGAGGAAATGGCATGTTCGACTTTTTCTGAGTGCAATGTATGCGCTTGTTTATTTTGCCGCACGTTATTTTGTTATACATTATTTTTCCGCACGTTATTTTGTTATACATTATTTTTCCGTACTTTATTTTGCTTAATTTTATTTTACTGAGTTTAATTTTACTGCACTTAAATCTACTGTATTTTATTTTATTATTTTTTTTTTTTTTTTTGTTAAAAGCAGGAAGACGCTTTCTTATTTAAAAACATCGCGCACGCTTAATATATATATATATATATATATATATATATATATATATATATATATATATGTATATATATTAACAGTTCATCATCGACTTAGTTTTTACCTTTTTGACTTTTTGTTAATTTTTTCAGTTTATTATTCGACAAATGGGTGTGCTATATGTACATTAAAATGATATCCTCTTGTTTTCCATTTTTAAAATCTGCGCAATTACATTATTTTGTATGCTTTTTTTTTTTTTTTTCTCGTATATTTTTTCATCCCTTCTTTCTTTTTTTTTCTCTTTCCTTTTCTTTTTAATTTTAACGATACCCTTTAAAAATTTACGTAATATATATTATTCTACCCATTGTACGTTATATAAGTTACAAAAAACTTAACTAATTTCACGTCTTACGTTTTATATCTTATGTTTTTTTTTTTTTTTCTCTATGATGTTTTTTTCTTTTTTAATTAAATTTTTGCAGAATCATTTTGTACGTAATATTTTTTACTTTCTTTAACTACCCACACATTATTGAAATCATCAATTTTGAAAATCATACAATTCTTTAAACATTCATTGAAGATTTTTCTTTTATATGTATATATAATATATGTATACATAATACAAAAAAATAACTCATTAATTTTGTAACGTTAAAAATAACTGTTGTCTATTTTATGTAAAGAATAAATCAAGAACAGAACCATTAGGATCTCCACATACAATAAAGACACAATTTCGTAAACCTTCAATAATTATAAAAACATATTTCTTATAAAAAATAGTTTATATTTAATATAAGTAAAACATTTGTCCATATTTTCATTTTTATGCGCCTTTATTTACTTCGTATATTTGTAAATTATAAATAGTAATTTTTTTTATATTATAATTAAAACTGCGAAGTTTAAAAGTATGCAAAATGCATACTTGTTCATATATATGCAAGGTTACGAAAAAGGAATAGCTGGCTTAATAATGTTGTAAAAATTAAAATTATGAACAGGCAAGAAAAAAAATAAAATAATAAAAATAAATAAATAAACATTTAAATATATATATATATATATATATAAACGTACATATATATAAACGTACATATATATAAAAATAACTATAAAAAGGGTGCCAACATAAAGACGTTATGATAAGCTGAACATTTTCTATGTACGTGTACATTTAATTTTAAAAATGAATTTTGTCAAGTATAGTATATTTCGTGCATTCGTATTTATGTACATCGAATATACGTTGTATTCTTTTTTTAATTTATATGAGACAAGCAAATTTTCTACTCCCTCATAACATGGATATAAGAAGAAACAGGATGGGGCTAAAATTGGTATAAGAAGTTTACATTAATTTCTAGAGTTCTATATTATAATATATACATACACATATATATATTATCAATGTACAGCTGAAATCTTGCTCATTTGTTAATTATTTTTTCTCTTGTGTTTTTTCTTCCTTCTTTTTTGAAGTAAAAACAGCTGTATTTTTTCATTTAATCATTTTTATATAATTTTTTTTTTTTTTTGTGATTTTTCTTACCTCTTATTTTTTTACCCATACAAAATTTATATTCGTGCAGTAATAAATATATGTATATATTTATATATATATATATATTTGTATATATTTATATATATATATATATTTGTATTTATTTATATATATATATATTTGTATATATTTATATATATATATAAATACATATATGTATATATTTATCTATCTATCTATATCTATATCTATATATATATATACATAAATATATATATACATATATATATATATTTTTTTTTTTTTACTCTTTGCATACATATATTCACGCACAATAAATCACACATATAGATGGGGCCATAACAATATAATTGCATGCTGTGCAATTTGTGAGCTTTGTTTAATTGACTTCCTTTTTGCAATTAAGCTTTTATCTAAATAAATAAAAAAAATACAAAAAAAAAAAAAATTATATGACAAAACAAAGAAAATGCAAATATGAAAAAGGAAATAAGAAAATAACTTATATGATGTTGTTTTATACACGAAATAATAATACTTTTTTTTAAAAATAATGTTTCAGTGATTGTTATTTATGAGAACAAATTATGATAGCATACATAATAAAATATTTTGTCAAAAAATAACGTTCAATTTGCATATGCCCAAATTCTTTTTTTTTTTTTTTTTTTTTTAATTTTAATAAGGAGAAAAAAAAAATAAACAAGTATATGTACAAAAAGCTTTTATGTGCATTACGTATATATCTATATGTATATATGTACGTGTGATATATTGTATGTTTTACTTAATAAAACGTACGTATATATACTTATTCATGTATGTGGTTAGCCTTTTTACATTAGTGAAGAAAAGGTTCAAGGAACTGCAATATTTAACATATTTTTTTCATTTATTTTTCATATATATCTTTATTTTTAATTTAAATAATACACATTCAAACATATTTAAATCAATCTTTTTAATTTTGTAGAGTACTTTTATGCTTTTTTTTACAAAATTTTAGCTTTTATATCACAAGTAAAAACACATATTTTTCAAACGTATAATAGCAACACGAAAATCTTTTTTTTTTTTTTATAATGCGTATATTGCGGAAAAAATAATAAAAAAAATGTTAATCTTCTTTTTAAGTATCCTTTAAATATATTTTTGAAAGCAACATATGTATACATATTTCTACATATTTATGTAAACCTCATCGTTTTTTCTTCTTTTGCCTGAGCCCGAAAAATACATTCATATTAAAAAAAACAAATAAAAAAACAAACAAAAAAACAATATATAAACAAATAAACGAGTAAACGAATAAGTAAATACATCTACAGTATACTGGAAGAACAACCGTAATAATAGCAAATCCTCATCTTGTAGTAGATCTTAAATTAAAAAAAAAAAAATTAGCATAAAACTTGGAGATCCTGTGTTATTTGAACAAAGCAAAGCTTTAAGAACCAAACGCTTTAACTTAAGCTTTAACCGATTTCTAATTGACACACATATATATATATATTTATTTATTTGTATATCATAGAATAGCTCACTGGTAAGTTTATATTATTAAGCATCTATGTGAATTATGAAGTGCTTTTATGAACATGCAATATGTGCATGCCTACATGAAATAAAATTGCATACCGTTTATTTTGATAATACGTGTTTCGCGAGAAAATATTTGCACATTGGTAAAGATATAAGGAATACAAAGTTTTACGTACGTATATGTATAGCATTCCCTTGTGTACAACATAATTTATGAGATAAATTTTTTTAATGAAAATATGTGCTGTTACGTAGAAACAGAGCGTTAATTTTTTAAAAATGTTATCCAGAACCATACATAATTTTACACAACTCCACTATATATATATATATATGCTCACGTTTGTATATACGATTACGCATGAGTCATATTTGATTGCCTTTTTGTTCATAACATATATGTAACTTGTTTGTACCGTATTATGAGAAAAAAATTATCTATTTTTTAAAAATAAAAATTATTTCAAAATTGCATAATACTGCAGTTGCTCCATATATATTGTGCGTTTATTTATTTATTTATTTTTTTTTTTTTTTATATGTTCCTTTCCTTTTTAGAAAATCGAAAAAAATGGCATCGTTTAATAAGAAAAATGTTATGAATATTTTAGAAAAATGTGTAAAGAATAATTTATTAAAAGATAAAAGTCGTCAATTATGTACGAGCAAGGTAAATTTTAATAGAGCGTCCGGAGATATAATAGGTATCGACTTAGGTACTACGAATAGTTGTGTTGCAATTATGGAAGGAAAACAAGGAAAAGTTATTGAGAATTCAGAAGGTTTTAGAACAACACCGTCAGTAGTAGCTTTTACAAATGATAATCAAAGATTAGTTGGAATTATTGCAAAAAGGCAAGCAATAACAAATCCAGAAAATACCGTATATGCAACAAAAAGATTTATAGGTAGAAAATTTGATGAAGATGCAACAAAAAAAGAACAAAAGAATTTGCCTTACAAAATTGTTAGAGCGCCAAATGGAGATGCGTGGATAGAAGCACACGGGAAAAAATATTCACCGAGTCAAATAGGTGCTTGTGTATTAGAAAAAATGAAAGAAACTGCAGAAAATTATTTAGGAAGAAAAGTGCATCAAGCTGTTATTACAGTACCAGCATATTTTAATGATTCTCAAAGACAAGCAACAAAAGATGCAGGTAAAATTGCAGGTTTAGATGTATTAAGAATTATTAACGAACCAACAGCAGCTGCTTTAGCATTTGGATTAGAAAAAAGTGATGGAAAGGTAATTGCAGTATATGACTTAGGAGGTGGTACATTTGATATATCTATTTTAGAAATTTTAGGAGGTGTATTTGAAGTAAAAGCAACAAATGGTAATACATCCTTAGGAGGGGAAGATTTTGATCAAAGAATTTTAGAATATTTTATATCAGAATTTAAGAAAAAAGAAAATATTGATTTAAAAAATGATAAATTAGCTTTACAAAGATTAAGAGAAGCAGCAGAAACAGCTAAAATTGAATTATCAAGTAAGACACAAACTGAAATAAATTTACCATTTATTACTGCTAATCAGACTGGACCGAAACATTTGCAAATTAAATTGACTAGAGCTAAATTAGAAGAATTATGTCATGACTTATTACATGGAACTATTGATCCTTGTGAGAAATGTATTAAAGATGCAAATGTTAAAAAGGATGAAATTAATGAAATAATCTTAGTTGGTGGTATGACAAGAATGCCAAAGGTATCAGAAACAGTAAAACAAATTTTTCAAAATTCCCCATCAAAAAGTGTGAACCCAGATGAAGCAGTTGCTTTAGGTGCAGCTATACAAGGAGGTGTTTTAAAAGGAGAAATAAAAGATTTACTTCTTTTAGATGTTATTCCTTTATCATTAGGTATAGAAACTTTAGGTGGTGTATTTACTAAATTAATTAATAGAAATACAACAATCCCAACAAAGAAATCGCAAATATTTTCCACAGCTGCCGATAACCAAACACAAGTTAGTATTAAAGTTTATCAAGGAGAAAGAGAAATGGCTAGTGATAATAAAATGTTAGGCTCTTTTGATTTAGTTGGTATTCCACCTGCACCTAGAGGTGTTCCACAAATTGAAGTTACATTCGATGTTGATGCTAATGCAATTATTAACATATCCGCTATTGATAAAATGACAAATAAAAAACAACAAATTACTATTCAAAGTAGTGGTGGTTTGAGTAAAGAAGAAATTGAAAAGATGGTTCAAGAAGCTGAATTAAATAGAGAAAAAGATCAACACAAGAAAAATCTAACCGATTCTAAAAACGAAGCAGAAACTCTAATTTACAGTTCAGAAAAACAGATAGATGATTTCAAGGATAAAATATCAGATGCAGATAAGGATGAGTTAAAACAAAGAATTTCGACCCTACGAGAAAAATTATCTTCAGAAGATTTGGATGCAATCAAAGATGCTACGAAACAGTTACAAGAAAAATCTTGGGCTATTTCACAAGAGATGTATAAAAATAATGCTGCTCAGGGTGCACAACAAGAACAACCAAAGAGTGAAACCAAAACAGGGGAGAATAAAGACAATGCATAAAACTTTCAAGTATACAAGAAAAAGAAGCAGGAGTGTGTGTGTGATGGGGGGGGGAATACACGGTGCATATTAATAAAAGAAAAGGAAAAAATAAAATAAAACAAAATAAAACAGAACAAGACAAAATAAAACAAAATAAAACAAAACAAGACAAAATAAAACAAAATAAAACAAAATAAAACAAAATAAAACAAAACAAGACAAAATAAAACAAAATAAAACAAAACAAGACAAAATAAAACAAAACAAGACAAAATAAAACAAAATAAAACAAAACAAGACATAATAAAATAAAATAAAACAAAACAAGACAAAATAAAACAAAACAAGACAAAATAAAACAAAACAAGACAAAATAAAAAGAAATAAAATAAACTGTTATAAACCAGTTTACATCAATTTGAACCGTTTTAAACATTTGTAGGGCACACAAGTAGTAATGCGAATTTTGTTTCCCTGCAAATGTTCGCATGTTTCGTATTTAAAATTCAAGGGTACACATGTACCATTCGCAGAGAGACTGAAAAATGAGTTTCTTCGACGAGCACAGGTGTGTATGTATGCATACGGACATACATACGGGCATACATACGTACATGTATATGCACGTGCATACCTGCATGTATACGCCCATACGTACGTACATACATATATACATTTTTATACATAACATCTGCAAATATTTCTACATTTCGCCTAATTCCAAACCAGTTAATCGACTTTTAAAAACGCAAAAACGTGGAAAAGTTTTATTATGTTATACTTAACTATGTGAATAGTTTTAGTATTGCACATTAAATGTTTTATTATCAAAAAGGGATGAAGCCTTTTTACTATTTATTTTATGTATGAATTAAGTATGCATTATTCTTTTTTCTTTTTCTTTTATTTCTTTTTTGATGCATTCTATAAAGTAAATTATATGTAAATATGTATATATTTACTCATTCTAGAAAGAGGAAAAATACAATAATTCACCTCATTACAAAAAAAAAAAAAAAAAAAAAATGTGTACTTTATTATTTTATTTTATTTTTTTTTATTTTAAATGTATAAAATTAGATAGGCTTTTTACATTTTTTTTTACGCGTATGACAACGTATATTTGCATATATATTTGCATATATATGTGCATATATGCGTGCATATGTTATCTTTATATAAGCACACATGTGACTGTAAGCAGGGAATTCGCCAAGCGCAGAACGTATTATTTTATGAGCCTTTGCTTTTATTATACATATATGTATTATACATATATGTATTATGCATATATGTATATGTGTACACATTTATATATGTGGGTGTATACGTATATATATATGGGTATATATTTATATATGTATGTACATATTTATATATATATTATTTTTCCTTGCTTCATCCTTTGAACATGAAACATAAATACACTGAAATAAATTAACGACGTGTTATATAAAAATAAAAATTTTTTAACTATCAAAAAAAGTTCAAAATGCTCATTAAGTCATTTACCCATTTTAAAATAAAACTGTTTTTCAATTTTATGATATGAAAAGTTATTCACAGATATTGTATATTTATATATATATATATATATATATATATATATAATATATGTGTGTGTATATATATATAATATATGTGTGTATATTTAAATTTACCCTGACAGAGAGCTATTTATTATATATGTGAAAAAAAAAAAAAAAAAAAGTACGAAAATTGAGGATTATAAAAATTAATTAGGTATATTGAATACACAGATAAAAGTTTATCACTCACAAATATTTTATTGCCGTACTTTAACATTTTTTAAACATGATTGCTAGTCTCACTTATCATCATATTTTCATTCTGTCTATTCAGTGTGCAGTATGTTGTTTATATCTTCTGACATAACATTTGTTCCTGAACGTTCAACTATATTTCTCCGTGAAAATGGGATAACTTTTTTATTCATAATTGTACGTATGAGTAGAAGTATATACGTGTACATGCATATAAGTATGTACGTATACACATTCACATATAGCTGTTATGGACGCACGTATGTCATATGCAGATGGACAAAATAGGTATATGTAGATGTGTATATTCCATCGTTCGATAGTGCATAAATGTATTATACGCACACATATATATGCATACATACACATATATTTCTATATATCTATATCTATATATATATATATATCTATATATATATATATATATATATATATAAAGCGCGTTTGACTAATAACTGAAATTCCTTTAGCTACAAAAGGAACATGTACAAAAACTAGTTAGATGGCTGGAAAGATAAATAAACACAAAGATACGGTTAATGGGCGCAAAAAATATCACGCACCTGCGCATTTTAGAAAGAAGAGGTACATTAATTATACTTATTGCTAAGTGTGGAGGGGAGGGGAACAAACAAAGCTTGACGTGCACATATACATACATACACATAAATATATAAACATTAGTACTTATCTACGTACGTACATACATATATACCGAACTAGACGCAACGTATGCTGGGTACAACCCGGTGGCCGCAAAATTTTTCATTAGAACTCGAATGAGTATAAAACCTATTGCTTTGTTCCTATCCTTTTCAAGCTTTTCACAGTTCTAAATTATTTTCGTTTAAAGTATTAGGTGAAAACTTTGGGACATTTTTTACTGTAAATGGAACTAAATTGTCCACAGAAGACTTGCCCATCATCATTTGTGTAATAAAATTTTTTATGGATTGTTCAGAATAATTTCCTTTTAAAATGGAATAAACATTTTTTGAAAAACTAATAGCAATAACAGTAGGAAAACCAAATGTAAGATTTAACTTTTGTACTATATCTAACTGATCTCCTGCTTGTGTCCACAAAAATGAAACAGGTAAATTACTTATATCCTTAGTAACGTTTGTTAATATATTAATATAAGAATCAAAATAGCTAGCTTCTGTATCTTCTTTATTTGGTAATATAGCCAAAAGGCATACATCTTTTTCACAATATTCATCAAAAACTTGTTGAGATGTCAATTGAATTACTTCTTTTTTTTCTTTATAATATTTTAAAAAGAATTGATAAAGATCTTCTGTAGTCCTTGATTCATTATAATTGATGGCACTATGTAATGTTTTATTTCCTGATGGAAATAATTTAAAAGATGGATATCCATTTATTTGATAAGTTTGTGCTGTTCTTTGTTCAACTGTTGCATCAATTTTTGCTATTCTTGCATTTTTTAAATGAGCAACTTTTTTGGCAAGTTCATCAAATATAGGATGTATTGGTTTACTATGACCACACCAAGGGGCATAAAAAAAGACAAACCACACATTATCATCATTTTGTAAAATAGACTTATCAAAATTAGTATCATTTAATATAATTACTTTACCATCATTTTTATTTTGATTTTTTTTTTTTTTATATGAACTCTTATTTTCACTTATATCTATATTTAATTCTTTTAAACGATATTTTTTTATACTATCATATATAAAGCTAACCACATCTTTTATTTTGTAATTTCCATCGAATTTTTCAACTTCTTTTTTATTATCCTTTACAAAAAAAAGGTGTATATTTGGATATACTTCAATTTTATATTTATTTGCTATTTCTTCATTTTTTACAGCTAAAATGGTTATATCATCTTTTACCGTCTTTGCGATACTAATAAAATCATTAGCAAAGCCTCTGGAGACTCGGCACCAAGTAGCGTAAAATTGAACCAAGCACATTTTCTTCAAACTTAGTAATTCTTCCAATTTTTCAACTGTTTCTACTGTTTGTATCTCTTTGACATCCGCATATAAGCTCCATGTACATTCCATAAAAAGGAAAATCAACGGAAGCAAAAGTATTGTTTTGCCAAAATTTTTCATTTTTAAGAATCGGTGTACAACAAGCATGCAAATGGGAAGTCATGGAAATACAAATGTGTATCAAGTATAGCAGGTACTGTATTTACTTTTTAAAATAAACAAAAAAAGAAAAAAAAAAAAAAAAATGAACAGCAAAAAAATTTTGACTTTTTAAGTATAAACTGGGCAGAGTATATTGTTCAGTGTATAATATTTAATGAATAATACAACTAATTAATAGCATATGTAATGGATAGTATACGTAATAAATAATACAAATATTTTATAATTTATGTAATGAATAAATAGTTAAAAAAAAAAATCATGTAACTGCTTTTTTGGGGGGGTGTGAGGGTACTAAGAAGAAAGAAAAAAAAAGAAATATAGGAAGTGTTTAAGTTTACATAATTAAGTACAGTAGGGAATAGCCCTTAAACGTACATATGTGCGTATGTATATATGTACGTAGTAAATATGTAAATACGTTAGTATGTATGTATTCGCTTTATAAAGCGTAGTACTCATGCTGTACGCTTAAATAAGAATAGTAAAATTATTTCAATAACATGAGGTAGACTTATTTGCAATTAGGTGCCTATGAGTCAACTAGTTCATTTTTTGAAAAAATATGAAAACTGAAAAAAAAAAAAAAAAAAAAAAAGGAAAAATAAACATATCCAAAAAAAAAAATAGTCACTGCGGAAGAATAATGCAAGGATGGCGTAGCTAAAATGGGAAAAAAATGAGCCGATCGTAGAATTAAGAAGAAAATGCGCACACACACACACACGTACATATGTAATACTTACATATAATATATATATATATATATATATATATTATATATATATATATATGCACATTTATGTTTGCATGTATTTATCCATCCGTTCGCGCATATGTATGCAAAACTTTTTGTGGAAAGGGGGAATAGAGAAAAAGAAGTTAAAAGTTAAAAAAATGAATAAGCCCTTAAAATAAAATGCGAATATAGTTTGAAGTACAACATGAACAGAGCTCAGTTTATTATATGAAAAAGCTTAAACTAAAAAATGAACAAGGTACGCCAGTGAAAAAACACCGAACAACGGTAGGTATGTATGTGTATAAACAATAGCCTCTTTCGTAAAGCTCAAATGTTGAAAGGGGGGGGGGGAAGCGTTGAAAGTTAAGATACTTTTAACACGTAATTTGCAAAGTATGTTTTAAGGCGATTTTTAACATGCATGCACTTATGTATAATATGTACATAAATGTATACGTATATGTATACGTATATGTTTACGTATATGTTTACGTATATGTATGTATATATATATACTCAGGCATTCCCAAAATCACAGTACGATGTTTGATATATGCTATTTTGTGCTCATTTCAAAGCTGTTCCGCTGAAACTTAAATATTATATATATACACATACATATATGTACATACATATTTATATATTCACGTTTTAATGCACGCGGAATGAATACAAGGACATCTTTGTCTTTTCACCTATATGTTGTAACCCCTAATTTTTTAATTATCGTAGTTTGGATTGTAACGCGAATCTTATTTAAATTCCTTTAAAAAATAAAAATAAAATAAATAAAAATATCTAGCTAATAAAACAAGATATTTTGTATAGGCATAAAAATGGGAAGAACAGTGAGAAGCGAAATAAAGTATAAGTTTGAGAATTTTTTACTTATAAAAAACTTTAAAAATATATTAAATAAGTATATATATTGTCCATAACATGTTATTTTATTTAAGTGTAAGTTAATTATTATCTATGATAAAAGAAAAAAAAAAATCAGAAACATCGTTTTACGAGTTCATTTTGTGCAAAAATTCTGTTAAGGTAACTTATCGCAGTTTAAAATACTACTACTAGAACGGTACATTTTTTATATGTGATTAACTATACATTATTTTACGGCATTAATTATATACACTATATATATGTATATACGTGTGATCCTGTCAAATAGTGTTGTTAAAGGTGTTACATATTTAATAAATATTTAAAAAAAAAAAATAAAAATACTTGTACGACATTTACGTACTTTCAAATAATTATTTTTGCTGCTATAATTATGCAAATAGAGATATAAAAAGTAGTTTTTTATTCATAAATATATACTTTTCTTTTTTTTTCATTCCTTTTTCTGTTTTTTCTTAAATGCATTATTATTAAATACAATTTAAAAGAAAAAAAAAAAAAAAAAGTGAAAAAAATAAGAGTCCTTTTTTGTCGAAAAACGAATAATTTACAAGTCAATCTCATATACTAAAACATAAAGTAGCATTTAAAAAAGGGAAAATAATTAAAATTAAGCGCGTTTACTTCAGTCAGTTTTATACATTCCATGTTGAATTCCTCATCCTGAACGTTGTTTCTGCGTATTTCTTATGCTTTTTTACGTTGTTATTTTTCTTTTTTAATTTTAAAAGTATCAACTGGTTATGTTACTATCCCTTTGAAGGACTATTGTTGATTTGTTTTTTAATTTAAATTTATATTTTAAGTTTAATTTTAAGTTTAATTTTAAGTTTAATTTTAAGTTTAATTTTAAGTTTAATTTTAAGTTTAATTTTAAGTTTAATTTTAAGTTTAATTTAAAGTTTAATTTAAAGTTTAATTTTAAGTTTAATTTTTATTTTAATTTTTATTTTTTTTATAAAAGATTTTTTATTGACCGTTTTTCATATATTTCGGTAGAGGTATTATATTACATTTTCTTATCTTATTTTTTTTAATTGAAAGTACAATAATATAAAGCAGATATCATTTGGGATGAAATATTTCGTGAAAGTATATAATTCCCATTATTGTGTACCCTAAGGTAAATTAAGAAAATTGTGAGTATTCTTATGCAGAAGAATATTTTGGCGTACCATGTAGTGTGTTGTATATATGCAAGAAAAACGTAAACTTATAAACGTGCAAACAGGAATATGCATATAAACATATACCGAGGCATGTACATTTGTATATCCTACTTATAACCGGAGCGATTTAGTACATTACTTTGCAAGTTGCAAAAAGGAGAGGAAAAAGAGATCCCCTTAAAAATTAATACCCGGTTGCGCGGTTACAAGAATACTGTATATATACACATATTAGGGTGAACTGGCACCCACGGGTACCCATTATTCCATGTGTAAACATTTTAATATATACATATATAAATAAAATTATATAGAAGTATAAACATACATAAGTGTAAGCATATATATGTGTAAGCATATATATGTGTAAGCATATATATGTGTAAGCATATATAAATGTAATTATACATACATATTTACATATACGTGCGTCCATTGTGCATGTATCTCCACGCACGGGTGTGCTAAATGGATAAGTTTAAAAGATGCAAGAAGAGAAACTTTAGGAGTCTCATAAAGAATACCAAGTCGTTAATTAAGAGAAAGAATAAGAACCAGTCAAAGATACATAAAAGCAATATTTTAACAAATGAATTTATAACAAATATAATTATAAAATACGTAAGGAAGAGTAGTGTCAGGAACGCAAATGGTAGTTCCACTTTTGATGAGTATATGTCACATGGGGGAAATACTACTGAATGTATAAAAGAAAAATTATTTAGCAAAAAAGAAATTGTTGAAACAGATATAATAAATAATTGTTTAATTTTTGATAAGAATGAAACACTGAAAAGTATTAGTTATAAAATTCTTTATGGTATTATTAAAAAGTGTGTAGATCATGAAAATGTATTAATGAAAATAGAAGAACTTGGGTTTTCAGCTGAAAATATAAAAGATAAAAATGATGACAATATAAATATATGCTCAAAATATAAAGTAGATACTTTTTTTAATTATATATATAAAAGTTTAAAAGTTATAAAATGTTCAAACAATTTTAATGTATTATGCAAATTAATGAATGTTATAAAATATGTTATCCATGTCTTGCCATATATGTACAAAATAAAATTTTTGTTTTTTTTTTGTTCCATTTTTAATATATATCAAAAGCTACACGAGAGGGGAAACCATGGGGATAATATAGCGAATACAAAAAAGGCAAAAAATGTAAAAACTGCAAAAAATGTAAAGGATGAAAATAGTGACAACTTCCCTTTTACGAATGTGGATGACCATGAATTCTTGAATATATTTTTTGAACTAATGAATGAATTAATAAATATTAATGATAATTACAATTCTTATGATGATAATTATAAAATTTTTAACTTTTTCGTTTTACGCTGGATGTTAGTGTATTTTAAGAACAAATACCACTTTTTTTCAAAGAAGAATATTTGTTCCCGAACCAAATCAAAATATGCTATTCTTTTACTTACAGTACTAAAACACTTGCATGAGAGTATGAGCTTCGATGTGCGAAGGGAGTTTAACGAAAGTGAACAGAAATATTACTTATTAAGTGGTGGTCCAGACATAGCAACAGATGTAGAAGTAAATGGAGGGGCATACGTAGAAGCAAATGCCGCTGCACATATAGTAGCAGATATAGCAGAAGACGTGCACGACGAAGGGAGAGCAAGCGGCGTTGACCATTTGATAGAGAGGAAAAAAAATGGGCATTCAAATATAACGAATTATATGGACATCTTATGTAACAATAAAAGTGTTGGAAGTGAGAAAATAAAAAATAATAAGGCTGAAATACAAAACATGATTGAAATTTTTTATGATAAGGTGGATTTAAAAGTAGAAAAAAAATTGAAAGAAGTGAAAGATACTATGAACATTTTAACGCAAAACATTTTTATCATCATTTATAATTTATTTAGCAATATGCATATTATACATCAGCACATAGTATTATTATATTTTTCTTTAGATTTTTTAAGAATATGTGAATATGAGTACTCTTATTTTATTATTTTTAATTCATTCCAGTTTTTAAATAAATTATTAACTGTTCAGAATTTTTTAATTCATGCACCATTATTTATGGCTGTTCAAGAAGTTTTCACATTTTATGAAAAAATAATTATTCATTTGTACAAGGAAAAAAATGATGACCTAAATGAAGAGTTTTATCACTTTGTTGACTTGTTCAATAATAAGCATAAGAGTATGTATGAAGATGTAATAAAAAGAATATGGAGTTTGTATATGTTGATAATTTCAGATGAATATATGAAACGAAAGGATAAAAATTTGAAGGATAATTCATATGTTAATGTGCATGTTGAGCAACATCAACAAGTGTATGCAAATAATATGAACGAGGTAAAAACATTTTTAAAAATTAAGTATTTTGAATTTTCAAATGATTATAGAAATTATATACTAACAAATGTTAATGAAACATATAAAAATATATTAACTAGTTGTTTAACAAAATCGTTTCGTATATTAGGTTTGAATTATTTTTTCGAAGAATATTTTTTTTTTTCAAATAATGAATTATTAGCTAAGGATATATTTATATTAAATAAAATTCTTAAGGATACAAATAAATTATTTTACGGCGGTAATTTAAAATTTGTAATGAATTTTTTTTACCCTTTATTAATGTGTTATATTAATTTATATGAAAAAGAAGAAAAATATAGTGTAAGGAGCAAACTATTTTTGACATATATAAAAAATGTGTTAATTCATTTAACTCGGTCAATGAATGATTGTATTAATTTATACTATTTCATGTCAACAAAAGTTGAAGATTTTTATATATTAGTTACTAAGCTTACAAATTATGATGATTTTAATTTATTACCACTTTTAATTAATTTTTTTGAGCATTTTTATTTGTCTACGTTAAAAATAAATGATGAGGTTGAATGTTTTTCAGGTTTTATAGGTGTTGAAAAAATGAAGAATATTAAATGTAAATACACAAATATAAATTTAAAAAAAAATAATTTTTTTTTAAATTATATATCAGACAATTTGTTAAAAATTTTTATTCCAAAATTTGTCTCTATTGTAACTTTTTGTTTAAATCAAAAATTTTCATCTACTACTACATTAGTGCAGGAAAATATGGTAAATATACATACGACTATAGAGAAATTTTCCGACTTGATACGTGTGTGCTTATACTATACGTCAACTACAGATTTTAATGATATTATAGTTATACTAGAGCAACATATATTAAGAAATGAAATTGAAAAGAATATAATTTCTGTAATTAGCTTGCTACTAGTTTTAAAAATGTTCACCCCTTTTTTTTCATATGAACAACTCAAGTTATGCTCTACGTATTATGAAAAGTTAATTCATTTTATAGGGGTTGAATTGAGGAAGAAATCATCTTATTTTGCTTTCATTAACTGCAAAAATTTTATGTCTAAATTGAATGATAGTAATGATAGGCACATTAATTTAACGAGAGGAGATGAGACAAACAAACAGGAGGTCATAAGGGACTCCTTGTATTATAAATCTGTTCAAATGTGTAGTAATGTTGTGGATGAATTACCCACCACTTCCAACCAGTTCAGTGGTCTCAGTAATATTAGCAAAGATAAAAAGGATGCGCTTTTTTTGGAAAGTAATAATGTTTATGATATAGGCAAATTCGACAAGAATATAAATAGTAATAGTAACAGTAGTAACAGTAATAGTAATAGTAATAGTAGTAACAGTAATAGTAATAGTAACAGTAATAGTAATAGTAATAGTAACAGTAGTAATAGTAACAGTAGTAATAGTAACAGTAGTAATAGTAATGGTAATAATGATAGCCTAAATGGCAACACGAACGTTTTTCAGGTTATGGACAGTGGAGCTGTAGAGGGGGATGTGAGTCTATTTAACACGATACATGCAGATAATGAGGAGAGGGAAGGACACTCATCTTATAATTACAAATATAATGATATGCGAAAGGAAGAAGAGGGGGGAGAAAAAAATGCACGAACAAGTAACAAAATTAAAGAAGTTATTAGAAGAAAAAGGGGTGGTGAAAAAAATATCCGAAAAAGAGATAAAATTAAAAAAGGTATTAGAAGAGAGGGAGGGGGAAAAAAAAATACACGAAAAAGTGAAAAAATTAAAAAAGGTATTAGAAGTGAGGGAGGAGAAAAAACAAATTTACGAAAAAGAGTCGAAAAATTAAGAAAAATAAAAATTAAGAAAGACTTAAAGAGCGTTATAGAAAAACTCATATATGCAAGAATCTTAATATTTGATAATGTTTCTGCGTTGTTTCAGTGTATTGCTAACATTTTTTTAAAGGAAATGAAAAAGGATAGTAGTAGTAACAGTAGTGATAAGAGAAGTTTTATAAATTCTGAAAAATGTGATATTATGCACCGTTTGAATAGTAGAGAGTTGAATATATATAACAACATATATGTGGGATACAAAATAATAGAAAATAATTTACCTACAATAATGACAAGAAAGAACATTTTTCTTTTTTTTGAAAATATTTCTAATTATAATATAAATAAATATATTAAAAAGTTTTATATCTATTTAAATAATTTAACATTATATTTAAAAGTATGCAAAGGTTTGGATCGAAACTACAGTTATGATTTGTTTTGTGCATTATTACCCATAATAATGAAATCATTATTTTACATAAATAAAAAATTTACCACAAAATTAAGAAAAAATAATTTATTTGAAAATATTGTATATATTGGAAAGGAAAACGTAAAAAATATCCTTTTACATGTGACTCCAGGTTTGTTAGTACAAAAACATAATTGTAAAAAAATAGCAATATATATATTATATTTATTAGTAAAGAAGTATAAAATAGATTATGAGGACCAAGTGCAGTTGTTTAAGGTGTGCATAGCTCTATCGAATGAAAATGAGAAAAGTGTACTAAAGGTCCTTCTGAAATTTCTTTTGATATGTGTGGATGTATTTAATAAAGATGTTGTGATAAGCAATATAACGGGGTTAATGAAACTGCTTAACAGTGTTTTGATGAACCGCATGTTTACATATTTAGTGGAGAAATTTATTTTAAAACTGCATGATTTGGTAGAACAGGGGGATGCAATAGTGAAAGGAATAGGAGAAGATCGAGTAGCAGTAAAAATGGTTGAAGTGGAGGAGGTATCAAGTAATGGCCTATCGGGGAAGACGCTGATTAATTATCTGGAAAAACCGGGGGTAAAAATTTTCAAAAGGTTAATAGCAAATAGGCAAACAAGTGGAAGAAGTAATAGAAGTGGTAACAGTAACAATAACAGTAGGAGTGACAAATGCAACTACAGTGTTAGTACCAGTGGTAATGGCGCTTACAGTGATGCGAGAAATGGGCTTATGCCTGTAAAGATGAATGGAAAAAAAAGAGTACCAAGTGTACACATGTTATACGCATCATCGGACTATAGTTTAGACGATATGTCGAAAGAACACTACGAAGATATATCAAACGATTCAGATAATAGTGAACTAAATTTGAGAGATGACAATGATGAAGTTGAAACAAACGGAGGTGAACAATTGAAGAACCAAGGGAGAGAAATTTTTGTCAAGAGTAAAAAAGAACAAAGAAGGAGCATTAGCAAAGGGAAAATGAGTAAGGAGAATAAGAGCAATAATAACTTTATTAAAAAGAAAAATGAAAATAAATATATTGCAAATTCATTTTTTGAAAGATTACAACAATGTAGAGGAGAAAAAGAGACTACATATATAAAGGAAACATTAAATAAAATTGTGTTAAGTAAAAAAAAAAAAAAAGAAAAAAACAAAATTAAAAAAGTGATATATTATAATAAAAATATCTGTGAAATACTTTATAATATCCAAAAATGTGTTTTAAAAAAATCACAAAAAAACTTGAGTATCATTCCCCCTTTAACAAATCAAAAAGAAATAAACAATTTATTTGGTGAAAATTATTTTATCAAGAAAAATATAAATAAAGAAAAAAAAAAATATATACAAGAAGAAGACAGTCTTAGTAATTCGGATGAGGAAAAAATTGTAGGAGTTAGTAACGATGGAAAGATAATTATTCGGGATGTCTATTTGCATTCAAACGATTTGAAGATGAAGAAAAAGAAAAGTGATGATATTATAAATAAAAAATATAACCTAATGAATGAAAAACAGAATATGCACTACAAACTTAAGTCCAATAAGAAAGGAAAAAATAAAAAGAACGCAGATCTGTTCTTTACAGGAAGTAATAATTTATATAAATCAAAGAAAGGAAAAGGGGATATTATTAAGAAAAATAAGCCACTACCTTACTCTTATGTTCCTTTAAAACCAATTATGACTAGAGATAAATTTAGGGAAAAAACGCTTCATGCCTTTAGGTCTATTAAAAATAATGCAAAAGGAAAAGGAAAAAAAAAAAAAAATTAAAAAAATATCGAGACTACTGGAAAATGAATACCGACATAAAAATAGTGATCTGTTCTGATTTGTACAAATCTTAGATGAATTCATTTTACATATGTAGTCTTTCCTGTACATAACAACTTTTTTTTTTTTTTTTTATTAACGAAAAAGGATACATTTATTTAAGTGTATCTTGAAAATTGGAGCTACTAGGAATAGAAGCATATATTTAAGCATTTCATTATTTTGCTCAACTTACACAGTGCTACTAGAGGTAGCAGGTGTAATTAATAATTTAACGCAGTTGTGCTTTATAAACAATTCTTTTCGCCATTCTGTTTTATTCCATATATTTTTCATTACTTCAATTGAGCCGTGTTTATTTTCCCTCGTTTAAATCGTATTTTTAAAGCATACATGATAATGTGTATAATTAAAAAAAAAAAAAAAAAAGAAAAAGAAAAAGAAAAAGAAAATTAATTTTTGAACAAACAAGAACGTCGTGCATTTGAGTTGCTATTCAGTTGCTATTCGTTTATTTATCTTTAAGACCAGCATTTAAGATAAATCGTTTTTTTTTCTTTTGATACATATACATAAATACATACATACATACGTATATCTGTCCACATACATATATACATATATTTACAATTTATGCTCTTCCAGTTTGAGAATAAACAATGTTTCGGCTAAAAGGAGCTAAAATCTTCGTAAAAACGTCAAAGAATAAAATAAATTTACGCATGAAGACAACACATACCAAACGAAACGTCATACATGGGCGCATGTGTGTATGCTTGTATAAATACGAGAGCGTACATATATGTACATAATAATTGTGTATTTTACTATTTTACTATTTTTTTTTTTTTTTTTTTTACATCAGTCGGTGTAACGTTTTTATATAGCGTGAAACATTACTATTATGAATAATATTATTCTTACAATTGCTACTACTAAATTTATCGTGTTAATTTTGTTTTCATGTGAAATGGATATTTTTTTTTAAAATGGTATTTTGTCTTGATGTGTTGCTTTTGTTTTGTATGCGTTGTAAAATTTTTTTATTTTTTTATTTTTTCCCATTTTCAAAAGAACGCATTTCCTATTAATATATACTAATATGTATATATAATTATTTATTTATTCGTTTTTCAATCCAAAGTATAAAAATAATTAAATGCACTGAAAAATTATTTTTGGTTTGAAAACTTTATCATTGAGGTCGTACATATTTCAAAAATTTCAAAAAATTAATTGTTATATACTCATACTTGGAAAAGGCAAAATCAAATGCAAAAGCAAAAGAGTTCACTATACAGCGCGTTATGAATTGTTTAAGCTTATGTATTTTTTAAAAATTAAAAAATAATATGACTGTCCGGAATACTCATATGAAATAGCATTAAGACTATTTCTTTTTGCTTAGTAAGACTGCTAATGAGTCCTATTTGCGTACATGCATAAATTAGCATATACACCTTATTTTATACATTTACACACAAATATATATATGAACAGTATATGTGTATATTTACTAATTAGCATATATTTGTGCGTATGCATTTACGTTTGCCTACTTATGAGCATATGTACATACCAATGTGGTTATATATTTTATTTTTTATATTACATTAATTATAAATTACTCATAAATCCCCCATACACTTTCTAAGAAAAAACGCTTCTATTACTGTTTCACCTAAAAAGGATGAAATTGTGTTAATCTAGGTTTATATAAATACACATATATATATGTATATATGTATATATATACATATATGCACACAGACATACATACATACATACAAATACGTATGTGTGCAAACGTACTCAGGTATATATGCATACATGCCTATTTACGTATCTATGTGTTTCTTTTTGTTAATAATATTCTATAAGTATTAAATAAACAAAATGCTAAAAAAAACGTTCCACGAAAATGCTAATAAATATACAAAGGAGAATAAAGCAAGGTCTAAATCTATTTCTTTCTTTTCATTTTTTAAAAAACGCAAAAAGAGGGATAGCTTATATGAAAGCGTAATTTCTACAGATAATGACTCATATGTTGAAAGATCAAGAGATGATAAAAAAAAAGGTGAAGAAAGGAGAGAAGAAAAAGAAGAGGACGAAGATGAAGAGAATGAGGAAGAAAAGAAAGAAGAACAAGAAGAACAAGAAGTAGATGTACGAGGAAGAAAAAAAAAAAAACTGCAGGACGAGCATGTGTCTGTAGGGATGAAAAAAAGAGAAAACAATGAGGTGATATCTAAACTTATAGACAATTACAGTAGAAGCTGTAGTAACAACATTAGTAACATCGATAGTAATAAAAGTAGAAATAACAGTAGTGATAAAAGTAGAAATAACAGTAATAATGGCAATTGTAGTAGCGAACACGCGATGAATTACCGAGCATATAAAATGGAAAATTCTAAGGTAAAAAAAAAAAGAGAAAGCTTTTTTCAAAAAATTAATATATTGCAAAAATTTAAAAATAACAAAATAAAAAAGGCTGCTAGTTCTTTTTTAAACTTACACTCAGAATATATTTCCGCAGAGAAGGGTAATGAAGAGGTACTAAAAACTAGCTATATTGGTAAAAAAGAAAGCAGACAGAAAGGCTTAGAAATATTCTATAGTATGAAGAAGCTCAAAAGCTACAGCATAAAAGACGATTTTATCACCTTAAAACATAAAGCACAGCTATTAAAAAATAGTATTTCTTTTAGTAATAAAAGGAAAGGATGTAAAGGGAAACTAAGTGCTAAAAGTAAAAATTGCACTACTGAAGGTACTACTACTAATGAGTACAACACGAATGGGTTACCTTCAAATAATGTACACTCAATGATTACAAATGTTAATACTGTAAAAAGTGATAAGGGAATTTATGATAAAAGGGAAAATTACAGCCATTCTGGGAGAAATCATCTGCTAGAAACAGATGGTACAGGAAAGAGAGATACACGAAAAATCCATAGACGTGTGTGCGATAGGAGTAAAAAGGATGCCTACCATAACAATGGGAAGCACGCGGGGAGGGTCCAAAAGGAGTACGTGTTTGACCAATTTTCTGATGTTGAAATATGGGTAGAAGACAATATATACAATAAAGGAACTAAAATGAAAGACGAGGATAATAAAAATGAACGAATATTTAACAGTGATTGTAATGTGTCAAATATAAATGATTATTTATACCATGATGGTATAAGGGATGAAGATAGTTATATCTCTACAAACTCGAATGAGTATCATAAGGTTATGAATTCTTCACAAAGGAAAAATGATAATTTAAATTATAACAACGATTTAGTAACATATAGAAAGTGTGAAATGGAGAGGATGGGGAAAAAGAAAAAAAAGAAGAAATGGAAAAAAAGGGGAGAAGGCAGGACAAGTAAAGGAATTGATGGGAGTGGTACAAGTGAAGGAAGCGAAAGAAGCCCAGAAAGCGGCGGAAGGGAGGAAAAAATCGAGAGAAAATATGAGAGTTCATTCTCTCCAAAAAATGAATATAAAGAGATAGCAAATGCAGTGTGTACCATTAGTAATAGTTGGAGCATTCCCAGTAATAACGTAGCATATAAAAAAGAGGAAGGTACTGAACATAGTAGTTGTGATATGAACAATATAAATAGTGTACATGATGAGGAGTCAAAGGAAAACATACAACGTTGTCAATACAAAAATATTCTTAAAACATCAGATAATCCTATATTTACTGTAAAAAAAACAAATTATGCGAATAGTAGAAAATTAGCAGAATGTATGAATAGTCGGAGAAATGTGAGTGAAAAGGAAATCATATTAAAACTTATGTACAACAATAATGGGATATATTTCAACCAAGATGAGCATATTGGTAGTACTCCTCATCTGAAGGGTGCAAAAAATGCGCAAGTTTTGAGGTCTGACAAAACTGAGAAAATGATGTTAAACAATAATCATCTTTGTAAGATTGTAAACACAAAAGAGAGGATAAATTTAAATAAAGACGTAATGGAATTTAATCGTAAACTATCTAGAGACTCAAATAACAGAATGAAAAACATAACTTCGAGTAATAATGAAGAAGCGCATGAACACTCAAGTAGTAGAAGGATATATATAAATTGTTATGAAGATACGAATAGTGGGCACGTCGCAAAGAAAGATACAAGTATGAATAACGGTGTAGATAAATCAAATACTCATTTGAGGGAGTATGAACCTACGCATCAAAAATGTGTAAATAGTAACAGAAGTAGAAGTAATAGCAATGAAAACATTAGAGGAAGCGGAAATGATATGATTAATAGTGAAAAGATAGAGAGGGTAAGATCCAGTATCATTGACAAGTATTTAATCAACCCTCTATATAATTTATTTGCGCAAAGTAAAGAAGTAACAAATTATGCAAATATTTCATCTATGGAAGGAAATACACCTAATCAACATAGGGATAAGTATTATACTAATGAACTGCAAAAAACGTACAAAACAATGTATGACATATATGACGCTCCGAATATAGGCTGGTTCGGATGTAATAGAAGTTTAAGTAGTAGCTCCAGAAGAACAACTGCAAATTATTCGCTTAATAGAAACACACATTGCAATTCATTAATTAAGCAGAACTTCAATTATGACTTCATTTCTTGTATAAGAAATAATGCTACTTATCAGAAGAAAATAGTTTTGAAAAATACCAACGAAAAAGCACAAGTTGATAAGGCGGGAAAATGTATGAACATAAAATGTTTCAATAATCATTTTTTTCAAGGGGAAAAAGTACCCCAAGAATTTATGAACAAAAGCATAACAATGAACAACCTCAATCATTTAAGTAAGAGAGGGATGCAATCTGAGTACTTGGGTTCATCGCATCAATCTGCCCATTTAAATAGAGCATCTGCTTCGAAGGAAAGCATTTTTCGAACATGCATCCAAAGGACACATGCCAACCTCATGAACGCAGATAAGGTCAACTTATACGGAACTATATCAAAAAAAGACGAAGAACCATTATTTGGAAATAATTTACTCAGAAATGATTCGTTCAAGAACAAGTATAATAACCATAATTTTAGAGAAAGGATCTATACAAGCAATAAGGATTTGGGAACCGGTAGTCTTAAAAAGGTTAATATGATTATTAAGAAGAATGTGAAAGATCAGTTGACAAATCCGAGCACATTTCATGGCTACAATTATAGTAGTAGGAGTGGAAATTTACAGGTGCAAGACAGTAGAGAAAATTTTAATTTCGTCCATGATAGTGTTCCTAGTTATATAACACAAAACACAAGTATCAACACAGTTAAAAAAGCTAACATTGTAGGGACTAATCAGATGTATATGAATTGCGCAAAAATGAATGGAATGAAGGAAAGAAATTTTTCTTCTCAGAATGTTCATAATAATTTAATAGGAAAAAATGAGTTACCTACAGAATATATAAGACCATCTGAAAATAATTTCATTCCAAATGAACATGTTAATATTATTGGAGGTACAAATTTAAATAGGGGTATATGTCCAGCATATGGGGGATGCCATAAAAGGGCATTATGTTTACAAAATGGCAGATCACCATTAAATCATATGATGGTTAAGTGTAACCTTTTTCAATGCATTAAGTATGCAAAGGATAAACAATACATGTATAACAGTACTAATAAATGTAAAAATGAATACATGAAAAACAATTTAAGCATTCCTTTAAATTATCTAAGAAATAAAAACTTGCAAAAAGTGCACGGGTACGTGTCAATGCCTCAGGCGTATGTACGTCTTGCGAGAAGCCAGGGGCATGTGGACGCTCCTGATACTCCGTTAAACATATGTGGTGAGGGGGATCATAGTAATTATTACATCAATGGTGTATATAATAGCAATATATATAGAAATGTGCACAGTGATGTGTATAGTGATTTGCATAGAGATGCACATAATAGTGCAAACAGTAGTACACAATATAATACTCATAATGATATACATGGTGTTGACAAAGTGTATACTGTCCAACGGGAAGAAGGTGTAAACCGATTGAGCGTATCGAGGCTGAGCGCCGAGGGGTTAGGAGCCTACCAAGATTGCTACACAAGAGACGGTAAGAGATATAAAAACGACATTGACCTTGGCTCTAATTACCTTTATATTAATAGTAACAATAGTAGTAAAAATAGTAGTAACAATAGTAGTAACTATAGTAATAACAATGATAGTAATAATAATAGAGATGGTAATAGCAATAGTAATAATAGCAATAGTAACAATAACAATGATAATAACAACAATAGTAATGGCATTATTCATGGTAACTACGGCCGTGATGATGCAAAGAGGCGATGTTACTTAAATCCTGGTGATAACAAGTATAACATTTCTCAAGAGCATTTGAGACAGCGTAGTGAATGTGCTTTAGCTAATAATCATTTCAACGAAATTTTGAATACATCTCTCAGAGCTAATTCAATGAATGAAGAGATGATGAGAACATGCAAAAATGAAAAAACATATTTTCCTGTAAGAGAGAAAAATCGCAAAGACATGTTAAAAAATTATTTAATTAACGAGAGCCATATTGAACGTTGTACTACCAACAATATAAAACAATTCGCTCTTCATAATAATGAGCATAACATCTACAGCAGTTGTAATAAATATTACAATAAAGAGGAATCAGGAAATATTTGTACCAATGATAATACCTATGAGATGGAAGATTCCCTATGGGTAGCCAATAATTCTACTATTGAAAAAGATACACATAATTATGATCATCATAACAATTATATACATAACTTTGAAGCTAACAACCCAATTACAGAGGAGTGCATGTATTTCAAGTCGGAAGAGATCTCGCACCTATTGGCGGATGGGGGAAAGGACAGTGAAGCGGAAAATAAAAGGGATAGTGAAGAGGAAAACGGAAAGGTCAATGAAGAGGAAAACAGGAAGGCCAGTGAAGAGGAAAACAGGAAGGTCAGTGAAGACGAAAACAGGAAGGCCAGTGAAGAGGTAATCAAAAAGGGTCGTAGCGAGAAGAGTAAAAAACATAGTAATGCCTCTCACATTTCGAACGATATATTTGCCGATTATCAAAATAATGTACGAGAAAGGAGCAGTGCGGCGTACCTAGAAAATTACAATGATAATTTATACAAAGGAAACTATTGCAGTAAGCAAAATGAGGGGAGCAGCCTGATGAGGGCATCGCAATGCTACCGTGCTAGTTCGAGCAACGCTATTATTATTCGTGGCAACAACAGTAGTCTAATTAGCAGCAACTTTGACGATTATAGTAGTGGTAATAATAGTATGATGAAGTTTCACAGTTGCACTCAGTTGACCACACTTAGGGGAACCTTGAAAAGAGAAAAAATATCAAACGGTACATTTAACACCAAGCGGAAGGGTAAAACGCTTAAAAAGAAGTTGACAAAGAAAGAGGGTATAGTTAAGGATAAGAGAATGAGTAGTATTGGAAAAGAGAAAAGTAGCTATGCTATAAAGAATAGAAATTATTCGAGCGAAAAACAGGAAAAAGTGGAAGTTTTAAAAAAGGCGAGTATAGTAATTACAGACGAAAATTTAAAAACAAAACAAAACAAAACAAAACAAGTGAAAGGAGTGAAAAAAATAAAAGTTTTAAAAAAGAAAGCTTCAAAAAATGTAGCTGAAAAGGACAAAATGTGTCAAGTAAAAAAAAAAAAAAAAAAAAAAAATAGTAATAATAATCATGATAATGATAATAATAATATTAATAATAATAATAATGATAATTGTGAGGATACTATTATTAATTACAAAAAAGAAAGTATAATGAGTTCAAGCAACTCGATGTACATCCTTAACAAATTAAAAAATGAAGAGAAAGATGTTGTTACAAGAAAGAAGATTGAAAAGGGATGGGGGAAACGTAACCGATTTAACATAGAAAAAGAAGCGTGCTCTAGTACGTGTGTTAAATGGAAAAGTCGTAATATTAAGAGGAACCTTTCTAGCACTTCTAACAAGATAAAAAGAAAATGCAGTTATGAAAAAAGTGGCTCAGGTTTGGGTTCTAGTCCAAGTTCCGGGAAAGCTTTGCATGATGAGAACGGAACACCCATCTTGAGTTGTAAAGTAGAAAAGGAATATACAACAGGGAGCGTAAGGAAAGTGCAAAAAAAAAGAATAGAAGCCAAGGACGGAGAAGGTAAAGAAGTAGGGCGAAAAAACGTAGAACGCAAGGTAGTATCATTAGGGAATTCCTCTAAAGCTCACATAGGTACAAATAAAAAAAAAAAAATAACTAATATATTACAAATAAGTAAAGAACAAAACCAGGTGTGTGATAGTAGTAAGCAGAAAGAAGAATTATGCCTAAATATAATAAATCATAAGGAAGCTAAGTGTATAGATAAGGTGTATTATAGTCCATCTTTTTCGAATATAAAGGCATATAACGGATCAAGAATTATAAGGGGGTCTCCATCAAAAGAGAGGTCTGCATTGATACTTAAGGACTGCAATAGTAGAAGTAGAAGCAGCATAAACAATAAGAACATACAATCAGTGGCTAATAAGGAGGTTACGAGAAGTGCAGGTAGGGAAAAAAATAACAAAGAACAAGCCGCTTTAAAAAAAAATGATGAAAAAATATGTTCTTTAAATAAAATGGAAATGCCAATTATTCTCGAGTTTGATCATTTTCACGAGGACGTTAAAAAAATGAACCACATATTAAGTAACTCAAACAATAGTAATTTTTTAAATCTACTAAAATTAGAAGATTTAATATCTATTGAAAAAAAATTTATTAACAATAATGTGTATATTAATAAGCATATAATAACATCTAACGCTAAAAGGGGTAAATCGGACGGACAACGTGGTAGGGGCGGCGCTAGCGGAAGTGACAGTGGAAATGATAACCGTAGTAACAATTGCTGTGATAGCCGCTGTGATAACCGCAGTGATAACCGCAGTGATAACCGCAGTGATAACCGCTGTGATAGCCGCTGTGATAACCGCAGTGATAACTGCTGTGATAACCGCTGTGATAACCGCAGTGATAGCCGCTGTGATAACCGCAGTGATAACTGCTGTGGTATCGTGTATGACAGCAATTTTAGTATCGTTTATTTAGAACAAGATATGATATACTTAAAGAAAAAATTGCTAAGAACTATTTTGCGCATATTATTAACTGATACCTACACATTCAACGAAATTAAAATAACTATTGTGTTGCTAACTTTTTTTATTTCCATAGAAGATCATAGAACAATTTGTGCGAGTTTGTATCCCTTGTCATTGATTAATAATTTGATACAAAAATTCAAATTAAAAATTCATAAAAAAATAAAAAGAGAAAAAAAAAGGAGTGATTTAACCAGTGGTCAAGGTAATATTAGTAACCTGTATTCTCATACAAATATTTCGAAAAACATACCCTTTAGTTATCTCTTTATTTGCGATGGGAAAAACTACATATGCATTAATGACAACTCGTTAAGGGGAAAATCGTATAAAACCAAAATAAAGTTAAACAACTTATTAGGGTATTACCACTATATCAATTTAAATCGATTAACGTACTACCTCGAACGAGCGGGTCACAACGCCAAAAAGTAGGCAGCCCCTTTTGTGCAATGTTAAGCATGGCAACTTGGGACATCCACGTTTTGTCTATTTCTATTTCTATTTCTATTTCATTTTATTGTATTATACTGTACTATACTGTATTATACTTAAGTGTATCTCATTTTATGGTGATATATTTTTCTTTATTTTATTTTATTTTATTTCTCTTTTTAAAATTTAGCTACACATATGACTGCATATCTGTGTTATCTGATTTACACAAAAAAGGAAAAAAATAAATTGAGAATATTTAATAAATACATATAATATAATTAAAGGGGGGAAGTTTTTTTTAAAAAAAAAAAAGAATAATCCTGATTTGATTTATTAAAATAATTAATTTGTTTTTACGTATGTATTAAAAAAGTTCACAGTCTGGACATATGTATATTTGTGCATTTCCATATACTTATCTATCTATATTTGTATATCGGTCTGTATATACATGGACCTATATATATATATATATATATATATAATTTTTTCTTTGTTCTTTTTTTTTTTTCATGATAAAACAACAGTATGTATAACATGCAGTAACTACCAACTTTCACGTTTTCCTCTTTCTGAACACTCCTTTTTTCATTCCCCATGAATTATGCTCACCCTTCTTCACACGCTGCATACCGTATGTTTTGTTTAAATTGTATTTTAGCACCAAGCCGAATTTTGTATCCAAGTAGTTACTCTGTTAGAACGGGAGAAAAAAAAAAAAATAAATAAAAAATAAAAAGTTATGTAATATGCAAAACGTAATAGACAAAATGTACAATGTTAAACGCCCTTTTGCATTTTGTGTAGCCTTCAAATTTTAAACTGGTGAAAATTGTACACAATATTAGGAAGGTTATACGTACGTATACATATGCGAATGCCACAAATGGAAGGAAAAATCTTACCTTGTCTAATTTTTCTTCTATTTTTCTAAATCCTTCCTTAATTTTGCCAATATTCGCTTCCTGTAAATGCACATTATTTTTACATAATACTTTATATACACATATGTACACAGATATGCCCAGATATACACACCCATAAATATACTGTGAAGTTCTAGCAGTGCATTATTAGCCCTGAACTATATATCCAACATATCACATGTTTATCTTCCTATTACCAAAATTTTGAAATCTAAGTAGTTTAGAAACATCAGAGGACGCTTTGCAAAATCACAAACGCACAAAACTGTTTCAGTAGGAATCTTTTCATTATTTGAGTTCATCTAAGAAAAAAAAAAAAAAAAAAATACAAAGGAGTGCAACACTGAAGCAGCATTCTAAGTAACAGTCGAACTAATGTATAGAAAGGTTAACCCATAATGAAATACAACTCAAAAAAAAAAAAAAAAAAAATTACCAAAGGCTTGACTATGTTCGAAATTTCGCTGTCAAATTTTGAGTCCCTTTTAAAGGCATTGAAAACAAAAAATTGCTTCCCATACGGTTCTATCTAATAGACATAAAAAGATAATGGTAGAAATTACTAATATTAGAATATAATTTGTTGTACAGTCATTATCCTAGATGATATAATTATGTAAATGAACTATTATTTATGATGCCACGAAAAAAGAAAATTGTATTTTCCTTTTACTGGGTGTATAGCTGAGCATCCCTCAGGTGGCCAATTGAATCTTCTCATACGGTTATATATTACCTCTACCAAAAAAAGGAAAATTCATATATACCAATATGCAAACATTTACATATATATATATATATATATACACACCCATATGGTAACCATTCTATCTTTTTATAAGAGAATACTGGAGTTGTTTTTTCTTCTCTTATATAGCAACTTATGAATGTTTTTTCTTTTCCTTTTTCTTTTATTTTTTCTATTTTCCCCTCCTCTTTATTATTCTTACTTTTATGAGCATTTAAACGAAAAACATTGTGTCTAACCCCCCCTTTATTCGTGAACGATGTCATTTTATTTTATTTTTTTTTTTTTTATTTTATTTTTTTTTATTTTATTTTTTTTTGGTTTTTCTGTGTTTTTCAATTTGTGTACAATTTTTTAATCGTATTCACAACAAAAACAATATTTCGCTTATATTGTAACTTAAATCAAATATAAAACAATAGTGCTTTATTTTAATTTGCCTAATATATATATGTTTATATACCTACACAAGTACATACTTATATACATATATACATACACAAGTACATACTTATATACATATATACATACATAAATGTGCATATATAAATATTGAACGGCTTGTACATGATTTAAGTTCAATAATCACTAAATAAATGATCGTAAATTATTGAAAGTAGCGGTCGGTTTAACAGAATAAAGAACATACCGTTCGCTACCATTTTTTTTTACAACGTTACTATAAATATATGTATATATAAATATATATATACATGTTTGCAGCATACAACGAAACATATAAGGAAGACAAAACATGATAAGACTAAAAGGAACTCATATTAGTGATATCTTAAAGGACAGAACAAAATAAAAGCTACAAAAAAAAGGATATGAATTTCATTTTCCTAATTAGTTACAACAAAAAAAAAGATACTACGTAATTATTCATATGTAATAACATACATACATATACATATGTATACATACATATATATATACATACATATATGTACACATACATATATATATACATAAATATGTTGATATATTTGGTAACCATTTCCATGTCTATTACATATTATAAATAACAGTTAACAAGTATTGCTTGAACGACACAATTATTTAGCTTATTCATATATACTTATATGAAGAAGTATACATATATATGCATAAAAATGTATATATGAAGTATAAATATATATATATGTATAACTAGGAAACATTAAATAGTTCAAAAGTACTTAAATGCGGAAATTAAGAGAGTTTTCAAAATAAAAATTTAATTTTATTTTTTTGTGTATTTATTATACCAATGAAGTATTAATTTGAATAGTTTTCTCAATTTTTCGTTTCATATACACATACGTGAGTATTTTTTAATTTTTTCTTTAGTATTATTATTATTAAATTATTTCGTTGTTCATCTTGAAATTTATTAACTGTTCATTATTATTCAGTAATTTTTAAAAAAATTTTAATTATTTTAATTTTTATATTTCTTTTTTTTTTCCAAATTCATTAGAAAGAAAACCTGGTTTATCTCATGCGCACATGTATATATATATATATATATAATACTTATATTTATATAATATGTGCATTCATATGTGTATATGTAAATATAAAGATATATACTTTATTTATGCATAAATATATACACATATATATGCGCCCATATATTCATATATTTTATTGGTATAAAGGGTCATTTCATGATTTTTCGAAAATTCGTTTAAATATGTACAAGTACATATTTTTTTCTGTTTCCCATATTGTTTAGACTATTAAGTATATATATATATGTATATATTAAAATTCGTAGAGATTTGCATAATATTACTAATTGCACGCCATAGTTAAATATTAGGGAAAATTTGTGTTAAATTAGTGACAATTTGCAAATGGTTAATATATATATTTATATATATATATATATATATATACGTATAAATGTGTAGTTTTTTATTTTTCGAACGTGTAAAATATGTGTACTTTTTTGTAAACCTTTGTTGTTATAATTTTTTCAAGTCCATATATTAATAATTTTTTAATACAATTGTTGTTTGTTTACAGTTCATCACTTTTTTAATTTTTCGCAATCACATATTTTATTTTATAATATTTTTTATAATTTAATTTTTTTTTTTTTTTTGTGTTATAAGAACATATATGTGCATATCTGCAAAAAGATATGCGCTAATTTGTTCGTATGTATGCATTTATATGTGTATATATGTATGTATTTATGTACATATGAATGTTTATATGCGTGTATGTGTTTATGTGTGTATGTGTGCCTATGTACACATACTTGGTGTATGGGTGAGCCCGTGATCTAATAAATAAACATGCACAGGCACAAATATATGTACAGAACGTAAGGGAAATAAAAACATGAATAGCTAACTAAAAAAAAAATGTATGATAAGATCATAGAAAAACTAAGTTTAGCTTCTGTCAATTTGTTATCAAAACTAGGTTATGAAAAGAGAAAAAGGGAATGTAAATTAAAAAATAGAAAGAAATATAAGAAGAAGAATAGGAACTATCCGTTATTATTAAGAATTGAAGATAATGCTAATAAGAAAGAAAAAACACTATTTTTTCATTATAATTATAAAAAGAAACAACAATCGTTTCTATATTTATTTAAGAAAAAAAAATATCCCAAAATTAAATTTTTATATAATGATATTATTAAGACATATAAAAATGAAAAATTTTTAAGTGATTTTTCCTTAGACCTTCTTCATGAATTAACCAAAAGGGAAAATTGTACCAACTTTTTGAGGGCAAGTGAGGTGTACACGTTATTATTAATCTTAAGTCAAGAATTTTTAAAAAGATTCAATGATGATAAGGTTGCTTCTGTTATTACCAGTGATGGCACCGCAGTTCCGGGTGATGGTGCATATATGTCTAATGAAAGCAACGTGAAGATATTAAAAATAAGTTGCTATTTGCTTAAATACTTAATCACGAATAAAGCGAAAAGTGAAATGCTAGATGACTCTTTTATGTTGTTCTTTTTGATAAAATTGAATTATATAGTTAACAAAAAAAAAGATATTGAATATAAAGACTTAAAGAAAAATTATCATTTTTATTTTTATTTTTTGTTACTTTATTACTATCTCTTTGTTTATAATAATATGAAGAAAATTGTTCTGTTGCCTCCAAAAAGGATCTTTAAGTATTCCTTCAGCAAATTAAACGAATTTGCATTAGTTTATAAATACTTTGACTCTATAAAAAACGATATACACAATATAAATACCTATGGAATATATACACATAATAACAATTTTGATAATAATATAAGCAATAAAAACAAAAGCAAAAACAAAAACAAATATGTTAACAAGAAGAAATATACCGACTTTTTAAAAGATAACTACATAGTTAATTTTAACTCCTTAAAAGAAAAGTGTAATGTATTTTTTAAATTTAATGATATTTCAAATATTCGTTTTTTAACAAGTATGAGTAAGTTGAATGTTTTGCACATGGACTCGCACGAACATATTATAAAACCCAAATGTACACTTCTGAATGATTCGTTAAATAGCTACGTGTTATTTTTGTTGTCAGTATTGTTTAATTTAGATAATAAAAGTAGCACAGGGAATTGCATAGAAATTAAGCACATAAACGATAATGACGGGATTAGCGGTAGCAGTAGTTACAAGAGTAGTAACACAAATAGGAAAGAAGGTTGTTATAGTAGTAGTGGTGGAGCAAAAGAAAACGAAATATTTTTACATTCGTACTCGGAAAAAAAGAAGCGCACGAAATCTCCGTGTAATTTGTTGTTAAAAAACATAAATAACAAGAAAACAAATAAGATGAACAAAACAGTACTACTAACCGAGTTGACATATCAGTCGTTGGATTATGTAACGTTAAATGAACACATGTGCTACTTCAATAATAAGGGGAAGAATAGTAATGTTAGTAGTGTTGGCAGTGCCAGTGGTACCATCAGCGGCATTAGCACTGATAATAGTAGTAATAATATGATTGAAAATTGTCTGAGCGAAATAATAAAATATATTGAGAAAAGACGCAAGTTAGTATATGTGGGTAACACAAAGGACGTTGACATGGTTTCACAAAATAATGATAATAAAAAAAATGCAAGGAATGAAGAAAATATATTATTTAATATAATTAACATAGACAATAAATTAAAAAGTAAGAATAATCTAAACTTAGAAATTTTGTTGAAAAAAATTAATGACTTGATGAATATTATTCAGGATCCGTCTATATATATAAAAAGTGGGCTTCACATAATACTAAGAAATGTGTGTATAAACAAGTTGAATTCCTTAAATCTGGATCTTCTCTTTCTGATAAATTTATACTCAAACAACAATTTTAAAAATAAGTTTTTTCACTATGACCAAAGGTATGTTGAGCCGATCGACGTTCCACAGGGCAGAGATAGCAGGGGAAGCGGTAACGCCATTAGCAGCAATAGTAGCGATTACGTAGGACAAAATAACAAAAATACAGCGAAGAAGCAGATAGAAAGGAAAGGGAGCGAAAAGGAGTACTTTAACATTGAAATGAAAAAGAAATCGCAGGGTGTCACTATGAAAAGACAAAGCAATGAAATATATAATGAACTATCTGTTATTATTAAAATTTTTGCAAACAATTTTTCAGTAAAGGATTTAACGTATAATTGCTTTTCTGTTTTATATAGCATGTATAAAAATATATTACAAAATATGCTCAGAATATCATTTAATTTTACTTATTTTATTAGTGCCGAATTTTATTTTTTTAATGACAATATAAACTTTCTTTCTTTAATGAATTTAAAAAAGGAGCTAATACCAAGTACTTTATACTTTGACAGTGTAAGAGCATTTACAAATATCAAATCGCATTATAAGTATTTTATGCATATGATAATTCCAAAAAAAAAAAAAAAAAAAAAAAAGGTAAGGAAAAAAAGCTAGCTAGGAATAATAAATATATCTTGTTAACTAGCATACATGATAATGCGCCTGGAAGTGATGAGGATAAGGGAGTGATAAAAAATAAAAATTCAAAAAGAATATATAAAACAAAAAAAGTTAAAGAAGTTATAAAAGTTAAAGAAGTTATAAAAGTTAAAGAAGATATAAAAGTTAAAGAAGATAGAGAAGTTAGAGAAAATAAAGAAACTAAAGAAATAAGAAAGGAAAATCAAATGAATTACGCAGAAGGTACAGAGAATCAGCAGAGTTGTAGGAAATCATTTGATTCATTTCTAGACAAACTAGACAACATGCTAATGGATGAAACTATACAGAAAAAAATGAATTACAAAGAAGTATCGCTTGCATCCTCTTATACAGAAAAAATGAAAAAAAAAGAAAAAAAAATACTATTAGATGAGCACATGTACATGATTAACAAATTTAATCATCATTTTTATGATGTACATGACCGTCTTTTGCCTGTATACATTTACTCAAAAAAGTGCAATATACGCAGAAATAAAAAAAGTAGGACTCATAAACATACCGAGGGTGAAATTGGACAAAAATGGGAAATCAATTCGGGAACAGAAAGGGAAAGGGGGGAAAAAAAGGAGAACATGAGGGACGAAGAGAAGAAGAACAACAAAGAACAAAAGAAGAAGATGGAAGTAGATATTGTGTTCGTACACGGGTTACGAGGAAGCGCTCATCGTACATGGAGATTAGCAAACATGTATCATGACGCCGATAATCGTCATTTTTATTATAGGAATAATATAAAAAAATGCAGAAAAGGAGGAGGGAAATTACTGCGTAATGGTAGTGCACACGTAGGTGATGGTATAAACAATGATAATGATAACAATAACGATAACGGAAAGGACGATGGCGGATTCAGTAGTATAAGCAGTAACAGTAGCACTACTGGTGTGTGGACGTTCCTTGATATTAATAGCAAAGGAGGAGGAAGAATGTCAAAAGAGGAGACGAGTATTCAATCGTTAAAGGGGAAAAATGAACCGAACGAAAAAGGAGATGATCTACTAAATATTAAAAACGGTAGTGTCGAAAATTTGAAAGAAAAAGAAAATGTAATTACGTTTGATGAATCAAGAAAACAAATAAGACAATGTATAAAAATACGTAATAATTTTCATTTCATAATAAAAAAAAATGTAATTAATATACTAATGTTAAATTATAAACATAACCAAAATATCTTACCATTATATGTTAATACAAAAATTATAAATAAAAACATTTTTAAATCTTTATTTCTGCATAATAAAAAATTAAAAAATGACTTAGACCTTTATAGCGATTTGTTTTCTCATCAACTGTGGCCTATGTATATTTTATACCCTCATAAAAAAAATATTAATATTTTTATTTTCAATTATCATTCGCCTTTGTACCCGGATTCTAATTATTATATGAAGGTTCACTACAAAGAGGGGAAACGCATGAAGGAGGAGAATGACAAGGAGGATGTAACAAGCAACAATTCAGTTTACATGGATAACATCAAAAAGGAAAATAAAGAGAATGAGTCAAATAAAGAAAATAAAGACAAAAAAGAGAACACTAGTTATATGTATTCCTATTTAAACACAATAAACTCTTTTTTTAGCAGAAAAGAGGAAGATTATGAACACTCCCTAAATAAAGAAAAATATTTCTACACAGATAGGATGAATTTGGATGAACTATCGAATTTTCTTTTAAAGAAGTTAAAAAGTATAAATTTGGGTAAAAAAAATGATATCATATTTATAGCTCATTCTATGGGAGGACTATTAACTCAATATGTATTATTAAAAGATGATAAAATTTTAAATAAAACAAAATTTATTTTTTTTTATGCTTCTCCCCACTTTGGATCACCACTATCCTCCACAGCTCTTTTCTTTAAAACATTTTTATCTCCGTATGTTTATCAGCTGAATGATTATGGTTCGTTATTAAGTAACTTGCAGTATTCTTTCAGGGAAAGAATCAAAGAAAAAAATGTAAAAGTCTATTCTTTCTCCGAGTCGGAAAAGACTCCCTTGCCGCTTATTGGTTTGAGCAAAAAAAAAAAAAACAAAAAAAAAATAAATGTATAAATGAACATATATATAAAAAAATGTATAATTAAGTGTATAATTAAATGTACAATTAAGTGTATAATTAAGTGTATAATTAAATGTACAATTAAGTGTATAATTAAGTGTATAATTAAATGTACAATTAAGTGTATAATTAAGTGTATAATTAAATGTACAATTAAGTGTATAATTAAGTGTATAAATAAATGTAAAGTAAATGTATAAATAAATGTACAAATATGTAAAATCAAAAAAATACTATAATCACTTTTGCCACGTACTACGAATTTATTGCGGAGAAAGGGCATTGTTTAAGCAAGTCTTTTTCACTACGACGTACGTTTGTGTAAGTGTGTTTGTGTATATATGTATATGTATGTATGCATTTATGTGGCAGCCTTATCAGCAGCGTTGTTACGTGTATGCAATGATTTCTCATTTTTGTAAAAATGAGCATATTCATTTATGTGTAATATGATTTTGCGTGCTTTTTATCCGTTTTTACATAATTCAACTAAACAGTTTTTTACCTGACCATTTGCAAAAAAGAAAAAAAAAAACCTTCAGAAGTGTTCTCTTTATGTTTTATATTTTTTATCTTTTACTTTGTTTTGTTCTGTTTTGTTCTGTTTTGTTTTGTTTTGTTTTGTGCTTTTCATGTTTTTTATATTTTGATTTGTTTCGTTTTGTATTTTTTAGGGGTGTACACAATGATTGTGCCAAGCATCAGCTCCTATTTGCATTACGCTGATATATTTGTAATTATTAAGAAATGCGACCATTTGGATATTAGTAAGCTAAATAGCGAAGAGGATGTAAAGTATTATTATTTAAATAAAGCAATAAAGGAAGTAATGAAGGTTAACTAGTGGAAAAAAAGGGGTTATTTTTACAAAATGGTATAGACATAAATGTGTGTGTGTGTGTGTGCTTAAGTATGTACTTTGACCGTTGATGCCCCTTTTAAAAATTAATGCTGTATATATATATGTATACGTACGCGTGTACATATTTATAATTCATGAATCATACTAATTTTGTAATACCTTTTGAACGTTATCCCGTTTGTACATGTGCATCATATAGATATATTAAAATAATTTGTGTTCAAATTTTTTTTTTGTACTAATCTTTTGAATTTTCATTTTTGAATTTTGAATTTTTAGTATTTTACTAACAATTACATTACACTTATACTTTTACCTATACGTTTACGTTTAATTTTTTATTTTTTTTATTTTATTTTATTATTTTTTTTTTTTTGTGGCGTTTTTATTTACAACAAATTTTAATTACATTCTCTCTTTTAAATATGGCATTTAAAAATATAATAAAAACTACAAAATGTTCAATGAGCTTTCATTCATGTTTTATTGGCATCTTTTTTTATTGATTCCTTATTGCTTTATCAAATATTTGTAAAAAAAAAAAAGGGAATAAGAAATTAAAAAGAGGGTACATATTTAATTTATGAGAAAATTTTATTGGTAGTCAAGTGGAAAGAGGTTCCTATTTATATTTTTTATAATAGGTGGTTTCTGTCATAACGATGGGTACCCGACTTCTTACTTTCGTTAACACGCTGAGTAGCAGAATTTGCTCATGAGCTTGCGTATATGTGTGTATGCACAGATCGAAGGTAAATAACAATAAAAAGAAAAAAAAAAAGAAAAAAAAAAGAAAAAAAAAAGAAAAAAAAAAGAGTATGTATAGATGCCCGCAATATTCATATTAACAATTTTTGCAAATTATTCCCCTTCTTTATTTTATTAATATCAAATGTGCATAAATAATCTCAGCTTAATACATTTTTTACTTTTCATATGATGAATATTTTTTCTTCTTCCTCTTCTTTTTAATGAACGTTCTATTAATAAAGAAACAAATACCAATCAAATATGCACTAAAGTTGTCTGCTTAAATTTAAAATTGAAAACAAACATGCATTATATATTGTCTGAAAGTGAAGGAAAATTATAAATATTCCCTCTCCTTATTTTACTATATCGCTAGTTTATTATTTTCTTATTTTCCACAAATATGGACAATTATGAACTTTTATAAGGGGTTAACAAATAAAAGATTATTCCTGTAATTTTGAAAGTGTTGAGAATATGACGTTTTCACGAGTAATTAAAAAAGTAAAATAAGTAAATAAAATAAATGAAACAGATTGTACAAAACAAAATATGCAAAATAAATGAAGTAAAATAGAAATAGTATTAATTATGTGGAAACAAGAATCGAAATGTACAAAACTACAAATAACGGAGGTGGTGCTTCTTATAAAAATACAAAAAGAACTGAGCACGCAAAAAGTGAGCTGACATGGAAATACTTGCCAACACTTAACGTAAAACGTTTTTGTTTTATATGAATAATTGCTGTTTTTTTTTTTTTTTTTTTTTTCATTTTTTTTTCTTTTTTGCTTTCCCTAAAATATGAATATTCCACTAAATTTATCATAAAAGCGTTTGTTTATCTACCTAAGAATGTGCAAGCGTTGAAATTAGTGTAAATTCGAAAAGTGCACTCGTATGTTTCTTAAGCCCCAAAAGAGTATATACACTGTTCTTAATCTTTTAATACCCATAGAGATGGTGTTGTAGGATAAATGAAAAACAAACTTTTAAATTAGTTTCTTTTAATTTACTCTCTCTTAGTCTTTAAATTCCATAAGGTTATGCATAACAGCTTCTTGCACTTCTTCTGGCGATATATTTTTCATCTCATCAATGAATCTTGTTTTACTTTGGTATATGTGGCTCGGGTTACTACTGCTATTGCTATTGCTATTGCTGCTGTTGTTATTACTTCTAGTGTTATTACTTCTAGTGTTATTAGTACCGCTAAGACTACTATAATGGGGATTACTACTGATAAGGGTATTCTTAACTATGTTTCCGCTGCACTTAGGTGATCTACTAATACTATTATTAATATAAATGTGGTTATTAGTGTAAAGGTAGTTGTTATTATATATATTGTTACCATATTCTTGATTAATAGCATAAGCGTGGTTGTTAATGATGCTACTGTTGCTGTTGGTGGTACTATAGGTATTATTGTTGTTGTAAGCATGGTCGTTGCTATAGACAACGCTGTTGTTGTATACAGCATGATAAGTGTAAACCTGCTCCTCATTGCAATCCTGGTTGATGTTATTACCACCAATGGAAAGGTGGTTATAAAAGGGATTACTACTATTATTCTTATAATTTTTAAAATTCATGTTATTCATTCTTCTTTCATAATTTTTATTTGAATAATAAGGTAATAAAATACTTTCTTTTTTTTTCTCCTTTCCATTGATTGGAACACCCGATATATCATTCATGTATGAATTTTCTATAAGTGTGTCTGACTTAAATATATCATTTTTAATTTCATTATTTTTATTGTTATTATATATGTTATTTGACATATTGGATCTCCTGTTATGTATGCTTTTTCCAGATTCGAACTTTGTCAAATTTAAATGCATATTTTTTTGGTTAAGTGAAAAGCTATCATTCTTTATGGTGGCCATATTTCCATAGGTAATAGAATCCCTTCTATTACTACAGTTGCTGTTACTTATTAGGGCATTCAATGGAACATCAATATTTTCACATCTACTGGAATTTGTTGTGTTAATGTGTTGATTTTCACTACTATACATTGTATTTACTTGTTCATTGAACACATTTGGGTAATCGTACAATTTTTTTTGGTATGGAAATACACAGGGTTTGGACTGCAGCGGCTTATTGGAGGAAGTGTTTTGAGTAGCATATGGTGCAATAATTGGAGCACCATTTGATACAGTAGTTGGGTTTAACAGAATACTAGGTGGGGATGTGCCAAAAATGGGATGATAGCTCAAATTTGATGCACTTAGTGCATGCTGTGAGTTGTTATAATTATTACTATTGCTACTAGTATTGTTATTTCTGTTCATATTAGTCATTCCCATTGTAGAAAACCCCATCGGCGGTATCCCCATTACAGGAGTTAACAACGTAGCAGTGGAGGCCCCATTGGGTACTCCCCCAACAAGGGGCCTCTGGTATGGCATATTCATATTGTTCATTTGAGCTTTAAAAAAATTATAAGAATCGTTTCGATTTGGAAAAATATTATTGATATTATAATTGTAATAACTGAAATTATTTACTAGTGTATTTACAGGAAAAACAGGATGACCGTGCATCATCATGATCATCATATCATTACTTATAATAGCATTGTTCCTGTCATAGTATGTATGTGCTAAATTTTGTGGGTTACTATTAAGAAAGCTGTTATTGCTATCATTTAACCTTGTAATACTATTTTGCATATAAAAAGAATTTGTGTTAGCACAACATGTAGGTAATAATTTTTCTGAATCATCAAAATTACAATTTGATAAACTAGGCGGTGGTAATATATACATATTATTTATAGACCTATTAGCAAATTTGTAATTGTAGTTATTTTGAATTCTGTTATTATAATTTTTTGATTCCTCCCTATTGCTCAAACCATCAACACTTCTTACATCGCCTGCGCAGTTATTCTTGGATGTTACATATGAGATACTGCTCCTGTTATGGCCTCCACCGTTAACGCTTCCACTGACCCTTATATAGCTACTTTCACTTTCACTGCCACTTCCACTGCCTGCATTGTTTTCCTTATGAATGGTGTTTACCTCCTTGTTGTATTCGAAACTGCCCCTATCATAGCTCCTGAAACCGTTTATACATTTGTCTATGATATTGTATTTCTTATATTTGTTATTAGCATATTTGATGTTATAATTACTTGATGTAGTAGTAGTAGTACAATTAGAAGAGTTGTTTGCAGAAATATTATTTCTTTTTGAATTATGTCCTCTCTTATTTTCATTTCTTGCTGTACAATTTGTATCATTTGCAAAATCTTTTCCTCGTTCTTTAAAATTTTTATATTTATTATATTTGACATTTGTCTTGACATAATAATTGAAGTGTGGAGGTATATAATTCGTTTTATCTATTCCATGTTCCTTCTTTAAATATGCATCATCTACCTCTTTCATAAGTTTTGTATACGAAAAAACGGCTTTTGTAAAATTTTCCTTCTTTCCATTATTTTTCTTGTAGTCATCATATGCACAATTAATTTCGTCTCTACTTATTTTGTTTATATTACTCTCAAGAATACAACTGTTATTCATTTTTCTTTCCTTTTGTCCAACATCCTCCTTTAAATTAGCTTGAGGATCTTCTCTTTTATTATTATTACTATTATTATTATTATTATTATTATTATTATTATTATTATTATTATTATTATTATTATTATTATTATTATTATTATTATTATTATTATTATTATTATTATTATTATTATTGTTGTTGTTGTTGTTGTTGTTGTTATCATTATTATTACTGCTATTCTCTTCTCCCCCCATAAGTATGTTCTTCGCACTGTGGTCATTTTGCGCACTTTGATGGTCGTCCTTAGCTCTTAAACATGTATTCTTTCCTCCGTTCTCATTCAAATTCTCTTTCTGCTTCTCCTCTGTTATCACTTGCTTATATATTTTTCTACCTTCATCATGTGTATTATCAAATGACCCTGTTTCTTCTTTTCCTAAGTCCTGTTCATTGTTTTTATTTGAATCCGTTTGTTCACTTTGCTCATGTGCCTCCCCTTCCTTATTATCCATTTTGTCTAATGTGGAGAACTCATTGTATGGGTTCTTTTCAAAAAGATTATTATTATTGGTTGACGCTTCGTCCTTCTCATAATTCTCTTTTCCTCCTATTTTGCTAAATGTATTTCCACCATTATTCGTTATATGGCTATTTAGTTTAGAGTTGTCCCTTTGCCCCGTCTCACTTGATGTGGTTTCCTTATTTTCTTCAACCACAACTTGTACTTTTCCCACTTCTTCAGCATTTTCACAGCGTCTTTTCTGCTCCTTCTCCTCATGTGCACTTAAATCATTTTCTGCTAGTGCATTTTCCCCTTGAACATCACAATTTAAACATAATATATCACTACCATTATTTCTTTCTTCACTGTGTCTTTCTCCTAACTCCTCCCCATTTCTATCATTCATTCCGCTGATATTAGGTAAAGGGATATTACTCTCTTCCTCCTGATTTACAAAATAGTTGGATGTACTAACATTTTTCAGTTCACTGGTACAATCACTTTCTGTAAATTTATATTCCTTTGTGAGAAGGTCCTTTTCTCTATTTTCGTTGGTGATTGTTAAACTTGCAGTAACACGAATGGGAGAGTGATACTCGCTGTTGCCACTTCTACTTTTGTAGTCATCGTTATACTTCTCATGGATGTTACTGTCCCCATGTTCCCCCATCCTTTCACAGTTGTCCCTTCCTCTTTGCCTTTCGATGTTCACTTCGCTTCCTCTAGCTTCCTCATGCTGCTCCGAGTGGATGTCTGTCCCATCCGGCTCATGGTCTTCTTTTCCGCTTTTCCTGTTGTGGGTGCTGAAGATGCAATCGAGGAGGTCTCCTCTTACATTTTTCATTTCATTATACAACAATTTCATATTTATTTTATTTTTTAAGGCATATTTTTCTAATTCTGTTCGTCTATAATTTCTTTTTCTTAATTCTGTGTGACCATGTGCATGTCGACATTTATCTCCTGAGGGACACGTCCCTTCTTTATCAAAATATTTACATAATTTAGTTTTATAATAATCTGGAGTTGCTCTTAATTCTAGTTCACCATGTGCATAAACACAATGCTCATCTTGACATTCATTTTTTATCCACAAATCGCATATTTTTGTTTTAGTTAAATTAATGATATTTCTTAACTTGTCTGTTGAGTGTGCATATGAACAATTATCCCCTTTCTGGCATAGTCCTTTTTTTAGAAAGGGACATAATTTGATTCTATAATATTGATCATGTACTTTTTCTTTCATTCTTGTATGTTGAAAATCTTTTTGGTACGTATTCGCACCTTTAATACAATCTTGTAGTTTATTCAGCATAGGTGGACCAAGTTTTGTGGTACAATGAGATAGTGTGTTCACGTTGACTGCAGGAATATGCTTCGTCAGTTCGCTCTGCGGGACGCGGGGCACTGATACGGCATTTTTCCTCATAATGATATACGGCTGTTGCTGTTGCTGCTTCTGTTGCTGCTTCTGTTGCTGCTGTTGCTGCTGCTGCTTCCAATGATGCATGCTGTTTAATGTATTTTCAAGTGGAGCACTTTCTAGGTAGAAGTAGTCATTGCAGTAATATGCATACGGATTGTTACTGTTACTTCTACTTCTATTGGCATTGACGAAACTGTTACCAGTACTACTGTTGACATTGACATTACCACTAATTCTGTAGGCACTTCTTAATATGTTACCATCTACGTAAGGCTGATCATACATATAGCACTTCATATTGCCCATGCTGTTGTTTCTACTCATTCTTTGATTAAAGAAATTTTGTTCTGTACATGGTTCTATACATGGTTCTATACATGGTTCTATACATGGTTCTATACATGGTTCTATACATGGTTCTATACATGGTTCTATACGTTGTTCGATATATGGTTTTCTACATGGCTCTCTACATGGCTCTCTACATGGCTCTCTACATGGCTCTCTATATGGCTCTCTATATGGCTCTCTACATGGTTCTCTACATGGTTCTATACATGGTTCTATATATGGTTCTATATATGGTTCTGTACAGGGTTCTATATATGGTTCTGTACAGGGTTCTATATATGACCTTATACATGGCTCTCTTACATACATACCATAGTTATTACTACTATAATTCTTTTCTTTTTTTTCATTATACATGCAACTGAGATACCTTCCATTGTAATAATTGTTCTTTTCCTTTTCTTCAAAAGAAATCGTCTCTTTCTTTTGCTGTTTATAATATTTGATATTTTTTGGAAAATTTTGTTCTTTTTCTTTATTATCGTTATACATTACAAATTCATAATGTTTTTCTGTTCTTGTAATATCTTCATTTGCGTAAAAATCGTATAGAATTTGCTGATTTTTAAAAACTTTTTTATTCTTTACTAGTCCTAAATTTTTAATGCTCCTTTTATTCACGTGTTTCCAATTCATACGGAACGAATCATAATTTTTGTCTTTGCTTTCACATGTATCATATTCGGACAAACGGAATAATTTCCCCCCTTTCTCATGTCCACCTCGCTCGTGCTTCGGCCAGTTCTGTGGTCCGTTCTGCTGTTCGATCCGCGGTTCACTATTCGATTCATATTGAACATCTTGATCACTTCCCTCGTCAGGCTGTGAATCTCGCTCGAGCTCTTCCTCCAATACCTTGTCCTCATTACTCTTTTTCCTTTCTTCCTTCTTACCTTCCTTCATATAATATTTCGCTTCTTTCGTATCTCCATTCATATTTTCACTCACTTTTTTCTTATTCATTTTTTTTTTTTTTTTTCATAAATATTGTTGTACATGTTTTTATTTTTGTTGTATGTGTTATTCTCTATCGAACTGTTATTCTCTTCATTGTCGACATTCCCTTCATCAAATTTTATAATTTTAAAATTGTCTTCTAAGTAGTATGTTCTATCTTTTTTCATTTTGATGTAGTTGCCTTTTTCACTTGCCTCTACTAGTGCCATATTTTTTTTTTTTTTTTTTTTTAAATAAATAAAATCAGTTCATGTATGCAAGTATGCTTATATATATATATATATATATATATACATATATATATATATATATGTAATATCACTTCAACTAGTGAACAAGGAGTGATATACATATGTACATATTTGTACACATGTATATATGTACGTATAATTTTACTACTACTTAATTTAACGCAGAAATGATCTGCTTTTATTTGGATATGTGTATATAGTTCGTACGTTTTTTACTTATTCGAAAGTATAAAATTTAAAATGCAAAAATGGATGGGTTATCATGAGTAAACTTTTGCTCATGCATGTACTTTCGCCCATCTCTCTCTCGCTGTAACACTATTTATACGCATATACATACATAAGCATAATTATATATATGAATATGCATTTACACGCATAAGCATGAGTACACATAAGTATATATCCATTTGCTCAAACAGAACAAAAATCGCTACATTGGTTAATCATCACATAGGTTAATAAATTAACTTGGTTAGTATGCATAAACAAAAATATGTACGTTAAGGAAAAGTGGAATAAACAGAGAAAAATATATACTACTCTATTTAAACTAAAAAGTAAATATATTAAAATGATAATGTGGTAATATGCTAACATGTTAAAATGCTAATATAGCAATATGCTAACATTATGATAAGCTAACATGATGATATGCTAACATTATGATATGTTAACATGATGATATGTTAACGTGATGATATGCTAACATGTTTAATAATCTTTTTGTTTGCTGCTCTACACTTTTATTTAGCTAAGGCATTAACAAAGGGTTTAAAATGTTATTAAAGAAAAATAAAATAAATAAAACATATACACATACATATATATATATATATATATATATATATATATATAAGTATACATTTGTGAAATTGTACATACTAATTATCTAATAATAAAGGTGCCATAATTTGTTTATTTTTAGTTTATTTTTAGATTTTTTTTTTGTTTTTACTGGGTGTTCTTTACTATTTTTTGTTAATTTTTTTTTTTTTTTTTTTTTTTTGTCTATTATATTACTCCCTTTTAAAAGAAATAAAAACATAGTAACTGGACATCAGAATTAACGTATATAAAACAAAAAAAAAAAATTGTTACAGTTAATGAATGTGTATATCACACAAAGGTATAAAAAAAAAAAAAAAAGGAACAACAAAAAACAAGGAACGATAAGAACGAAACGATAAGCGATGAGCAAAAAGCAAGAGGAACGAAAGCGAAGAACGAGAAATGAAAAACAAAAAAGGAGTACCAAAAAAGGTGAAACGAAAAAGGAGAAAGGAAAATGGAGAAACAAGGAAACTCAAATTGCTATAAATAACTGTGAAATCCCTTTTTTTTTTTTTTTTTTTTTAGTGCATCAAAATAAATACAATACACTAGTATCGAAGTGTAGCACTTAAAACATGTATAATTAAATGTCAAAGTTCATAAAAAGAATTTATACTTACAAACAACACAGAAAATAATGTACTTCTTTTTGCATTCAGTTATATGTTCTTATAGGTTGTTTTGCCAAAAAAAAAAAATATAAAATAAAAAAAAAAATATTGTAAAATAATATAAAATAAAATAATATAAATTAATATAAAATAAATAAAATAATATAAATAGAATAATATAAAATAAAAAGATATACACATGAGGGGATACTCACATACAATATTCTTCAATTGGTACTGAAGCAACTACAATTTTTCGATGCAGTTTTCAATGTTATGTAAAACAATATAAGCACATCCCCAGTAGTGAACATATATATATATATATACATGCATACATAAATATATACATACATATATATATATATATATATATATATATGAAAATTTTTTTGTTTTATATGAGTTAGTCCTAATTTTGGGTGATACTACAAATTCGAATAAACTAGTAAATTAAAAAGAAAAAAAAAATTGCAAGAGAAGCAAGATAACGAAGTTCTTAAACATGTAAATATAAATTTAATTTCAAAAAAAAAAAAAGTGCACTAGTTCAACACTTTTAATTGTCTCTTTTATAATAATTTTCAGATATATGGAAGAAAACAAAAATATTATTTTAGGTCCATAAAATTCACTTGAGTTTGTTTTTTCTTTTTTTCTTTTTTATATATCTAATCATACACTTGGAATTAACTATATCCATTTTTATATGTTATCAATTATACATAAGATGTAATATACGGATCAGAAAATGTAACTTACATAGGTAATAAGAATGTTGTACGTATGCACGTATACATATATATATATATATATATATATATGTTAATTTTTTGAAAATTTTTAATTTTCCCTCAACAGATGAACTACTTTTCAGTGAACATTTTGTCTCTCCTTTTTTTTTTTTTCTGTTTAACTAATGTAAAAATGTTAATTCTCTACGTCGTTCATTTTTTCCCCTTTTCAATGTTTTCAATTAGTACTAAAATAAATTCATGGAATGTAAAATAAAAATGGTAAACAAAACTACGGTAGAATTGCTCCGAAAATACTATTTTTATAATTGTTAAAATATATGCATATTTTCGTCATCCGTGAATATGTTTGCTTATTCGTAGCACTCTTTTTTGATACTACGAGCATGTATGAGCATATTATGTACGTGTACATATACATATCGGTGTATATATTGTACGTACAGTATGAAATTATGTATGTATGTAATTGTGTATGTATGCATAAATGCAGATATAGGTATCTTATACAATGCATTCTTTTTACATTTTACACAAAGGATAGCCACTTAAATGTACATTACTTATACATATTTATGTATATATATATATATATGTATATAATTAATTCCGCTACTCTGAGGTGTATTTTTGCTTGTAGCACATTTTCATTTTTTACGATTTGACTTATTTTTCTCCTTATTTTTTTATTTTTTTTTTTTGCGACAACTTTTTGTATCCCAAAAAAAATATTAAATCTATTTTGACAGGCTTAATTAAAAATGATCGGGGTGGGATGGAAAAAAAAAAAAACATAAAAATAATATTGTATATATAAATAAAAAATAAAGAATAAAATTAAATATTTTTCAAACAAATTATGGAAAAAAATTATGGAACGTATTTAATTTTATGGTAGATAATCAATATAATCAATTTAGAAGGAAAACTGCTGTCGGTACTATTAAAAGTGGCAATTAAGAGAAACATTCATTTGTTAAAATAAAGATCTACGCAAAAAAATATATATGCATACAAACATACACACATATATATATATATACATGTATTCGTACATACTTATATACATGTATGCGTATATATATGTATATACATACTTAAAATTTTTTTAATACAATCATCTTCAGATAGAAAAAAAAAAAAAAAAAAAAATATATCCAAAGGTACACATTTTTTTAATTTCTACTGCTTTATGTTTCAACAACTGGTGGAAGCAAAAATGCTCCATTTATATGAATGGATTTAATTACTTTCCTTACCTTATGTACGGACGAACTCTAACCTACTACAAGATATTCTAAAAAGAGAAATATAAGGAGTCTAATGAACAAATAACATTCATATAGCATAAAAAAAAAAAAATAAAAAACCAACAACACGAACACGTTAATATTTAAGCACAAATTTATTAATAGTTCACGATAAATTTAATTCTAAAATATATATGTATATTTTAATATATGAATATATGTATATTTTAATATATGAATATATGTATGTATGCATATATGTTTGTGCACTTTTTCACATGTAAATTTGAACTTTTTATGTGAGCATGTATTATCACAAAAGAAAGGTTATTTCTCTAGAAGGCTCTGTTTCACTGTTACAAAAAAAAAACAAAAAAAAAAAACATCGAACTTGATATGTAAAATTTTCATGAAAAAATTGTACACATATAATTAAATTGTGGGAATTTTATAAATGGAAAAAATTAAAGAAAGGAAAGAAATGAAAAGAAAAGTGTTTATTAAAAGGAAAAAAGATTTAAATTTTAAAAGGTAAGGAACACACGCATTTAAAAAATTTTCCCCTAAATTATACATTTGGTGTATATATGTATGTGTTAATGTGTGCATGTATGTATGTATGTATTCATGTTTTTATGTATATGTTTTTATATGCAAATAAAAATAAAAAAAGGAGAAATACAAAAACAAAACCACATTACAAGCACATCATTTTTAATTATGTTTAATTATTTCCTATAATTTTTTTAAAATTAAATATAAAATAAAATAAAATGAAGTAAAAAACAAAAAAAAAAAAAAAAAAAGTGCTCATGTTTTACATGAAATATACAAAATAAACCATTCTTCTATATACAGTATCTGTTTTAATATTTTTATTTTGTGTACGAAATATTCAAGGGGACTTCATGTTTTATTCGTGTATTAATATCTTTATTCCATTTCTTATTTTCAAAAATAGAGTATCCTTCTTATCATATAATTTTTTTTAATTCATATAACAGAACAAATCTTTTATGTTAAAGAAGCAAACACATTTTAAAGCGCTTTTCAGCAAACGCGCACGCAGGTTTTTGAGCGAATATTTTGAAGAACTGCTTTAATTTTAAAAGTATACACATATGTACAGATGTACAAGCGAAGTAGAATGATTAGTTCGTAACACACCTGATATACGGGTCATATAAAGGAAATATAGAACAAAATACTTAAAAGGATAATAGTTGAATTCGACCTTTATATGTAAAATATTGATATATATATATATATATATATATATATATATTTTTTTTTTTATTGTTTATATTAAACTTAAAAATGTACATTTCCATAGGGATTTATTAAGAAATAAACGAAAAACACTTTAATTAATACAGTACTGTGTTATTATAAAGATGCTTTATGTACACATTATTAAATTTAACTTTCATGTAAATTTACAAATGAAAACAGCTGTTTCATTTTATGTCAATATCACAAATAAACATCAGTAAGGGTTACCCCCGAACAGTAGGAAATTTACATATATGCCCACATATGTACAGGTATATGTATATATATATATATATATATATATATATATATATATATGTTTGGTAAAACCTTGGATAGCGGGCGTTCATCCAGAATATCTTTCACCTATTTTATTCTCTTAGACATGCACCTTAATAAATATTTCAGTATGGGAACATGCTTTTATTGTTCAAATATTCGTATAATATATAAAAAATTTCATTAAAAAAAAAAAAGGCACATTCATAAGAACAATATTGTTTTTGTTCCTTAGATATACAATAATAAAATAAAAACATTGTTATGTTTGCTTAATTGGTAAATCGAAAATTTATATTTATTTTTGAGCAACAAGACTTTTATACTTTTCAACTTAAAAAAAATAATATTCAAAAAAAATCTACTCTTATTAGAAATGCAAGTTTAAAAATTTTGTAGTTTTTAATAACAAAATAAAATAGTAATTATTGTTTGTCACAAAAAGTGTAATTCAAAATGGTGTACAACATGTACTCGTGTGTTCGTGTTCGTGTTCGTGTTCGTGTTCGTGTTCGTGTTCGTGTTCGTGTTTGTGTTTGTGTTCGTGTTTGTGTTCGTGTTTGTGTTCGTGTTTGTGTTTGTGTTTGTGTTTGTGTGTATACGCTTGTATTTGTATTTGTACTTGTTTTTGTGCTTGTGCATGTTCTTGAGTGTGTATATACGGTACGGGTATAATATACACGCCTCAACGTTTTACATAACACAAAAAAATTTTGAATTTTTTTTTCCCCTCCATACTGCAAAAATAGGAGTAATATAAGGTAGCCTCTTTTATTTTCTCTCCCCTTTTTTTACTGGAAATGTAAAAAGCAGTTTTTGCTAGTGCATATATATATGCTGCTCCATCTTGTGCTTACAAACGTATCATATATAATTTGAGCACTCTGGTGAATAAGCACTACGGTTCAGGCTTTTCTTTCCCTCATTATTTCATGTTAAACATACTTTCCACAGATTTTAAATTTAATCTTATAGTAACATTTAAACAGATTAATTCATTTAATAAATACCTCAAAACGTATGGAATATAAATAATTTTACATGAAACTTTACAAGATTTGCAGATTGCCAATTTAGCATCTCCGCCAATATGTCGACCTTTGGATATCTGACCATTAGAATTAAATTGCATAATAGGAGATAAGATTAATCCACATTTTGGACAAACAAAACATTCGTGTCCATCCGAATTCAACAAAAATCTTTCATTAATTAAAAAACTGCATCCATGTGATATTAATCCATCTCTTTCCATTTCCCCTAATCTGATACCTCCATGTTTTTTTTTTCCTTTTACAGGTTGATGTGTTAAATGACATACGGGTCCAGTTCGCCTTACTTGAGCTTTGTCAAATGCCATATGCCTTAATCTTTGATAATATATTACTCCAAAAAAGATGTGCGCTTGCAGTGGTATTCCATAAATACCACTATACAGTAGTTCTGTTCCATAGTAGTCATACCCCTTGTTCAATAGCAGCTTTGCAAAGTAATCTATTTTTTCGTCATATGCCACCCGCGAGTTGTTACCACTACTTCTACCATCACGCCTACTACTGTTGCTGTTGCTGTTATTATTTATTTTATTTTTTTTCTGTTCATAATTATTTTCTGCACTAATATCCTCCGTTTCATCTTGTGAACTGTTTTTCTCTTCCCCCCCTAGTTCTCCCCTTTCTTCCTTTTTTTTTTTTTTTTTTTTTTTTTTTTCATCCCAGATATTTTGGTCAGATAAATTTTCCGCAGAACTTTCATCATGTGCCCCAGCTAGCCAATTTTTTTCTTCCGATTTTTCTACGACGCCTTTTACCTCTTTTTCTTCCTCTTTTTTTTTTTTTCCAGAAATCCCTTAACACCGCAATTATCGATCCACTCATTATTAAAACTTCTTTGTTGTGGGTACTTCCTAAACGGAGTAGCATCAATTCTTTTTCCATAAATGGAAGCGGCTTTTCCACAAATACTTTCTATAAGCATACCAACAGTCATACGTGATGGGATACCATGTGGATTAAAAATAACATCTGGTACAATTCCGCTCTCTGAAAAAGGCATATCTTCATGTGGAAATAATCTAGAGACGACTCCTTTTTGACCATGCCTTGAAGCAAATTTATCTCCTACTAAAGGTGGTCTTGTTGTTCGTAATCGTACAACAGCAACCTGACCAGACTTATAATTTGAGTTACTTACAAAGTCCACAAAATACTCACCGGAACTCTTAAACATTTCATATGTCGTTATTTCATTTTTTCTATTAATGTAAGAATAGAATGCATCTCCTTCTGAAATTTTCTGTGCAACAAAGGGTAAACCGTCCTTGTTTAACATTTTCCCCTTCTGTTCGTAGGTGTAGTTAGTATTGACAGCCTTAGCGCTATTATTATTATTAATATTATTATTCTTAGCTTCGACACTATTACTGCTTGGGTTGTTACCGTTGGTATTGCTGCTTAAGTATCTGATGTTATTACCCAACTGCAACTGTGCTGCTTCCCCCTCCTTTTGCAAATCTATTAATTCTGTTTTGTATATATGGGTCCTAAAAATACCCCTCTCTGCACTTCCCTTATTTATTATTAGAGCGTCCTCCATATCATACCCTGTGTAGGATAAAATAGCTACTACTGCATTTGTTCCACTTGGGTAGTTATCTACTCCATATAACTCATAGTCCCTCGTAACTACTAAAGGTAATTGAGGAGTTATCATTCGATATATTTTATTTGTAACTGTATACAACATGTTTAAGCTTTGTATTCCCATAGTCTGTTTCAACATTTGACATTGATATATATTACGAGGACTCTGATTGTGATCAGAAAAAGGAGTTAATGATGCTAAGAAAGACAAAAAAGATGTCTCTTTTAATTCCATATATTCAAACTTTTGTGGAATTTGTTCATATATATCTATATTCATATTTTCATCACTATCTATATACGTTGTTGATGATATATTATCTCCGTTTCGTTCTGAACTAACATCCGAATCGTTGCTTGTTGTTTCGTAATCCGAGCTGCTAACGTAAAAGGCGCCCCTCCCACTACCATGGCTACAACTACCACCACGGCTACTGCTATGAGTACTGCTACTACCGCTTCTAGTGCTGCTACTCCTATCACGCGCTTTATCGTCCAAAACGGCTAATAACTCCTTATTTACCCTTGAGCTGTCCAATTGGCGCACCCGTTGTTCATTGCCTTCTTCTAACGTCTTTCTATTAGATGCAGAAATTCTCTTTTTATTATTATAAAACAGATATTGCTGTTTTAGGGTTAACTTCTTATAACCACATTTTCTGGAGTTAACTAATTTCTCTTTTCTTTTTAGCAGCTTTCTTGATAAATTATTTCTTTTGATGTCTTCATAATTAATGGCAATGGATACATAAGGTTGATATGAAGGAGATATAAATTCAATGCATTTAATTTTCAAATTATATAATGGTCTAATAAGTCTTCCTGTATGTGTATTAATATTTATAGCATTCATCAATGTTGATTCATTTAAATATGCATTTATTTCGAAATAGGATTTCATATTATATAAATTATGATTTTTGGCATATTTTAATTTATATATAGTTCTCTTAAAATCATCTTGTCTAATATAAGTAATAGGAACTGAATCAACAATAATAGGAATAGTTTGTTCTTCATATATAGTTTGTATTCCACTTGTATCATCTAAATTTACATCAATACCTATTTTTTTTAAATACAATTTTATATAAAATTTATGTGGTTCGTTAGATGCCAAATTATGAACATAACAATATTGAGTTAAATGATTCAATAAACCACAAGGAGTACCATCAGGTGTATGAACAGGACATATAAATCCCCATGACTCACCTAATAATCTTCTTGGACTTAAAACTTTCACATCTTGAAAAAACGTGCCTCTATGTATGGATCTAAAATTTGTTATTAACCTTAAATTATTAATTTCATCTGCTAAAACAACCCATCCACTAGTTTGTTGATACGGTATTTTATCGGATATAATATTTCCAGTCTTAAAAAAATATAATATACACTTACCTATATCTGTTAAATGCCTTACACAATCTAAAAACATTGCATTATCATTAAACAATTCTTTTAAATAGTTATTAACACCTGTAAATAATTTCTCTTTCTCGCTGATAAATATCAATTTCAGTTTTTTCAACGAATCGTTTCTCTGGCCGAAGTTTTCCACACTTTCTGTAGGGAAGGGAAAAAGAGAGAAATATTTGTCATGTACAGGTGCTCACTTATATAACATATGAGACGTAAAGAGATAGAAGCACATAACAATGGAAGCACATAGCAATGGAAGCACATAACAATGGAAGCACATAATAATAGAAGCATATAACAATAGAGACATATAACCAGGTAACAGACAAACCGCTAACAGCCTAACCGCACATAATCATACATTGAAATGCAAACCAACGCTCTTACGTGCACGTAAATTAGCAAACGGAGGTACTTCCACTCGCGCGTAGGCACTCAAACGTATGTGCAAATTACCTTGCTGGGTCAGGAACGCTTCCCCCCTATCGGAATAATTATTTCCCAGTGGAATCTGATTTAAATGGCCTTCACTAATTTCATTTTTTACCATTTCAGTGTATCTATAATATATATTTTTTACAATTCCTTTAAAAGTTTCGTATCTTTTTTCTAAATGTTTATAAAATGATCTACTATAATGATGATAAAAACGACAAAGACAAACTATTATTTGTTCTTTCATTATATTTGACAGTAAATTACTGCATGTCGTAACTCCTTGGCTCTCTAATGAATCCCTGTTAATTGGTGATATTAATTTGAATTTACTTAAAACTAATGTTTTAAACATAACACAAACCGTTTCAAATTTTTCTGAGTTATTTAGTATATGGGGTAATATACAATACTTTAAAATATTTTTGCCTTTTTTTTCAAACGTAACTGAATTGATCTTAAATAATCCTCTTTTCATATAACAAGTTTTCCCAAGAAAACTAACATTGTACTTATCAAATATTTCTTTTTCATTAATATCATTTTTTAAAAATATAGAATTTACATATTCCTCTATGTATCTCTTTGCATTTTCATTCTGAACGCCTATTTTGAGTTTATTAAATATATAGCATTTTTTTTTTATAGGACTTAAAAGTATTAGTAATATATGAAATGGGATTGAGGATGGCGTATTTTGATATCTAAAACAAAAAACAACAGAATTATATCTCGAGTATGTTAAAAAATTTGTCATATTCGAGTTATCACTTAATAAACAATTAATATGAACAATTCTGTCAGTACCAAGAAGTATAGTATTATACTTTCCATTAATTACGAATCGAATAATTTTCAAACGCCCTGATATAATAAAAACCCCTCCTAATAAATTTTCATCTTCTCCTTTTTTCACTAATTCTTTTTTACTTAAATTATTTAAATTGCATATATTCGATAAAACCATTATAGGCATATTACCAACACTAGCTGTATAACTCACTATTTCATCTTTATATTGTTTATTAATTTTTATTAAAATTTCTCCTTCATATGTTCTATTAGATAATTTACATAAATAGGGATAATCATTTCTTGATTCCCCACTTTCACTTTTTATTACTGGATTTTTTACTTTTATTTCACTTATGTAAAATTTTACTGTATCATATGCTTTTTTATTAATATCCATTTTTGTATACATATTGACCTGAGGTGAAAACTCCAATACTGGTAATGTATCTGGCATATTTTTTACATAAACATTTATAAAAGAATTAAAATCATCAATATGAGATTGAAGTAAAAATTTTGTAAAAATGTTGTAACTTCCATTAATTATTTTATGAACTTTTAATTTCATATGTGGATATAAAGACTCTATAATTTTTACATGTAACTTTATTTCTTCCTCTGTAATTTTTAAATTAAATTTTTTTAAACTATCTTTCTCTTCCTTATTTTCACTTATACTCATTAATTTATTGCTACCGTTGTTACTTTTATTCCCAATATGACTGCTTATTTTTTTATCCCCATTTTGACTCCTAAAGGTAAATGTATTTTGTATCATCTTTAGTTAGTATACACCTCTATCTTTTAAATGTTTTAATATGAGTTCCCTTTGTCGTGGGGCTCCCACGCTCCCGTTTCTTCTTTTTTGTGTTTATAGAACTACGAATGCACGGCGCGTCGCAAGAAAGTATCAAGCGTGCCGGCATATATATATACTTGAGTGCATATTATATACATACAAGCATATATTTACATATATACATACACATACATATAATACATACACATACATATAATATATACACATACATATAATATATACACATACATATAATATATATACATACATATAATATATATACATACATATAATATATATACATACATATAATATATACACATACATATAATATATAATACAGTATCTTATCTCTTTTCAAAATGCAGTTTTTGAGTAATAGCTCCCTTATAGCGTCTTCACAGGGGCGAAATACATTACAACAAAAACGCTGCTGCACTTGCCATAAAAAATTTCTAAATATGGTGGATGTAAAAATAATTTATATGAATAAAACAATATTTATGTATAAGGATGTCCTCATGGAATATCTTTTTTCAAATCAGCTACAAGCACAGTTGTAATATAAAGCAACGTTATATAAGAAGGGGAAATTTTGGAGCAGAAAAAATATGATGAAATTGTTGCTAATGGGAAGAAAGTATGTAACATATTCATATATACATATAGTGTATGCATACGTACATATAAACGTATTCAAACGTGCAAGTAATATATACAAAAATGCAATAATTAGCTCCAACTTAATACTATATTCGTTCAGTGAACAAACAAAAGATGTAGGACCACGAAATTTCAAATCGACAAAATTGCTTTTAAATGAATAAAATATTTATAATAAAGAGGTTGATAAATAGAATATGTTAAAAATCAATTTAATTAAAAGCGTTAAAAACAAAAAAAAAGTATATCTTTTTTCCTTTTTTTTTTTTTTTTTTTTTTTTAATCTCAATTTGAGAAATATTTTAAATGTATTATTGAATTCGAAGAGGCACGAAAGTAAAAATTATTTCCTATTCATTTTAGGATAACAACATTTATTTATTTATTCCATTTTATTTTACCGTGGTTTTCCGATTTTTTTTTTTTTTTTTTGAAAACTTGTGATTTTTAATATTTTTGTTCTCCATACATATTACATGCATACGTAATATATATATTTATAAATGCGCATGATGCGTACAGTAATTAATCAAAAGTATTTTTATATTTTGTGCAATACGTGTACCTACTGATAATAAGTGTACGCATTTACGTATACATAAACATATATACATATAAATATACATATATTATATACATATATATATATTTATATGCTAATACGTGGCTTTTTTTAATTTTGATATTTTTTTTTTCTCTCAAATGGCAAGTACACATATATTTGAGCAAATAGATATGAATATATGATTTTTAAATATATTTCTATTCTCCATTTTATTTTAGTATTTCTGGTTTGGTTAATTTTTTTTATTAAATTACATTTTTTTTCCCGTACATATAAAATATAATTATATATATATATATGTACATTTATGTACATTTTGCTATTTAACATGAATTTTTATCTTGGGTTATAATATATTTCATTTTGTTCATGTGGATTCACATTTTTACATTTATTTATTAACATGTATGCATTTGATGTTCGTATTTTTTGTTGCCGCTTCGTATATTTTATAACCTGTTCGTATATTTTATGACATGTTCATATTTTTTTATGACCTGTTCATATTTATTTATGGTCTGTTCATATTTATTTATGGCCTGTTCATATTTATTTATGACCTGTTCATATTTATTTATGACCTTTTCGTATTTTTTATGACCATTTCGTATTTTTTATGACCATTTCGTATTTTTTATGACCATTTCGTATTTTTTATGACCATTTCGTATTTTTTATGACCATTTCGTATTTTTTATGACCATTTCGTATTTTTTATGACCATTTCGTATTTTTTATGACGTGTTCATATTTATTTAAGTATTTATTCATGATATGCGCATACCCGCATTCACACACAAACTAAAATTCTTTCACAAATCGTTGATGGTTGATATTCAGTTTTGGTCATGTTTAGATTTATTTACACGAACTTTTATTAGATTTGAATGCATACTAAAATTTATTCGAACGCGTATATAGTATTATTTTCCAAAAGATGACTGTGTTAAGTGCAGCTATAAGCACAAAAAGCAAAATTTTGGTTTCTCGGCAGTTTCAGAATATTAGTAAGTGTGATTTGGACTCGTTGACTATTCCCTTTTATAATTTAATCGAAAGAGAAAGAAGTGATCACACGTATATAGAAACTGATAAGGTACGATATGTGTACCAACCGTTGGATAGCATATATATTTTTTTAATAACAAATATAAACTCGAATATTATAGAAGATTTAGAAATAATAAAAGTGTTAAGTCAGATTATACAAGATATATGTCAAGGAAATATAAATGAGAGTACAATTTTAAAAAAATGTTTTACGATAATTTTTTATATTGATGAATTAATTAAAAATGGAGTAAGAGAAATTGTAAATACGAATCAAATAAAAACATATATTGAAATGGAATCACATGAAGAAAAATTACAAACGATAATAAGAGAGAATAAAGAAAAAGAAGAAAAAGAAAGAAGGAAATTTATTGCTTCGAAATTAGAAAAAAATAGACAAAAACAAAATAAAGGTAGTACTAATAGTTTTATTTCAAATGATATTATTAGTGCACTAGAATATAATACTAGTATTATAGACAATTTTATATATAAAAATGAAGAGCCAGATATTATGGATGAAAGTTTCGGTACGCATAAAGGTATGCAGTTAGCTAACAAGAGAGATAATCATATAAGAATATTAGATGTAGTAGAGAATAATAAAATAGAAACTAAACCTACAATAAATGTTAATTCTCTTTTTGATAAATCAATTAATATAATAATAACAGAAAATATTATATGTACCTTAAGTTCTGAAGGAACTTTATGTGATTTAGATATTCAAGGTATTTTCAATTTGCAAATAAATAATCATAAATATTCTAAGGTAATAGTAGAATTAGAAAATGAGTATTTAGATAAAGCAAAAATACATCCTATATTAGACAAAAATAAATATAATTCTAACGTATTAGAGTTAAAGGATAAAGGAAAAAATTTTAGAACTAATACTATATACCCGTTATTAAAATGGAAAATAAATTATTTAAACGATTCTTATATTCCTCTTAACATAAGTTGTTGGCCATGTGAAGACAGTGAAAGTACATTACTAAATTTAGAAATTGAAAACAAAATGAAAAATATTGATGAAGTTATATATGACCTGAATGTCAATTTAATGTGTCCATCATCGAACAAACCGCAAATTATTAGTAAAGATAAAGGAGTTATTGAACATGATGGTCTTTTATTATCTTGGAAAGTTGGTACATTAAAAAATAATCAAAACTGTCAAATAGAAATATCTATTCAGTCCAAACCAGAAAGTGTTTTCCCCTTTTCTGTGGAAGCCAAATCGAATATGTTATCCCATAAATTGAATGTTTTAAAAGTTTATGATGAAGATACAAAAGAAGATGTAGAATATGAAGTTAAGAAGAATATCACATATCTTTTTACTATTAATAAGTAGACGAGTATTATCATGAAAGAAAAAAAAAAAAAAACGAGGATTGTATTATTTCACGACAGTGCTTCATTTTAGATAATATTTTCAAAATCAGATGTGTGAAATCGCCATTTTGTTCTGTCGTATATGAAGTATAGTTTTAATCTACCGAAAAAAAAAAAAAGGATAAAATAAAATAACAAAATATTAACATGTCAAAACAACCAAATGAGTACTCGTTTGAACGTAAAGAAAAGGAGTTAACATTAGCAATCGATTTTTAACTGGAAAATAATTTTTTTTTCAATTTTGGTAGTTAAATTGGGATATGGGGGCTGGAGGGCTTTGTTTTTATAAGGTATCTCGTCTGCTGTCGCTGTAACTCTCTCTCATTTTTTCTTTTTCTTTATCTTTATCCTTTTATTTTTATTTTATTTTTTGGGTCTCTTTTTTTCAAGTGCGCATGGGGAACCATGTATATTTCCCATTAATGCATTTTTCTAATATGAACTTAAAAATGTAGAAAAAAAAAAAAAAAGGCAAATGGCACGCGCATATAGAATTAATAAAATCTATAAGTTAAAAGTGTAGTAGCATTTTGAAATGGTAGCATGGATATGGGACGTAACGCAAAATTGTGCTTTGTGCACTGCGTGTATATATATATATATATATATATATATAATCTTGCGCGTAAACACGTGCATATCTATTTTTTGAACGGAAGTTGAAGAACAATTTAATTTATGTTATGCCACGTTATTTCCACTTTTGTATATACTGTACACGTTAATTATTCCACTGTGAAGAAGCTTTTTTTTTCTTTTCCTCACATACATCATTTTCTATTTTTTTTCGTAGTTTACAAATTTATGTATGCGTTAATGTAACTTCGTGTGATGAAAACTGCATCAGAAGAATATGCCGCATTATCTATATAATAATATATATATATTTAGACAATACTGAATTGTGTTAAAAACATCGAATTTATTATAAGTTTGCTTGTTAACATATGAAATTTAAGCATAGCAAATTTTTAAAGAAAAAGGAAAAGAAAAAATAAGAAAAGACTACTTTCTCGACCAATATACTAAAAAAAAAAAAAAAAGAACGACATATTATATATACATTTTTCCAAGATCCAGTACAGTATGAGAACCATTTTACGCGCTGAAAAAGTCAGTTTTTTTGAATCAATACATGATTAATTATAACAAGGACACAGTTACTTAGTTCTTAAAGGTAATTACAAAATTTTGGTAGACATGTTAAGGAACACATGTGTATATGTGCATATATTGGAGCTCCTCTCGTTTCAGGCTTAATATAAAAGTTATATTTCTGTTCTTTAGACATATAAAAAAAAAAAAAAAAAAAAAGAAAATCCGTAGCATTACTATATGACAGTTAAGCGAATAGGATATATGCGGCATTTTACCCCATTAAAAATGGCCATTTGTGTAGGTCCATTAAATATATTTGCGTATTTATGAATATATGATGTTTTTTTTTTTTTTTTTTTTTTTTATTCTTCCGATCATATTTCAAAAGATTGTCTGTAAAATGAAAAATGAAATAATTGAAATAATTTATATATCTTAAATAATTTTTATAAGAATAAAGTGTAAAAAGGGGCTATTTGTCTTCACATTGATGCTACTTAGATAAGAGGGAAGGATAAAAAAAAAAAAAAAAGAAGAAAAGTAAAATAAAATAAAGCAAAAATAAAATAAAGCAAAAATAAAATAAAGCAAAAGTAAAATAAAGCAAAAGTAAAATAAAGCAAAAGTAAAATAAAGCAAAAATAAAATAAAGCAAAAGTAAAATAATGTAAAAGCAAAAAAAAAATAAAAGTAAAAAAAAGCAAATGCAAAAAACAGCTATATTATACGATCGCTAAATAACAAGTCGTAACAAAAGCAGAAATGTTTGCCTAGATTAATATTGCTCCTGAGTTTGATAGAGCCAAATTTAATGTGTCAAAAGGTACATAAGGGATTTTTATATAAAGACTGTGTTTTGTATGTCGGTGAATACGTTGTGTCTGATGATACGGCAGATGAAATAATTGTAGATAACACTAAAGATGAATTAGGTAAAAAGAAAAACGACATAGGGGGTGAAATTACAAAAGAGCAATGGGAGGAAACAAAAGTATATAGACTGAATAAAAAGAAAGAAGAAAACAAAAAGGAGAAGAGGGGGAAAAATGATAATAAGGAAAAAAACGAAAAAAGAGACGAAGAAAAGGACGATATAGTTGTCCACAAAAATGAAGATAATAATGAATGCAATATTTATAGTGATAATAAGCGCAATAATTACAGGGATGACCACAAAAATGAAGATGAAAAAGGAAGAAGGATAATTTTGGAGGGACCCGGAAAATATATCAAACAGAACGAAATTTTCGTTGGTAATTTTGAAAAAAATGAATACAGGAAAGGGATATGGGTTAAGTACAGAAATATACATAATTTATTTTTCTACATGAATATATACGATATGATGCTAAAAGAAAACCGAGTGCATGAAAAACATCAAAAAAAAAAAATAGACATGGACAATTTTAAAAATTTGTTATATGTACCTTTAAAAGAGGTTAACATATACATAGGGGAGTTTGATAACAATATGTTTAACGGATTTTCATTCTATTATTTTTACCCTTTCTTATATATTGGTTATTTTGTCAATAATTTAATGAACGGTTATGGCTATATGTTTTATATTGCTTCTGTAAAGGAAGAAAAGGACAGAATGGAAAAAAAAAAGGAAAAAAAAGAAAACATTTTTGCTACTTATAGCTTGTTCGATTTCTTATTCGTAAATGGGACGAAAAATGAAAAAGGAATAACAAGAGTGGTAGACACAAAATGGTCCGAGGAGCTCGTAAAAAAGGAAGGCGGATTAACGGTGGATATAGATGTTGACGTTGATACGACTGTCGATAATGCTGTTGTTAATGCTGTTGATGTGGTAGGGGAAGGAAAAAATGGGAAGCAAAAATTACAAAACGGTAAAAATAAAAATAGCGCTCATAAAACATTGAAGCCGAAAGAGAAGGATAATATCAAGGATAAACTATTATTCAGGACCTATGAGAAAATAGAAAAAATGATTAAAGAGAAAAATGAGTTAAGAAAAAAGATTCGAGAAGAGATGAACGGAAAAAGCAGCTCTATCAATTTAATAGACAAAATCGAAAAAAATATTTTTAAAAATTTTAAATTGCAAATTAAAAAAGATAACAAAATAAAAAGGATAAAAAAATTTTTAAATGAAAATGAAAAGGTAAATATATTCGACATTTTCAAATATATATCTTATGATAATTTATTTTTTAAAGGGTATTTTTATAACAACCATTTTTCATCAAACACCAACGAACAGGAGATATACAAAACGATTTTTCTTGAATTGTATAAAGATAGTATCATTAAAAAAATAGAAGTAATTAAAAGAAATGTAATAAATGGAGTATCTGATGACGATTTGCTTATAAGTAATCAGAATGCCTTATACATTTTAGAAAAACGAAAAAGGAGTATTGAGGGAGATGAGTATGCCACTAAAGAGGATGGGAAAAGTGTGTTCGCTGATAACGCGCAAGGTGAGGGCAAAATTGGGACGCAAAGTGGGGGAAAACTCAATGCAAAGGAAAATGCAAAAGACGTAAATGAAGGCACGAAGGAGGGAATACAAAATGAAAATTTTAAACAAGAATATTTTAAGGATATCATAGACTTTAACTTGCTTAAAAATATTTTCGAATCAACATCACACAGCAATATCAACTATTCTGTTGAGGTAGTTACGGACAAAGAATTTCTAAAATACAAAATAAAATGTAACGAGTTAATAAAAAAAATGGATGAAGGAAGGGAAAATTGTCTGGATAAAGTTAATTTAAATTTAAACGGATACTACCAATTAGTCGTTTTAAATTTCAAGTGCAAAGACGAAACATCATTTAATTTAAATATAAACAAATGTAATATTCAAAATATACACAAAATAAAAATGTTTTTTATCTCTTCCGATAAGTCATCAATAATTAAATATAATGCATTTCATCTGCATTATATATTTGTGTACATTAGAAGCGCAGAAAAAAAAGGCAAAAATAAACTGAAAAAAATTAAAAAATAGAAAATAAAAAATGTAAAATTAGCACCTTAAGCATAAACTCTTTCTTTATGTTTCTCCATCAGCTTAAACTTCTTTTTATGCTTCCCTTTTTTTTTTTTTTTTTTTTTTTCTAATTCCTTATATTTAAGTGGTATTGAGTGTATGCTTTGTTCGTATAAGAAAAAAACAAGAAAAAAAAAATTTTTTAAATATTGAACCATAAACAATAAATGATCAATAAACATTGAGCAATAGTATAGTAGTAATAATCATAAACTTTTAATAATAAAAGGATGCGTAAAAAAAAAAAAAAAAAAAATGCAGAGAAGGCAGATAATAAAAAAGGTTAAAAGCTGGAAACCCTCGAAAAATTAAATTAATACCAAATAATTTTTTAGGCATTATATGCTACAAAATTAAGATAGTAATATCTATTTTGATTATGCAGAAATAGGCGAACCGGCACCACTCCGTATATAACAGATATAAATTTATGTGTGTATATATATATATAGATAGATATAGATATATATAAGCATATATAAATATCGTATATGTATATACATTAATATATGTGCCCTTATAATAATATTTATATATATATATAGAATAATTTATATTTGTTTCTTTATTTAATGAATTATATGTTTATTCTTTTGTTTAATTTCCCCCGACCACCCCTCACTATTTACATTTCTTTCGCACATTAAATAAGCCCAAGGACACAATATTAAAATGCAAAGAACAAATTTTAACGTTTTTTCAGAAGAATTCTACGATAGACAAAATGTATTATCTGTTAGTGCAAAAAGAAAAAATAAAGCAGAAACTACACAGCATGTAGGATACGAGGAATATACATGTGTGTAGTAATATACACGTAGTCAGATGGATATATATTTATTTTCCCATTTTTTCAATGTTTTTCCATTTTTTCCCATAATTTTGCATTTCTTCCCAATTATTTCTCATTATTTCTCGTTTCTTCCTCATTATTTACATCTTTCTTTTTATTTTATTTTCCCATATTTCTGAACGATTTAAGGCGTTAAATAACTTATTAATATGCTCTCTCATTGTTGGTTCGTGTTTCGTCAAACTTCCTCAATTAAAAAAAATTATTTCAAACAAAAACGCAGCTGGTCTTTCAATTATATCATTCTATTTAGAGGTACTATTTTTTTTAATAACTACATAAGTTTATTTATGTGTGTTTATGCGAACAGTATTTTGTTTGTGCAAACAATTAGGGAGTTACTGCAAAAGGAAAGATGAATAATTGTTTATGAGAAGAGACACACGAAACAGTTACTTATGCATATAATAAAATAGTACTACAAATTTTAGAATAATATAATAATAATTAATTGCCTTTCATTTTATTTCCAGATAATAGTATCCACTTCTTTAATAGCCTTTTCCATAAAAAAAAAAATAAACTATAAATTGTACCTTGACATTATTTTGATAAGTTAAAAAATTACATATACTTATATGTATGTGTGTGTGTATGCTTTTATGTATATATGTACGTATGGACGCATATGCATATGCATTTTTGTATGTATGTTTGCCTTATGTAGGTTCGCCGAGAGAGTGAAAACTAGGGCGAAACGAAAGAAAGACAATTTAGGCTTTAATTTCTGTGCAATTTTTTTTTTTTTTTTTTTTTTTTTTCACTTATGCCCTTTTCTGTAGACGTGCAGAATCTTTTAATAGTCTACTTTATGTGGAAGTACAACAATAAATATTCAAAATATAAGAAAGCATTCAAAATTTCATTTTATGTGCTTTTTAATTTGTACTTGCTTTTCGCCTTGCCTGACGTATTGGTCCCTCTTCTTGGAATTACCTCTGCTCCATTAAGTTATTCGCTAAAAAGGGAAAATAAGAGAGAAACGATTAAAAGATATGAACGAGTGGACAAACGAATGAACGATGAATATCCTTTTTGCATACGCTTCCCAACAATCTCTGCTTTTTCGAAATAACCGTAAATGCACATTTTCATTTTTTTCAGGGTGCCTTTCAAAAATACCCCAAATTTACCTAAATCACAAAAATAAAAATACAAGGAACTTATCATTTACATCTTGTGTTTTAGTCTTTTGTGGAAATCTTGCGAAAATATTTACTATCCTTTTTAACATAGATAATATAATTTATATAGTATGCAACCATAAGACGAAATTAGACAAATAAAAGAACAGATATTATGTGCACATACGTACATACGTGCTTACGTACATACATATATATATGTGTATGTTAATACCCACGTATAGCATAATAGAAATGAAAAAAGTCGAAAAATATTGTGCATACTTTTTAATAAATCAAAATAGACTTTGAAAATTACGTATTTTGGTGATATATTGCTTATATATTTATGCTCTTCATTTTTTAGTAGACTGCACTAACAATGGAGGGCAGTTCATTTTTACTACTATTATTATATTCGTTATCTTCATTATTTTATTTTCTAAGGTCAACTGTGGTTTTGTTTCTTTTTTAAATATTATCATTTTGCTGCAAGTAAAATCATCGAGCGAAAAATTGGACCTTATCGATATATTTTTTTTCGTTCTTTTCGTTCTTTTCGTTCTTTTCCTCATTTTTATATTTTTTGTCCTTATGGCCTCTAATCCGTTTTTTCCCACATTTTCCCTTCCAATGTAATCTCCTCATTTTTTTCTTCGATTTTTTTAGATCTTTTATTACTGGAACAATACGAAGAAAGTACTAGCTCAAGCTGAGAAGAAAAATTTATGAATAAATATTTTTTTGTTTTTTGCTTTTTTCTTCTCTTCTTTTTTTAATTTTTTTACATTTTTCCTTTTTTGTTGTTCTGTTCTGTTCTGTTCTGTTGATTTTTTTTTTTTTTTTTTTTTTTTGTTACCTATAATCCCATTATCCCAGCTAAGTAAATTCCTTTAACATTCATTTTAGCATTTTTACAAAAAATAGTATGTAAATGTGTTAAATCAGGAGAGGGAAACAGACGAATAGGTACTTGATAAAGTGCAAGAAGTCTTTCCGCCATGCTGGTTGTACGTATATACATAAGTATATATGTATATGTGTATGTTTATGTGTTTATGTATGTATGTATGCACTTATGCATATATGTATGGATATTTCCACGTACTTGGAATTATCCCCCAGAGCTCTGTTCATTAATGTGAAGTTTATTCCTTGTTCATATTTTTTTTTTTTTTTTTGTATAAACCCTATGTACAATGTTATGTTAAAAAAGTAGACAATAGATTATAGAAAATGTGTGCCTCATAAGAATAAAAAATTACTTACAATCATATGAAAAAAAAGAAAATAATTGGATTTCTTCCGTTTTTATCCTGCTAAATTCCACAAAACTGTACACTATATAAACGCTGAATAATGCTCAGGTAAATGTTCTTAGCTAATGTTGGATCGTTTATAAATCTATTCCTTAGTAATAAAGAAAAAAAAAAGAAAAGAAAAATGCACGTTAAAAAGTTATTCTAATAAAGAGGTTATAGCCTCGTTCAAAAATAATTAAATGAAAAAAGGGCCTATTAATATATATATATATATATATATATATAGTGTGTAAAAACTTATCTCATTAGGATAATTTTATTTACGAACTGTTTTATCAAGTCGTGCAGAATAAAACAAAAATTATACTGAAATGGGAATAAATTACGTACATTTGGTACTCGGGAGAAATATGGCGTTTAAAACTTTTAGAAGCCCTCCTTAGTGATTGTCTGCCTATCTGTATGTATATGCATTTATATGTATACGTATTCATATGTATACGTATTCATATGTATACGTATTCATATGTATACGTATTCATATGTATACATATGTATATGTAAATATATTCATATACATATATACATATGAACATATATGTGCCAGCTAGCTATTAACAAAGAGTGGGAGAATATACTCAGCTTTCATAGTACGCGCTTTTTATTTGTTTCCAGTTAATGATATATATATATATATATATATACATGTGGGGAATGTTTTTTCCCCTTTTCACTCTTATGATGTGTACAATCAACCAAATATGTCTAAAAAATACCGCTTCAAATTATGAAAAATATTTAGTGCTTTTATTGCACTCTAATGTATGATGTAGAGCTTATCAATTATTTGAGCAATTAATTATAAGCAACGCGCTCTATATAACGAACGTTTTAATAGAACGTTTTAACAGAACATTTTAATAGAACTTTTTACACAATACGGAAATATCTACGAATAAAAATTTTCCAAAATTTTATATTTTTTATATTGTTTGTGTATGCTTCTCGTAGGTTTATATTCGTATGAACAAAGGTATTCAAAAAAAAAAAAAAAAAAATAATAATAATAAAAAATAACAAATAACAAAAAAAAAATAAAGCATAAAAACATAGCCTAAAAATAATGCATAAACATATAGCTTAAAATTAAAGCGCAAAAATAAAGAATAAAAATAAGGCACAAAATTAAAGAATAAAAATAAAGCACAAAATTAAAGAATAAAAATAGAGAATAAAAATAAAGAATAAAAATAAAGAGTAAAAATAAAGAATAAAAATAAAGAATAAAAATAAAGAATAAAAATAAAGAATAAAAAATAAAATAATATTTAGCATAAATATAACAAAATAAAATAATTTTTAATTTATTAAAAAATCACATAGGAATGCGTAAAATTGTAACAAAACATTTATTTCTTCATTACACACATATATATATAATATATATAATATATATATATATATATATATATATGCGTAACGCAGGCAAATCGTTAAAGAAAAAACATATACATATTGCACATTAATATGCATATATACACATATAGGAGTCATTAATGACTATAATATATTTTAAAAAAAAAAGGAATATGCAAAAGGTTAGTTATAAAACAAATGACACAGTAAAATATTGCTATTTTTCAAATAACAATTTTTACTTACAAAGTTTTCAAAATTTAAAAATTCCCCTTGGTGCGTCTTCATTCCCACGTTGATTGTGCCATATTTCAAAGTTCACTTTTTTTTTTTTTTTTTTTTTTTCCCCTATATTTTCCTTTTCTTTCCCTTCCTTTCCTTTGGTATTTTTTCCTCTCCTCTCCCCCTCACTTGGGTTCACTTCAATTTAAGGATAACAACGGACATATCATCGAAAAATTTTCTCCTACGATCACGGGGCATATTAACGATGTTTTTTATACTTAAACCCGCATGTACTGCACATTTTTTCAGAACTCTTCTAATAATTTCCTTGGAAGCTTTTTCAACTGAAAATTCATTTTGCTTAATAGTATCATATAATTCATAATCACTTAAAAAGTCAGAAACTCCATCTGACATAAGAACAATATATTCATCATCAGGATTTCTCTTAATTTTTATAACTTCTGGAAAAGCAGTAATATATGAAAAAGAATGTGGTTCATTAACAACAAATCTATTCTTTTTAAAATCAAAAGCAAATATTTTATGTTTTAAATAAAAATCGCCAAAACTTCTTGTACATTGTAATCGACCTTTAACATAACAGCGACCAACATCATTATGTAAAAAATCTAAATGATCTTTTGTTAAATTTATAACCTGACTAACTTTTGTATTCCCAATCTTCCTATGCTTCTTACACATTATAACATCATCTTCATTTGGATGTTCTAATGTTAATCTTATTCTTTCACTTAATTCACTAGCATTATGAATATTATTTAATTTTACCACTTTATCCTTTGTAATTAATAAACCTTTTGAGTCCCCTATATTACTTACATAATAATTTTCTTTGTCTATTAATACTGTTAAAGAACATGAACCAGTTCTTGTAAATCTTACATTACTATCAAAAAAAAAATCTTCTGCACTCTTTAAAATGTCTTTATCTAAAAGAACATGAGCTTCTTCTAAACTTAAAACAATATCACTAGGTGATAAAACATTATTATTACTTTTTCTTAATTTTTGTAATAATTGTTTTTTTATGTAAAAACCTAACCATCTTTTCGCAGTATCTGAAATTATATGTCCACCATGACCATCCATCACTCCAGCAAATATGAAACCACCATTTCCAAAATTGTTCTTGTCATTAAATATTGATTCTTTTTCTAAATGGATGCTAGAATGATCCTTTTCTTTCTTCATATATTCCTCCTGAAACGTTCCCGACGTACTTGCATTACTACTTCCGTTTTTGGTATCTTTGTCCATATCCAATTGTAACATGCTTACATTACCTTCTCCTCCTGTACCTTCGTTTCCCCGCGTTTCCCACGTATCTGTAGCTGCTTCTCCTTCTCCTACATTTTCATTTACCTGCATTTCCCCTATATTTGTAGCTACTTCTCCTTCTCCTGCATTTTCATTCTCCTGCGTTTCTAACGTGCCCTCTATTTTTTCTCCCCCTTCTGTACTTTCGTTAGTCGACGTGCCCCATGTATCTGTAGCTGTTTCTCCTCCTTGCGTACTTTCGTTAGTTGACGTATCCCCTATATTTGTAGCTACTTCTCCTTCTCCTGCATTTTCATTTGCCTGCGATTCTAACGTGCCCTCTATTTTTTCTCCCCCTTCTGTACTTTCGTTAGTTGACGTATCCCATGTATCTGTAGCTACTTCTCCTTCTCCTGCATTTTCATTCGCCTGCGATTCTAACGTGCCCTCTATTTTTTCTCCCCCTTCTGTACTTTCGTTAGTTGACGTGCTCCATGCATCTGTAGCTACTTCTCCTCCTTGCGTACTTTCGTTAGTTGACGTATCCCATGTATCTGTAGCTGCTTCTCCTCCTTTCGTACTTTCGTTAGTTGACGTATCCCATGTATCTGTAGCTGCTTCTCCTCCTTTCGTACTTTCGTTAGTCGACGTATCCCATGTATCTGTAGCTACTTCTCCTCCTTGTGTACTTTCGTTAGTTGACGTGCCCCATGTATCTGTAGCTGCTTCTCCCCCTTTTATATTTTCACTAGTTTGCGTTTCTGATCTATCCACTATTTTGTCTCCCCATTCTACATTTTCACTAGCCTCAGTTTCTGACATGCCCTCTATTTTTTCTCCCTCTTGTTTATTTTCACTCTCCTTAGTTTCTAACATATCTGTAACTGCTTCTCCTACTTGTGTATTTTCGCTAATCTTCGTTTCCCATGTGTTTGTAGGTTCTCCATTATTTTCGCTGGTTTTCGTTTCCCATGTGGTTGTAGCTTCTTCTCCTTCTTTATTTTCGCTAGTGAGCGTTCCTGACGTTCCTGCAATTGCTTCTCCTGATACTGTACCTTCGTTAGTTTGCGTTACCCATGAGTTCTTAGTTTGATCTGATTCTTTCATAGACTCATCTACACCTTTACTATATTTGCCTTCTTCTTTCCCTTGGTCATAATGCTTATTTATTTCTTTATCTACAGTTTTCTCTTTCATTCCTTTTAAATAATCTGATGCTTGTACAACTGCTTGAGCAACTGCTTGAACTACTCTACTATCTAATGCGCCATTTAATGTTCCGTTTGTTTTCCCGCTTGCTTTTCCTCCTGCTTTTCCACTTGCTGTTCCACTTGCAGTTCCGTATGATGAGCCATAAGCTGTGTTATTTGATGTTCCGTATAATGGGTCCAGTTGTGCGATATCTGCTATGTTACTTGTTTTGTTATTTGTTGTATTATTTGCTGTTCCGTATAATGGGTCAAACAGTGCCATATCTACTATGTTATTTGCTGTGTTGTTTGCTGTGCTATTTGTTGTGCTATTTGTTGTGCTATTTGTTGTGCTATTTGATTTGTTAACTGATGTGTTATTTGATGTTTCGTACGATGAGTCAAATAGTTTGCTATTTGTAGCATAATTTTCTGTGTTCCTTACTTTTTCGTATGGTGAGCCAAATATTAGATCATCTTCTGTTCCATAAGGTAAGCCATATACTCCACTGTTTATTCCATAATAATATGTACCACCGTTAGTTGCATTTCTAAATATATCATCAATTACGTGTGCAGGTGGGACCAAATAATTTTCTATTATGTTTTTTTCAAAATTCTTAACAAACTCCATATCATCTGTATCTGTTATATCTTTAGGATTAACATATGGTTTGAAATTATTATCAGTTATATCTAATTTATATACAAAACATCTATCTTCTATTGGGGTATTCGATGCAAATTGCATCATACTAATTTTCTCATTATTATGTAAAAAAAAATCATTTTGATATTCCTCCAAATTTTCATATTTCAACTGATAACTAAATGAAGAAAAATAGTTCTCCCTGATATCATTATCATCAACATGTTCGTTACCTGTGCTGGTAGATCCAAGGTAATCGAAATGTTCATTATATCCTGATGATACTAATTCATTACATGAGACAGAATTACTATCAAATAATACTGCTAATACGGTAACAACTAAAAATATTAAAAAAAATTTCTTCCACAGTTTTTTTTGAACTAAATTTGAAATGCTACTTAAGATTTTCATCCTCATCTCCTTCATTTTGATATGCTTTTTCATATTTATATTCATCTTTATTTTTCCTTTACTACCATTATTCAGTATGTGTACATATATATATATATATATATATATATATGTACGTTTATTTTTTTTCCCCTTCTAATATCTAATTTTATATTAAAATACACACAAAAGAAATTTTTTTTTTTTTTTTAATATTATTCTTTAAAATAAAAGTTCTATCTAAATACTACCACATTATAAGATAGTTATTGGGGCGAAAATATATTTTTAAAAAACAAAAAATTAAATAAAAATGAAAAAAAATGACATAAAAGTTAAAGGAAAATTACCACAAAGTTGAAGCAAATAAACACGAATATGCACAAATCAATAAAACGTAAAATTATACACGTACATATTTATATTTATATTTATATATATATATATATATGCAAGCAAACACACGTACATACATAAACATATGCATGCATACGTAATCCAAAACATAGAGCAACAGTAGTAAAAGATGTTTTAACTTTTCATACCACATATAAGTACACATTAAATTTTACACCATTTTTTTTTTTTTTTTTTGTACTAGAAATATTGCATGCCATAAGTATCGATATGCAGTACAAAAATATAACAAAAATCATAGAAATAAAGTTATCACTGCTTCACACACATTCATGCAAGGGATAAAAAAGAAAAGAAATTACAATGATGATGATAATAAAACGACAAAAAAAAAGGAAAAAAAAAAAAAATCATAAAAAAATAAACAAATAAAAAACTAAACAAATAAAAAACTAAACAAATAAAAAAATAAACAAAATAAATTAAAACATAATAAAATAAAATACGATGAAGTAAAATAGAATAAAATAAAATAAATACGTGTTTTAAAAATAATGCTTTTTTTTTTTTTTTTTTTAATAATATATTTTTAATTATTACGAGAAACATTTAATAGTTTTTAAAAATTAATGAATGGGATTACAAAAAGTTGAAGTAATTTTTTATTAAATATGTAACAGTTTTCAAACATCCTTTTTTCATTTCAAGTTTAAGATGTTTATATAATATTCGGCAAAAATGAAAAAAAATAGAACTTCGGATTTTAATGGGGTTGATTAAATGTCGATTTGCTAGTAATCTAAAAATACAATTATACGTACATGCATTTTTTGTAAGTTCATATACATACATACATACTTACATACATACATACTTACATACAAACTTACATACATATATATATGTATTTATACATAGATTATTATTTAAAGCATAACAGTTTTTTATATATATATTATACTATATACGTGCATATTTTTTTCTCCTTTTATTTTTCAATTTTTAAAATATGAACAACAAAAAAAAATATATATACATATATATATTATATGTATATATATACATATATATACATAATATATATAACTAAACGGCAATTAGTAGTACAATGCCATGCAAAATTTAACAATTTAAAAGGTATAACTCTTCAGATAAAATTTGTATCTATGTAAAATACATAATAATATGTATCCATTTTTTTATAATTCATTGCATTAAAAAAAATATATATATAATAAACATGCCGATGTTATTGTGCTGCCTGCATACGTATATATACTTATAAATGGAAATAATGCCAACATAAGGTTGTGAAGAATAACTAGGACATATCAAAGAAGCATAATTCGTTTTACATAACTTCTGGAAATAAAGAGAAAAAAAAAAAAAAAAAATTATGAACAGTTAATAATTTATAATAAAAATATTATTATAAAATAAGTCACTCCAACTAATAAAAATTATGAAAAAAAAGGAAAACTTGTTTTCTTTTTTTTACCAAGCTTTTATTTGGTTTAAAAAAAATTATATCTTATATACATATTTAAATGTATAATTGTACATTTGAACTAGCGTGTTATCTTTCAAAATTGAAACATTAATATATGGTAAATACATTCTTGCCGTATGGTAATAACAATAAAAAAAAAATTCAAGAATATTAAAGTAAATATTTTATCATTTTAATTATTAAGATAAATTACGAAAATTCATAAAATTCAATTCGGATAATTCCCTATTTTTTTTCAATAAAAATGAGGTTCTATTTCATCGAAAATTGGTACAGTATGTGGGGTTAATGAACATTTATATGAATGTGCTTATATATATATATATATATGTATATATGTATATATTTATTTATTTATGAATACATTCTTATATTTGAAGTTTCTTATTTTTATTAAAATTTCAACTTATATTTAAAGAAACGTTAAGCCAATAAATATCGTCGTTATTAATTTATTATTATCACCTTTTAAATACATGTACAAAATTTAAAGTATGTTACACTAGGTACTCCAGCAAGAGGGAAATTTATACCAATTTGTACTAATTTATCCTAATATATGCCAATTTTTTTTTTTTTTTTTTTTGTTGTTTCCATTTTTCATTCGCATTGCTAAATACGTTTTTAATTACAAGTTTTTCCTAGAGGAGGTATTTTTGTTTTCATTCCTTAAGAGATTTAATTCGTTTAAGAGCTTACCTAATAAATGTCCATAAACTATGTTTATTTTTTTTTGCTTTTTTAGCTCATTTAACAGAATAATATTTAAATTAATGTATTTATTTTCTGAAATAGAATGATGAAAATTTTTTCCCATAATACCTAAAACATCACATTTGGATATTAGTTCACTATCAATATTTAAATAATCTATATAATTAGTATTATTATTTGTAGAATGGTTAATTTGTTTTTGCAAAAATTCGTAATCTATAGAGACATCTTCTACATTTATCATATCTAAGTTGATATAATTTATATTATTTATAATATATTCTATATTATTTACATTGTTCAGATCTTTTTTATTATTTTGAGTAATAAGTTCTATTGGGGTATTCCCAAGGTTATGAAATTTATATTTATTGCTTTTCTTCTTATCATCCCCTTTTTTTTCGGCATATATGGAATTATCAGATGTGGTGTTACTTTCCATACCTTTTTTAGAATCATTAGTATATGAACTGTGTTTTTTTAATTTATTTATATTCTTTCCAAATTTATCAATTGATCTCAAAACATTTCTGCCATTATCTACTTTAAGAGAAGGTAAGTTGGCGTGTCTTTCATGTTTTAATTGTATTTTATCAAATTCGAAACCGTGTCCATCATTCCGGAACTCATTGTTAGTAAATGAATTTCCCGTCTCGCTTACAATAAATGCATTCCCCCTCAATTCACAGCCAATAAATGTATTTTCCATTACATCATATCGTTTGTCCTTCCTTACTTCTTCATCTTCCTCATTTTCTATTTTTTCCTTTCGTTGTTCCATTCTTTTTTCTCCTTCTCTTTTCTCCTCATTTGTTAAGCATAAGTCATCTCCTACATCTCCATTTTCATTACCCTCCTGCGTTTTATTACATAATACCCCTAGTGAGGTGATCCCTTCATCTTGTTCATCCCATTCATCGATAATTACATCTGTGCCTATATTATTTAAAATGTTTGGATTATTGTTATAATTATTATTATAAAGAGGTGCACATTTGCTAGTTTCAACACAATTTTTTTTTTCCTGCATTACAGTTAAATGTGTTAATTCATTTTTATCTAAAAATATTATTGTTTCCTTTTTTGCCTTGTCAATAGTGGCATTATTTATTTGCGCTAAATTACATTTCTCATTATGGTTAATTTTTTTAAAATCATTTTTTGTCTTAATTTCTTTATTAATACTAATATAAGCATATATATAGTTAAAACCATTTCCTATAAAATTATATTGAATGTAGTTAACATTTGATTTAAGACCAGATAATAACTTTGTCAGTATTAACTTATTCATATATTGAACTCTTTTGGAAGAATCAAGTAAAAATAAATTATTATCCTCAGTCAATATAATAATATTATCTTCATTACAGGAAAATTCTTTAATTCGAAAATTAGATAAGTTCATATTTTTTATTCCATCGATATTATTTCCCCAAACATAAAAAATATTATTTTTTGTTAAACAAGCTGAATATAATTTTCCTAGAGATACTTTTATAATTATATCATTTATAAATTTTAATTTTTTTATTTTATAACTTGATTTTTTATTATTTATGCCTAAATCCCCACTTTTGTTATATCCCCATGTGTATAATCTTCCCTGCTTTGTTAATAACGCATTGTGGTTGTAACTAGAATATATACTCTTTACTTTTAACTTTTTTTTTATCTCAATCTTCTTGGGGAAATAAACATTTTCTTCCTTTTTAAAGCCAAGTTTTCCACGTGCGCCTGACCCGCAGGCGTAGATGCTAAAATTTATGTTACTCGTTGGACTTGATTTGGCCTTAGAACTTGTTTTCTCGTTTGAACTTATTTTCATCTTTGAATTTATTTCCTCATTTGATGTTGTTTTGTTCTTTTGGTCATTTGCTTCTTCTTCATCATTGTCATCTAAGTCTTCTTCTTCCTCCTCTTCCTCCTCCTCGTCTTCTACTTCTGCTTTTACTTCAGCTTCTCCCTCTTCTTCGTCCTCCGCCTTCTCTTCTTCTTCCTCCTCTTCTTCCTCCTCTTCCTCCTCCTCGTCTTCCATTTCCACCTCCATCCGGACCCTCTCTGGATTATTTTCATTCCCTGAACCTAGAACACCCTTTTCAATGAGTTCCCATTTAAGGGTGCTGCTTATATCATCGTTAATGTTTATATCAAATTCGTGTAAGCAGTTTGTGCGTAGTTTTTTTTTTTCTTTTGTAATGCCTGAATTACGATAATCTGGGCCATCCTTTTTTACTTTTGCATCATTGGAGTAAGTGTTAACATTAATGTCTTCATATTCGGTTAAAAAAATAGAATGATTTTTTCCACAAGCGATATCAATAACTTTTTCATTAAAAAAAATGAGTAAAGGGGTACTAATTTCTTCTGTATTATTTCCTATGCCTAATTGACCATATTGATTATTTCCCCATACAAAAATATTGTGGTTATACAACAAGGCAATTACATGTTCATGTCCACAGGATATTTTTCGTATTTTTTGTTTAGACATTATAGGATTGATTGTTAATTTATTTCTATTCACCTTATCTCCTAAACCTAATTGACCGCAATTGTTTAACCCAACTATTTCGAAATCGTCATTTTCGTAAATTATTATTATGTTATTCGGACCGCTGTATATATTCTTAATGCGTACAGAATTTCTTATGTTTAGCAAACAAAACTCCTTTTTGCTGTCTATTAAATATTCCTATAAAAATGGTACAACCGAAAAAGTGCCAAATGTGAGAGCATACATGTGAACGCGTACATGTTAAGGCATACATGCGAAGATATACACGTGTGAACTGATACGCGCAAGTACGCATGCAGAAGGTGATATGTATAAGCGCGCATACAACACATACGAATTGGAGTATTGGTTCATGTCCATACAAGAATGCCTCACAAAATTTGGAATATATCTCAATAGATGTTTATTTTATAAAGTGCAAATATGTACAGGCAAATGTATGAAATTATAAAGCTATGGGTACATATATACATATATATATGAATATGTTCTCATCCAATTGAATTCACTGCAATTTCACCACTACAAAATGTATTTTTTATTATAAAAGAAAATTTGAATTTTTTAATAGTTTCTTCTTAAACTAGTAAAAATAAAAATGGGATGTCTATTTTGAATTACAATTGAGAATGATAATTAGGACTTGTTCATTTTTATATTAATTTTACAGCATAAAATGTGTTTTGATTTATTGTTATGGTTACTCTTTTCAGTTGTCTATCTTGAACTGTACATTTAGCATATTTCATTTTGTATATTTCATTCTGCATTTTTCATTTCGCATATTTCATTTTGCATTTTTCATTTCGCATATTTCATTTCGCATTTTTCATTTCGCACTTTTCATTTCGCATTTTTCATTTCGCATTTTTCATTTCGCATTTTTCATTTTGCATTTTCATATTTTTTCTTTTCTTTTTTTTAATACTATACATTTGTTCCATGAACAATAAGCCGACTTTTTCCGTTTCCTTGTCCCATATTCGTGAAAAGGATATATATTGAATTTTCAATAAAAAAATATGAACGTTCAGGTAACTGTTGTTTTATATTACTTGTTCATGCGGTTTTACACAATACTTATAAAACGTTTGCACATGTGTTTATGCAAATTCCATTTTATTATATGCCCCTAATGAGTGTAATATTAATAATGTTTTGTATTTTATTCGGCCTCCTTACAAGTGCAGATAAAAAACAAAAGAAAAAAAAAATATATGAGTATGAATACAAATAAGAATATGAATAAGAACACAAATACAAATGCGAATACCAACACCAATACCAATACGAGTTTAAATTATGTGCATTCCTCTTTTCTGTTAATTACAGCTTTGAACACTTAGTATTGTATTATTTCCATAACCTTTCAAATTTCCTGTATTTATTTATCATTTTCCATATTTGATGTTCACAATTTTTTTGGGTTAACGCAATCTGTAGGTACATATAAAAAAATATCAAAGAGAACGGTGTATTGAAAATAGCATTTTTTTTTTTTTTTTTTATCAATTTCTTTTTATATGCATCCACATACTTTTATATTATACCATATGAATACTACAGTTTCAATAGGATTTAAAAGTTTTAAAATATTGTAATACTTTTAAAGTAGTTGATATTTTTAATAAACATAAGTTTTCCATAAAATGCCAGAGTATTAAAAAATTAAATAAAAATAAAAACATCAAATAGTTTGTTAATAATACATAAGCACATATTTAATTGTAATTTATTTTTATATTTGACAAATAAAATCAAAGGGCGATGGAAATTCTGTTCTGTATAAATATAATCAGGAAGAACACTATAAATAGTTAATTAGGGTACAAAATTTATATAAGGCATATATCTGTAGCAAAAAGATATTTGTGTGTGCAACTATATAGAAATTTTTTTTTTTTTTTACAAAATTTGAACAACATATGGACGGGAAAAAAATGCAGATATAAAAAATGATATTAGTTAAGAATAAAGGTAACAAATGGAAAAGAAAAATGTATGTACGAAGTGGACGTAAAAAATGATGATAACAAATAAACGTAACACATAGATGATTGGAAATTCAAAATTGGGATGGCACAATTAAAATGGCAAAATAGTAAAAAGGTAATATGACAAAATTACAAAGCGGTAAATATGCGGATTGCAGAATCCTATGCACGTGCAGAACTCCTTAACGGTTTAGAGGACATATTTCTTCGAAAAAACCATGTACGCTGAAAGCGCCAAATCCATAAGAAAGGTTAGAAGACCAGTAAAATTATTGGCTAAATAAATATAAAGGAAAATGTTTAAATTACAAAACCAAGTTGTTTCTACGTTATTTGAAGGTACAATCGTTGTAGTTGAAACTTTGACTTGCTCACTCTCATTAATTTTCAAATATTCTTCATATGAACAAAAAAATTTACTTGCTTCATATAGATAACTAGAGAACATCACTTGGCTTACAATAAAAACTAAGGTGCATGCATTGGTTAAGATACCAACTAAAAGGGCAAATTTGTATGTTTTTAAAATAGCATACAAATCGTAATAACTCAGTATAGAAAATACAACTGCAGATATAATTGTACTTACTAATAATAATTGGAAATAATAATTCTTTTGTTTTTGTGTGGCGTATATAATAATCTTTACTGTTTCACTAAGGTTTTCTAAATTAAGTACATTATATTCTGACAATATTTTCTTAAAAAAATTTCGGTTTTTTAAATATATATAAAAAAGAGATAAATATATATATCCTGTAAATAACTTCAAATAGAATAAAAAAAATTTTTTTCTGAAATTTCCGTCTGTGCGAATATATAAAACAAAAAATTCTATTAATGATAAAAAGAAAAAAAATGATAGGAATATATATGCAAAATTATGCATCACACATAAATTATTTCCTACAGTTGTAAATACATTCGTAATATTATCGTCATTATAATCTTTAAACCAATAAGCATATTCTTTTATATTACAATAAAATATTTTATTTTCAAGGTTTTGCATAAACATTACAGATATAAATAATAGTTGTAAATGTAAATTTACCGGTTGTATATATTTCTTATAATTAATTAATTTTATACATAACATATTTATTCCAAATGTACATAACATATTAATCAAGTTTAAACAAATTAAAAAGGATCCACAAGTAATATTTATAATATTATATGCTCTGTAATAATTACCAAATATTTTATTATTTTTTAAAATGTTGGCTTTCTCCTCAAATATATTATATGCTTTACTTTGCTCTTGTCCAAATAACATAAGCTTTCCTGGTATCAAGCTAAATAGTACAATATATGTTGCTACACTGATTATCGACAACACCCTAACCCCTAAGATAACACACTTGGACTTCTTACCTTCTTTAGTTGTGTGTACTTGTATCATTGTTACTCCCTTCATTATATTATTTTTTTTTTTTTTCTTTGCCTTTATTTCAGCACACTATTGTGCCGTTTTTCTTACTTTATTGTTCCTTTATTTTGTGCTACTTTTAAAACATCAAATAATAAGAAGTCACAAAATAAATATACATAAATTTCAGTTAATCTCGGAAGACCAAAACATTCTTCACATTCTGTGAATATATTTCTTTTTTTTAAAAAAAAAAAAAAAAAAAAAAACCATAGCATAGTTTAATATATCTTAGCATATTATTTCATATCATAACATAACTACTTATGCTTTGCTCATTTGTAAAAAGGTTAAAAATTGTGCGTAGCACTTGTTTGCTTTATTATATTAAATTATTACAAATATCATTCTTCCATTTGAAAATTAAAATGTAGCAAAAATGTAGCAGATATTTAACAAAAACGTAACAAAAATGTAGCAGAAATGTATCAAAAATATAACAAAATGGTATAATATTTTGGTAATATCTCTTCATAAATATTACCCTTCGTTTTTGGAAATTTTAATTTCACTATTTTCAAAAAAGTGCACTTTTCGTCTATAAATTTATATACTTTTGTACGAAAAAAATATTTAAATATATAAATATATATATATATATATGTATGTATGTATATATATATGCATGTATGTATGTATGTATGTATGTATGTATGCATGTATGTATGTATGTATGCATGTATGTATGTATATACTTTTTATTCGTGTTTAAAAAAAAAAAAGAAAAAAAAATACAAGTTCGATTATGTTCCTTTGCGTTTATGTATATCCATCAAAATAAATTTTATATACGCTTTTAAAAAATGTAATAATCAGAGAGCAAATTTTGCTTAATCATATAGAGTGAAAAAATCGTGTAAATTTTTGCTTCTTATTAGGTGTGCGTGAATGACAAGCATTTGTGTGCGCAAACGTTGAACGTACGCGCGATATAACATATATATACTTATACATGTATACATATGCATGTATACACACGCATGGTGTTAAATGAAACCTGTTTGTTTTCGTTTTGTATATTTACATTCATATTTTCGCGCAAAGCTGTTTTAAAAGGTTCTATATTTAAATAATGGGAAATGGGCACACTTAAACAATTAAAAAAAAACAGGAACAAATCATCGTATTAAAAATAAGAGCTCATTATATTATTAAAAATTATAACAAATCATAATGTTAAAAATAAAAGAACAGCATAATGTTAAAAATGAATTCAAAGCGTGGTATTAAAAATAGTAGAGCAAAATTATTAAAAAAGCAGGCACATTAAGATTCACGAGAAGATATTAAATGTGCACGTGCGTGTTAAGCGAATGTTTTATTTTTCACTTAAAATATATTTCGCTTGTAATGTCATTCCTCATTTGATGTTATTACTTTTTTAAAGCTATTTTTAATTTTTTTTCCTTTTTTTTTCATGAAGTACTTTTCGTGTCCAACATACCAGGAAAAGGCACAAAATATACTTCATAAGAAAAAGGAAGAAATAAGAGGAACCACAAAAATAATAAAGCTGTAAAATGAACAGACGAAAGGATGTTTATTTTTATATGTGTATATGCACATCATATGTGTATATATTTATACCCGGGACAAGGTTGAAAAAAAAAAAAAAAAAAAAAATTATGAACAGTTAAGGTGTTTTAATTTAAATAAAAATGTATACAACACAAGTAAATGTGTATGTGTGTGTGTGTGTGTGTGTGCAAATTATAATACGCATTAAAGGTAAGAATAAATTACAGTAT